>NC_133328.1:615238692-615885641 GCF_042186555.1 Aquarana catesbeiana | reverse complement strand
ATTCTTCTATTTCAATATTTTATTGTTTGCATTCTGTCTAATGACGTCACAAATGAAGCTGGAACAGTGCTCCACTTTATACAGCATTAAATTATAATTACTGAGCTGTATGATCACTGGACCGGAAACTGGCAAAAGCAGTTCACACAATTTGCCAATATGGAGACACGAGGAAGAAAAAAATTCTAACAAAGCCTCGGAGATAACATGCAAGAATTTAGCTGCTATTTATAAACACTGAGAAAGCTTTGAAAAAAAAATCATGTAAATGAAGGCATTATTTGCTGGGGTTGAATTAACACCATTTATTCACACTTAAGTGTCTCTGTAAATAATTACCTTTGTCACACTGCAAGCCTCTCTGGCGTTTAATATAAAACATACTGAGCAATTGGTTTAGATATATTAATTATATATTATTACGCAGAAAATAAGAATTCTTCTTCTTGTTATTGATGTTCTCTTGGTTATCATTTGCACATTTCATGTGTATGTGACATGACCCAAAACTTGATACAACGTGTATAAGAAGTCCAGGCTATAGAGTGCACCACTTCTAGCTCCACTTCATATCTACAATGATGATCAGGGCCAGGACTAAGGCAGAAGGGGGGCGCAAGGGGAAGCTGCCCCAGGGCACAAGGAGAAGCTGCCTCGGGGCACAAGGGGAAGCTGCCCCGGGGCACAGTGTTTTCATGTCTGCTGTCACTGCTTTCTGTCATAGAGCTCAAATCATACTCATTATTGCCATCACTGGTCGCTTGCTGCATGTGCGCTCCTCCTGTGTGTGCTGCCTGTCCTCTGTACTGTGCTTAGCTCCAGTTCAGCTCTGTGTCTCAGTCATGGCATCAAGGGATGGGACATGGAAGATGACCTTTACAAATAGAGGCTGTGTGTGTACAATTGAGGAGGGGAGCAGGTTGTGTCAAGGGCTTGTAGAGGAGTTTAGAAACCATGGCTATTATTTATTATTATTGAGTTATCTTCCCCAGGTGACAAAGAACATGTAGTACCTTGTCCTATCTTCCTAAATGCTGTCTAAACCGGACAGGGCACCACCCCCGCATAGCACTTCGGCGTGATCTGTCACTGGCTGTGTCTTTAGGTCTTTAGGACACAGCCGATGCCTGATTAATGTACCGACTCACTGCCAGTACCATGTGACTGCTGTGACCAATCACAGCAGATCACATGACAATTGTAAACAATGGATGGCTTCCTTTCATGCCATTCATTGTATACAATTGTGCAGCTAGCTGTGATTGGTCACACTGATCACATTATATAGACAGGGCCAATCACAGACTGTACCATGTGAGTGGATGTGATCAATCAAAGCTAATCACAACAAAACAAGATGAATGGATCAGTTTCATTCAGTAAAAATGGTTGCTTATACCAGTGAAATTCACTGGTATAAACAATAATACTGTGTATAAAAAAAAATTAATCCTGATCACTGTCCCAGAGTCGTACAGTGTTACTATAGTAACACTGTATTGCTCGGGTCACAGTGCATAAAAGAAAAAGAAAATAAAAATAGTAAAAAAAACTGTAATAAAAAAAAAAATATATTATTATTTTTTTTTACATTCTTCATTTTCCAAACAATTATGACAAAAAAAATTACAACTTCAAAAAACTCGCCATGCCCCTTACTACATATCTTGGACTGTCTACTTTCCAAAAAGAGGTCATTTGGGGGATATTTGTACTGTCCTGGCATTTTCAGGCTTCAAGAAATGAGCCATCAGTACATCAGGATTGATCGATTTTTAGATACGTACCGTCGTTTTTGGACTCTATACCTTTCCTACAGGCTAAATAATATACACTGATTTAAGTTATTTTCACCCAAAAAATGTAGCAGAATACATTTTGGCCTAAATTTATGAAGAAAAATTATTTATTTGCAAAATTTGATAACAGAAACTAAGAAAAGCGCATTTAAAAAAAAAAAAAAATTTTTAATTTCTTTAGATTAAACGCCACCAAAAGTTAGCTCTATTTGTGTGGAAAACAAAGATACAAATGTCATAAGGGTACAGTGATGCATAACTGCACAATTGTCATTCAAAGTGTGACAGCGCTGAAAGCTGAAAATTGGCCTGGGCAGGAAGGGGGTAAAAGTGCCCTGCATTAAAGTGGTTAAAAAATATAACATGTGTGATTGTGGTCAGTGATCCTGATTATGAATGCTATTATAAAAAAAGTGTGGAAAAAAATTACAGTTTTTAAAATTTTTAATGCATCATTTATAGCAACAGTTTTAACAGTTTAAATAAGGTTTTTATGCTGACTAGCTGGAGAACGTGCTAGGGAAATACTGTATATGTAATGTTCAGTGCAAGTTATGAATTGGAGCATATATTTAGTAGAGAGAGAAAAAGAGAGAGAGAATGAGATAGATAGATAGATAGATAGATAGATAGATAGATAGATAGATAGATAGATAGATAGATAGATAGATAGATAGATAGATAGATAGATAGATACTTTAGACAGACAGATAGATAGTGAGATTCCAAAGACCAGGTTGTCCCAGCTTAAATTTAAGAAAGGTGACATTTGATTGGCTGCTATGGGCTACTGTATGTTACATGGTATTGTTGCAGTTTCCACTGCTCTGTAGTATTTCTGCGTTAAAAGGTTTTCTGAACTCTCCAAGGACCAGATACGTTCATCATCCATTTTTCCATGTTACCTGACACCCATAATCATTGACTGGTCAGGAAGAATGGATTTTAGCATTACATGCTGTGGAGGTCACAGTTAATTGAAACACATTTTGATAGTTATGTCCACTTTGTTCAAAGGTTAAGAGGTGAGAGGTCAAGAAAATGGAGTGTGGTTTATTTTCTGCTTTCTATAATGATATCATTTTACAAGTGATCCAAACATTGTTTTTTTCTGATTTTGAATAGAATGGGGAATGGGTATAACCCCTGCCAGTTTTTTATTGCTGGAATATGCACTGTAAATCGGAGGGATCGGCTTATCAGTAGTTCATGGTTGAAGAATCCGTGGTTAAGTCAGTCGAGTTCATATGAAGCACGATAGCTTGAGAGAGGCTGCTCTCAAAAGAAGACCCCGGCTTGTTCACCTATTGGTGGGGTGATCCTGAGGACTGTGATCTGGCACTAATACGTAGCAAAACCCATCTCCACGATCAGGAGCTTTGGTGAACACCGGTTAGTACTTAGAACCCACACTTCGCGTACGCCTGCATCATCCACCAGGGTGACCTGCTTTTTTTCACTTATCCAGCTGGTCAGTGGGTGCCTCTCTAGTGCTATAGCTACTGGTCTCCGAGCTTGACCCTTGACGTGAGAGTGAGACATAAACAAGGTTGATCAACCTGAATTGCATATAATATAACAGAAGAGAGAAGGGCGAAGGAGAGAGGAAGGAAGGGAAATGCAAGATTAGGGTAGTAGCAAAAACAGAGAAGAAAAAAGAGGGGGGGTGGAAGGGACAGGCGTCGCCATGGGAAAAGCAGGGTATAAAAGAGAGGTGAAGGTTTGTTACATTTGACCCAGCTCTCACAGCCCCCAGGTTGCCCCAATTTAGATAGGTGACTGTAGATATCTAATCCAGGGGCTCCATGTTTTTTTTAATCTAAACTGTTTGTCCTGTAAGATACTTGACAGTTTTTCATGGAGTTTTATCCAATATTTTTTGGTAGTAGCATATTTATGTATGTATGTTTATCACAGGGGGTTTCCATTCTTGGGCCATGGATATCTTGGCAGCCCAAAGGATAAAAGAAAATTAGTGCTTGAGAGAGTTTAGGTATCTCACTCGAAAAGTCTTGACATTTTTGACAATGTTGACATTATTACTGAGTAAATAAGGGTAAAGATTCTGGTCCATCATTGCTGGGCCTTCAGACAAGACCACCAGACATGATACAAAGAGTTCTAGATTCAGGGGGTTATGTTCAGTACTGGTATTGGCCAACAGATTCTGAAAGTTAATATTATTATTGACAAGGCTGCTATATGGGCCACAGATGTTGGGTTTCAGGTTGGTCTAGGAACAGGAAACATGACTGTAAAGTTATTAGAAGAAGCATAAAAGTCCTGATGAAGGAGAAATGTTGGTGTCCCTGGTACACATTGGCTGCTTTAGGTTTTCTTGTTATGAGCAAGCACTAATATTAGATTTTGTATTCTTACATCTTTGGTATAGCACTCTTATTAGACCTTTCACAGGTTTGCATTGCTGTATTGTCCCTGCTGAAGAGATGCACCCTCTCTGTTTGTCATGATGACTATTGTCACTGGTACACAAAATTATAGAAAATGCTGAATTTTACAGCTGTCACCAAAACAGAAGATGAGGGGAAGTCTATCAATGGGGACACCAGGGATGGTGACAAATGTGTAATGCCCTGTACACACGGTCGGACATTGATCGGGCATTCCGACAACAAAATCCATGAATTTTTTCCAATGGATGTTGGCTCAAACTTGTCTTGCATACACACGGTCACACAAAGTTGTCAGAAAATCCGATCGTTCTAAACGCGGTGACGTAAAACACGTACGTCAGGACTATAAATGGGGCAGTAGCCAATAGCTTTCGTCTCTTAATTTATTCTGAGCACGCGTGGCACTTTGTGCGTCGGATTTGTGTACACAGAATCGGAATTTCTGACAACGGATTTTGTTGTTGGAAAATTTTATATCCTGCTCGCAAACTTTGTGTGTCGGAAATTCCGATGGAAAATGTGTGATGGAGCCCACACACGATCGGAATTTCTGACAACAAGGTCCTATCACACATTTTCCTATCACACATTTTCCGTCGGAAAATCCGACTGTGTGTACGGGGCATAAAAGGGGATTTCAGCGGTTTCCTAACAGTAGCTTTTGCTCTTTTATTTTTTATTCACAGTTTTAAAAATGTTTGAACTTTGAACAAGCATTAAAGCAGAATTAAACTCTTCCCAATCAGCATTACCTTTTTTTAATTCCCTTTGCTGCTAGCATTAGTAAATAGATAGAATGGTATATTATATTTACTTGTTTTGAATCTTTTATTACATGTCTTCAGTTGCTTCCTGTTTCTGGCCTAGGCTAAAATAATGTCATACATTCCAGGAGTCTTCAAGAATCTTAATTTTTTTTCTTTCATCTGGAGGTGGGAAGGAGGGGCTTTTTTAGCTTAGTACGCCCCCCTGCTTGCATGCATGATCTAAGGACAGATGGATTCCGGGAAATAAATGCTACATGAATCCTACTAGAAATGCTAGTGGGACGGGAGTTCATAGTGATTTTAATATTAAAAATGGATTAAACACAGTGGCGGCTGGTGCTGGAGGATTTGGGGGGGGGTGCGACCAGGTTCTGGGGAGGGAAAACCGAGTGTTCATTCGCTGGTATCACAGAGTGTGAGGATTCGGGGCGCAGCGCTCTGTGCCCAGAGGACATTATGAAACAGGCCAATTGTGGCCTCAGGTTTCGGTCACGTATTCGTGAAGGGGTGACGGAACTGGTAGAGACCTGTTGGTCTGGCGCCCCACACAGTGCATGGTCAGACACATTATGTTTCATTGTGCAGGCTAGGGGGCAGATTGTGTGGGCTGGGGGGGTGAGGGGGCAGCGCCCCTGCTTTGTGGTGCTCAGATACAGTAAAGTTATTTCTGAAAGCGCACCAAACCCGCAGGATATAATAGAAGTCTATGGCTCAGTGCAGCTAACCCACGGGAAGGCCGCAGGTGCACTGCGCTGCATCCCGGGATCACTGTGAAAGCAGCCTAATAGTTGTTAACCCTTTTATAGGTGCTAATATGCCCATTGCAAAAGCACAGTGTATGTGATGTTTAACACACTGACCTTTTTCTCCTCTGCTAGAAAGATCCCAGGCGAATTGCACTTGGTGTCACTCTGCCTGGGACAGGAGTTGGCACTGCAGAGGAAGCATTGGCTTATGCATCTTCTGCTCTCTATGTGTCAGCCTGCTTCCTACACAGTTGGCACTGGCTAAATGCACTCTGATACTCTGGGATGGTGGGTCGGCAAGGCCAGATCGCAATCATCGGGTTGCCGAACCAGGGCATGGGCTTCCCTGGTTTGAGGTTGAGGGCCACAGATTGAGCACCCCTGATTTAGAAGAATGCCCCTCCTTCTTCTAGTTCTGTTATGTAGATATTTAAAGGAAGCTGATATAAAGGCAGAGGTGGGTACTTATGCTGGCAATAATTCCGTTTATCTTTTGAGAAATTCATGTGTTGAATTTACATCTATTTGGAGTTCAGCTTCAAATGATCAATGACACATCATGGAACCCTCTGCAAACCTGTTACAGATTGATTTAAACCGTTGAGAAAACATTGTAAGTGAGCGAAGCGCTTTTACACCCAAGGTCATGTGCAGCTTCAGTGAGGTGACAAGCTCTCCCTATGGAAAGCAGAGTTCCTCTGACAGAAAACAATATGAAACATGAAAATGTAAATCTGGAACTGTGAAGTGAATGTGAGAATCCAATGTTCATTCCAAGATTTTATTCACACATCAAAAGAAAACAACTTCACATTTTTAGACATATGGAAGGTTAAATATAGACGTGCCAATATTTAATACAATTTTTAAAACATGTATGAGCAATGGCAAGCTATGCATATGTCAGTGCCCTCTTCACTGTGTGCTGTTTGATGAGTAAGACGAGTTTATCCATGAAATCTGCAAAATGCGTAGGAGAGATGGAAGCTTTCAGAAGCAGGCCCCCCTTACCGTTTACCTATAAGATTTAATGAGTGCCCCTCCCCCAAATCTTTTCCTTTTAGACCGTAAGGCTCTAAATCTTTTTACATGTAGACTGTGGCTTTAATGAGCGGGACATCTCTTTTTCCTTTTGCGAGCCATGATCATAAAAACTGCAAGTTTTCATGAGTATGGCTCCCAAACCTTTCCCATTTAGAATGTAAGCTTTCATGAGCACTGCTCCCAAATCTCTATTTTGTAGCCTGTATGCCTTTATGAGCAGAGCTCCCAAAACTTTTCCCTTTAGACTCTAAACTTTCCTGATCAGGCCCCAACACTTTTTCCATGGAGACTGTAAGTCTTCTTCAGTAACGCCCAATCATTTTCCTTGTAGACTGTAGGCTCTCAGTAGCAGGATGTCTAAACTTTTTACCCTTTTAGACTATAAGCTTCATAACCTGGGCCCCAAAATGTTTTCCATTTAGACTGTAAGCTTTCACGAGCAAGCCCCTGATACCTTTTTCTAGTAGAATGTAGGTTTTCTTCAACAAGGCCCCCAATCATTATTCTTTTAGGTTTTCATGAGCGGGGCATCTAAACGTTTTCCCTTTAGACTATGAGCTTTCATGACCTTGGCCCTCAAACCTTTTTCATTTAGACTGTAAGCTTTCCTGATCAGGCCCTCAACACCTTTTTTGTGTAGTTGGCAGGCCTTCTTCAGCAGAGCCCCCAATCATTTTCCTTATAAACTGTAGGTTTTTGTGGGCAGGGCCATAAGTCTTTTTCTTGTAGACTGTAGGCTTTCATGAGCAGGGCCTCTAAACCTTCTCCATTAGACTATGAGCTTTCATGAGTGGTGCCCCCAAAATTTTTACCTTTGGACTGTAAAAGTTCCCCCAACCCATTTCTTTGTAGATTGTATGCTTTACCAACCATGCCACCGAAACCTCCTCCTTGTAGACTGTAGGATTTTATGTGCAGAGCCTCCAGCCCTTTTCTTTGAAGACTGTAGGCTTTTATATGCATGGCCCTAAAACCTTTTCATTGTACACTGTAGGCCTTTATTGGTGGGGAACCAAATCCTTTTCCCTGTAGACTGTAAACTTTTCAGAGCAGGGTTCCCACACCTTTTCAATTTAGGCTGTAGGCTTCCATGGGCAGTCTCCATTGTACAAAAAAGTGTGAGTTTTTTAGGCAGTGCAATGGGAACGCATCTGATTTGCAGATGTGTTGCAGATGTGTTCCGTTCTGAACACAAATTCTCTCCCCCTCCTCACTACACCTCCCCCCTCTCCCTGGTCAGCTCATCCGCAGCTACAACAGAGAGGAACCACTGAATGAATCATGTTCATCTTCGCAGGGAAACCAGAGCTGCAATTCGCACCGCACATGTGTGAACCCAGCCTTAGATTATAAGGTTTCATGATTGCGTCCCCCAAACCTTTTCCCTTTAAAGTGTAAACTTTCCTGATTATCTCCCAAATGTTTCCCTTGTAGACTGCAATCCTTTATAAGAGGGTCCCCCATTTTTTTTCTTTGCAGACTGTAAACTTTCATGAGCAGGCTCCCAAGACTTTTTTGTATGCCTTCATGAGCAGAGCCCCCAAACTATTTCTCTTTAGACTGTAAGCTTTTCTGATCAGGCCCTGACACTTTTTCTTTGATGACTGTAAGTCTTCTGCAGTAGTGCCCCCAATCACTTTCCTCACCGACTGTAGGCTTTCAGGAGCAGGACATATAAACTTTTTTCCCTTTTAGACTGTGAACTTCATGAACATGAAAGTCCCTCAATCTTTTTCTTTGTAGACTGTAAACCTTCATGAGAGGGGCCCCAAATCTTTACCTTGTAGACTGTAGGCTTCCATGAGAGCTGCCCCAACCCTTTTTCCTTACACTGTAAGATTTCATGTGTGGGAGTTCCAAAGCCTTTTCCCTTTAAACTTATCCCACATTGCTTACCTTCCTTGTAGACTGTAGGCCTTCATGAGCGGATCCTCCAAATCTTTTCTTTGTTGATTTTAAGCTTTCATGAGCAGGGCCCCAAACTTTTTCTTTTTAGCCTGTAGGCTTTCCTAAGCACAGCCCAAAGAACTACTTAAACTACATTTAAATCCCTGCACAAAAGAAAAGTACTCACACAGTGTGGATGTATGGTATATGTTGCAGGTCACTAAAAAAATCAATGGGTAACCAGCTAATTGTTATTGGATGAAGCAACCAATCAGATAAGGCATAAGGTCCAACCAAACAGAATTATAGAAACCAATGAGTCCATAGATTACAGCTGAGAACAAATATCAATGAAATAGGTCCTCTTTATTGGATAAAAACATGCAAAGGGCCACTTACATCCAATAAATAGAACAAAACCACAGCCCCACATGTGACCAGATTCTGGTGTAAAGAAATATCATCTGCTCCACCTGTGGCCACCAGGAAAGCAAAGGACTGAAAGATGGATGAACCAGCTGGGAGGAGAGATGTGGATGGTGATGTGCTGGTTATATCCGTATCCAGGAAGAGCCACTGGACATCACCAGTTAGGGAGGACCAGAAATGATGTCACTGGAAGTGACCTCTCGCCAACCGGATTACTAAATCTGGGGACTCTGATGGAGGGCACAACAGTCTGAGTCTCGCTCCAAGGCACTGCCTCTTTGACAAGCAAATGTGGATTCTCTATTTCCTGCATGTAAGTGGCAATTGACATTTGTTTTCAGCAATAATCTATGGACTCATTGGATTCTATCATTTTTTTCCCATGCTACACATGTAATTTCTGGCTCTATGGATTGTTTCTTGATCATCATCATTGGGTAAAATTGTGTCATTAGGGCAGGTTCTGTTTTTCTTGCTTTATCCATGCATTGGTTTGGCTCCATCCAGTGGTTTGCTTTATTTACACCTCTGTGGGGTTTTTATTCTTTTAATTCTTTATTTAGTGGTTAAGGCATTCGGCAATACAAACAGAGCAAGATATGTTCATATTAGCACTGAAAAACATTGTCCAAAATAACAGACCAACACAAGTAGGTATATATAATATAACCAGCAGTGAAAAATACTTAGATATAAAGAAAGAATGGGTCATAGCACTAAACATAGGGTCAGCAAGTTATCGATTGTTAGCAGTGGATGTCGAATTCTAAGGTGTTTTATTCAATATTTAATAAGAGAAAGGCTCTTTACAGTATACAAACGGTAGTGCATAGTGCTCAAAAAAGTAGTAGTAAAAGAAGATGAGAACCAGAAGAAAAGAGGGGAGGGGCAAGAGGGGAGGAAGTATAAGGTAAGTGGATGGAAGGGAAGAGATGGGAGGGAGGGGGAGGGGTGGAAATAGGACAGGATAAGGGTGGGGGGGGTGCAATAAAAAAAAATAGTTTTCTTCCGCTTTGATAATTCCATTCATAAGACATGGTAATCAGAAATCTGCATAAAGGACAGGTTAGGACTGAGTGGCAAGTGGAGTCTGGTCTCTATAAAATAGCTAAGGAGTCCACATCTTCCAGTGCTTGTCTTCCTGTTCCTGCAGGTCACACCTCTGCATTTTTTGTGCAGTGCAAAGACAGTGAAGCAGTTAAAGTCACATTACATGCATTTTACTTGTTACCATCCATCCCTACAGAAGGTGCATTTTACTGGAAAGATGTTCTCAAACACAGAAATCTAACAGTGTTAGACACCTGTCAGATTTACATAAAGTCCATTATGCGCATATCATTTGGATGAAGTTGTATTAAATGGTGATTAGATCGTTTGAAAAGTCTCATCAGACTTAAAAATCATTAAAGAGGAACTGCAGTCTGCTCACATCATTTGTAATAAAAACATCTTTGCCATTCTGAAGCTTCCTTCCAACCACTTTGTATATTCTTTTATATATACCGTGATTCTGTACTCCACTGAGTCTGGCTGCAGCTATTTTAACTGTGGGCAGCTGAAGCTGCTGCCTGTTCACTTCCTGGATTTACACAGACACACAATTCCAGCTCTGCAGGCCTGCAGCTCTCATTGGCTCTCTTATGACTCATCTCCCCTCCCCTCCTGGCAAACTTTTACATAAGTGAGAGAGAGCTGTGCATGATGTCATAAGGCTAATGACCAGACAAGAAACAGGAAGTGGGCTGTATAAGGTATTTACTGGCAGAAAAAAAATGTTTTACTATCCAAAGTTAAAACAACAAGAGCAGAAGATTTAATAGATGGAAAGTTGAAAAAATGACTGAAAAATGTTTGGAACATTTTGGCCTCCTCCTCCACCAAGGTGCCCACATACTTCTTTCTAAAGGTGGACTCCCACAGTGCTTACAGCTTTTGCAGTAACTTACCAAATAATTACAATGATCATACCCTTATCACTGAAATAGGCAACATTTAAGTCTACTGTTACAAAAATATTTATATAGAAAATTTGGGATTTTCAAGGTGTTGAATCCTTCTGCCAGAATAATCTAATTATTCAAAGAATGTTTATTATTACAAATCCATTAAAATGTTTGGGGTACCAAACTATCAGGAACCATGAATCAGACCGAGACAGAAGTATAGTTAAATCACACTTGTTTAATAATAATAATAAAAAGGTAAACAGAGTAAGCGTAGTCAAAACAAGCCAGAGTTCAGTAACTGGATCGGGTAGTCAGCCAAGCCAATGTCAGAGAGCCAGAGATGAACGTAGTAGTACAGCAAGCAGGATCAGGAGCCAGAAGGGACGTCAGCCAAGCAAGTCTTCAACAGGAACGCAGGAGAAAGTCTATGTGAAGTTGACAAAGGCGAAGGCAGAGATCAAGTGATCTGGACGACTTTAAGTAGGCAAGACGGATGAGCAGAATCAACAACAGCTGGGTAACTGTGGAGAGAGATGGGAGATGGCAATTAGCCGACAGCTAAGCGGCCAGCTCAGAGTAGGAAGGGATGAGCCCAGCCCTGACACAAACCCCTTTGAAAACTTGGATTCAGTAAACCATATTTATTAATGCAACCTCCATGGGAATAGCACCTCCCCTCATATAACATATCAAACCATGCAATCGATATGCACAATATCTCACAAAAGTGAGTACACCCCTCACATTTTTGTAAATATTTTATTATATCTTTTCATATGACAACACTGAAGAAATTACACTTTGCTACAATGTAAAGTAGTGAGTGTACAGCTTGTATAACAGTGTAAATTTGCTGTCCCCTCAAAATAATTCATCACACAGCCATTAATGTCTAAAGTGCTGGCAACAAAAGTGAGTACACCCCTAAGTGAAAATGTCCAAATTGGGCCCAAAGTGTCAATATTTTAGTTGGCCACCATTATTTTCCAGCAGTGCCTTAACCCTCTTGGGCATGGAGTTCACCAGAGCATCACAGGTTACCACTGGAGTCCTCTTCCAACATCACGGAGCTGGTGGATGTTAAAGACCTTGCGCTTCTCCACCTTCTGTTTGAGGATGCTCCACAGATGTCCCACAGATGCTTCTTCCTCCGGTCTTCTCCATCTTCCTCTGGCTTATTCTTCCCCCGGTCTGTCCTCCGGTCGTTCTCCTCTGCCGATCCCGCCACCACTCCCGCTGCGATGGGGCGCATGATGTCACTCTGAGACCTCGCCCCTTGTGACTTCACTGCCCAGGGCATGATGGGTCAGTGATGTCACAAGGGGGCTGGGTCTCCTGTTGACGTCATCTGGCGGCCACGTCCCATAGTTATATATGATATGTGTGCTATGAAAGCGGACAGATCGGCTGGCCGCAGCGTCGGTGGAGGTTCGTTGTTTTCATGTTCAGCAGGTCGATGGCAGGAGCGGCAGAGGAGAAAGACTGGAGGACGAAGCGGGGAAGAAGCCAGAGGAAGATGGAGAAGACCGGAGGAAGAAGCGGAGGAAGATGGAGGAAGAAGCGGGGGAAAGAAGACATTTTTAATAAAGGAATTGTCAAAAACTGGCTATTGTCTTTTGTCACATTTCACTGCTTTTTTTGGTGAATGTGTAGGGGTACAATGTACCCGATACCCATTCCTATAGGGGGGCAGGATCTGGGGGCCCCCTTCTTGAAGGGGGCTTCCAGATTCCAATAAGTCCCCCGCCCGCAGACCCCCACAACCACCGGGCAAGGGTCGTGGGGAAAAGACCCTTGTCCCTATCAACATGGGGACAAGGTGCTTTGGGGGGGACCCTATGGGACATGAACATGAAAAATCAAAAGTGCTAATTTTAAAGGCTTACATGCAAGTTATTGCCATAAAAAGTGTATGGGGACCTGGGTCCTGCCCCAGGGGACATGTATCAAGGCAAAAAAAAGTTTTAAAAAAGGAGCAGTGATTTTAATAATGCTTAAAGTGAAACAATAAAAATGAAATATTCCCTTAAATAGCGTGCCTGGGGGGTGTCCTTAGTATGCCTGTAAGGTAGCGCATCTTTCCCATGTTTAGAACAGTACCACAGCAAAATTACATTTCTAAAGGAAAAAAATGTCTTTTAAAACTGCTTGCGGCTATAATGTATTGTCGGATCCTGGCAATATAGATAAAAATCATTGAAAAAAAATGGCGTGAATTCTCTCCAGTCAATTACCAGGCCCTTTGGGTCTGGTAAGAATATTAAGGGGAACCCCGCATCAAAATTAAAAAAAAATGGGTGTCCCCCCAAAATCCATACCAGGCCCTTCAGGTCTGGTATGGATATTAAGGGGAACCCTGCGCCAAAATTTGAAAAACAAAATGGTGTGGGGGTCCCCCCCAAAATCCATACCAGACTCTTATCCAAGCATGCAACCTGGCAGGCCACAGTTAAGGGGGGGGGCGAGAGAGCGCTGTCTTCTGTCACCACTGCCTACTTCTCCCACTGCTGTGTTCTTCCTCGCCGCTGTGTTCTTCCTCGCTGCTGTCTTTCTCCATTGTGTTGTCCCCCGCTGTCTGGCGTCTCTTACACAGCCATGGAGCGTGATCATGCGTTGAAGTCACACGAAGAGCCCGTCCCCTTTATGTTTGGAAAAAGGGGGGTTTCCATGTGACATCAATGGATGGTCTCGCCCCATGGGTGTGTAAGAGACGCCAGACAGCGGGGGGGACAACACAACGAAGGAAGATGGCGGCAAGGAAGAACACAGCAGTGGGAGAGACGCCAATAGAAGACGGTGACAGAAGATGACGGTGTGGGAGAGACTGCACCAGGAGAAAATGATGGCGAGAGACACGGCTCAGGGGAGATGACCACTCAGAGCTATTTTACAATAAAGGAATCGACCAAAACCGGCTATTGTTTCACTGCTTTTTTTTGGTGAATGGGTAGGGGTACGATATACCTGATACCCATTCACATGGGGGGGAAGGATCTGGGGGCCCCCTTGTTAAAGGGGGCTTCGAGATTCTGATAAGCCCCCCACCCGCAGACCCCCACAACCACCAGGCAAGGGTTGTGGGGATGAGGCCCTTGCCCCCATCAACATGGGGACAAGGTGTTTTGGGGGGACCCCAAAGCACCCTCCCCATGTTGAGGGCATGGGGCCTGGTATGGTTCAGGATAGGGGGTGCTCTCATGCCCCCCCCTTTTCCTGTGGCCTGCCAGTTTGTGTGCTTGGATAAGTGTCTGGTATGGATTTTAGGGGGGACCCCATGCCATTTTTTTTAACTTTTGGCATGGGGGGGTTCTCCTCCAGGTCCATACTAGATCCGAAGGGCCTAGTATAGACCCGGGGGAAACCCCACACCATTTTTGTTAAATTTTGGCAGAGGGGGTCCCCTCCGAATCCATACTAGGCCTGGTATAGATGGGGGGACCCCATGCAGTTAAACAAAATTGGGATAACTTTACCGTTGTCTTATTTTTTAATTCAAAAATGTGTAATTGTTCCAAAAAAGTGCGCTTGTAAGACCCCTGTGCAAATACAGTGTGACAGAAAGTATTGCAATGACTGCCATTTTATTCTCTAGGATATAATGTTTGGGGGCTCTAAGTAATTTTCTAGCAAAAAAAATGATTTTAACTTGTAAACAACAAGTGTAAAAGAGAGGCTCAGTCCTTAAGTGGTTAAAGCTTTGCCTATGGAGAATTTTAAGCACCGTTTGCTGCCATTCCATAGGCAGACGCAATTTTAAAGTGTGATATTTTAATTATCTATTTACTGAGCGTAACATCATCTTTCATATTATGCAAAAAAATTGGGCTAACTTTGTTTTTTTTTAAACCATGAAAGAAAAAATTGCGTTTGAAAAAACGTGTGACATAAAAAATTGCAGGGCAGGGATCTCCAAACAACAGCCCTCCAGCTGTTGCGGAACTACACATCCCATGAGGCATTGTAAAACTCTGACATTCACATGACTAAGCATGATGGGAATTGTAGTTCCTGAACAACTGGAGGGCCATAGTTTGGAGACCCCTGCTCTAGGGTCTCTGCTAAAAAAAAATATATATATATATAATGTTTGGGGGTTCTAAGTAATTTTCTAGCAAAAAAAAGTCCATTCTTGCATGTAGGAGCTAAGTGTCAGAAATGGCCCTGATGGCAAGTGGTTAATACATAATAAAGAGTCTTTGGCAGATTTACACTATGGGGAGCATGGGTCTCCTTCTTCATTTTTCTTTGAGGATAATTTTCTAGGATGTTGGAGCGAGACCAAAACAACTAGTGGTATTCTGTTTGGTGGCTTTTGGAGTTTATCTTGGTATTTATATTTTTGCAACAGAAAATCTTACAGTGATCCTGAGTCCAGCCTATAACCCATTGGTGCTCTTCGAAGTGTACCATTGGGTTGGACCTGCATATAAACACGCCGTACATGACCTTTCTATAATTTGAGGGTCATGTGGTTCTGGTAAGCCTCATATGAATTTTTCATGGTGGAGGTTGGTTTACTGGAGTGGGACGCATACTTTTTGTCTTTTTGTGGACTTTGAGAAATGTTACGCAGACTCATACACCGTATATTTGTGATAATTTGAACGTTGGTGTTTTTCTTTGCATTCATTGAGCGCAGAACATTTCTGTTTACTGATATAGACAAGTTGCCTAGAGTCTTGTGGGTTCAGTTCACACCAGTGGCGTGTGCTGACAGTATGACAGACATTACTTTTTATCAGCTCAAGGTATTGTGTAGTACAGCAGTGGTTCTCAACCTCAGTCCTCAAGTACCCCCAATAGGCCATGTTTGCAGGTTTTCTTTTATCTTGCACAGGTGCTTTAAATTGGAGTCAATGACTTGGTAATTTGGACAGCTATTTTATCTAAGAGAAATTTCCAAAACATGGCTTGTTTAGAGTTGCCACCTCATCCCTTTAAACCTGACGACATATGAATTATACAGGTTCTGAGGCTAATTTAATGTAGATAAGGCACCGAGTGAGTTTATTTACCACCTTAATCAGCCACAGAACCTGTGTAGTTAACGTGTTTGGTTTTAACCATTTGCCGACCTGCCGCCATCTTTATACTGTGGCAGGTTGGTTCGTTCCCGTGAATCGCCGTAGCTGTATGGCGGTCCCTTTAACGGCAGAGAAGCCAATGCGAGTGGCCGGCAGCCACGATGTCCGCCGGCCACCCGTGATCCCTCCACAGGGAGGCAGAACAGGGATCTTTCAATGTAAACAAACAGATCCCCGTTCTGACAGGGGAGTTCAGATTACATAGTTACATAGTAGGTGAGGTTGAAAAAAGACACAAGTCCATCAAGTCCAACCTATGTGTGTGATTATGTGTCAGTATTTCATTACATATCCCTGTATGTTGCGGTCATTCAGGTGATTATCTAATAGTTTCTTGAAGCTATCAATGCTCCCCGCTGAGACCACCACCTGTGGAAGGGAATTCCACATCCTTGCCGCTCTTACGGTAAAGAACCCTCTACGTAGTTTAAGGTTAAACCCCTTTTCTTCTAATTGTAATGAGTGGCCACGAGTCTTATTAAACTCTCTTCTGCGAAAAAGTTTTATCCCTATTGTGGGGTCACCAGTACAGTATTTGTAATTTGAAATCATATCCCCTCTCAAGCGTCTCTTCTCCAGAGAGAATAAGTTCAGAGCTCGCAACCTTTCCTCATAACTAAGATCCTCCAGACCCTTTATTAGCTTTGTTGCCCTTCTTTGTACTCGCTCCATTTCCAGTACATCCTTCCTGAGCACTGGTGCCCAGAACTGGACAGCATACTCCAGGTGCGGCCGGACCAGAGTCTTGTAGAGCGGGAGAATTATCGTTTTATCTCTGGAGTTGATCCCCTTTTTAATGCCAATATTCTGTTTGCTTTATTAGCAGCAGCTTGGCATTGCATGCCATTGCTGAGCCTATCATCTACTAGGACCCCCAGGTCCTTTTCCATCCTAGATTCCCCCAGAGGTTCTCCCCCCAGTGTATAGATTGCATTCATATTTTTGCCACCCAAATGCATTATATTACATTTTTCTACATTGAACCTCATTTACCATGTAGTCACCCACCCCATTAATTTGTTCAGGTCTTTTTGCAAGATTTCCACATCCTGCGGAGAAGTTATTGCCCTGCTTAGCTTAGTATCGTCTGCAAATACAGAGATTGAACTGTTTATCCCATCCTCCAGGTCGTTTATAAACAAATTAAATAGGATTTGTCCCAGCACAGAACCCTGGGGGACCCCACTACCCACCCCTCATTGATCGTCTCTTTCTAGTGAATAGGAACAGCGATCTGTCTCCTCCTCCTCCAGTCAGTCTACTCCCCCCCACAGTTAGAAAGATCTCCTAGGGAATGCATTTAACCCCTTGATCGCCCCCTAGTGTTAACCCCTTCCTTGCCAGTGACATTTATACAGTAATCAGTGCACTAATCTCTGTATAAGTGTCAGTGGTCCCAAAAAAGTGTCAAAAGTGTCCGATCTGTCCGCCGCAATGTCGCAGTCCCACTAAAAATCACTGATCACCGTCATTACTAGTACTAGTAAAAAATGCCATAACTCTATCCCCTATTTTGTAGACGCTATAACTTTTGTGCAAACCAATCAATATACGCTTTTTTTTTTTTTTACCAAAAATTTGTAGAAGAATACATATTTGCCTAAACTGATGTAGAAATTAGTTTTTTTTACATTTTTTGGGGGATATTTATTATAGCAAAAAGTAAAAAATATTGTTTTTTTTTTTCAAAATTGTCGGCCTTTTTTTGTTTATAGCGCAAACAATAAAAAACGCAGAGGTGATCAAATACCACCAAAAGAAAGTTCTATTTGTGGGAAAAAAAAGGACATCAATTTTGTTTGGGTACAACGTCGCACGACCGCGCAATTGTCAGTTAAATCAACGCAGCGCCATATCGCAAAAAAAAAAATGGCCTGGTCATTAAGGGGACAAATCTTCCGGTCCTTGAGAGGTTGAAGGGACGAGGTGGCCACCCTACAGGTTGAGGTTGAGAACCACCGCAGTACACCACATTGCAAACCTGCTGCATTGAATAAAGATACATGAAATTTCACTTTGGGACATTTCAGAAGGATGAAAAAATAAATAAAGAAACAAATGAAAAAAAAAAAAACAAACCAGTGCAATCCATCATTTATGACATATCGGCACTGCTCCCTTCATATTTACCATGGCTGCTGGTGTGAAGGAGCCCTAATGCAGCATTTTGATGGGAGGGGATCAGGACATGCACATGAACGGACCTTGAATTTTAGTGTAAGGTTTGCTTTAAGTGAATCAGATCTAATGAGTCATCACAACTGTGACTCATCCCTTATTAGGTTTCTATCAGATAAAAGGAGCTGAAAACCTGATCCAGAAAACTGGAGGGAATCCTTTGTGATGTATTAACTATGCGTATAATACTTATAAAGGAAATATACAGTATATACTATTGCCGTGTTTTTAAACATATTGCATGCTGTAGTCTGAAGCAAATAATTAAAATGATAGAAAATGAACTCATAAAAATGATATTATAAAATAAATATAAAAAATAAATAAATAATATAAAAACATTAAATAGCTATATATTAAGTAAAGTATTTATCGGCGTATAACACGCACTTTTTTCCCCTTAAAATCAGGCGAAAATTGCGGGTGCGTGTTATACGCCGATCCCCTGCGATCCTGAGCTGACAGATGTTAAAAATCGCGACCGCGATTTAAAAATGGCGCCGCCGGCGCCGAAATACACAGAGCCGGTGTTCTGCCGAGAAAGTTTCGCTCGGAGGATAAGGACCCCCCTCTACTGCGCAGGCGCTGCGCCTGCGCAGTAGGATTCGCCGGAAATAGCCGAAGCGGAATAGCTGAAAATCAGCTGTACACGGCGCCTGTAAGAGGGCCCCTCGGGGGCTCGCTTCGCTCGCCGCGCTTCGGGCACGGCCTCGCTTCGCTCGGCTCTTTTAGATTCCCCCTCTAGGTCCACTTGGATGGTGGGGAAGGAACCTGGACCCAGGGCGCAGGCGCCGTGTACAGCTGATTGAAGAGTTTGAGCTTCGGCTATCTCCGGCGGCTGACAGTAGTTCGTACTGCGCAGGCGCTGCGCAGGCGCTGTGCCTGCGCAGTACAGGGGGGAACTTATCCACAGAGGGAACTTTCTCGGCAAGACACCGGTCCTCGGTTCTTCTTGGCCACTTTCGGCTTCACTCGAGCGCCGCCCGAACCTAGCCGAGTGTACTCGGCTAGGTTCGGATAGCTCCGCTCACAGTCACGCCCATCCTATGAGTGGAGCCGAAAGTGACCGAGAGCCGCTGAGAACCGGCTCTGTGTATTTCAGCACCGGCGGCGCCATTTTCAAATCGCGGTCGGCGATTTTGAAGCTCAGGATCGCAGGGGATCAAACTGCGAGCTGCAAGGCTGCACTGGGGCAAGGCTGCACTGGGATAAGGCTGCAATGGACACTGGGGAAGGCTGCACTGACAAGGCTGCACTGACATGGCTGCACTGGGGCAAGGGCTGCACTGGGGCAAGGCTGCACTGGGATAAGGCTGCAATGGACACTGGGGAAGGCTGCACTGACATGGCTGCACTGACATGGCTGCACTGGGGCAAGGCTGCACTGGGATAAGGCTGCAATGGACACTGGGGAAGGCTGCACTGACATGGCTGCACTGACATGGCTGCACTGGGGCAAGGCTGCACTGAGAAGGCTGCAATGATGGGCATTTAAATTTAAGTTTTTTTCCCTTCAACTTCCCTCCTAAAAGTTTTTTTTTCCTTAAAATTCCCTCCTAAATTGGGGTGCGTGTTATACGCCGATAAATACGGTAATTTAAATGATAGAAAATAAATTTTAAAAATGTTACAATGTTAAAAAAAAGTGCTGTGCATTTTCTGAGCACTGCGGTGTGGTTCAGATGCAAATTCCAGGCTCGTTGCCTTCTATGGGAACACTTCTGAATCGCGCGTCATCAATTTTGAACACAAATTGAGAGGAAGGAAAAAAAGTGTAGGGGGTATCTCGGCTCTTCGGGTCTGGTATGGATTTTGAGGGGAACCCCATGCCAATTTTTTTTTAAAAAAGGCACAGCCCCCCCTCCACAATTCATACCAGACCCTTAACCGAGCATGCAGCCGGGCAGGCCAAGAAAGGGGGAGGGGGGAGAGGAGTGAGGCCACATGCCCTTAACATGGGGATTGCTTTGGGTTAGGGGGGTCTCTCCCCTAAAGCACCTTGTCCTCAAGTTGATGGGGACAAGGGCCTCTTTTCCACAACCCTGGCCGGTGGTTGTGGGGGTCTGCGAGCAAGGGGCTTATTGGTATCTGGAGGCCCTCTTTAACAAGGGAGCCCCTAGATCCCAGTCCTTCCTATGTGAATGAGTAGAGGTACATTGTATCCCTACTTATTCACCAAAAAAAGTGTCAAAAATAAATAAAAACACAGCAACGGTTTTTGACAATCCCTTTATTAAAAAAAAACAATGTCCCCCCGAAGTAAATCCACTGACCTGAAATAAAAAAAAAGGTCCACATCCGACAAAGGCTCACGCCGTCTGATAGTTCCGCTATCTGACAGTTCTTAAATAACTAAGGGGCGGGGCCACCTGGTGACGTCACCGGATGGCCTTGCCCCTTGTGACATAATCGACCCAGCATGCCCCAGTCGAGGACGTCACAAGGGGTGGGCCACCCGGTTCCATCGCCAGGTGGCCCAGCCCCTTAGTTATTTAAGAACTGTCAGATGGTGGGAGCCTTCATTGGATGCGGACCTTTTATTTTGGGGTTGGCAGCAGCGTTCATCATGATTGACGATGGATTTACTTCGGGGACATTGTTTTTGTTTTTTTATTTTTTTTAATAACGGAATTGTCAAAAACTGTCTCTGTGTTTTTATTTATTTTTGACACTTATTTTGGTGAATGAGTAGGGGTACAATGTACAATGGCAAAAGTTTAATTGTATACTGTTGGTAGACATCTTCCACAAGAATAGATGGATATCCTTTATCCAAGAATTTATCGGTAAGGAGTTGGCCTTGGGTCTGGTAGTCCTCATCCTGGGTACAATTGTGGCGAATCCTATGAAACTGACTCCGGGGGATATTGTTAATCCAACTGGGATGGTGACAGCTTCGATAATGGATGAATGAATTTCCTGCAGTAGGTTTTGTATAATTAGTGGCCTCTATGCGTGAGTCACTGTGGTACAGTTCCAGGTCCAAAAAGGCCAGTCTGTCAGGATCGACCACATAGGTGAAAGATAGTTCCAGATTGTATCAAATTTGGTGTTATCGCTCTCTCTCTCATACTGGTCACTGGAATTTCAACATGGTACCTCATGGCAAAGAACTCTCTGAGGATCTGAAAAAAAGAATTGTTGCTCTACATAAAGATGGCCTAGGCTATAAGAAGATTGCCAAGACCCTGAAACTGAGCTGCAGCACTGTGTGTTGAGTTAGTTTGAGGGGACAGCAAATTTACAGTGTTTTGCAAGCTGTATACTCACTACTTTACATTGTAGCAAAGTGTCAGTTCTTCAGTGTTGCATAGTTACATAGTAGGCGAGGTTGAAAAAAGACACAAGTCCATCAAGTCCAACCTATGTGTGTGATTTTATGTCAGTATTTCATTGTATGTTGCGGTCATTCAGGTGTTTATCTAATAGTTTTTTGAAATTATCGATGCTCCCTGCTGAAACCACTGCCTGTGGAAGGGAATTCCACATCCTTATCGCTTTTACAGTAAAGAACTCTCTATGCAGTTTAAAGGTTAAACTGATTTTCTTATAATTTTAGTGAATGGACGCATGTCCTATTGAATTCCCTTTGGAAAAAGATTTATCCCTATTGTGGGGTCACCAGTACGGTATTTGTACATTGAAATCATATCCCCGTTCAAGCGTCTCTTCTCCAGAGAGAATAAGTTCAGTGCTCGCAACCTTTCCTCATAACTAATGTCCTTCAGTCCCTTTATTAGTTTTGTTGCCCTTCTTTGTACTCGCTCCATTTCCAGTACATCCTTCCTGAGGACTGGTGCCCAGAACTGGACAGCATACTCTAGGTGCGGCCGGACCAGAGTCTTGTAGAGCGGGAGAATTATCATTTTATCTCTGGAGTTGATCCCCTTTTTAATACATGCCAATATTCTGTTTGCTTTGTTAGCAGCAGCTTGGCATTGCATGCCATTGCTGAGCCTATCATCTACTAGGACCCCCCAGGTCCTTTTCCATCCTGGATTCCCCCAGAGGTTCTCCCCCCAGTGTATAGATTGCATTCATATTTTTGCCACCCAAATGCATTATTTTATATTTTTCCACATTAAGCTCTGGTTCACATTGGTGCATTTTGACATGTGATTTGACATGTCAAATCGGTGGCAATTGCCGGCAATGGCACATCCTAAGACGTGCGACGTTGCATTTGCGGAGCCGTGCCGATTTCAAAAAGTAGTTTCTGTACTACTTTTTGCAATTTCCATTGACATCTGTGCAGAAACCCGCACAGATGTCTGTGAAATCGCGGCCAAAATCGGGAATGACATGCGGCAGTGAAATCGTGCGAGTTCAGCTGACTCATTCCCGCAGCTCAGTGTGAACCTGGGCTTAACATCATTTGCCATGTAGTTGCCCACCCCATCAATTTGTTCAGATTTTCTTGCAAGGTTTCTACGTCCTGCAGAGAAGTTATTGCCCTGCTTAGCTTAGTATCCTCTGCAAATACAGAGATTAAGCTGTTTATCCCACCCTCCAGGTCATTTATGAATAAATTAAAGTGATACTAAATAAACATGTCATACTTACCTCGACTGTACAGCTCGTTTTGCACAGAGTGGCCCCGAACATCTATTTCTGGGGTCCCTCTGCGACTCTTAAAGGCTCCTCCCCCCATTAGATAACCCCCTTGGAGAAGTGCTCTCCCGACAGGGTTACCTTGCGGGCGCACTCCCGAGTCCTGCATTTGGCATCCATAGATGCCGAATGCAGGACTCGGCCCCGCCCCCCCGGCGCCCGCGTCATTGGATTTGATTGACAGCAGCGGGAGCCAATGGCTGCGCTGCTATCAATCTATCCAATCAAGAGCCGGGAAACCGAGGAGAGAGGGACGGCGGGGACGTGCCAACAAAAATTCGGGCTTCGGGTAAGTAAAATGGGGGGGGCTAGGGCGCCGGTGACTGCAAGGTGTTTTTTCACCTTAATGCATTGGATGCATTAAGGTGAAAAAACACAAGCCTTTACAACCCCTTTAAATAGGATTGGTCCCAGCACAGAACCCTGGGGGACCCCACTTTCCATCCCTGACCATTCCGAGTACTCCCCATTTATCACCACCCTCTGAACTCACCCTTGTAGCCAGTTTTCAGTCCATGTACTCACCCTATGGTCCATGCCAACGGACCTTACTTTGTACAGTAAACGTTTATGGGGAACTGTGTCAAATGCTTTTGCAAAATCCAGATACACCACATCTACGGGCCTTCCTTTATCTAGATGGCAACTCACCTCCTCCTACTCCTCATAGAAGGTTAATAGATTGGTTTGGCAAGAAGGATTCTCATGAATCCATGCTGATTACTGCTAATGATACCGTTTTCATTACTAAAATCTTGTATATAGTCCCTTATCCTCTCCTCCAAGAGCTTGCATACTATTGGTGTTAGGCTAACTGGTCTGTAATTCCCAGGGATGTATTTTGGGCCCTTTTTTAAATGTTGGTGCTACATTGGCTTTTCTCCAATCAGCTGGTACCATTCCAGTCAGTAGACTGTTCATAAAAATTAGGAACAATGGTCTGGCAATTACTTGACTGAGTTCCCTAAGTACCCTCGGGTGCAAGCCATCTGGTCTTGGTGACTTATTGATGTTGAGTTTTTCAAGTCTATTTCTAATTCTGTCCTCTGTTAGCCACGAGGGTGCTTCATGTGACGTGTCATGAGGATAAACATTGAACTGAATCCCTCCCGATTCCCTTGTGAAGACTGAGGAGAAGAATAAATACCTTCGCCATCTCTCCATCCTTTGTAACCAAATCCCCTTCATCATTATTTATGGGGCCAATATGGTCTGTCCTCCCTTGTGTTGTCACATGAAAAGATATAATAAAATATTTACAAAAATGTGAGGGGTGTACTCACTTTTGCGAGATACTGTATATACATACAAACATACCACCATACCACTACTCACTGTGCTTTTAAACATACTGCATGCTGTAGTTTACATGCAGCAGTGGTACCAGAGTTCAATAGTGTCCATAAATGTTGGCTATCCTGTGTTTTTTTTAAATAGAGGAACTATGAAATATTTCCTGCTTGTAAACTACTGACCTAAGGTATCCTTGGAAACTAAAAAAAAAAAAAAAAAGAAAGTAGTTCAATATAACCCACAATGGCAAAGCATAAAATATGTGCATTTTTAAATCCAGGTGCAAAGGAGTCTCTGTATCGCAGGGCAGGGATCTCTACCTCCTACGTCTCTTTCAAATATTGAAATATATTTTATATGTATTAAAACACATAGTTGATGCTATTTAATATAAATATCAATGGATGTTAATGGCGGGAGGTTTTGGTTATTATGTAGAGTGTGTTTTGCAAGCTGTGCAAAGGCAGGTATGCATGTGTAATTGGCATGTAATAACCTTCAGCTATGCATTGAGCACTGCATAAAATGTATGAGCAGCTGTGACATACCTATATACTGTATATTGCGGTTTTTCTTAACTAAATACAAGTATGACTTGTGCCCTCGGCATTCTTTATAGGCGCTCATATACACAAAGTTATTAACTATGCAATGCACATCTGTGATGCCTATTATGTTCTGTACTCTGGGTATGTAAAGAAATATCTATCTATATACTATATACACTATATTACCAAAACAGGGACGCCTGCCTTTACACGCACATGAACTTTAATGACATCCCAGTCTTAGTCCGTAGGGTTCAATATTGAGTTGGCCCACCCTTTGCAGCTATAACAGCTTCAACTCTTCTGGGAAGGCTGTTCACAAGGTTTAGGAGTGTGTCTATGGGAATATTTGACCATTCTTCCAGAAGAGCATTTGTGAGGTCAGGCACTGATGTTGGATGTGAAGACCTGGCTCGCAGTCTCCGCTCTAATTCATCCCAAAGGTGTTCTATTGGGTTGAGGCCAGGACTCTGTGCAGGCCAGTAAGGCTGGGTTCACATATGAGCCGGACACGGCTCACAGCAGGGGTCCGGTGTGTCCTGGTTCACTGTTTCAGGTCCGACTTCAGCCTGAATTTTTGCATGAATTCGGACCTGAAACGGACCAAAAGACGCACAGCATTTTTGTACAAATCGCACCCGGCTCACTGCGGAGTTATGTAAACCGGCTCCATAGAGAGCCAGTCAAAATCTCCTGCTATTGCGAATTGGATGCGGAGAAACCGCATCCAATTCGCAATGCTGTGAACACATTCTCAAGTTCCTTCACCCCAAACTCGCTCATCCATGTCTTTATGGACCTTGCTTTGTGCACTGGTCCAAATCATTTGGTGAAGGGGGGATTATGGTGTGGGGGTTGTCTTTCAGGGGTTGGGCTTTGGCCCCTTAGTTCTAGTGAAGGGAAATCTTAAGGCGTCAGCATACCAAGACATTTTGGACAATTTCATGGTCTCAACTTTGTGGGAACAGTTTGGGGATGGCCCCTTCCTGTTCTAACATGACTGCACACCAGTGTACAAAGCAAGGTCCATAAAGACATGGATGAGCGAGTTTGAGGTGGAGGAACCTGACTGGCCTGCACAGTGTCCTGACCTCAACCGGATAGAACACCTTTGGGATGAATTAGAGCAGGGACTCTAGAGTTCTCTTCCAACATCAGTGCCTGACCTCACAAATGCGCTTCTGGAAGAATGGTCAAACATTCCCATAGACACACTCCTAAACCTTGTGGACAGCCTTCCCAGAAGAGTTGAAGCTGTTATAGCTGCAAAGGGTGGGCCAACTCAATATTGAACCCTACGGACTAAGACTGGGATGCCATTAAAGTGCATGTAAAGGCAGGTGTCCCAAAACTTTTGACAATATAGTGTATATGTTAAAAGTGTTGAGACACTTACACTTACAACTGACAGGGGTGCTTACAATGATCAGCTTTTATTTATGTAAAACCTTTATCCCAAAAGGAAAACAACTGTTGCTTTAACTGTTTAAAATGTATGAGCTGAAGTTCCACTTTAATTTGTTAGTTAAGTCCACCTACATCTGCTAGTGCATCACTACTCTCTTCACAGACTGACAACATTGCTGTTCCGAGGTGGCTCGGTTGCAGCCCTAGGGGAGCGGAGACACGTTAAAGCGGTATTAAACCCAAAAATGTCATAAATTGCAGCTTACCAATCATTAGATGTAGCTGCATTTGTTTTCTTTTTTTAGGCTTTTTCCCCTCTGTTTTCATCTGGTGAGCTGGCCAGTAACACACCTCCTTTATTAGAGTGCATCCACTCTGGATGAAGGAGCACAGGAGGCACAGCAAACAGCCCCTCCCTCCTGCCGTGTGCCCCCACAGCAAGCAACTTGCTGTGGGGGCACCCGAGCTGAGCTATGTGTGTCCATTTAGACATGGAGCCAAGGTTAGGCCCCGATTCCTCTCTCCTCATTGGCTCAGATTGACAGCAGCAAGAGTCAATGGCGCCACACTGCCATCTCAGCCAATGAGAAGGGAGAGTTCTGGGAAGCCGACACTCTCCTGCAACATTGCTGGACAGCAGGGACGTGCAGTCAGGAGAGGCCGGTGAGAGCCTCACCTGTCATCAACATAAAAAAAAAAAAAACATCAACTTCGAGGGTTGTAGCTCGGCGACCTGGGGTCACAAAGACCCCAAATTTGGGGGGTAGGTAGCTGAAGTCCCACCTCACCACTGGTCAGAATTTGGAGTTCTGGAAATACGGGGCTCCTTGTGCAGCCTGTCAGAAGCTACATACAGAGCGGGCAGTTTAAATACAAGCTGGCACACTCTGTTAGCAGCAGACTGAGAGGTCGAGCTCACAGAGCCTCTCCTCACTTCTTGTCAGAGGCACTGAGCTCAATGGACAGCTTGGAGTCTTGGACCAATGCAGGGGCGGACTGACAACTCATGGGGCCCCCGGGCAATAGGAGATCCTGGGGCCCCCTGTCCCCGCTCATGTGTTCCCACCCACACTCAAGCCACACCCACACAAATCCCCACCTACATTTTGCACTGCCCACACTACATGCGTTCGTCACAGAATTACATTAAAGAAAGTGCAACAACAGGTACCTTTCCAAAATTAAAGTGATTGTAAAGGCTCGTTTTTTGTTTTTTTAAATAACAAACATATCATACTTACCTTCACTGTGCAGCTCGTTTTGCACAGAGTGGCCCCGAACCTCGACATCTGGGGGTGTCTCTCGCGGCTCCTCCCCGCATCAGATAACTCCCTAGGAGAAGCGCTCTCCCGGGGGGGGTTACCTTGCAGGTGTGCTCCCGTGTCCAGCATTTGCGTCTATAGACACATGTTTACATACATGTGCTGATCCTACATAAAGCTTTTCATATAGAGCATGTGCTGGGATCATGGGGGTGCTTTACTTTTTTTTTTTTATTATTTTTATTAACTTTATATAATTTTCACTGATCACCAATGTAAGGAACATTCTTCTCACTGACCACCAATGTAAGGAACATTCTTCCCACTGACCACCAATGTAAGGAACATTCTTCCCTCTGATCACCAATGTAAGGGACATTCTTCTCACTGATCACCAATGTAAGGAACATTCTTCCCTCTGATCACCAATGTAAGGAACATTCTTCCCACTGACCACCAATGTAAGGAACATTCTTCTCACTGACCACCAATGTAAGGAGCATTCTTCCCACTGATCACCAATGTAAGGAGCATTCTTCTCACTGATCACCAATGTAAGGAGCATTCTTCTCACTGACCACCAATGTAAGGAACATTCTTCTCACTGATCACCAATGTAAGGAACATTCTTCTCACTGATCACCAATGTAAGGAACATTCTTCTCACTGACCACCAATGTAAGGAGCATTCTTCTCACTGACCACCAATGTAAGGAACATTCTTCTCACTGATCACCAATGTAAGGAACATTCTTCTCACTGATCACCAATGTAAGGAACATTCTTCCCACTGATCACCAATGTAAGGAGCATTCTTCTCACTGACCACCAATGTAAGGAACATTCTTCTCACTGACCACCAATGTAAGGAACATTCTTCCCACTGATCACCAATGTAAGGAGCATTCTTCTCACTGACCACCAATGTAAGGAACATTCTTCTCACTGACCACCAATGTAAGGAACATTCTTCCCACTGATCACCAATGTAAGGGACATTCTTCCCACTGATCACCAATGTAAGGAGCATTCTTCTCACTGACCACCAATGTAAGGAACATTCTTCCCACTGATCACCAATGTAAGGAGCATTCTTCCCACTGACCACCAATGTAAGGGACATTCTTCCCACTGATCACCAATGTAAGGAGCATTCTTCTCACTGACCACCAATGTAAGGGACATTCTTCCCACTGATCACCAATGTAAGGAACATTCTTCTCACTGACCACCAATGTAAGGAACATTCTTCTCACTGACCACCAATGTAAGGAACATTCTTCTCACTGATCACCAATGTAAGGGACATTCTTCTCACTGATCACCAATGTAAGGAACATTCTTCTCACTGATCACCAATGTAAGGAACATTCTTCTCACTGATCACCAATGTAAGGAACATTCTTCTCACTGATCACCAATGTAAGGGACATTCTTCCCACTGATCACCAATGTAAGGGGCATTATTCCCACTATTTATTGAATCCATATTGAGCACTATATTTGATTGGCTGTTTGCTTCTGCTTAGGCCTGGCACACACGCACAATCACAATCACACACATGATGATGAAGTCATCATCATGTGCGATTGTGCGTGTTTGCCAGGCCTAAGCAGAAGCAAACAGCCAATCAAATATAGTGCTCAATATGGATTCAATAAATATGCATAGCCATAGATATCATAAATGACTACAGGAAGTAACCAGAGACTGCGAATGCAACTACAGGAGATAACCAGAAACTGGGGATGCAACTACAGGAAATAACCAGACTGCGAATGCAACTACAGGGAATAACCAGACTGCAAATGCGACTACAGGAGATGACCAGAGACTGGGGATGCGACTACAGGAGATAACCAGACTGCGAATGTGACTACAGGAGATAACCAGACTGGGGATGCAACTACAGGAGATAACCAGAGGCTGCAAATGCGACTACCGGAAATAACCAGACTGCGAATGCGACTACAGGAAATAACCAGAGACTGGGGATGCGACTACAGGAAATAACCAGAGACTGGGGATGCGACTACAGGAGGTAACCAGACTGCGAATGCGACTACAGGAGATAACCAGACTGGGGATGCGACTACAGGAAATAACCAGACTGCGAATGCGACTACAGGAGATAACCAGAGGCTGCAAATGCGACTACAGGAAATAACCAGAGACTGGGGATGCAACTATAGGAGATAACCAGAGACTGCGAATGCGACTACAGGAAATAACCAGAGACTGGGATTGCGACTACAGGAGATAACCAGACTGCAAATGCGACTACAGGAAATAAAAAGACTGCGAATGCGACTACAGGAGATAACCAGAGACTGCGAATGCAACTACAGGAAGTAACCAGAGACTGCGAATGCGACTACAGGAAATAACCAGAGACTGCGAATGCGACTCCAGGAGATGACCAGACTGCGAATGCGACTACAGGAGATGACCAGACTGCGAATGCAACTATAGGAGATAACCAGACTGCGAATGCGACTACAGGAAATAACCAGAGACTGCGAATGCGACTACAGGAAATAACCAGACTGCGAATGCGACTACAGGAAATAACCAGACTGCGAATGCGACTACAGGAGATGACCAGACTGCGAATGCGACTACAGGAGATGACCAGACTGCGAATGCGACTACAAGAGATGACCAGACTGCAAATGCGACTACAGGAGATGACCAGGTAGCCAGTTTTAAAATGTAAACTTTCAGCAATGCACAGCTATACAGGGGGGTAAACAACATTTCCAGGGATGGTTTAGCAAAAAAAAAAGGGGTCTACAGGCCGTTTATATAATGTAGGCAGAAGGACCTACCTGACCATTCGGGCTCACCTCCCGCTCTCAGAGGTCCGGGGGCGGAGTTTTCGTCGGTAGGGGGCGGAGCTTTCCTCGGCAAGGGGCGGAGCTTTCGTCGGTATGGGGCGGGGCTTTCGTTGATAGGGGCGGAGCTTTTGTCTGTAGGGGCGGGGATTTTTGTGGTCCAGAGCAGAGCTCTCAGAAGTGCAGGAGAGACGCTCAGACTCAGACTACATGAGGAGAGGAGGGGCGGGGCAGGGCAGGGTCAGAGCGTCAGTGGAGCTCCCTGCCCCACCCCTCCCTGCTGGCAGAGCCTCTCTCAGCCTAAGCCGAGGTCTGCTCGGGCAGCGGGCTGGCCGCGGTGCTGGGAGCTGTAAAAATCCAGGAGGACGGGGTTTTCATGCGGTGCGGTGGGCGGCTTTTTTCCGCTGCTGACTGAGCCGCTCATGGGGCCCCTCCTGACGTCGGGCCCTCGGTCGGCGACCGAGTGACCGAATGGTCAGTCCGCCCCTGGACCAATGGTAAAGTACCATTGGCCCAAGCTGTCCAATAAAAATGCTGTAGTGGAGGCACGCCTCTCATTGCAGTGTCATAGAAGGGGGCGTGTCTAAAAGACAAATACTCCCTTCCAGCCCTCTTAACTAGAAGAAAATACATGTGTTTATGGGGATAATATTTACCCACAATCCCATGTTTTTCTCACACAGTTAAGAGGGAGAATGAGAATCTGCTGCTGCTGAAAAGGTACAAGCCAAATCATATAGTATTATGCTATAAGTTATAAGATAATAATTTATTATTTATCTATTTACTGTGAAATTACTGGTTGGAAGTTATAACTTCAAACTGCAGTAATTTGTCCATTAAGCCACCTGCTTGAGTACAGTTTTTGAAAATATAGTAAATTACCTTAACCACTTGGCATCCGCGCTATAGCCAAAAGACGGCTACAGTGCGGACTTGAATTCCCGGGAGGGCGTCATATGACGTCCTCCCCTTTGCACGCTCCCCGCGCGCTGTGATCACCGAGTCACTGAGACTCAGGTGATCACAGATCCGAGTAAGGGGCCGATCCCGGTTCCTAACCACGTGATCAGCTGTCAGCCAATGACAGCTGATCAGGTAATGTAAACAAAAGCTCGGTAATCATTTTTTTTTCTCCTCATGCTGACATAGTGAGGAGAAAAAAAAGCCGATCACCGGCTTATGTATAAGGGACATCGGTCTCGAAGAGGAAGGAGGCACATCTGCCTCATCTGTGCCCACAATTACCTCCTGCCAGTGCCCACAGTGCCACCAATCAATGCCCATGAGTGCCACCTATCAATGCCCACAAGTGCCACCTATCAATGCCCACCAGTGGTGCCAATCAGTGCCTCATCAGTGCCACCTAGCAGTGCTGCCTATCAGTGTAACCTACCAGTGCCGATCAGTGCCCATTATTGCCACCCATCAGTGCCCATCACTGCCACCTATCAGTGCCCATCACTGCCATCTATCAGTGCCACCTATTAGTGCCACTTCTCAGTGCCCACCAGTGCCACCTATCAATGCCCTTCAGTGCCACCCATCAGTGCCACCTCTCAGTGTACACCAGTGCCGCCCTTTAAGTGCCGCCTATCAGTTCCCACCAGTGCCGCCTTATCGGTGACCATCAATGCAGCCCATCGGTGCCCATCAGTGCATCCCATCGGTGCCCATCAGTGCAGCCTATCAGTGCCCATCAGTGCAGCCTCATCAGCATACATCAATGAAGGAGAAAAATTACCTGTTTACAAAATGTTATAACAAATGATAAAAAAATATAATTTTTTTTTTTTAAGTTCTGTCTTTAAAAAATTTTTTAACAAAAAATAAAAACCGCAGAGGTGATCAAATACCACCAAAAGAAAGCTCTATTTGTGGGAAAAAAATGATAAAAATTTCATTTGGGTACAGTGTTGTATGACCGCGCAATTGTCATTCAAAGTGCGACAGCGCTGAAAGCTGAAAATTGGTCTGGGCAGGAGGGGGGTTTAAGTGCCCAGTAAGCAAGTGGTTAAAAACAATATATAATAATTATTTGTATATTACTTACTTATGGTAAGCAATTAACCCCTTACCACCCAGGCCAATTCTGACACTTCTCTCCTACATGTAATAATCATCATTTCTTTTGCTAGAAAATTGCACAGAACCCCCAAATATTATATATATATATATATATATATATATATATATATATATATATATATATTGTTTTAGCAGACACCCTAGGGAATAAAACGGTGGTCGTTGCAACTTTTTATGTCACACAATATTTTTGCAGCAATCTTTCAAACGTGTTTTTTTGGAAAGAAACTGTTTCATGGATAAAAAAAAAAACAATAAAGCCTGATTTATTTTTGTATACTATGAAAGATGATGTTACTCCGAGTAAATAGATACCTAACATGTCACACTTTAAAATTGCGCACACTTGTGGAATGGCGCCAAACTTCAGGACTTAACCACTTGCCGCCCGCCGTTCATCATATGAGGGCCAGGCGGCGTGGCTCTTGTTCTGGGAGGGCTTAATATGACGGCCCTCCATTTAAACAGGGAATGCACGCGATCGTGTGCGCGCATCCCTGTTCCTTCGGTGGCGGCATGTCACGGAAACACCGCTCGCCACCGAGGGGGGTGAACAGCCATTGGGCATGCCTGTTTACCACGTGATCGGCCGTGATGAAGTCACGGCCGATCATAGGTGGTACCACCCCACTTTGCACGGTGCATGCGCGCGATCTCATGCGCGCGCACGCCGATGGCGGTGTGTTCCCGGGAACACTCATCTCCGACGCTGGTAAACAGCCATTGGCCGGCAGCTGTTTACCACGCGATCGGCTGTGATTCTTTCACAGCTGATCACTAAATGTCAACAAACCACGGTAACAAGATGTTACCGGGTTCTCCTCCTCACACAACGATCGTGTGTGAGAAGGAGATTGCGGTAACATCTCGTTACCGCTTACAGTGTACACCAATCACTCTGATTGCCCCCCCCAATAAAGAGGACCTGTCACCACCCATCAAAGTACCTGTCACAGTTCATCTGAGTACCTGTCAGTCCATATGAGTACCTGTCACAGTCCATCTGAGTACCCCAGTACCTGTCACAGTCCATCTGAGTACCCGAGTACCTGTCACAGTCCATATGAGTGCCCGAGTACCTGTCACAGTCCATATGAGTACCTGTCACAGTTCATCTGAGTACCCGAGTACCTGTCACAGTCCATCTGAGTACCTGAGTATCTGTCACAGTCCATATGTTGTACCTGAGTACCTGTCACAGTCCATATGAGTACCGAGTACCTAAGTACCTGTCACCGCCCTCCAGAGTACCCGAATACCAGTCACCAGCCCATCAGAGTACCCGAGTAACTATCTGTAGCCCATCAGAGTACCCAAGTACTAGAGTTGTCCCGATACCACTTTTTTAAGACCGAGTACAAGTACCGATTCTTTTTTTCAAGTAATTGCCGATACCGATTACAGATACTTTTTTTTAATGTCATGTGACAGTTTTTTTTTGTATTTTGTAAATAAGTACTTTTTCTCCTTCACTGATGTGTGCTAATGAGGCTGCACTGATGGGGCACTGATAGGCTTCACTGAGGTGGCACTGATAGGCACTAATATGCAGCACGGATTGGGTGGCACTGATGAGGCAGCACTGATAAGGAGGCCCCAATATGCAGCACTGTTGGGCACTGATAGGATTAGGTGGCACTGATATGCAGCACTGATAGGTGGCACTGACTTATTGGCACTGATAGGTGGCACGCACTGATGGATGGGCACTTACTAGTATCGTTATCGGGACAACCCTACCAAGTACCTGTCACCAGGCCATCAGAATACCCGAGTACCTGTCACCAGCCTATCAGAGTTCACGAGTACCTGTCTGCAGCTCATCAAGTTACCCAAGCACCGGTCTCCAGCCCATCAGAGTACCCGAGTACCTATTTGCAGCCCATGCCTCATAGAATATACCTTGGGGTGTTTGCTTTCCAAAATGGGGTCATTTTGTGGGTAATTCCATTGTCCTGGTGCTCAAGGACCTTCAAAAGTATGATAGGTAGGAATGAAATGAGATTGAGTAATTTATGCTCCTAGAACGCCTGAAGGTACTACTTCAATATTGGGCTTCTGTATGCGGGCAGGCTGTGTAAAAGTCTCACACATGTGGTATCGCCATACTCGGGAACAGTTGCAGAATGTATTTTGGGGTGTAATTTTTGCTATATACATGCTATGTGTTAGAAATATCTTATAAATTGACAACTTTGTGTAAAAAAAATGCGTTTTCATTTTTTTTCCCCACATTTTCCCAAAACTTCTGGAAAAAAATGAACCGTTCAAAAGAAAAATGAACCGTTCAAAAGATTCATTATGCCTCATAGATTATACGTTGGGGTGTTTGCTTTCCAAAATGGGGTCATTTTGTGGGCAATTCCATTGTCCTGGTGCTCCAGGGCCTTCAAAAGTATAATAGGTGGTTGAGAAAAGAGATGTGTCATTTACCCTCGTAGAGCGGCTGAAGGTGCTACTTCAGTGTTGGGCCTCTGTATGTGGCCAGGCTGTGTAAAAGTCTCACACATGTGGTATCGCCATATTCAGGAGAAGTAGCAGAATGTATTTTGGGGTGTAATTTGTTGTATGCATATGCTGTGTGTGAGAGATAACCTGATAATTTGACAATTTTGTAAAAAAAAAAAACTTCATTTTGCAAAGAATTGTGGGAAAAAATTCCAACTTAAAAAAACTCACCTTGCTGCTTACTTAATACCCTGGAATGTCTAAAAAAGGGGTCATTTGGGGGGTATTTGTACTTTCCTGACTTGTTAGTGTCTCAAGAAATGAGATTCACCTGATGTACTGAAGGCCTGATCAGATGTGATCAATTTTCAGTGATTGGCACCATAGTTTGTAGACTCTATAACTTTCACAAAAACCAAATAATATACACGAATTTGGGTTATTTTTACCAAAGATATGTAGCAGTATAAATTTTGGACAAAATTTATGAATAAAAATTCATAATTGGCAAAATTTTATGACAGAAACAAAGAAAAAGGCATTTTTTTCACAAAATTTACGTTGTTTTTTTTATTTATAGCACAAAAAATAAAAAACCCACTAATGATTAAATACCACCAAAAGAAAGCTCTATTTGTGTGAAAAAAAGGACGCAAGTTTTATATGGGTACAGTGTTGCATGACTGAGTAATTGTCATTCAAACTGTGAGAGCGCTGAAAGCTGGTCTGGGCAGGAAGGGGGTGTAAGTGCCCTGTATTGAGGTGGTTAAGAATCTCCATAGGGGACACTTTAATTTTTTTTACAGGTTACATGTTCAGAGTTACAGAAGAGTTTTATTGCTAGAATTATTGCTCTTGCTGTAACGATCGTGGCCACAGGATGTAACCTGTGTCTATCTGGCTCTGATACTAGCCAGTGCCTCACCAGCCACTGACCTCACCACACATCCCTGTTGGATAGAGATGGGGCTCAGGTAAGTATTTAGGGGGCTGAAGGCAGCTGCTGGACACTGAAGGTTTTTTATAAACCTTCTGTGTCCAGATAAAAAACCTTCTGACTTTACAATCACTTTAATTTCTGAACTTATTTGTTTCAGTCTCTCTGTATGTATGAATTGGATGGGTTGTTACCGATGTGTGGTGAACATTTCATGTCAATAGCATCTTTAGAAATATACTTACCTAGAAAAATGATGACGTGTTCAATACTTATTTTACCCGCTGTATATACAGTGCCCATGCAACGTGTCACACACAATATATAGTGCTCATCCAGGGTATCATATACACAGTGCCCATCTAGCGTGCCACACATACAGTACCCATCAATGGTGTCACAAACACACAGTGCCCATCCAACGTGTCACACACCCTATATATAGTTCCCATCCAGTGTGTCACACACACATACATAGTGCCCATCCAGAGTGTCACACACACACTATATGGTGTCCATCCATGGTGTCATACACACAGTGCCCATCCATGGTGTCATACACACAGTGCCCATCCATGGTGTCATACACACGGTGTCCATCAACGGTGTCACACACACATATATAGTGCCCATCCATTATGTCACACACACACACACACTATATGGTGTTCATTCGAGGTGTCACATACAGTGCCCATCCATGGTGTCATATACACAGTGCCCATCCATGGTGTCACATACACAGTGCCAAGCCATGGTGTCACACATACAGTGCCCATCCATGGTGTCACACACACACAGTGCCCATCCATGGTGTCACATGCACAGTGCCCATCCATGGTGTCACACACACACAGTGCCCATCCATGGTGTCACATACACAGTGCCCATCCATGGTGTCATATACACAGTGCCCATCCACAGTGTCACACACACAGTGCCCATCCATGATGTCACACACACAGTGCCCATCCATGGTGTCATATACACAGTGCCCATCCATGGTGTCACACATACAATGCCCATCCATGGTGTCACATACACAGTGCCCGTCCATGGTGCCATATACACAGTGCCCATCCATGGTGTCATGTACACAGTTCCCATCCACAGTGTCACACACACAGGGCCCTTCCATGATGTCACATACACAGTGCCAATCCATACTGTCACATACACAGTGCCCATCCATGGTGTCATATACACAGTGCCCATCCATGGTTTCACACACACAGTGCCCATCCATGGTGTCACACATACAGTGCCCATCCATGGTGTCATATACACAGTGCCCATCCATAGTGTCACATACACAGTGCCAATCCATACTGTCACACACACAGTGCCCATCCATGGTGTCATATACACAGTGCCCATCCATGGTGTCACACATACAGTGCCCATCCATGGTATTTGTTTTGGTTTCTCTGTATGTATGGATTGCATGGGTTGTTACCGACATGTGGTGAACTTTTCATGTCAATAGCACCTTTAGAAATATATTTACCTAGAAAAATGATGACGTGTTCAATACTTATTTTACCCGCTGTATATACAGTGCCCATGCAACGTGTTACACACACAGTGCCCAACCTCGGTGTCACATACACACACTATATAGTGCTCATCCAGGGTGTCATATACACAGTGCCCATCTAGCGTGTCACTCACACAGTTCCCATCCAGGGTGTCATATACACAGTACCCATCCATGTCACGCACACAGTGCCCATCTATGATGTCACACGTGTGCCCATCCAGTGTGTCACACATACAGTGCCCATCAATGGTGTCACACACACACTATATAGTGCCCATCCAGTGTGTCACACACTCACACACTATATGGTGCCCATCCATGGTGTCATACACACAGTGCCCATCCATGGTGTCATACACACAGTGTCCATCCATGGTGTCACACACATATATAGTGCCCATCTATGATGTCACACGTGTGCCCATCCAGTGTGTCACACATACAGTGCCCATCAATGGTGTCACACACACACTATATAGTGCCCATCCAGTGTGTCACACACTCACACACTATATGGTGCCCATCCATGGTGTCATACACACAGTGCCCATCCATGGTGTCACACACATATATAGTGCCCATCTATGATGTCACACGTGTGCCCATCCAGTGTGTCACACATACAGTGCCCATCAATGGTGTCACACACACAGTGCCCATCCAATGTGTCACACACACTATATGGTGCCCATCCATGGTGTCACACACATATATAGTGCCCATCTATGATGTCACACGTGTGCCCATCCAGTGTGTCACGCATACAGTGCCCATCACTGGTGTCACACACACTATACAGTGCCCATCAATGGTGTCACACACACTATACAGTGCCCATCCATGGTGTCACACACACTATACAGTGCCCATCCATGGTGTCACACACACTATACAGTGCCCATCCATGGTGTCACACACACTATACAGTGCCCATCCATGGTGTCACACACACACAGCCATGGTCCATGCCCGCCCCCCGGTGCCCGCTCCCCGCACACACATACACCGGGCACCCCGTGCATTGTCTATGTGGACCGGGGAAGGTAAGAGACAGGAGGTGTGACGTCAGCGGGTGTCAGCTGACATGCAGTCCCCGCCTCCCCCCGCCAGGTCTTTACTCGTGTAATCCCCTCTGTACGGGGCTCTAATGCTCTCACCGTCCGCTCCGTACAGCCCGCTCCGCTCCGGGGACGATGCGCTCTCTCTCTCGGTCGGGTTTAGCTCCATGTCGGTAAAGGGGTGAAGTTCCGATGTCCAGGCTGAGGTCCCCCCCGGAGGAGGTCAGCAGCGGCGGCGGTATCATTATTCCTGTACGGGGAGAAGTTCGGCTCATACCTAGGATGGATGGAAGTCACCCCATCGCTCTATGGATCGCAGCTTTGTACATAGAGCACCGACCCTAATCCTGCCCTGTCCTAACTTCCCCAGCACTGGCATGCTCCAGTATCGGCCGATCCCCCCACTCACACCTTCTCCACCCATCACCTGCTCCTTCCTAATGACCTTAGCCAAGACCTTCATACCTTTTTGTTTTTTTTGTGCTGTAGATAGAATGCAAGGTCGATGTAGTCATTAGCCCCATAAACTGCTATTAGACAGCCTTTGTCCTGTCCATCCTTTACTAGATGCATGCCTACCTTTGCCATGCCCTCGTTTTTTGGACTATGAGAGGTTGGCGTTCCTGCTGGATTCCGAGATTGTCCTTTTGGAAGACCTGATGTGGCTTCGGAAGTCCATCCCTGGACGTCGCAATAAGATTTCGGACCATGGTCAGCGAATATGTCTGGACGTCGAAATAAGTTTTCGGACCACGGTCTTCGAATATGTCTGGACGACGAGATCTCATCTGTAAGATGTTGTGTCGGGATCACGGACGTCAAGACGGGAGGTCACCCGTTTTACTGATAGCCGTTTGCCAAAAGAGCACCTAGCCTATCTTTTTTTTTTTTAAATTTAAGCAGCCAATGAGATTGGCTAATAAAATGACCACAGATGTTTCTCAGTAAACTTCAAAGACGAAGACAACACGAGCTGTACAGATCGACCATGGAACTGTCAGAGGTGAGGTGCTCCAGTGCTAACGAGGAACTGTACACCATCAACAAGACCCCGACCATTAACAGCAACACTAGACCCAAGAGATTGCTTTGGCAGACTGCAGTGAGGCATATCACTGAACAAAGGTTTATTAACGAACAAAGTAGCGCTAAAACCCTCTCTTCTGAGGATTCCTACGCCAACAATGCCACCAGACAGTTTGGAAAGGTATCTGTTGGGGACAAGCACAACAATGGGGGCACCAAAGTCTTTCCCGAGAGGACCAGTAGTGACCTAGGCTTCCTTCACTTAGACTGTGCTCCCAGCAATTCTGATTTCTTTTTGAACTGGGGCTATACCTATAGGGGGGTCATCTTTCCGACACTAAGGAACTCATTTAAGTCTAGAGACTTAGAAAGGCTCTATCAGCGCTATTTTTTAGGTCAACGTCGCAAGTCGGAAGTGGTGATGAACATCTTGGATGTGCTGACCAAACTTACCTTACTAATTCTTCATCTCACGTTGGCTTCTGCGCCCATGGACCCAATCAAAGGCATCTTGTTGGGCTTTTTCACTGGTATTGAGGTGGTGATCTGTGCCTTAGTAGTTGTCAGGAAGGACACAACATCTTACACATATCTGCAGTTCAGTGGAGTCGTGACGTGGTTGGCCATGGCGACCCAAATCCTGGCAGCTGGTCTAGGATATGGCCTTCTAGGGGACGGTATTGGCTACGTTCTCTTTACTCTTTTTGCTACCTACAGCATGCTTCCATTATCACTTACCTGGGCTATCTTGGCTGGATTGGTAACTTCCCTTCTACAAATTGGGATGCAGTTGGTAATTCCCAGGCTCGCAGTGGCTTCCATAAATCAGGTATGTTGCCTGCTGGGTGCATGGATATTTTTGGTTTCTACCCCCTTTGGGCAAATGGAAACATCTGCAGAATTAGTTGAACTGAAATGGCTGTACGAAGATCTGCCCAATCAGTTAAATTGAAATGGCAGTAGGAAGATCTGCCCAATCAGTTGAACTGAAATGGCCGTAGAAAGATCTTCCAAACCAGTTGAACTGAAATGGCCATAGGATGATCTACCCAATCAGTTGAACTGAAATGGCCGTAGGAAGATCTGCCCGATCAGCTATTTGTGCATGAACATGAATGCTTGTGTTTGCTCAAGTGTGCATGTTTATACATTGTGTAGACATTCCCTGGTAGGTGCTAATCCTTAGCAATGCCAGTTGTTTTGTAGAAACATTTGTCCTTTCTCATTACTTCCTTTTCCGAGACCTGCCAACAAATGGGGTGTTTTAAATAGTTCAAGCATAGGGCGTCTACACAATGAACATATTACGAAGTCATTGTGTGTTTCATAGATCCAGGCACATCGAGGAGATCTGTAGACCATTGTCTGGAAGAGATAAGGACAAATTCCTCCAAAGCCCAGGAACATAAAGCATTGTTGAAGGGTCTTGTCCTTCACTAGGTCAGTGCCAGATCCATCAGAGATTGCACTGTTCCTCTGTGTCTCCCATGTGCAAAATTCAATTACTATTTTCTCCGGTCCTTCTTCACTCTTTTTTCCCCCCTAACACTCTGTGATGAGAATCCTTCAGACAAGGGAGATGACTTCCCAGTGTCATCAGTTGTCTTGTTAAACATTGAAGTGTGTATTTAATCCAACAAAGCTTCATATAATGGGCACTTGGTCTGTGTTTTTTTTTTTTAATCTAGCCAACACAATCCTTTCTGAAATTGAATCTAAGGCATAAAAAGTTCTCGTTAGAACATACAGATGCCATCTTCAATGATACTAAACCAACTCTAGCCTACCCGGTGTCTAAAAAAATTCAACTCATTAGAGCATCAGTAGCAATAATCATATATTAGAGTGTGTATGGAGCAATCGAGAATAATGTTAGTCGTAAGACTGTCAATGGGCTGGGAAATGTATGAGATCCAAGTAAAAGGAACAAGCTCTTCATTGTTTATAAACTGTCAATGAATCAAGGTATCAGCATATAAAATTGGACAAACTGTATTATTTTATTTTTATTTTTTTATAATCTCAACACAAATATAAATGTATCTTTACCCCTGGCAATAGATAAGGACCCCAAGGGACAAATCTTTCTCTACAGGGTGCCAATGACTGGTTTAGGGTATGGTATCATCTGCTATTTTCTGTAATTGTTTTGGCGATATTGAAGAAATCACAATAAATATATTTTCAATTAAAGGTTATTGATTCATGCGTCAATTTCAGTCCAAACAGGAAAATTGGTTCTTTTCTACACATGAAGTTTTTTTTTTTTTCTTTCTTGGACCAATTTAGAAGCTCAAAGTTCATTACAAGGTCGTCCTCCTGTAAGATCTGGTAGTCTTCTTTCTTCGAACGTTGGATCATGGTCACTCCTTGTACAGAAGGTTGTGTCCTTCAAACAGCTAGATGACATGGAAGCACTATTAGGTGTATGGCCAGTGATTTCCATAATATAGGCATTGTATTATTATTATTATAGACTACATATATAGGTCTCCAGAGTAACCCGCCTAGCCTGTATTGAATTGTAACTGTACTGTCTCCCTTTATTTTATATAGCACTATAAAATCCTGTATATTATTATTATTATTATTAATAATAATATAAAAGAGACCCCGGTAGTATAGATACTGGGGGAGTAGCTATACTACGGGGGTCTCTTTTATATTATTATTATTATTAATAATAATAATATACAGGATTTTATAGTGCTTTATAAAATAAAGGGAGACAATAGAGTTACAATTCAATATATGCTAGGGGGGTCCTGCCCTGGAGAGCTTGCAATCTAAATGGAAACTTAGATCAAATATAGTCAAAGGAAAGAGCATTTTAATACATATGTCCAACCCATAACATTCCCTTTAGCTGGATACACACTATACAACTTTTGTTGTTTTGATTTCCTTTAGATTTACCTTCAACTATGTAGTGTAAGGGCCTGCCTGATTGCATACAAATTGGAAGGGTTTAGGTTTGACCTCATATTTATATGGTTTTGGTCAATCTAAAGAAAATTGTATCTTGTGTATCCAGCTTTAGAGTGCTCAAAAAGCCAATGGGAAGACCTATTGCTATGAAATCTGCACTGTGTCTCCGAGAGGGATGGGAGCTGTCCACGGCTTCTGGTTCTGAATGTTCAGCTCAGAACAATTAAAATAATGATTCTTTTGGCTCCCTCTACTGGTTACTATCACTCTCACCACTGGAAAACATTTTCCCAATATACGTCAATTTAAAGTACAATTAAAAAATATGTCAACCCAAAATCTCATATTCCTGATATGTGCCTTCTACACCATGTACTTGTATGAGAAAGTATCCTGTTCTCCTTGTACTGCTTCCTTTATGTGAAATACATGGTGATCTTGCCCAGACCCTCTGCTTTCCTATTTAAAAAAAAAAAAAAAACTGACCACACTAGGCATGAGAGCACAGCATGGTCAGTTCTCTAGCTATGCTGGGAACTCAGCCTCCTCTCCAAGGATCACACTTGTCCTGATCCCCCCCCCCCCATCTGCACAGCCATTTACCAGTTATACCAGTATACTGCTGTTTCTCCTCCCTCAGCTCTTATGCAGGGTATGTGATCACTTAGAGAAAAGGGGTAAAAAAAAGGTATTTATTATAGTGATCTTTATATCTATACACAAATGTTTTGCCTTTCATTTCTGTTTTAAACTGAATGGGTTGTTTTACAAGGTTCACATATACTTTAAAGCAGGGGTCTTAAACTGGTGGCCCTCCAGCTGTTGTGGAACTACAAGTCCCATCATGCCTCTGCCTTTGGGAGTCATGCTTGTAATTGTCAGCCTTGTAATGCCTCATGGGCCTTGTAGTTTTGTAACAGCGGGGGGGCCGCCAGTTTGAAACCCCCTACTTTAAAGGCTTCTAAGCAAATACCAAATCTGGTTTCTACGTGATGCACAAGCCCCATAAGATTGACCAAACTTTTTTTTATCTTCCCTGACTGATCCCAATTATCGTCCATTTGTGTCTCGCACGCTCCGTCTCCCAGTCACTTCAGTGCCTGAATTGGTCTTGGTATCATCCTCATGTGACCCCCCCCCCCCCCCCCGTGCAGCTGAGCTCAGACTGGGGGATGGAAAAGCAGCACAAAGAGACAATCAGTTGTGTTGCAGGGCAAGGAGCATGCTAATAGGAGGAGAGAGCCGAGCGACAGGGAGATGAGCTGCTTCTCCTTTTTCCTGTCCAGTCCAGGAATGTGGAATAGACTCTCTCAAGAGTTGGTCCTGCCCAGCTCAGTAAACTGTTTTAATTAAAAAAAAAAAGCCTGGATTCTTTCCTACTTGGACATAATATAACTGAATACTGACATTTATAAGTAAAGTTGATCCAGTGAATATTCGATTGCCTCTCGGGGGAACAGAAAGGAATTTTTTTCCCCTACTGAAGCAAATTGGATCATGCTTTATTGGGGTTTTTTGCCTTCCTCAGGATAAACTGTGGATATAGGATTGTTTATATCAGATTGTAAAAATTTTTTGGGGGGTTTTCCCGTTTTTATTGGTTGAACTGGATGGACTTTGTGTCTTTTTTCAACCTGACTTATTATGTAACAGGTTGGGGGGAAGGGCAAGTGTCACTTAACTGCAGCAGAGAAAAATCAGGTCTTGCGCCCTACCAGGCAGATCTGTGATGTGTGGCAGAGCTGTGTAATTCTCAGGACTGGATAGACAGAAATACAAATCCTTTGGCACATAAAACACCTCCCATATATGTATTTCATCTGGGTATTTAGCAGTTGTTTTTTTATTTTGTTTTTTTAGGCGCTCTTAAAAAAATTCCATGACAAAGTAGCCAAAATTGCATGATCCTGTCCCAGTGCAAAAAAAAAAAAAATGCCTAGGGCAGTGATGGTGAACCTTGGCACCCCAGATGTTTTGGAACTACAATTCCCATGATGCTCACCTACTCTGCAGAGTGCATGGGCATCATGGGAAATGTAGTTCCAAAACATCTGGGGTGCCAAGGGCCGCCATCACTGGCTAGGCTATGCTCAAGTGTTAATCGGTGCTTAAAGTGGAATTCAAGCCTAACATTAACTATTCCTAAAAAATGTTCCTTCTCCCCTCTCTCTAATGATCCCGCATACCTTGTGTAAAAAAAAAAAATATCTGTATACTTGCCTTTTTTTCAGCCTGCTCCAGTACGGTAATGTGATCCTGCAGCTCCAGCTCCCCTGTGTTAGTGAGTGGCGGCTGCAGGGGAGAGGAGGAAGCACCGACAATGGCTGGGTCATTAGAGCCTATGGGTGATGTCACTGCCTTTAGAATTCCCAGCTGTTGTTGAGCATTCCATGACACGGGGGAGCCGGAGCTGCAGGGTCATGTGACCGGACTGTATACTTACATTTTTGTTACCCGTGATGTCACCCATAGGCTCCCATAGTCCAGGCGTTGTCGGCGCTCCTTCCTCTCCCCTGCAGCCGCCACTCACTGACACAGGGAATATGGAGCTGCAGAATCACGTAACCGGACTGTATACTTACATTTTTGTTACCCATGATGTCACCCTTAGGCTCCCATAGTCCAGGCGTTGTCGGCGCGACTTCCTATCCCCTGCAGCCGCCATTCACTGACACAGGGGAGCTGGAGCTGCAGGGTCATGTGACCGAACTGTATACTTACATTTTGTTACCCGTGATGTCACGCATAGGCTCCCATAGTGCAGGCGTTGTCGGCGCTCGTTCCTCCCCCCTGCAGCCGCCACTCACTGACACAGGGAATATGGAGCTGCAGAATCACGTAACCAGACTGTATACTTACATTTTTGTTACCCATAAGGTCACCCATAGACTCCCATAGTCCAGGCGGTGTTGACACTCCTTCCTCTCCCCTGCAGCCCACCACTATAAAAAAAGTATAAAAAAACTTTTTTTTGTACAGGGTAGGCAGAATAGGTGGGGGGGGGCAGGGCTTTTGATAAGGGGATTCCTCCTGTACAGGGCCCGGCCCAGCAGGGGGACCCAGACAGCAGGGTGGATCAAATGTGGGCAGGGAGGGTGATCGGTGCCACATGTGTGTGTGTGGGGGGGGAGGCAGTTACTGGAACCGATTTCCTGTATGGCTCTGGCTGCAGCAGCTGAAAGCCGGCTTCTCCTCTCCCTCCTGCTGGCTTTCAGCTGCTGCAGAGAGAACTATACAGGGGATCGGTTCCAGTAATTTCCCCTCCACCACACCGATCACCCTCCCTGTGCACCATATATTTCCCTTCCTCCTGCTGCTCAGCCCCCCCTGTGGGTGTTGCCTCCCCCCAATTGTTGGTGGCTTCCCTCCTCTCCTTCCCGCTGGCAGCTGCAAGCACACAATAGGATCCTTCAGAATGGAGAGTGAGGGGAGGGCCCTGTAATTATGTCATATTTACCAGCCCCTTCCTTTTCTGAATGAATACCTGAAGCATAGTAAACTGTCAGGTTGGCGGTGGGGGGCAATGTAAGAATAGTGATGGGCTGTAGGGAGGCTGTAGCCACGTAAGAACTGCGAGTCCCAGCATGCCTTGCATGCGGCTGACCGTGCAGTGATTACTGATTCCCCAGAATGGTCCCCAGCCTTGGCTTAAGCCAACTTTGAGGCTTTAATGAGATTAACGTACACTTCAAGTTTTACTTCTAGTGGTGCACGTGGAGATTTGATGTCTAAACACTCCACGTATCGTAAAACGGTGGATATGATTAAAAGATTTGTACTGGCAAATGACATGCTAAGCATACATGAAGATTATCTGTGACATAATTATAGAGTACGGCTCTTCTGGTAAATGTAGGATTAATGGCCAAGAGATTTTCTCTGAGAGTTGTCAATGAACGGTTTAGCTGACATCACTCAGTCCTTGCGTCTTCAATCATCATACATTCATATTACATGGAAATTGTCCTTTCGTTATATTAATGGTTCACAAATTGGACCTTCAGATTGTAAATTGACTTCAGCAGCTCGGAGTATTAAAATAAAATGTGATGCATGTTGCCTGCTTGTGTTAGCTCTCGTTTAGATACATCCTTCATCTCAAATACATCTTAGAGCGATATTAAACCCAAAACCTAAAAATGGAATGTATTTCAACTTGGCTAAGGGAATGAATGATCTTCTCCCTTCCCCCCATGACAGTGGTTGAGCCGCACAGGCCCAAGCAACTTGGTAGGAAGAAGAGAAGGTCATATTTTTCACCAAATCCAGAAGTACCGGGTGTTTCTCCGAGAACAGTGAGGCATGAGGGCATTTTTTCAAGAGGACTTCTCTTTACCCTAGATCAGTGTTTCTCAACTCCAATACTCAAGGCGCCCCAACAGGTCATGTTTCCAGGATTTCCATTATTTTGCACAGGTGATTTGATCTGTTTCACTGCCTTAGAAATTACCACAGCCGCTTCATCTGAGGGCAATCCTGAAAACATGACCTGTTGGGGCGCCTTGAGGACTGGAGTTGAGAAACACTGCCCTAGATTCACATCTATGTGGTTGCAGTTGATGCGGTTTTCAGGTTTGTTTGGTTTTCTCTTTAACAAACTGTGTGTAACTGATGTTTAAGGAGCGGCCTGGAAGCCGACCACCACGTCCTTAACAAATGACAAGTCACCAGCTGTCAGCAGGGTTCCCCGCTGACAGCTGCATGTAAAAACAAGCATTGCCCACAATGAAAAAAAATAGTCATAAAATCCCCCACCCAATCCATGCCACGCGGAAATAAAAAAAAATAAAAAGGCGTGGGGTCCCCCCCAAAAAACCCCATACCAGAAACTTTTCCGAGCATGAAGGTCAGGAAAGAGTGGTGACGGGCCCCCCGAACCTTACCAGGCCATATGCCCTCAACATGGGGGGGTGTGCTTTGGCGCCCCAAAGCACCCTTTTTCCATGTTGATGGGGGACAAGGGCCTCTTCCCCAAAACTCTGGCCGGTGGTTGAGGGGGGCTCATTGGAATCTGGAAGCCCCCTTTAAAAAGGGCTAGGGCACTGACGTCACGTAGAATGCATGAAGGTAAAACACCTTCAGCCTTTACAACCACTTTAAATTGCACTACTATACTTTTTAAAATGTCACTTTATTTGTAATGGAAAATTGAATGGACTGTTTTGACACCTTTATTTATTCGTGTTGAGGTGCACTTACATTTGTTGCATTGCTCCATGTTGCATTGCTCCATAAAAAGTATTGCCGTTTCTGCTTTTTTAATTTTTTTCGGTGCAAGGCAATGCACATCAGTGCAGCACAGTGGTATGAACTACTCTTATTGAAATACATTGCTTTTACAATGTATATGCCCTGGCATGTGTTGATCAATCCAGCGCATCTGGTGTGAATGGACTTTTAGTATAGAAGACCAGTGACCCCATTGAAGCATAATGGAATCTGTCTCTTTACTGGAAGAAATGGCTAAAAATACAAATGGGGACCCGCCGGGAGTCAGGACTGATAGGGGGAGAGTGAGAGAGGGGCATAGCGTTGACAGTGACAGTGTGTGTGTGCAGCACTGCGGCAGGGAGAGAGGGTTTCTTCTGGCCCTGTTCTTAATTATACTGAATAGCCAGTGTGAGTTACCAGATCAGGTGTGAGAATTGGAAATCCGATCTGTGAAGGTTATAATGATATAGGTTCTTGTGTCGCTGGCATTTGTTCACTTCAAGCGGTTCTAGCATTCCTGTACAAGTCTTGGGTAATACAAAACCCACACCTGTCAGTGAATTCTGAATGATCTCAGAAGCTTATCAAACTGATGCCATCAACACAAGCCTGAAGCCCATTGACACCGATCATTAGGGCTCGTCCACACTAGTAATGGTCTCTGAAGAGCAATGCTGCAGGCGGGAAATAAGGCAGGCTTTTTTTCTGAGCTTTTAATGCACACTGTGGGAAGCTCACAGTGTACAGTCAAATCAGGGAGAGCAATTTCAGTACAGGAGCGGAGTTCAACTTTAAATTAATTGTTGGCTAGCTCATTAAAAAGGAATCCTCTTGATAGGGTGCTCCCATGCCTCGCTGTTCTCTGAGAAATACCGGTACTTCTGGGAATGGGGAAGAATATGACCTTTTCCCCTTCATACCAGGTTGCTTGGACCTGTGCGGCTCAACCACTGTTGTGGGGGAAGGGAGAAGAGCACTTTGTGTAAATGCCACCCAACATGGAGCTTATACAGGGTAGTGTTTTCATGGATGAAGAAGAAGTATAGTGATGGTATAAGTGGTTGTGGTGTGATTGTGTACAGTGACAGATTCTATTTAAAATCCCCCCATGTTGTGAACGCTTTTAATTTGTCCACCGTCCGGCAGCTGATCATCTCACCAATACGAGTTTGTTCTCTTCCTCTCCTCCTCCTCTTGTCTCTATAACATTCTCCACTTTTCTGGGAAGGCTTTCTATGAGATTTTGGCGTGCGTCATTTGAAATTTGGGCCTATTGAGGCAAAAGAACATTTGGTCAGGTATTGATGTTGGATGAGAAGATTGGCATGTAGCCAGTGTTCCAATTCATCCCAAAGGTGTTCAGTAGGGTTGAGGACAAAGCTCTGTACAGACCTTTCCAGTTCCTCACACCAAACCTATATGAGTTTGCTGGACACGCCATTCCAAAACTATGGTCATTTGTGAGGTCAGCTACTGATGTTGGAGGAGAACATTTGGCATGTAGCCGGTGTTCCAATTCATCCCAAAGGTGTTCAGTAGGGTTGAGGACAAATCTCTGTACAGATCTTTCCAGTTCCTCATACCAAACCTATATAAGTTTGCTGGACATGCCATTCCAAAAACTATGGTCATTTGTGAGATCAAGTTACTGATGTTGGATGATAAGACCTGGTGTGAAGTTGGTGTCCCAATTCATTCCAAAGGTGTTCAGTAGGGTTGACGTCAGCGCTCTAGGTAGACCACTTTAAGTTCCTCCACACCAAACCTATATGAGTTTGTTTGACCTGCCATTCAAATATATAATTCTTATAATAATATAATTCTATATAAGTCTTATATAATGTACAATATAAGAGTTGGTCCCACCTTTGCCGCTATACCAGCCTCCACTCTTCTGGGAAGGCTTTCCACAAGATTTTAGAGTGTGTGTATGGGAATTTGTGAATACAATCAACAAATAATAAAGTTGTGACCTGGTACCTATAATGTAATGCCTCCATCTCTATTCAACATACGGTATATAATACAAACAATTATTTTGCCTGTGGGCCTTTAAATGATGCATGACATACCCTGTTTCCCCGAAAATAAGACCTATCGTGATTGTCGGTGATGGCTGCAATATAAGCCCTACCCCCCAAATAAGCCCTAGTTAAAGTCCTTGTAGGTTTTATTTTCAGGGTAGGGCTTATTTTCAGGGAAACAGGGTAGGGCTTATATTGCAGCCATCACTGACAATCACACTAGGTCTTATTTTGGGGGAAACAGGGTAGCTAGATTATGCATTATCGATTAATTCAACAACACATGAAGTTGTTAATACATACATTTTTTTTAAAATAAGTTGGTTCTTATATCTGACAAGGAACAACAAAGTATACGATTAAAATTATCGTTCCATAGAATATTTAAAAGTACACATCCAAAAAAAAAAAGGGGAAATGCATCCTAAAAGTCAACACATTTTGTGAACGTTATCTTCACTTCCCCAGGAGTAGATGCCTTCCACATATTGTCTGTAAGCTACAAAATGGCAAAAAAAAAAGATTTTATTACATTATATTATAATAAAGGGGGAGGTCAAGGCTATTTCAACTGTTATCATTGATTAATAAAATAATACAACCCAGCCTGATAATTGGTATAAAAACATTAGTGTGATACCTCCAAATGACAACCGCCACAGGTTGTCTGACCCGGGAGCTGTGGAGGGGACCCATGGCACCCCACCAAGACAACCAGAAGCAGCACATGGCAATGTGTGGATAAGGATTGAAAGTCCAAGATCCTATCAAAGACAAGCACGTGGCCCTGTCAAACAGAAAAAGAGAAGTATAATAAAATATATATTAGCTGTGTGCAATGCACTACCACCAAGCATAGAAAAAGAACAAGTGCCCGAATATATTCTCTTTAAAGATATGTGCATCAAAGATAGCTGGATTAAGGTATTTCCTAATTTTATAAATAATTTGAAAATAAAAGTGAGGAAGAAAAGGAAAGAAAAAAAGAAAGCTGGATTGTATTAAAGTCCCACGGCAAAATAATTGTATTGTATCTATAGGAATGTGTGCTCATTCAGCCAAAAGTACATTTGTGAAGTCAGTTGCTGACGGATGAAAAGACCTGTCACATAGCTGGTATTCCAATTCCTCCCATAGGTGTTCAGTAGGGTTGAAGTCAAGACAGTGCAGACCACTCCAGTTCCTCCACACCAAAGATTTATGAATTTGTTGGACATGCCATCTCAAATCCATAGTCATTAATGTGTTCAGTGTATGAATTGGTCCCATCTTAGCAGCTATAGCATCCTCCGCTCTCCAGGGAAGGCTTTCCACACGATTTTAGATTGTTGTTTGTGGGAATTTGTGCCCATTCTGGCAAGAAGACCATTTGTGAGGTCAAGTACTGATGTTGGATGATAAGACCTGGTGTGAAGTTGGTGTCCCAATACACTGACACTCCAAATGTGTTTAGTATGGTTGACGTCAGGCATCTGTGTAGACCACTTTAATTGCTCCACACCAAACCTATATGAGTTTATTTGACATGCCATTCCAAAACTATGGTCAGTGATATGTACAATATATTAGTTGGTCCCACCTTTGCAGCTATAGTAGCCTCCACTCTTCTGGGAAGGCTTTCCACAAGATTTTACAGTGTGTCTGTGGGAATTTGTTTCCATTTAGCCAAAAGGTAATTTGTGAAATCAGTTACTGATGTTAAATGAGAAGACCTGTCATGTAGCTGTTATTCCAATTCCTCCCAAAGGTATTCAGTAGGGTTGAAATCAAGGCTCAGTGCAGACCATTCCATTTCCTCCACACCAAATCTATATGAGTTTGTTGGACATGCCTTTCCAAATCCATGGTCATTAATGTCTTCGGTGTATGAATTGGTCCCACCTTTGCAGCTATAGCAGCCTCCACTCTTCAGGGAAGACTTTTCGCAAGATTTTAGGGTGTGTCTGTGGGAATTTGTGCTCATTTTGTCAAGAAGACCATTTGTGAGGTCAAATACTGATGTTGGATAATAAGACCTGGTGTGAAGTTGGTGTACCCAGACCTGGCTCCCAGAGGTGTTCAGTAGGGTAGAGGTCAGGGCTTTGTGCAGGCCACCTAGTCCCTCCACGCCAAATTCATCAAGTCATATCTTTATGGAGCTGGCTTTATGCACAGGGGCGCAGTCATGGTGGAACAGAAAAGGGTCTTCCCCAAACGGCACGGCTGGATGAGCACCATTTTCTACAGAGCACCATTATCTAAAATGTGTTTTTATGTGGCAGCATTAATGATACCCTTGACTGGAAACACCTGAACTTAATCATTTGAAGAGGTGTCCAAAAGCTTTTGAACAATTACTTACAGTATCTCACAAAAGTAAGCACACCCCTGTACTTCAGTGACAACACTGAATGACACTTTGTTACAATGTAAAGTAGTGAGTGTACAGCTTGTATAACCATGTAAATTTGCTGTCCCCTCAAAATAACTCAACACACAGCCATTAATGTCTAAACCGCTGGCAACAAAAGTGAGTACACCCCTAAGTGATGTCCAATGTCCAAATTGTTTCCCAGCACTACCTTAACCCTCTTGGGCATGGAGTTCACCAGAGTTACACAGGTTGCCACTGGAGTCCTCTTCCACTCCTCCATGACGACATCACGGAGCTGGTGGATGTTAGAGACCTTCCGTTTGAGGATGCCCCAGGGTGCTCAATAGGGTTTAGGTCTGGAGACATGCTTGGCCAGTCCATCACCTTTACACTCAGCTTCTTTAGCAAGGCAGTGGTTGTCTTGGAGGTGTGTTTGGGGTCATTATCATGTTGGGATACTGCCCTGCGGCCCAGTCTCTGAAGGGAGGGGATCATGCTCTGCTTCAGTATGTCACAGTACATGTTGGCATTCATGGTTCCCTCAATGAACTGTAGCTCCCCAGTGCCAACAGCACTCATGCAGCACCAGACCGTGAATACACCGCTCCTAAAGCGCCCATTCCCATTGAAATCAATGGGAAGCACCTGCAAAGTGCCTTGTCAGCTGCGCTTTGTGGGCGCTTTTAACCCTTTATTCGGCCACTAGCGGGGGTTAAAAGGGCCCTGCTAGTGCTGGAAAAACGATGGTAAAGCGCCGCTAGTTTAAGCAGGGCTTTACCAGCGTTTTTCGGGCGCTGGCAGTGTGAAAGGGCTCTTAAAGCACTCGGGCTTTAACATTGAGATTGCAGATGAGGCTTCTTTCAGACGCTTTTTTTAATGCCAAAGCGCCTAAAAAACGCCCCAGTGTAAAAGGAGTCTAAAAAAAAATTTGTATAGCTGTTTGCCTTTCGAAACTGCATGCAAATTAGCTCTGTACTGTAGATGGAGCTATGGAGCATACTTATTGACTATGACAATCAGCACTATCTAGTGGCCGTAATGCAGTATTTGATTTGCAGAGAATTTAGCATGAGAACATTAAATTTTGCCCCATTCACACAGAACAAATAATATGCAGTTTCGATGGCAGGACAGCTATGCAAATTTTTTATGAATGCACCACCCAGGAAAGTTTACCCAGAGATGTTTTTTTTCTGGAATAGAAAACATATAATACTAGTAGCATTAAAAAAGATTTGTCAAAAAATCATCATCGCTCCTCGCAGTGACTAGTAATTCCCTTCCAATTTTGTGAATGAGATTGAACACTCAGCTGAATGAAATTCTTGATGCATTGTGCTCTCTCTGATAAAATATAATACGCTCTCTTACTGTCGCTCCATTATACAGCTGATTAAACCATTAGTGGTTATAGGAAAGCACTGAATGATGCATATATTTCATGGCAGAATGAATCATGAAAAGTCCACGATAAAAACCCAGATTCAATTACCAATCAAACGCAATGTCTAAGGGAAACCCATACCAAGAGAAATATTGGGGGTATGGGTAGTGTGCTTACCTTCTAAAAAATGCTGGGTGCCGGGCTGTCTCTGGCTACAATACTTCAAAACGCTATTATTTTTATTATACAGTGGATATAAAAAGTCTACACACCCCTGTTATAATGTCAGGTTTTTGTGACGTGAAAAAATGAGACAAAGATAAATCATTTCAGAACTTTTTCCACCTTTAACCGCTTCAGCCCCGGAAGATTTTACCCCCTTCCTGACCAAAAGGAATTTTTGCGATTCGGCACTGCGTCACTTTAACTGACAACTGCGCGGTCACGCGACGTTGCACCCAAACAAAATTGACGTCCTTTTTTCCCCACAAATAGAGCTTTCTTTCGGTGGTATTTGATCACCTCTGCAAACAAAAAAAGAGTGTCAATTTTGAAAAAAATGCAATATTTTTTACTTTTTGCTATAATAAATATCCCCCAAAAATATATAAAATTTTTTTTTCCTCAGTTTAGGCCGATATGTATTCTTCTACATATTTTTGGTAAAAAAATCGCAATAAGCGTATATTGATTGGTTTGTGCAAAAGTTATAGCGTCTACAAAATAGGGGATAGATTTATGGCATTTTTATTTATTTATTTATTTTTTACTTGTAATGGTGGCGATCTGTGATTTTTTATCGGGATTGCGACATTATGGCAGACACATCGGACACTTTTGATACATTTTTGGGACCATTGTATTTATACAGCGATCAGTGCTATAAAAATGCACTGATTACCGTAAAAATGTCACTGGCAGGGAAGGGGTTAACACTAGGGGGCGATCAAGGGGTTAACTGTGTTCCCTGGTGTGTGTTCTAACTGAAGGAGGGAGGGGACTGTGTAGGGGAGATGACAGATCGCTGTTCATACTTTGTATGAACAACGATCTGTCTCTTCTGCCCTCAGAGAACCGGAAACTGTGTGTTTACACACACAGATCCCGGTTCTCCGTGTGTCAGCAGCGAGCTCGTCGGTGATCGTGACCGCCGGGCACTCGCATCGCCTCCGGTGGCGCACGTGTGCCACTAGTGGCCACAGGGCGAAGCGATGGAACATAACGTTTTTTTCGGCCAGCCGTGCCATTCTGCCGCAGTAGAACTGCGGCGGCTGGTTGGCAAGTGGTTAAGCAGATGTGCGAGATAGGGTTGCCACCTTTTCTTCAAGCCAAACCCGAACACGTTAGTGGCGCAGGGCAAAGTTTTATTTCTTCCATAGTATGCACTATAGGATTATAAAAGACCTGGGACACCTTTGGGTGCCCCAAGGAAAGCAGTATTGCGGTGCGCATAGCGCCCAGTGGCAAACAGTGGGTGTGGCCAAAATGCTCCTGCTGGCATCAATGCCCAGCCTCCCAGTGATGCCGAACCCGCCACCCGACATCCGCCTGCAGCGTCCGGACGGCAACAGATTTGTGTTGGGCTAGCTCAGTTACTTGGGGAGCCACAGCCTGGTCTGAATAATGTGTCCCGGGTTTCAGGCGGACTGAAAACCAGACACATAATTCAAAACCCGGACTGTCCGGGTGAATCCTGGACAGGTGGCAACCCTAGTGCGAGGGTGCTATTATTTCCTAATGGAACCTCCAAGCATTGGAAAACGCAGATCGTTTTAGAGTGGAGGGAAACCCGCATGTTCCCGCTATGCTCAGGCATAATACACAGGCGTAAACCCGTGTTTTTCTTTTAGTTGCATGGTAACATGCATTGCGGCAGCGTATCTAAATGCATAGTTACATAGTAGGTGAGGTCGAAAAAAGACACCAAGTCCACACCTATGTGTGTGATTATATGTTAGTATTACATTGTATATCCCTGTATGTTGCGGTCGTTCAGGTGCTTATCTAATAGTTTCTTGAAGCTATCGATGCTCTCCGCTGAGACCACCGCCTGTGGAAGGGAATTCCACATCCTTGCCACTCTTACAGTAAAGAACCCTCTACGTTGTTTAAGGTTAAACCTCTTTTCTTCTAATTTTAATAAGTGGGCACGTGTTTTGTTGAACTTCCTTCTGCGAAAAAGTTTTATCCCTATTGTGGGGTCACCAGTATGGTATTTGTACATTGAAATCATATCCCCTCTCAAGCGTCTCTTCTCCAGAGAGAATAAGTTCAGTGCTCGCAACCTTTCCTCATAACTAAGATCCTCCAGACCTTTTATTAGCTTTGTTGCCCTTCTTTGTACTCGCTCCATTTCCAGTACATCCTTCCTGAGGACTGGTGTCCAGAACTGGACAGCATACTCCAGGTGCGGCTGGACCAGAGTCTTGTAGAGCAGGACAATTATCTCTGGAGTTGATCCCCTTTTTAATGCATGCCAATATTCTGTTTGCTTTGTTAGGCTCAGCAATGGCATGCAATGCCAAGCTGATGCTATCATCTACCAGGACCCCCAGGTCCTTTTCCATCCTAGATTCCCCCAGAGGTTCTCCCCCCAGTGTATAGATTGCATTCATATTTTTGCCACCCAAATGCATTATTTTACATTTTTCTACATTGAACCTCAGTTGCCATGTAGTTGCCCACCCCATTAATTTGTTCAGATCTTTTTGCAAGGTTTCCACATCCTGCGGAGAAGTTATTGCCCTGCTTAGCTTAGTATTGTCTGCAAATACAGAGATTGAACTGTTTACCCCATCCTCCAGGTCGTTTATAAACAAATTAATTAGGATTGGTCCCAGCACAGAACCCTGGGGGACCCCACTACCCACCCCTGACCATTCTGAGTACTCCCCATTTATCACCACCCTCTGAACACGCCCTTGTAGCCAGTTTTCAATCCATGTACTCACCCTATGGTCCATGCCAACGGACCTTATTTTGTACAGTAAATGGTTATGGGGAACTGTGTCAATTGCATGAGCTGGCAGTACGCCAAAACATCCAAAAAAAAAAAAAAAAACGACATGCACCATCGTTCACAACACGGTCCACTACAATACATGGTAGTGCATTACTTTGCGGTACACAACATCCCCTATACGTTGGATCTGCATCGCCTTAGCTTGTTGGGTTGCCATCCAAAATTAAATAATTCACCCATTGGCCGTAAATGGCTGTCACTCACCGAGTATAATAATATAAATAACTCCTTACGTGAGCGGGATGTTAAGTCTTTGATAACGCCCTGGGGGAGGGGCGAAATGCGTCGACGCAACATCCTGCCTACGCTAAACCAGCAACCAGTGACCAGTGACATCACTTCCTGGAGTTGGTGGAACGCACGCTGGCTAGCAGCGAACCGACCTAGTATCTGAATGCCTGCTCTGCATGCCGGTCCCGTGAGTAGCGCTTATATGCGCAGGTGACCCTATGTTATCTTAAGGTTTTACACCATATACCTTTTCTTTCTCTTTTGGCGGAACGCGAGTCTTTGTGGTCCTCCAAAGGTTCTTTCCGGGCATCTTCAACATCAGCATACCGTCTGCCCTGTTTACTATACGGATGAATTAGTTGGTAGTCTGCCAATTGTCTCTCCTATGGAAGAGTTTTATTCAATCAAATATTTTTAGTTTGCAAATTTTGTTATTGATGACTTTTTTGTTTCACTATTCCACCTGGCATCTTCTTAGAGGCTCGCTTCTTTAACATTTGTGTTTGCGAATCCATGAGAGCACATATATTTATTTATATTTTTGTATGAGTGCAGCGATAACTTTCACCTATATCACTTCACAGTTGCACATGTATACTATGCACATTTCTGATTCATCCTTTATTATATTGTAGGTATTTATTTTGTTAGTGCATTCGTGCACGGTTCCACCCAGCACTTGGTGTGTTGTGTTAGGTGTATATCCAATTTTCTTTTCTTATGATATTTTGTCACATTCACTATATTTTCTCATATAGTGTATTTGGTTTTGACACTATTTATTTTTAGCAAGTTGCTAGCGCAGTCTTTTTTTGGTCATATACATCCAAAATTAAAGGCACCGCAACACGCTAACGCACATAATATATGTTAATGTCACACACTTTACCGGAAAGGTTGGATTGATCCTAAGTGATCTGAAAAATGTGTACAATGTTGCCTGCGCACCTGTCTTTAAAAAATTCATCGCAGCTACGAAATATTAATGGAGTCGATATTTATTTTGACAACATCATTTGTCACTCCGCTTCCACGACAGCCTTCATTCGCCCCTCCCCCCCACCCCTGTATTAGCTTTTGCTGACTTTAAGCATTGTGGCGACTCGTTGACTTTATACCTCCTTGTGATTGTGGCCGAGGGACAGCCAAATGGCTTCACATACAAGATACGTGGGGTAAATCGATGGAGCATTTAGATCACGGATGCATTATTATTTTATATTTTATTTTTTATGCAATTGTTACATATTTTCAATATGCGCGCATTTCAGACACGGTTTTTAATCTCTTTATAAATAATATAGGGTCTGGGAAGTACCCTTTCAGTCTTTGCAGATGACACCAAGCTATGCAGTGGAATAACGTCCTTACAGGATGTCTCCAACTTACAAACCGACCTCAATGCACAGTTTAATGGGGCGACTGTGTGGCAAATGAGGTTAAAAGGAGACGTACAGCCAAAGATCGTTTGGATCACAGGAGTGCAGATTGTTTTGCACTCCTGTGATCCGTTTTTAGCTGACGTCACAGAGCCGGTCCAGGTTCGGGAAGGATTGTGACCATATGGTCAGGATCTGCCCATGCATGGACCGACCGGCACCCCTCTCAGAAGACTGCTGAGAGCCTGAAGTATGAGAAACAAAAATTAGGAAAGGGTAAAACCTATAATATATATATATCAGAATGGGTAATCCATATGCTGAGAGCCTGAGCCGGCCGATGCCGCTCCCTCCACAGCCCAGCGCTCCAGTGGGCAGAGAAGAGAGTGGTGACTGATAGTTGGCGGTGTTCGATTGCTCGGTTTTCAGTTTTACAGGCGCCGGGGGTCAAATTCAGCATCCACCTAGCTAAGTATGATTTAAAAAAAAAAAAACAAACAAACCCATACAGGCAGTCCCCGACTTATGAACACCCGAATTACGAACGACTCCTACTTACGAACAGCCTCAATGCCAGCTGCTTGTGCTCCACGCTGGTCTTGCCACATTCCACACTTCAGTACTTCATGTACTGCATGGCTAGAAGAGCCCCAGAAGCACCTAGAACATGCCACATCCCTGCACAGGCGGAAGTTACACTTACAAGCAGTGTTCCAACTTACGAACAAACCTATAGTCCTTAATGTGTTCGTAAACCCGGGACGGCCTGTACTTCTCTTTTAATATTGATAAATGTATATGTAGCGCTGGTAGATTTATGATCTACCATCTGATAGGTAAATTTAGTGAATTGCTCGTTATAGGAAGTTAGATTTGCCTCTGTTCCAGCTTGGCTGACGTTGCGTGTGATTCCACACTGTTCTGGTGGGTGTCGTTGTCACCATCGGCGGGTGTTGGAAAAGCAACGTGTTAAAGCGGATGAGTGCTCCTTTGTCCCGGAGACAACTCGGTGGAGGTGGTCCTCTGAGTTGCATTCTGAGAGAGGGTATTTATGGGACAGACGCCATGTTTAGGGTTCGTTTTCAGCCACCTGCTGGCCCTCCTGGCCGACAGGTATGTGTTAGAGTACCACCTCGTGGTCCTCCGTTCTGCAGGCCCGCGTCGCTGCGGCGCGTGGGTGGGCCCAGAAGCCTGTCTGGGGCCTATCACAGCAGCCGAGGAATGGTCCTGAGCTGTCTATCCTGAGTGAAGAAGCTGGACAACTGAGAAGATCCCAGGGGAGGACCCGTCATGGAAGGATCATGCAGAGTGCTGGTCTGGAGAGGGGCCTGGTGACTCGGTTGGAGGACGTATCCTGAAGTAGTCTTATTGCATGGTACTGCCGGGTTGGCTTAGATGTCCAAGTACTGTGCCTGACATTCATCGTGAACCAATACATCCTGTGGCAGAGGATCATACGGGTTTATTTCAAGCAAGTCTGTGGCAGAGACTTTGGTTCGTGATACGTACTGGCTGCTAGGCAAGTGAGAGAGGCCTATCCAGGCGAGCAAAGATCGTGTCCCACAAAAAGGGGATTGCATTCAATTATAGTTGTCAACTTTAAAGGATGTTCTAAAGAAACCTAAAGAAAGGTATTTGAGGTTCCCTGCAGTTTTCCTCCTGCCTCTTTCCTGCTACTTCCTTTGTTACTTGGTTCAATAAAGCATTGAAAACTTACTCAAGTGTTGGTGCTTATATCGTCCAGAGGTAAACTCAACGGAATCCTAGATCCTGTGCCGGTGAAACAGAGGTATCGAGAGTGAAGGTAACAGCCCGCTTAAACCAGCAGCTCCACCAAGAGTTAGTGCTACATATAAGTTACGGGAAATGTTGGATGTGAGCTTGTTGTCGGAAAGTCTGACCGTGTGTACGTTCCATTGAACATTTGCTGTCGGACTTTCCGCCAACAAATGTTTCTTAGCCGATTCTCAAATTTTCCACCAACAAAACTTGTTGTCGGAAAATCTGAGCGTGTGTTCGTCGCACAAAAGTTCACGCATGCTCGGAATCAAGCAGAAGGAGCCGCGCTAGCTATTAAACTTCCTTTTTCTCGGCTCGTCGTACGTCTTGTACGTTACCGCGTTCCCACGTTTGTAATTGTTGGCCAACATTTGTGTGACCGTGTGTATGCAAGACAAGTTTGAGCCAACAACCTTCGAACACTAATTCCACGGTTTTGTTGGCGGAAAGTCCAATCGTGTGTGCGAGGAAAAAGAGCTGTGAAAATGTGGAATAGACTCCCTCCAGAGGTGGTTCTGGTCAGCTCAGTAGATGGCTTTAAAAAAGGCCTGGATTCTTTCCTAAATGTACACAATATAAATGGGAACTAACATTTATTGGTAAAGTTGATCCAGGGAATATCCAATTGCCTCTTGGGGGAACAGGAAGGAATTTTTCTCCCCCCGCTGAAGCAATTTGGATCATGTTTTATTGGGGTTTTTTTGCCCTCCTCTGGATCAACTGTGGGTATAGTATTGTGTATATGGAGGTTTTCTATTTGTGTGTGTGTCTGTGTTTTTTTTTTTTTTCTGTGTTAATTGAACTGGATGGACTTCTGTCTTTTCTCAACCAGATTAACTATGTAACTGTGAATCAAGCCTTAGGGCTCTTTCACACGGGGCGGATCAGTGATGATCCGCCCCGTGAACACCCGCTGGCTCAGCGGGGATCGCTCCGCCGATCCCCGCTGAGCAGAAAGATGACAGGTCCATCGCTGCACGCTGTGCAGCCACGGACCTGTCAGAGCGCCGCTCTCCCCTATGGGGGATCGGATGATGACGGACCGTAGTGTCCGTCGTCACCTGATCCGATCCGAAAACGGATGGAAAAGTAGGTTTTTCCTCCGTTACACTTTTCGGATCGGAGCGGCGTCGGATGTCAGCGAACATGTCACCGCTGACATCCGACGCTCCATAGGGATACATGTATGTCCGTTTTTCATCCGAAAACGGAAGGATGAAAAACGGACATACGGATCCCCCGTGTGAAAGAGCCCTTAGGCTTGATTCACACTGCCGCAACTTGGGATCTGACTTGTAATGTACACACGGGTGGACTTTTTGGCATCAAAGGTCCGACGGTCTTTCTGACGGACTTTCGACAAACGGACTTGCACACTTACGATCACACCAAAGTCCGACGGATTTGTGCGTGATGACGTACGACCGGACTAAAATAAGGAAGTTGATAGCCGGTAGCCAATAGCTGCCCTAGCGTCAGTTTTCGTCCGTCGGACTAGCATACAGACGAGCGAATTTTTTGACCGGACTCGAGTCTGTCGGAAAGATTTGAATCATGTTCCAAATCTAAAGTCTGTCTGATTTTCAACCGAAAAAGTTAGCTGGAGGTCCGATGAAGCCCACACATGGTCGGATTCTCTGACGGATTCGTCTTGTCAGACCAGTCCGGTTGAAAAGTCCGTCTGTGTGTACACGGCATAAGACTCCAAGTCACATGACACAATATGTTAGTCAATGAGAGTTGCCTTAATTGGCACTACTGAAGTCGCTCCAAATTTAGAAAAGGTTCCAGTACTACTTCAAGGTGACTTCCATCCGACTTGTGTCCATAGACTTTAATGGAAGTTGCCTCCAAGTTGTATCCTCATCTATACTGATGTGATTTTGATCATTACAGTAAGATTACCCAGGCATTGTGGAAAGCCGCTTCTAAAGTTGCATCAAGTCGCATCAAAGTAGTACTCAAGTTGCCTGGCAAAGTCGCACCGTAAGTTGCACAACTTGCAGGTTGCGGAAGTGTGAACCGAGCTGGGCCCATGCACATTAGCAGGTATGTATTCTGGTCTGTATAGCTCATGTTGTGTATGAGGGAGGGGTACAGCCCATTGCACTTTATTTAAAGTGGTTGTAAACCCCATTCGTTGAAATTTGACCTAAGCACATATATCTGCAGTGTTTACTTATCTCTCTCCAAAGCTCTAAGTGTTGTTTCTTTCTGCTGCCCTGTTCCTCTCTTATCAGCAGAGTCACTTCTGACAAGATCTGCGATACATGAGATAACAGCTGAAAATTAGTGTCGTGGAAAGGGAGCCTAGAAGTAGATACGCGGAGAGCTTGTCTATTCAGGCTACAACTCTGCATGTTCCTTCGTTCCTCTGCCTATGTGGAGGGGGTGGGTGTGTCCCTTTCCTCCAATCAGCTCTCACACAGTGTAAGCCCAGACTCCCCTCCCACTGCTTTAAAAGGAGTAAGGATTTCAAACATTATGTGCACTTTCCAAAGAGTGTAGAAAGGTAAAGACAGCAGATATACTTGTAAAACTTATGTAGGGAGATTTGTTTCATCCCTGTGTATCATCTGAGGCTGTTCACTTCGCTGGGTATAGGAGAGGGTTTACATCCACTTTTCCAACCTTGTAACACATATGTGCAGCACCAAAGAGGGTGGGCTTTGACACTCACGGGCCACACATGTGTGCTCATTGGCAGCCTGAGGTTTATGTGCTGAGAGCGTTCTCCTGATCATATGACCACAGTGACAGCCAATCACAATGGTGACATGATCGGACAGTCCTTCCCGCCCCCTGAATGTAAAAACCATGCTAAAGGGACACCAAGTTATCCTTATTGAAATGTCATAAAATGACACTTCATTCAACTCTTTGCAGAATGGTGCGCTACTAGGGCCTAAGGTGCGTGGTGACGCGACGTTGCGTTGCATGCTGCGTTTTTATGGAATGAACCTAAATGGTGTGAACAGGGCACGTTAGGAACAAATGTTTTCTCCGCATCTTTGTGTTGATCAACGCACCCGATGTGACTGAGTAGACATGTGCAGTTCATTTCCTTTCGAAATGAAATACGGGCAAATTTTTGTTTTTTGGAAATTCGGATGTATCTGAATTTCCGAATTTCTGAACTACAATAGTACCAAATTTAAACAAATCCGAAATAATGAAAAAAAAAGTTTGGACGACATTTGAATAGATTCGAATAGTTTTCGAACTGTTTTCAAATTCAAAGCATTTTCGAATTTGAATAGTTTCCAAATTCAAATTCGAATAGTTTTCCAATTTCCAATTTCCAAAGAGAATAAAATAGAATAGAAAATAAAGTAAAATAGAAAAAAAATATAAAAGAAAACAGAAAATAAAAGAATAGAATATAATATAGTAAAACAGAACAAAATAGAAAATAAAAGAACAAAATAGTTTAGAATAGAAACGAGTAGAATAGAATAGAATAAAAAAAAATAGAATAAAATAAAATATAACCATCTTCTGAAATTTGAATTTCAAATAGAATACATAAGAAAAGAATAGAATAGAAAAAATGAATAGAATAGACCAGCCTTTCTCAACCAGTGTGCCGCGGCACACTGGTGTGCCGTCAGAGGTTCTCAGGTGTGCCGCGGGATCAGGGGAGAGAAGGGCTGTCAGATGAGCCCGATCTCCCGATCCCCTGCCGAACTGTACATCGGCACTGTGTGAGAAGCTCCGTCAACCTCAGCAAAGTGAAAGTAAAGAGCAGGGGAGTGTGCTGTGCTCTCTGCTTCCCCCTACAGTGCAGTACCTGGCTGAATGAGGAAACTGAAAAAGGTACTGTGCTAGAAGCTAGATTCGTTTTAAAAGGGCTTTATACATGTGTCTGTGCATGTGTGTACATGTGTCTGTATGTGTGTTTGTACATGTGTATGTATGTGTGTGTGCATGTGTCTGTATGTGTATGTGTGCATGTGTCTGTATGTGTGTGTGCATGTGTCTGTATGTGTGTGTGCATGTGTCTGTATGTGTGTGTGCATGTGTCTGTATGTATGTGTGCATGTGTCTGTCTGTATGTGTGTGTGTATGTGTGTGTGTGCATGTGTCTGTGTGTGTGTGTGCATGTGTCTGTCTGTATGTGTGTGTGTGCATGTGTCTGTCTGTATGTTTGTGTGTGCATGTGCCTGTCTGTATGTGTGTGTGTGCATGTGTCTGTCTGTATGTGTGTGTGTGTGCATGTGTCTGTATGTGTGTGTGTGTGCATGTGTCTGTATGTGTGTGTGTGCATGTGTCTGTCTGTATGTGTGTGTGTGCATGTGTCTGTATGTGTGTGTGTGTGTGCATGTGTCTGTCTGTATGTGTGTGTGTGCATGTGTCTGTCTGTATGTGTGTGTGTGTGCATGTGTCTGTCTGTATGTGTGTGTGTGTGCATGTGTCTGTCTGTATGTGTGTGTGTGCATGTGTCTGTCTGTATGTGTGTGCGTGTGTGTGCATGTGTCTGTGTGTGTGTGCATGTGTCTGTCTGTATGTGTGTGTGTGTGCATGTGTCTGTCTGTATGTGTGTGTGTGTGCATGTGTCTGTCTGTATGTGTGTGTGTGCATGTGTCTGTCTGTATGTGTGTGTGTGTGCATGTGTCTGTCTGTATGTGTGTGTGTGTGCATGTGTCTGTCTGTATGTGTGTGTGTGTGCATGTGTCTGTCTGTATGTGTGTGTGTGCATGTGTCTGTCTGTATGTGTGTGTGTGCATGTGTCTGTCTGTATGTGTGTGTGTGAATGTGTCTGTCTGTATGAGTGTGTGTGCATGTGTCTGTCTGTATGTGTGTGTGTGCATGTGTCTGTCTGTATGTGTGTGTGTGTGCATGTGTCTGTCTGTATGTGTGTGTGTGTGTGTGTGTGTGTGCATGTCTCTGTCTGTATGTGTGTGTGTGTGCATGTGTCTGTATGTGTGTGTGCATGTCTCTGTGTGTGTGCATGTGTCTGTCTGTATGTGTGCATGTGTCTGTATGTGTGTGTGCATGTGTCTGTATGTGTGTGTGCATGTGTCTGCCTGTGCGTATGTACAAGTGTCTGTATGTATGTGTCTGTATGCGTGTGTGCACATGTATGTGTCTGTATATGTGTGTGTGTATGTTACTTTTAATCCTGACACCCCCCCCCCCCCATTCCTGTACCATCAGAACTGCTTTTGTAGGTCTTGTTTGTGATAGCAGCAAGGACTGCTTCTCCTCTGAAAAGCAACCTATGCGCAGATCGCTTTTCAGAGGCATTTGACAGGGCGGTAAAGAGGCATTATGTTGCCTCCTCACACCTGTTTTAATGCAGCATCACTACACCGCCACCGTGCAATGTACACAGTTGCAGGGTAGTTGCAGTTCAGCCCCATTCACCCTGGGTATACCTCCAGCTGCAGCCACAACATGTGTACACCCCCAGCTGTTGTCTCTGCAGCTAAAGGGGAAGAATTTGGGGGTGGTAAAAACAGCTTAACCATGTGCTTTTACCACCCCTCCAACCCGACATGTGAACAAGCCCTTGGTTCACATCTGTGTTTCTGCGTGCTGCGTGTAGTGCAGCCCATTCATTTCAATGGGCTTCCCTAACCACAAAAATTCAGGGAAGGAAATCACCGACCTTTTTTTTTTTTTTTAAATTGCACTGCACCAAAAGCACCCCACATTTTCCAATGTGTGAGGTACCATTAAGAATTAATGGTACCCCTAAGGAGCAGAACATTTGTCTGTGTGTCAGGAACGAGTGCGATTTTGCGCATGTTCCGAGACACACAGTAACCTGAACTAAGCCTTGGACTGGGTGCCTCAAGACTGAAAATACTTTTTAAGGGCGCCCCGACTGGAAAAAGGTTGAGAAACACTGGAATAGACTATAATAGAAGAGAAAAGAATAGAATTAAAAAAAAAACACAATAGAATAGAAAGGATATAACCATTTCCCAAAATTCGAATAAAATCAATTCAAATTTGAATAGAATAGAAAACAATAGATTAGAATAGGAAGATGGTTATATTCTTTCTATTCTATTCTATGTGTTTTTCTATACTATTCTGTTATTTTCTAGTCTATTCTTTTCTATTCTATTCAAATTCGAATTGATCCTATTTGAATTTTGTGAAATGGTTATATTATTTCTATTTTATTCTATTGTTTTTTTAATTCTATTCTTTTCTATTCAAATTTCAGAAGATGGTTGTATTTTTTCTATTTTATTCTATTCTTTTTTTTTATTCTATTCATTTATATTCCATTTTAATCTATTCTTTTATTTTCTGTTATATTCTTTTTTTATTTTATTATATATTTTTTTCTATTATATTCCTTTATTTTCTATTCTATTTTGTTCTCTATGGAAAATGAAAAACTATTCGAATTCGAAAACTTTTCTAATTCAAATTTGAAAACTATTCTAAATTAATTCGAAAACTACTCAAATCGATTTGAAGATGAATAAACAAAACGCATTTCCGAAAACGAATTAGACTAAGTTAATGAAACAAATTTATGTAAATAACGAATCAAAGCAAAACAAATTTTTCGTTCTGCACATGTCTATGAAGGAGCTCTTGGCTCTTGGCTCCACCTAGGGGTTTCAGCAGTGCCTTATTTCACAGAAATATCTCAGAAGGGATTCCTACTTTAAATATTCATGGGGCCGGTTTCTGGCCTTAAACTTCAGAGTGCCGGGCTAAATAGGGCACGCATAATACTTGCCATTTGGCGATGGATTGCATTCAGGAAACACGTCCCATTGTCTGATATGGGAATGAGAACCGTCAATGTTATTCTTCCACATGCCATACAAGACGTCTCTGATGGAAGATATCTTCAAGTGGAATGACTTGTCAGATGTGAGAGATGACATTTTACTGCTGAGATTGCAGTTTCTGTTGTAGAGCCGCTCATTGTGGGCGACGATGACAAGAGCGGTACATGTTCAGTTTGAGCGTCTATAAAACAGAAGCAGACAAGGACGTAGGAAGGGAGAATCTGCAACATGAAAGGGGATTGTTAGAGCTGAACCCCCGAGCAAAAAGCTCAAATATAACTGTGTGAATGGTGGGATCTGCCAATTTAACATTCTGTTCAGCCACTTCTCTGATTTATATACAGTTGTGCTCAAAAGTTTGCATACCCTGGCAGAAATGGTAAAATTTTGGCATTTATATTGAAAAATATGACTAATCATGCCAAAAAACTGTCTTTTATTTAAGGATAACAATCACATGAAGCCATTAATTATCTCATAGTTTTTGGATCCTCTTTATATCATAATGATAACCAGTGGCGGCCTGTCCATAGGGGGTGCACGGGCGCTGCCCCCAACCCCCCCAGGCAGTCACAAAAATAAATACATTTTAAAAAAGGCCCTTTAAAAAAAAATAAATAGAAAAAAATGTCCTTTAAGTGCACTGTGTTCAGGCACCAGACACAGTGCACTATGGAAAGCGCAACGTCTATGCAATCATGAGATTGCAGATGAGACGCTTCATTTGCAGGGTTTTGACCTGCCTTGTGGCGCAATCCATTGCGCCGGATCACTTCTGCCCGTAGTATCACTACGGTGCTTTGTTCTTGATTGGCACTGCCCTAGGACATGGGCGGTGCTTTCCCTCCGAGTCATGACGTTGCCTCCAGTTTCCCTGGGCCAGTGATAAACCGTCAGCAGCTCCGTGGAACGTACGGCCTGAGCTGAGCTTTTTTTTCACAGCCCTCCCTCCTCGCTACACTGACACTTCCATCCCAGCCTGGAGCACGGGCAGCTATGGTTGGCAGGCTAGCCTTGCAGGATGTCCCTGAGCTGCTGGACATGAAGCAGAAGGGGGGCAGGGTGCTGGGCAGTCCAGACTCAGGACCCCCTCCAAGTTTTTGTCCCAGCAACTGACTCCTCAGCCCAGCAACAGCAGACAAGTCCTCTAATCAGGAGGTGTCCGGGCAGACAGTGCGGGTGGTGAGTACAGTCCTGTCTATGTTCTACAGGTCATTGGGCTGTCACATAAGAGCCTGTATAGATATAACCTCATGGACTCTAGGGGGCACAAGCTGTACAAGGGCACACTGTTCCAGCAATGTGATGTTCATTGATGATGTGATCATTGGTGATCAGTAATGGGATGATGATCAGTGATGCAATGTGATGATAATCAATGATGTGAACAGTGATGCTCAGTATGCTGTGATTCTGGACTGTATACTCTGCTGTGAGTCTGGGCTGTATACTCTGCTGTGATTCTGGACTGTATACTCTGCTGTGAGTCTGGACTATATACTCTGCTGTGATTCTGGGCTGTATACTCTGCTGTGAGTCTGGACTGTATACTCTGCCGTGAGTCTGGGCTGTATACTCTGCTGTGATTCTGGACTGTATACTCTGCTGTGAGTCTGGACTTAATACTCTGCTGTGATTCTGGGCTGTATACTCTGCTGTGAGTCTGGATTGTATACTCTACTGTGATTCTGGGCTGTATACTCTGCTGTGAGTCTGGACTGTATACCCTGCTGTGAGTCTGGACTGTATACTCTGCTGTGAGTCTGGAATCTATACTCTGCTGTGATTCTGGGCTGTATACTCTGCTGTGATTCTGGGCTGTATACTCTGCTGTGAGTCTGGACTGTATACTTTGCTGTGAGTCCAGGCTGTATACTCTGCTGTGATTCTGGGCTGTATACTCTGCTGTGAGTCTGGACTATATACTCTGCTGTGATTCTGGGCTGTATACTCTGCTGTGAGTCTGGACTGTATACTCTGCCGTGAGTCTGGGCTGTATACTCTGCTGTGATTCTGGACTGTATACCCTGCTGTGAGTCTGGACTTAATACTCTGCTGTGATTCTGGGCTGTATACTCTGCTGTGAGTCTGGACTGTATACTCTACTGTGATTCTGGGCTGTATACTCTGCTGTGAGTCTGGACTGTATACCCTGCTGTGAGTCTGGACTGTATACTCTGCTGTGAGTCTGGAATCTATACTCTGCTGTGATTCTGGGCTGTATACTCTGCTGTGATTCTGGGCTGTATACTCTGCTGTGAGTCTGGACTGTATACTTTGCTGTGAGTCCAGGCTGTATACTCTGCTGTGATTCTGGGCTGTATACTCTGCTGTGATTCTGGACTGTATACTCTGCTGTGATTCTGGGCTGTATACTCTGCTGTGAGTCGGGACTGTATACTCTGCTGGGAGTCTAGACTGTATACTCTGCTGGGAGTCTGGGCTGTATACTCTGCTGGGAGTCTGGGCTGTATACTCTGCTGTGATTCTGGACTGTATACTCTGCTGTGATTCTGGGGCTGTATACTTTGCTGTGAGTCTGGGCTGTATACTCTGTCCTGTGATTCTGGGGCTGTATACTCTATCCTGTGATGCTGAGCTGTATACTCCTGATACTATGGGTGGAAGCAAGCGGAATACAGGGGACGGAGTGGGTGGATGCTATAAGGGGTGGGGCTTATAAGTGGGAGGGGTCAAAAGGAGGGGCGGGTTTGGCGCCCCATCCTAAAACGTCACCAGCCACCACTGATGATAACAGAAATCACCCGAATGGCCTTGATAAAAAGTTTACATACCCTGGAATGTTTGGCCTTGGTACAGACACAGAAAGTGGCACATAGGTTTAAATAGCAATTAAAGGTTAATTTCCCACATTTGTGGCTTTTTAAATCGCAATTAGTGTCTGTGTATAAATAGTCAATTAGTTTGTTAGTTCTCACATGGATGCACTGACCAGGCCAGATACTAAGCCATGAGAAGCAGAAAAGAACAGTCAAAAGACCTGCGTAACAAGGCAATGAAACTTTACAAAGATAGAAAAGGATATAAAAAGATATCCAAAGCCTTGAATATGCCAGTCAGTACTGTTCAATCATTTACTGACTATGCATGTCCCTGTAAGGGTTGGCATTTTCCATTTTCCCTTCTGGGATTGGTTGAACGTTTGGTCGATAATAGGGGGATGTGCACTTTATTGGGTCTCCTATTATTTTGTGCTAGGAAGGCAATAGTGTTTAAGTGGAAGTCTACGGTCCCCAATTTGCCCTTTTGGAAGAGTCTAATCAATAGGTTTGCACCTTTATACAAAGCTTGAGGTTGCCATAAAAAATGTGAGAAGGTCTGGCACCTGTGGACGGAATCAGAATACACAGCTGATGATCAAGAGCCCGTAGTCTGAATCCACTCGCTCCTAATATGGCTTAGCCTACGGTATACAGTTGTGTGAAAAAGTATTTGCCCCTTTCTGATTTTTTATTTTTTTGCATATTTGTTACACTTAAATGATTCAGATCATCAAACTAATTTTATTATTACACAAAGATAACCCGAGTAAATACAAAATGCAGTTTTTAAATGACGGTTTCATTTTTATTAAGGCAAAAAAGCTGTCCAGACCTGCCTGGCTTTATGTGAAAAAGTAATTGCCCCCTAAACCTAATAACTGATTGTACCACCCTTGGCGGCAACAACTGCAATCAAGCGTTTGCGATAACTGGCATTGAGTCTTTCACATTGCTGTGGAGCAATTTTGTCTCACTCTTCTTTTCAGAATTGTTTTAATTCAGCCACATTGGAGGGTTTTTTTAGCATGAACGGCCAGTGTAATGCCCTGTGCACACGGTCGGACAATGATCGGACATTCCGACAACAAAATCCTAAGATTTTTTCCGACGGATGTTGGCTCAAACTTGTCTTGCATACACACGGTCACACAAAGTTGTCGGAAAATCCGATCGTTCTGAACGCGGTGACGTAAAACACGTACGTCGGGACTATAAACGGGGCAGTAGCCAATAGCTTTCATCTCTTTATTTATTCTGAGCATGCGTGGCACTTTGTGCGTCGGATTTGTGTACACACGATCGGAAATTCCGACAATGGATTTTGTTGTCGGAAAATTTTATAGCCTGCTCTCAAACTTTGTGTGTCGGAAAATCCGATGGAAAATGTGTGATGGAGCCCACACACGGTCGGAATTTCCGACAACAAGGTCCTATCACACATTTTCCTTCGGAAATTCCGACCGTATGTACAGGGCATAAGGCATTATACAGCATCTCAATCAAATTTAAGTCTGGGTTTTGACTAGGCCACTCCAAAACCTACATTTTGCTTTGTTTGAACCATTTGGAGGTGGACTTGCTGTTGTGTTTCGGATCATTGTCCTGCTGAATAACCCAAATGCACTTGAGCTTGAGGTCACAAACTGATGGCCGGACATTCTCCTTTAGGATTTTCTGGTAGAGCTGAGAATTCATGGTTCCACCAATTGTGGTAAGTCGTCCAGGTCCTGAAGCTTCAAAGCAGCCCCACCATGTCTGACTGTTGGTATTTTGTTCTTGTTATGAAATGCTGCATTAGTTTTATGCCAGATGTAACGGGACACACACCTTCCAAAAAGTTAAATTTTTGTCTGATCAGTCCACAGAATATTTACCAAAAAGTCTTGGGGATAATCAAGATGTTTTTTGGTAAATGTCTGCTTTTTGGTCAGCAGTGGCTTTGGCCTTGGAACTCTCCCATGGATGTCATTTTTGCCCAGTCTCTTTCTTACTGTTGAATCATGAACACCGATCTTACCTGAGGCAAGTGAGGCCTGCAGTTCTTTAGATGTTGCTCTGGGTTCTTTTATGACCTCCTGGATGAGTTGTCGTCATGCTCTTGAGTAATTTTTGTAGGCCGGCCACTCCTGGGAAGATTCACCACAGTTCCAAGTTCTCTCCATTTGTGGATAATGGTTCTCCCCGTGGTTCACTGGAGTTCCAAAGCTTTAGAAATGGCTTTGAAACCCTTCCTAGACCGATACATGTACATTACTTTGTTTCTAATCTGTTCTTGAATTTTTTTAGATTGTGGCACGATGTGTGGCTTTTTGTGATCTGCGTGCTTCACTTTGTCAGACAGCTTCTGTTTATGTGATTTCTTGATTCAACAGGTCTGGCAGTAATCAGGCCTGGGTGTGGCAAGTGAAATTTAACTCGGCTTTCCAAAAATTTTTAGGTAATCACAGCTCATTCATGATTTAGCATGGGAGGGGGCAATTGCTTTTTCACACAACTGTATGTGGATTTACTCCTCTACAGTAACTCATACTACAATTGTTTAGCTATGAATCCAATTACAAGTTCCTGTTATCCTGAAGGTTGAGAGGGAACAGGAATCACCTTGTATTCCATTAATCCTGGTATTACATTTATACAAGAATAACTGAGGGAAGTGTATGGAATGTTGTGGTTTTGTTTTGTACCTATACAGGCAGTCCCTGAGTTACGAACATCCGACTTGCGAACGACTCCTACTTACGACTGTCTCTGCCGTTCTGCACATGCGCGGCCACTTTTCGCCGGCGGGCACATTGGAAAATATCAGAAAACGACGTTTGCGCATGCGTGGCTACTTGACAGGTCTACAGGACATGGTGTGTCTGTGCATGCGCTGGCGCATTTTGCAGACACGTGCAAGCTTTGCCAGTAAACTGGCAGAGACTCCCACGCCGTTTCTGTGCATTCACAAGATCCTGTGAGCTGCCCCCTGACATGAATAACATAGAAATCCCAAGGAGGCAGTTTGCAGGACTGCTACCATGTGCAGAGATGCCGCAAAAAAACCCAGAGGGACCTGCAGTGTTCCTGCGCATGCGTGGGATCTGGATGCATCATCCTCATCTAGGCAAAAATGACAGACCTGAACTTTGGGAGAGAAAATGCTCAGTTTGGTGTGTATTGCTAGAGAGATTTTTTTTTTTTGGGGGGGGGGGTGCATGTGATCAGCACAGAGCCAATCAACACTGTCCAGAGAGAGGGTCCTGCAGCCTCATAGGACAGGAAAACTCCTCCTACAAGCTTTAACCGGTGCTTGGCTGGACACTGATAAAAGTCACAAGATTCCTATATACTGCTGATAAAGAAAGGTATTTAGCAGTTTATATTTACTAAAATAAATGCATTTCCATGTTCTGTGTACTGTGGGAGAGGAGATATAGTGAATGCAGAGTCTTGGGTTTAGTAACACATTAATGAAAGTACCGCTCTCATAGAGTTTGACAGGCAGCGGGGCTGAATAGTGCGCCGGAGAGGGGAGAACTAGAGAGGGGGGAAGAAGTCGGAAGAGACGCTGGAGCTGCCTTAATAAATTATTTTAACACCCCGTGTGCTGTGTTTTATTTTTGACACTTTTTTTTCAGGTGAATGGATAGAGGTACAATCTACCCCATACTCATTCAAATAGGGTGGGGGGCCGGGATCTGGGGGCCCCCGTGGTAAAGGGGACTTCCAGATTCCGATAAGCCCCCTACCTGCAGACCCCAACAACCAATGGCCAGGGTTGTTGGGAAGAGGCCTTTGTCCTCATCAACATGGGGACAGGGTGCTTTGGGGTGGGGGGGGCGCAGTGCCCCCCTTCCCCAAAGCACCCACCCGCCATTTTTTCGGCGTGGGGGTACCCCTTAAAATCCATATCAGACTGAATGGCCTGGTATGCTCTTGGAGGGGGAACCCATGATGGTTTTTTTAAAAAATTTGGCATGGAGCCCCCCTTCAAGATCATCAGAGCACAAGTTGCATGCCAAAGTCGTATCAGTCAAGATAGCGATCCGACTTTGATCCGACTTCAGTGATATTCAATGGGCTGAAGTAGGATCAAAGGCGGACCAAAATAGTGCAGGGAGCATTTTCAAAGTCAGATCGACTTGTGTGCTTGGCTGGACACTGATAGCAGTCACAAGACTGCTCTATACTGCTGATGAGAAAAGGTATTTAGAAGTTTATATTTACTAAAATAATTGCTTTTCCATGTTCTGTGTACTGTGGGAGACCAGATATAGTGAATGCAGGCTTCTGGGTTTAGTAACACGTTAATGAAAGTACCGCTCTCATGTAGTTTGACGGGCAGCGGGGCTGAATAGTGCGCCTGTGCCCTCTAGCTGCAGCTAAATGCCGGAGCCTAATGCACTGGGGCTAAATGTCCAGAGTACATGAGGCCAAGAAATAAGGGCCTCAACTGTGTTCCCTGACAGCTGCAAAAGGGCACACATAATGTTCAGTATACGACAGGAGACTGTCAGTGACTTCAGACAGGCTAGAGGAGATGATCAGAGACTGCAGACAGGCTAGAGGAGATGATCAGAGACTGCAGACAGGCTAGAGGAGAGGATCAGAGACTGCAGACAGGCTAGAGGAGGTGATCAGAGACTGCAGACAGGCTAGAGCTGATGATCAGAGACTGCAGACAGGCTAGAGCTGATGATCAGAGACTGTATACAGGCTAGAGGAGAGGATCAGAGACTGCAGCTAGGCTAGAGGAGATGATCAGAGACTGCAGATAGGCTAGAGGAGATGATCAGAGACTGCAGATAGGCTAGAGGAGATGATCAGAGACTGCAGACAGGCTAGAGGAGATGATCAGAGACTGCAGATGGGCTAGAGGAGATGATCAGAGACTGCAGACATGCTGCAGGGGTGCTTGGAGATTGAAGACACAATACAGGAAATAGAGACTGGGGACGTGCTACATAAGACTGCTAGAGATCAGTCAATAAAGCCTTTTGACAAATGAATAATTCCACTGCTGGGACCTGCAAAAAGGGCCATTAGTGTGGCTCCAGGGATTTACACAAACGATTCGTAGGCACATTCAGCCAATCAGGCTGGGTGATTCCTGAAAAATGTCTTGGGTCCCGAGCTCTCAGATTCAGGCTTGTCAAATGCATATAAATGATGAATTTGGGTGGATGGACCTGAAACACAATCAGGAGGTATTTTTTTTGCAAAACGAATCCCGCTCTGGAACATGTGTACAAGGGAAAAATTTTTCCATGCAAGCTTTGGCTGTACTTCTCCTTTAATGCAGAGAATGCATCAACGTGAAAATCCTTTAGCCTTTACAACCTCTTTAATGCTCTACCATTTGTAGCTGGTTCCCACAATAGGCATTAATGAGAAACGTAGCCTGCACTCCAGTGAAACATCAGACAAGCAATACCTTGTTCAGCTAATTTGTGTTTCTCATGTCAAGTCCTTCTTGTGAGTGCCTATGACCCCAATCCTCTATCTACATACTTGTCTGATAGGCATCAGGCACTACTCCCATATATGTGGGCAGATACCATTACCAGCTTGTGCTCTCTCTCTCTCTTTATCTCTCTCCATTAAGTGAGAATGATTTCAGGGATAATTCAATGAATAATTTTTACCAATTAACAACCTACCGAGTGCATTAACAGAATAAAAAAACAAAATCAATACTTTGTGTGTTTTTCCTTTTGCATTCAAACTAGCATCAATTCCTCCATTTGCGCACAGTTGAGGATTTTGCAGGCATTTTTACGAGCATTTTATGAGCTGAAAACGCTCAGGTGTGAATGCAGCCTTAAGGTCAATATAAGTAAAAAAAACCCTCTTGGTTCACTCCTGTGCGGCCATGCCGGCAGCAGTTTGTGGGGGCACCAGAGCCCATTAATTTGAATGTACTGGAATTGCAGCCCGCACGGGAACTGAGGTTCCCAGTATGCGTGTGATTTCCGGTGCGGGCGGCGTGCCATTAGGATTAATGGCACCCGTCCACGGGTCCCGCATGTCTGGGTGGTTGCGGCTGCCGGTATTTGGCACTACCCGCAGCGGCACCACTCACACAGATGTGAATCTAATGCCGTGTACACATGGGTGGACTTTTCTGCATCAAAGGTCTGATGGACTTTCAATGGACTTTTGACGGACTTCTGATGGACTTTTGAACGAACGGACTTGCCTACACACGATCACACCAAAGTCCGACAGATTCGTACATGATGACGTACGACCGGACTAAAATAAGGAAGTTGGTAGCCAATAGCTGCCCTAGCATCGGTTTTCGTCCGTCAGACTAGCATACAGTCGAGCGTATTTTTCCACCGGACTCGAGTCCCTTGGAAAGATTTGAAACATGTTCCAAATCTAAAGTCCGTCTGATTTTCGACCGAAAAGGTCCGCTGCAGGTCCGATGAAGCCCACACACACGGATTCGTCCCGTCGGACCAGTTCAGTCAAAAAGCCTGCCCGTGTGTACATGGCATAAGGCTTGGATAAGAAAATGTCCTTTGTAGTGAGAAAATAAATATTTTTCTACTCCTCCAAGAAAGGTGCCAATAGTATTCAGCCATCACTGAGATAGTGGTAAGATGTGGAGGCTTACCAGATTATTATGACTCCCTAGTTAAAGAGTCATAGATACCATGGTCCGCATAATTAGGCATCAAAAGGCATCCATCCTCCATAAACCATCACACATCTGCGTATTCTCAACCCCCACCTCCAGTCATCAGTTAAACAAACTAAGGGGAGAGATCTGCAAACATGCGCTCCAAGTAGTGTAAAAAAGCTTCTGGTACCCTTATTATTTTAAAAAAATTGCACTCACATGTAATGAAACAAAACTGCAGATTTAAACACCACAAATGTCTGCAAACAGCAATGATTTCCAGATCACTTCTGGTGCGAAATGATGTCAGAAAGAGGCTCCACCCTACACGTTTCGTTGTAAAGGACGTCTTTCGGGGCATGCATTGAGCTGTGTTTTTATTGATTTTAAATTGAATTTGCATCAAGCAAAAACACAAAGAATCGGCTGTGTAAGAGGATTGGACCTGGGTGAGGAAAAGCCCTGCTCCATTTTACAAGTTGAGGTCACTGAAACAGTTCAATATGAAAAAATATCTTACACTATGGCAATAGTTGTGTGCAATAGTACCTAGGTGAATTGGTGCTGACAAAGGACAACGATGGACACACAAAATATTGATCAGCTCTGCTGTGTTTATTAACATTTATAAGTAATGGCACCAGGGATTACTGATCCCTTATCCGATTCCCTCCTCGGGGATCAGGAAGGTTTTTTTTTTTACCCCCACTGGAGCAAATTAGATCATGCTTTATTGTTTTTGTTTTTTTGGTTTTTTTTTGCCTTCCCCTGGATAAACTAAGTATAGGGTTGTGTATATGGAGGTTTCCTATTTAATTGTTTTTTTTCTATTGGGTGAACTAGGCAGATTTGTGTATTTTTTTTTCTTTTTTTTCTAATAAGTGTTTATTAAGTTTTTATTGGTTTTACAAAAACAAAGTATAAAGAACAAAGAGAAATAATAAGGATGAGAAACATTGCAAAAAAATGCCACGCATCATATGGAGAAGTCATGGTACATCATTAGAACTAGGCAATATATACTTGGCATTATGGGAAATCTTTTAAGGTACAGCATAACATGTGTACATTGATAAAAGTGGGTAAATAGAACATTGCAAAGTACAACAAATAACTCAGAATAAGGACATTACAGCATCTCCGAGAAGGGGTGGAGGGGGGAGAAGGGGAAAAAGGAAAGAGAATGGGGAGGGATACTTAGGAGGATATACTCTTTTGAATGGTATTAAGGTTTATTTAACCAGGTAATCCAAGGGTTCCACATTTTGGCAAAAATAGGGTAATTGTCATTCCGAATGGCTATGAGCTGTTCATTGGTATAAATTGGTCTTTATTATCTCAATGGTTTCTGTAGGACTAGGTGATGTTTGGTGTTTCCAGTATGTCGTAATTGCTGCTCTAGCAGCTAACAATAGTATGGAAGTGAGGAAGGTATGTATCTATCCCCAGGTTTAACAAGGCTAGTGTCGGAGAAGGACGGCAGAGAATGCCAGTTACTTCACTTATAAGTTGGAAAATCTTTCCGCAGAAGCTGCCTATGTGTTCATAGTTCCATAGTATATGTATTAGGGTACCCATGGAGCCACATTCTCTCCAGCAGAGTTGAGACTGAGGTGTGTTAAACTTAGAAAGTCAATAAGGGGTGTAATATCAGCATAGGGCTATTTTGGTCATAAGCTCCCAATGATGATCAATACATTTAGAAGCTCTATGGATAGTAGAGAAGGCTTTATGCCACTGTTGAAGGGAGAAATGTTCCATTAGATCTGTTTCCCATTGGAGAAAGTGGGTAGATTTAATAAAAGACAGTTTATCATGAAAGATATTATAGAAGAAGGATGTTGCTAGGTTAGACACCTTATTGTTTCGATAATATCTCCAAACAGCAGGAGATAAACAGCATATTTCAGTTGGAAGGGTTTGTAGTGCATGAGATATTTGGAGAAATATTTGGAGAAATTTGAAACGATCAGTCTGCGGTATATCGAATTCTTGTACTATCTTTTCAAAAGTTTTAAGGGAAGTACCTTCAAATAATTCAGGAAGTTTGGTTATTCCTTTGTGGGCCCATGTTTTGAGAGATATATGTGGGATCATTAGTTCCAGGACAGTTATCAGAATAGGTAGCGAGGAGATAGGGTTAATATCAATGGATGAGGATAAAAGGTGTCTCCACTCTCCAGGCTTTAATAGAAGATTGGATGGTAGGTGGGAGAGTTTTAAGTGTTAATGATTTTAGGGAATCGGATAATAAACAATGGTAAAGGTTTGCACTAGGAACTAAGGATTGCTCCAGGTCAAGCCATATCTGGGGATACATGGAGCCAATGTTTGAGTTGAACTTGTTGGCTTTTTTCAATCTAACTCTGTATTGGGACTACAAAAGGTTATATGAATTCAAATCTGGGTACTCAGACTGCTGGCATATCATGAAAGAAAACCTTAAATGATGTATTATTAAAGAGATGCATTCATTTGCATCCTTTATATCTACCTGGAGCTCAGCATTAACTAATATCTAATTAGAGGTCAGCTTTTCTGTAACAATAGAACAAATAATAAAAATAATTGGTAATAAAATCAAATGTATCCTCCCTTTTAATATCAGCGGATTTTTGTGCAGTCTCTAAAATAAAAAATAAAAAAAAGATATGTGCTTACACGGTGAGTAGAGGACCTGTGACTGCTTTAATGTAGCATAACATCTGCACAGAATTAAAATTAATCTTTCCCTTAGGAGATTGTGAAGTAAGGAGAAAAACAACATGATTATTTTCAAAAAAGAACATGTTGCAATGCTCATAGTTCCTATACAAAAATAGTAGGCACTTCGTATATAATTTATCATATACAATAAATAATAAATAGAATAAACAAGTATAGTGCTCCCTTTACTACAACAAAAATAATGCATACAATCCCTAAATCCTTATATATTGACTTTTATAAAACCACACAATGTGTGCAAATAAACATATATATACATATATATATATATATATATATATATATATATATATATATATATATATATATATACCGTATTTATCGACGTATGACACGCGCCGGCGTATAACACGCACCCCAAGTTTAGGAGGGCATTTTAAGGAAAAAAACTTTTAGGAGGGAAGTTTAAGGAAAAAAAACTTACATTTAAATGCCCATAAATGCAGCGTTATCAGTGTCCATCTGTAGCCTTGTCCATCATTGCAGAATGATCAGTGTCCATTTGCAGCTTGCCCAGTGCCAATTGCAGCCTTGCTAAGTGCCGTTTTCAGCCTTGCCCATTGTCATAAGCAGCCCTGCCCTTAGTCATATGCAGCCTTGCCCAGTGCAGCCTTGCCCAGTGCAGTCTTGCCCAGTGCAGTCTTGTCCAGTGCAGTCTTGCCCAGTGCAGCCTTGCCCAATGCAGCCTTGCCCAGTGCAGCCTTGCCCAGTGCAGCCTTGCCCAGTGAAGTCTTGCCCAGTGCAGCCTTGCCCAGTGCAGCCTTGCCCAGTGCAGTCTTGCCCAGTGCAGCCTTGCCCAATGCAGCCTTGCCCAGTGCAATCTTGCCCACTGCAGCCTTGCCCAATGCAGCCTTGCCCAGTGCAGCCTTGCCCAATGCCGTGTGCCGTTTGCGCCATTTAAATCTGCCGCTCCTCACGCCGCCCCGCCTCCCTGCTGAGGATGAGAAGCGAGCGCTTCCGAAAAAGACCGAGCCGAGTATACTGTGTACTCAGCTCGGCTCCGCTCGCAGTCCCGCCCAGTCCTGCCATTGGACAGAGTGTTATGTCCATCAAAGGAGCTGGGCGGGACTGCGAGCGGAGCCGAGTACACAGTATACTCGGCTCGGTCTTTTTCGGAAGCGCTCGCTTCTCATCCTCAGCAGGGAGGCGGGGCGGCGTGACTGCGAGTGGAGCCGAGCACTCGGCTCGGTCTTTTTTGGCGGCGCTCGTTTTTTCCATCGGCGCTCGTTTTTTTCCGCGGTGCTCGCTGTTTTTTGGCACACAGAGAGTGGGGATCGCCGTATAACACGCACCCACGATTTTCCCCTGATTTTAAGGGGAAAAAAGTGCGTGTTATACGCCGATAAATACGGTATATATATAGAGAGAGAGAGAGAAAGAGAGATACAGTTGTGCTCAAAAGTTTGCGTATCCTGGCAGAAATTGTGAAATTTTGGCAATAATATTGAAAATATGACTGATCATGCCAAAAAACTGTCTTTTATATAAGGATAGCAATCACATGAAGCCATTTATTATCACATAGTTTTTTGGATCTTTTTTAAATCATAATGATAACAGAAATCACCCAAGTGGCCCTGATAAAAAAAGTTTACATACCCGGGAATGTTTGGCCTTGGTACAGACACAGAAGGTGGCACACACAGGTTAAAATGGCAATTAAAGGTTCATTTTCCACATTTTGTGGCTTTTTAAATCACAGTTAGTGTCTGTGTATAGTCAATGAGTTTGTTAGCTCTCACAAGGAGCACAATTAAACAATACTTGAACAAAAAAGAGCTGCATGGTTGAGCTGCCAGAAGGAAGCCTTTACTGCGCCAATGCCACAAAAAAGCCCAATGGGGCAAGGTGTCAAGGTGTTGTTGGGCATATTGTAAGCAGCCTTTTTTTTTGGAACTACAGTAAAGGCTTCTTTCTGGCAACTTGACCATGCAGCTCTTTTTTGTTCAAGTATCATCGTATTGTGCTCCTTAAAGACAACCACACCATCTTTTTCCAGAGCAGCCTGTATTTCTCCTGAGGTTATCTGTGGGTTTTTCTTTGTATACTGAACAATTCCTGTGGCAGTTGTGGCTGAAATCTTTCTTAATCTACCTGACCTTGGCTTGGTATCAAGAGATCCCCAAATTTCCCACTTTTTATTAAATGACTGAACAGTACTGACTGGCATATTCAAGGCTTTGGATATCTTTTTATATACTTTTCCATCTTTGTAAAGTTTTATTACCTTGTTACGCAGGTCTTTTGACTGTTATTTTTTTACCTCCTCATGACTCAGTGTCTAGCCTGCTTAGGGCATCCAAGTGAGAGATAACAAACTCATTGACTATTTATACACAGACACTAATTGTGATTTAAAAAGCCACAAATGTGGGAAATTAACCCTTAATTGCCATTTTGACCTGTGTGTGCCACCTTCTGTGTCTGTACCAAGGCCAAACATTCCAGGGTATGTAAACTTTTTATCAGGGTCTTTTGGGTGATTTCTGTTATCATTATGATTTCAAAAGGATCCAAAAAACTATGTGATAATAAATGGCTTCATGTGATCACTATCCTTAAATAAAATACAGTTTTTTGGCACGATCAGTCATATTTTCAATATTAATGCCAAAATTTCATATATATAAAATCTGCAATGTGATTTTTTTATGAAATGTGTGCAGAAATAATGCAATTCAAAAGCTCATGTGTAATAAAGTAAAATCCAAGCATGCAAACAATAATAAAGTCCTCATATATTCAGCACATTTCAATCATCTTGTGCAAATTTAAAACACTTTTCCTCCAAGGAGCCCTTCTCTGACCGCACCACATGCTTTTGGTAGCCTTAGGAATCACTTCACTTCTCTCTTTCCTGCACGGTTTTATCACTTCTCAGCATATTTTACTGGTGCCACTCGTGCAGAGAAAATAAACCAGTCCATAGTGCTCTTTGTGTATATTTATTTAAAACCCAATTGAATGAAAACACTCACACGTGTAACCATTAAAAGCCTTAAGTTTACATGTATCTCGGATCAGCTGCTATTCAATGTAGGTTGCCTTGACAGATTTGGCTTCCCACACCGCTCCAGCTAGCGTGATGACGTCATGGACACTCTCATCTGATGCATTACTTCCTAAATGGACTTCCTCAGGACAATCATTTATTAAAATATTCCCAGTGGGGCACAGCCTTATGATGATTGAGTTTAATTTGCTTATATTTTGCTTATATGGTGTGCTTATGAAATGTTTAACCACTTGCTTACTGGACACTTTCACCCCCTTCCTGCACATGCCAATTTTCAGCTTTCAGCGCTGTCACACTTTGAATGACAATTATGCGGCCATGCACCCATATGAAATTTTTATCATTTTTTTTACACAAATAAAGCTTTCTTTTGGCAGTATTTAATCACTGTTGGGTTTTTAATTTTTTGCTGAAAAAAGACCGAAAATTTTGAAAAAAAAATATTTTTACTCCTTAATTGATGTGCGCTGATGATGCGGCACTGATAGGCTGCACTGATGAGGCAGCACTTATGGGCACTGATTAGGTGGCACTGATGAGGAGGCACTAATATGCTGCATTGATTGGCACTGATATGCGGCACTGATAGGTGGTACTGATAGGCACCGATGAGCAGCACAGATAGGCGGCACTGATGGGCAGCAGTGATGAGCAGGCGCCGATGAGCACTGAAAGGCAGTACTGACTGGCATCACTAATGGGCACTGATTGGTGTCACTGATGGGCAGTGATTGGTGTCACTGATGGGCACTGCCGGGGTCGTACTGTAATCAGGGCACTGATCATCAGTGCCCTGATTACCTGTATAGGCCTCCCCTGCGAGGAGATGCTGCTGATCGGCTCTCCTCGCCACACACTCTGTCAGTGTGAGCCGAGGAGAGCCGATAAATGACACTTCCGTGTTTACATGTGATCAGCTGCGATTGGACACAGCCGATCACATGGGTAAAGAGCCTCGTCATCGTCTCTTTACCGAGATCGGGGGTGGCGCCATATCCTTGGAACAGGCGCACAAGAGCGGCGGTTCTGGGGAGCCGTCCTATGACGTCATCCCAGATAGAGCGTGCCACCCCGCCGCCATCATTTTACTATACAGCGGGCGGCAAGTGGTTAAATAAAATTTTTATGTTTTCATTATATACTTTATTTTAAACACATAAGTTATTCTGCAGTACTGGCCAACGTCCCTATATTACAGTCCTAAAATTCCCCCATTGAGTGAGACTTTAAAGGCTCAAAATGTATTTATCTTAAAATGTATAAATTTTATTTTGGTTCCATAAAATGTATACACATAACATTAAAAGTTCGCGCAATAAATTAGGATATAGAATCACAAAATACAATGTATATACTGTATGCTTATTTTGATTGTACTTGCAGATATTACATATAGGTAGCCGATGTGTTTCAAAATCAAATAGCTCCTTCTTCAGGGAAAGCTCTGCAAGTAGTTATGATGTGATCTATATTATAACCCACAACATATTAGAACAGGGGTCTCAAACTGGTGGCTCTCCAGCTGTTGCAGAACTACAAGTCCTTGTAACTGTCAGCCTTACAATGCCTCATGGGACTTGTAGCCTCGCAACAGCTGGAGGGCCGCCAGTTTAAGACCCCTGTATTAGAGCATGCAAAATGGCATCTCAAATTACAGAGCGCAAAGTTCATATAATGTACTTACAGAGTGTTGCTTATTGTGAAACGATCTCATAAAAAAATGATTTTAAACACAGTGATGTCATGCAATGCAGGCCGGTCATGGCTGGTGGGAGGGGCTAGCAGGGTGCCCTAGTACTCCTCTCAAGAGCCCTCGGTCTTGCTGCAAGCAGTGGGCTGGCTCTTGGGAGGAGTTATGCAAATATTAAAACACCTTGATGGGTGGATGTCAGTCTGGAGAAGTGGACATTGCTTGGCAGGCTTCATTTGCATACAGTTCACCCCCATGTGATGCTGTACCTCTTTGATTGAAAGAACTGAAATTCAATGAATGAAAGGGGCGGGCCAAGGACAGACGGGCTGGGGATGAAATGTCAAGACGATGCTGGATGTCCTCCAGCCAGGAATGAGGCGGGCTCTATCTGACTTGCCGAAGCTTCTAATGCACATTGTGAGAAGCTTACAGTGTGCAGTGGAATCAGAGTAAGCTATTTCAGTACAGAGAGGAGCCTTTACAACTGTGCAAGACTAAAGAGAAGGCTGTAGGTCAGCTTCAATAACCTCACATTTGGTAACCCTTCCAACTCTTCTTGTAGTAATAATATATGTAATTCTTGGGTTACCGTACATATCTCCTTACTTTTTGTCTTCCTGTATTGTGTCCCGAGTACAAAAATTCCGCTTGGTTCCTGTCTGGTGACCACACAGGCAATGAGGGTGAGGGCAGGGACCCCCCCCCACTGTATTAGAAAAAAAGGTGTGGATGGAGTTGACCTATAAAAGGTAGGCAGTGGTTGGATATCCAGAATTTATTTTATAACTGGATCATCTCTTTAAAGTGGAGGAAACCCTCCTATCATTGTCAGCCAAGGAAGCTACCATCTTGGCCTCTGTTTAATCCTCAACTGCCCTGATGCTGCACATGATCAGTTATGACACCAGCAATTGGTTTGGTGGATGGATGGTTTGACAGTTTGGTTGAGCGCACAACCAATGTGACAGGTACACTCTCGGCACATGCTGGAAATGTAACTGTTTTTGAAACTGTTATTTTGATGGGTTTACTTCCACTTTAAGAAGTAAAAAGCGTTTTAATCAAAGGTTATTTAGTATGTTAAAGGCTTTCTGTGCCTTGTCAGAAAGAAAAATTACCTAAGGAGTGGCAGGTTATGCAATCCATTAACTTACACATTTGTTAATTGCAGCCCCCGTGTCGTCTCGTTAATGATCCGTCAGAATCTGGCGGCAAGATGAGTAATCGGTAACTGCGCAATTTTTTTTCTCCCATGTGCCATGTAGCTGTGGCCCCTGTAAACCAAAAGGTAAATAGATGCAGGCGGCCATCATTTCTGTACATTCCTTCACTTTATACTTTTTCCTAAGAGCCTTCGGACTTTATTGTTAGAAGTTTTTTCCACTGGCCTTGGCTATTCAACGCTCTCAACCACTTTGAAAGCGCACCTTGCATTTTTTTAAGTGTTAGTGAGCAGTTTTTGAATATGTGGGACCATCCTTGGGTAGGAAAGTTGGAAGGTTGTCTCGTGTTGCCACTCTTAACCAGTTGTCTACCAGTGCTGTTTATAAACATGTAACCACTCGCAACCACTTGTCTACCAGTGCCGTTTACAAAAGTGTTGCTGCTCTTATCCACTTGTCTACCAGTGCCTTGTGACTGCATCCGCAGGATTTTGGTGGACAGAACTTTGGTGGTAACTCCATGTCCTGTTTTTTTCCTCCTGCCTCTTTGGAGGTCCCTTGGATGGGACAAATGGGAGAGGGTTCCATCCCCTACAACTGGGACACTCCTTGGTATCACTTGGATGCTTTTAAGTTTATCAAGGAGCGGGAGTTAAGCACGACTTTTGGAAGCCAAAGACTACATATAAGTTGACTGGGCTACCTTCAGCCACTTGCAAAGTGGTCTGGAGGAATGTTTCTTCAAAGGGACTCCAAACAGGCACAAAGATATGGCATGGAGGGGTTTCTGCTCAGGACATTTATGCATGCCAGAAACCTGTACAGATACAGGCACTGCCCATTTTGCATCATCCAGGAGGAAACTGCTTTGCACGTTTTCTGGGAGCGCCCCTTTGTACAGGGCCTGTTGTGGGCCTTGGAACCAGAACTTAAGGACTTTGTGCCACAGACTGTCACCACACACTTCGGTCTCTTGAACGGACTCTTTTGTGGGACTCATTCTCAAGAGGACATTGACAGCGCCTGGCGGGTGCTGTGTTACTTTAAGGGCGCTTTATGGTGAGCCAGAAAGCGCTTCATCCACCAGCAGGAGAGGCTGTCCATTGAGGACTGTTGCAGACTGGTTCACAGTCTGTTTGGAGACTATAACTTGATGGACTTTAAGGAGGAAAACAAAGTCTGGAGATTTCCTGTTCCCCCCACTCCCCCTTGTGTGTCTTTGGGCCTGTGATCTCTTTCCCCTCCCCTATACCTCTTCCCTAACCCCCATCACACCCGTTGCTTCTTGAAAGGTATTAACTTACCTGCAAACAAAGCCCTCCACCGATGCGTTTTCACCACTGGAGATCACATCCATCTTCACCCATCCTCCCTCCAGGTCCGCAGACTCCGGCTGTGTGATTGGCTGGAGCTGCGTGATGTCATTTACGGCACAGGACTTTGAAGGAATGGCATGGGTGGCCGTTCCTTCAGAGCGCATACAAATGTGTTTTGGCATGTTGCAAAGTTTTTATGTGGCAGAAGCCTATTGATTTCACTGTAATGCGTTGTGGTACATTGGGATGTTTTGGTGTGTAGGGAGCCCATTGACTACACCATAACACTGTGTGATGTGTTGCAAATTTTCTACACCCCTTTCACTGTGAAGGCTGTGCTGTATGTTATATTCTCTGAACCAATTCACTCTATATACTGTACCAGCTGTGACATACACCAAACGTTCCCATTCTCAATGTTCTGCCACATGCTGCATACTGAATGCCCCTTCCACTCTAAAGGCTATGCTTTACGTTATATTCTCTGAACCAATCCACTCTGTATACTGTGGTGGGTGTGACATACACTGAACTTCCCTAGTCTGAATATTGTGCCATATGCTACATACTTGACATCCCTCCCACTCAGAAAGCTGTGCTGTACATTATATTCTCTGAACCAATCCACTTTGTATACTGTACTGGGTGTGACATACACTTGACCTCCCCATTCTGAATGTTGTGCAGTATGCTACATAATTGACACCCCTTCAACTCTGAAGGCTGTGCTGTATGTTATAGTCTCTGAACCAATCCACTGCGTGTGCTGGATGTGACATACACTGGACTGTCCCATTCTGAACATTGTGCAGTATTGTAACATGCTTGACACCCCTTCTACACTGAAGGCTGTGCTGTATGTTATATTCTCTGAACCAACCCACTCTGTATACTGTGCTGGCTGTGACATACACTGGACTTCCTCATTCTGAATATTTTGCCACATGCTACATACTCGTCACCCCTTCTACTCTGAAAGCTGTGCCATATTAATTGAACCAATCCACTCTTTGCGCTGGGTGTGACAGACACCGGCCTAACTCATTCTGAACATTGTGCAGTACATGCTTGACACCCTTTCCACTCTAAAGGCTGTGCTGTGCGTTATATATACTTCATAGCATCAATCACAGTATTGTCAAACATTAGGACTCCCGAATTCCAGCCTGTTGAATGAACGGGAACACTTCAGCTAGTAAATCTTTAAAATAACTTCTGTTAGCAGTAGAAGAATGAAGGTACATTGTAGAAAACCTAAAATTACAGCAGATGCATGCTGGTGGAAAAAGTGTGAAATAGCGGCATAGTACTGGAGGTGACTCATGCTGGGGAACGCGATTCTGTTTTTACAGCTCCTGTCTTTCCAGTGATGCAAGGTGCTTATTAAGCTGAATCTGACGTGATTGCTGCATGTTGTTTACAGCTGTGTGAGATGGCAGATCGTTTGTTGAAATGATACATCAGCCAGAATGATATCTGGAGAAAAATATTTAAAGGTCCATTCCAACCAAAACTGGAGTTTGAGCAATGTTTTTGTGAAGGTTCTCATTTCTCTAGGTCTCTGTTTCCCAAACCATTGCCTGGGGGCCACGTGTGGCTGTTTGGCACTTTCTGTGCGGCCCTTAAGGACCCTGCAGGCACTAATGGGTGTTTCCTTATTGCCCTGTTATAGCAGTGATTTCTAGCAGTCTTGTGTAATATATTTCCAGTCTATGACCGTCTCCTGAAGCATTTTCTTAGTCTCTGACCATCTCTTGGACAATGTCCGGAGTCCCTGACCATCTCTGGTATTATGTCCACAGTCTCTGACCATCTCTTATATCATGTCCACAGTCTTTGACCATCTCTTGTATCATGACTGCAGTCTCTGACCATCTCTTGTACAATGTCCGCAGTCTCTTATCATCTCCTGCAGCATGTCCTCCGTCTCTGACCGTCTCTTGTATCATGTCTGCAGTCTCTGACCATCTCTTGTATCATGTTCGCACTGTCTGATCATGTCTGCATTCTCTGACCATCTCTTATATAATGTCCACAGTTTCTGACCATCTCTTGTATCATGTCCGCATTGCCTGACCATCTCTAGTATCATGTCTGCCGTCTCTGACCATCTCTTGTATTGTGTCCACAGTCTCTGACCAACCCTTGTATCATGTTTGCAATCTCTGACCACTTCTTGTATTATGTCCACAGTCTCTGACAAACCCTTGTATCATGTCTGTGGTCTCTGATCATCTCTTGTTTTATGTCCACAGTCTCTGACCAACCCTTGTATCATGTCTGCAGTCTCAGGCCATCTCTTGTATCATACCCTTAGTTTTTGATTATGTCCTGTTGTGTGTATGTTGTCTCTGAAACTGAATATGCACTGAATTTTATATTGGGTCCTTTGGAGATGTCGAGGGTTGTACCCAAGGCCCCCTTATTAAAAAAATAGACAATGTCCAGAGTCCCTGACCATTCCTAGTATCATGTCCACAGTCTCTGACCATCTCTTCTATCATGTCTGCAGTCTCTGACCATTTCTTGTATTATGTCCACAGTTTCTGTCCATCTCTTGTATTATGTCCACAGTCTCTGATCATCTCTTGTATCATGTTCGCACCGCCTGACCATCTCTAGTATCATTTCTGCAGTCTCTGACCATCTCTTGTATTATGTCCACAGTTTCTGTCCATCTCTTGTATTGTGTCCACAGTCTCTGACCAACCCTTGTATCATGTTTGCAGTCTCTGACCATCTCTTCTATTATGTCCACAGTCTCTGACCCTTGTATCATGTCTGTGGTCTATGACCATCTCTTGTATTATGTCCACAGTTTCTGTCCATCTCTTGTATTGTGTCCACAGTCTCTGACCAACCCTTGTATCATGTTTGCAGTCTCTGACCATCTCTTCTATTATGTCCACAGTCTCTGACCCTTGTATCATGTCTGTGGTCTCTGACCATCTCTTGTATTGTGTGCACAGTCTCTGACCAACCCTTGTATCATGTCTGCAGTCTCAGGCCATCTCTTGTATAATACCCTTAGTTTTTGATTATGTCCTGTTGTGCGTATGTTGTCTCTGAAACTGAATATGCACTGAATTTTATATTGGGTCCTTTGGAGATGTTGAGGGTTGTACCTAAGGCCCCCATATTAAAAAAATATGACTATCACTGGTCCAGGTCATGGTATATCTAGTAATAGTTGGTCTCGTTCAACTGAACTTGTTCCATAATGGTAAAGAACAAGACATGCAGAGCTGAAGAAGAGGCTTGGAGAAGCTACAAGACCTCTTCAACATTACAAAACAAGTCCAGTTGAATATGACCAACTAATGCTGGATATCGCATTTGAACAGTTAAATATTTTGGCAGGTCTATACATCTCTTGCTGGTTAAATCCTCCGAGGCCTGCCATGGTTGTTACAGTTGGTTCTTGACACCCTGGGTGTTAACGTCCTTTTAAAAGTAATTTTCAATATTTTTTAAATTTAGAGTTTTAATTAAATACACATTTAGGTACTTACTGTTATTGGGTGACAATGCTTTGTTGCTGGCTACCAATTGCTCTTCTCTGTTTTCATCCCACCATGCACTGTCCTAATGGTGACTACAAATGATCATTTGAGGCACCCATTACACAGGCATTCTTCACTGTTGTCACTCACGGGCATCCATGGCAAATGAAAGGTCCACTTTTTTGCCAGCCCCTTGCATGCCTGGCCTGCTCCAGTACAAATAGTTCTTGGCCCCATTCACACTTGGAAATGGGGCCATTTGCGATTCATCGTGGGAGATCCAGCAGGGTTCCTTGAAATTAGTCTGCATCCAGTAAACATAAACAAGAGGGTGCAAACGCCTAGTACATTACCAAAGAAACTTTATTTAAAATACACACACTGAAATACTCACAAGTATAATGTGAATCAAGTGCATCTCAACACATAATCTTGCTCCATCACAGGGTGACATCACATTGGCCAAACAGTAGAACAGATTGATGTGTTTACGCGTTTTGGGGGACACATCACCTTCTTCAGAGCTAGTTGATGAGTGATTACATGCAATTGGCTGCATATAGCTGTGGGAGCTATTACTCTGCCATTGCGTTCATTGGGGCTTCCCAATCAATCGCAGGGGCCCAGACCCAGAAAAATGTGGTCACCTTCCCTAAAGTGGAACTATGGTCTTAAAAAAAATACAATGCCAACTGGTAGGATTTTGTTTATTAGAAGAGACTACATAGGTTGCTCCTTCAATAGAAGCTGCTGCCCAGCCTGCCAGCCATGATACTCCTCTAAATGTACTCTGATCCATGCATACACAGTGGCGTCACTAGGATTGGTGTCACCTGGTGCGGTAAAACATGTTGTCATCCCCCCTCCACTAAGTATAGTCCCCCCTCAGTACAGACCCCCTCTCCACTAAGAATAGACCCCCTCCCTCAGTCCAGACTCCCCCCCCCTCCACTTAGAACAGACCCCCTTCCTCAGTATAGACCCTCTTCCCTCAGTATAGACCCCCCCTCCACTTAGTCCCCCCCTCACTCAGTACAGACCTCCCTCTCCACTAAGAATAGACCCCCCTCCCTCAGTCCAGACCCCCCCCTTCACTTAGACCAGACCCCCTTCCTCAGTATAGACCCTCTTCCCTCAGTATAGACCCCCCCACTAAGTATAGCCCCCCCCCTCACTCAGTACAGACCTCCATCTCCACTAAGAATGGACCCCCCTCCCTCAGTCCAGACCCCCTCTGCACTAAGTAGTAAGTACAGACCCCCTTCCTCAGTATAGACCCTCTTCCCTCGGTATAGACCCCCCTCCACTAAGTATAGCCCCCCTCACTCAGTACAGACCCCCCTCTCCACGAAGTATAGACCCCCCTCTCCACTAAGTATAGACCCCCGTCCCTCAGTCCAGACCCCCCCTTCACTAAGTACAGAACCCCTCCCTCAGTATACACCCACCTCCCTCAGTCCAGACCCCCCTCCACTAAAGTAAGAATAAACACCCTCCCTCAGCAAAGACCCCCCATCTCCACTAAGTATAGACCCCCCCATCCCTCAGTCCAGACACCCCCTCCACTAAGTACAGACCCCCCTCTCTCCACTAAGTGTAGACCCCCGTCTCTCAGTCTGGACCCCCCTCCACTAAGTACGGACCTCCGTCCCTCAGTCCAGACCCCCCCTCCACTAAGTACGGACCTCCGTCCCTCAGTCCAGACCCCCCCTCCACTAAGTACAGACCCCCCTCCCTCAGTAAAGACCCCCTTCCTCAGTACACACACCCCTCTCCACTTGTGCTAGTAGGGAAATGGGGGGGTGCGTTATGTGCTGGGGGCATTTTGAGAGAGAGAAGAGGACTAGTAGGGAGGTGGGGGGGGCAGATATGTGCTTGGGGGGGCGCTTTGGGAGGTAAGAGGGCTTATGTTCTTGTGGGGGGAGGGGGGGTCATATTTCAATCAGCATAGGTCCTTTCCCCACCCAATGTGCCCCCCGCATATATTCCGCCTACCCCCCCCCCCTCCCACACACACACCTTACTTCCTGGTCACTCTGTCCCCCTCATGTGTCCATCTACAATATAATAAACTCATTATAGATCTCAGATCAGCTCAGATGTACTCCTGTAGACATGTGCGGGAGTTACGTCACCCGGCCCAGCCAATCAAGATGGTCAAAGATGCCGAACCCAGAGGAAGACTGTGCAAAGATGTCAGCAGCATCAAAGGAACTACAAGGAAAATCGTCACATTACTGGGGGGAGCATTTTGGCAGGCAAGTCTACCATAATGTGCAACTTACATACTATCACATTATGGCACCTTTTATCATTAAAAAGCCATCCTTGAGCTCCACTCTGGTGACTTTGCCAAGGTTGAGATTATGTCATCAGTCTTCTGCAGAAGAAAGCATTTCCTCAGTCTCCCCCCCCCCCAGTGATCAGACTGCAGATAGACTATAGATAGAAAGCAATTTACATACTATCACATTATGGCACATACTATCACATCACATTATGGCACTCTGTTCCAAGCCTAGTTGCTCCCGCTCTGCTCTCTGCCCCATGTGCAGGTCAATAGGGGAGCCCTCCATGCTTCAACACATGAACAGAAACTCTCCGCACTCCGATAGCATCACATGGACCCGATTTATTCAAGCAAACAATCACTATAAAGTCCCCGCCTTTGGGACCTCCCCTCTAACATTGTTCACCCCAAAGAGATTATACATAGAGACCTCTATGAGAAAACTATTTTCAGGTGATTGTTCCTTTGTAGCAAAGGCACAACGGTGGCGGAGGACTGTGTCTGTGTCCTGACTCCCAAATGAATGGAAGCAAGCAAACATTCATTGATGGGCACTGGTGTGGCTGCATTGATAGGCGCTGGTGAGGCTGTATTTGATTGGCGCTGGTAGGCTGCATTGATGGGCGCTGGTGGGGCTGCATTTGATGGGCGCTGGTAGGCTGCATTGATGGGCGCTGGTAGGCTGCATTGATGGGCAATGGTCAGGCTGCATTTGATGGGCGCTGGTAAGGCTGCATTTGATGGGGCTTGGTGGGGCTGCACTTGATGGGTGCTGGTAGGCTGCATTTGATGGGCAATGGTCAGGCTGCATTTGATGGGCGCTGGTAAGGCTACATTTGATGGGCCTTGGTGGGGCTGCACTTGATGGGTGCTGGTTGGCTGCATTTGATGGGCGCTTCGCTAAAAGGTTAAACATTGATGGGCACTGGTGTCGCTGCATTAATGGGTGCTGGTGAGGCTGCATTGGATGGGAACTGGTAGGCTGCATTGATGGGCAATGGTGAGGCTGCATTTGATGGGCGCTGGTGGGGCTGCATTTGATGGGCGCTGGTGAGGCTGCATTTGATGGGCGCTGGTGGGGCTGCACTTGATGGGTGCTGGTTGGCTGCATTTGATGGGCGCTTCGCTAAAAGGTTAAACATTGATGGGCACTGGTGTCGCTGCATTTGATGGGCATTGGTAGGCTGCATTGATGGGCAATGGTGAGGCTACATTTGATGGGCGCTGGTGAGGCTGCATTTGATGGGCACTAGTAGGCTGCATTGATGGGCAATGGTGAGGCTGCATTTGATGGGCGCTGGTGAGGCTGCATTTGATGGGTGCTGGTGGGGCTGCACTTGATGGGTGCTGGTGGGCTTCATTTGATGGGCGCTTCATTAAAAGGTGGGTATACGTGGGAAGGGCAAAGGGGGTGGAGTCATGGGTGGGGCCAGGGAGGGGCGCAAAATTAGGTTTTGCCTAGAGTGTCAAAAATCCTTGCACCAGCCCTGTCTACGGCACACATTAGCAGCAGGGGAATACTTAACATACATGGACTTAACATGAAAGAATTTATCTGATGCTAGCTACACTTTAATTTCAAAAAGAGACAAGGCAGGAATCCTCCCCCTGCAGCGCTCCGCAGTCTATTCTCATGGCTGAAGCACCAAGCGAGACTAATAGCAAATTTACACCCACAGGTTTCTGAAAGGAAAACATTTGTTCTAGTCTATTCTGCGGCGGAGAGGTTTAATCCGGCCTCCCCAGGAATGTGGCCGTGTACATCGTTTTCAGGCCTACTGGTCTAATGTGCTGCCATTCTGGTCTGCATTCCTGGAGGGGGATCTGAATAAATACGCGTTCGCTGCTCCGCCCAAATACAAAGGAAAGGTTGGCTCGTCTTTGTTCGGGGGGGAAAGTTTACTGCTCAATATTCTACTATGCATTTATCACAGGCCACTAGGTGCGTCATTTAAAAGAAAGCACCCGCTGAACAAAGGAACACTGGAAGATAAATAATAGAAAGAGGAATTTCTAATTGGCTGTTCTTTTTTTTTATTGCATTTGGGTGCAATGTATATCATAAAAGAAAAAAAGCATGAGAACTGTAACAGAAGCCTGACTATGACATCATTCTACTTCTAGACAGACTAGACACATTCATCCACAGAAGACAAAGGCGTAGCAATAGCCATAGTGGCCCACGCGGCTGCTATGGAGCCTGAGATGGGAGGGGGGGCCCCGTTGGCGAGGCTGTTAACCTGTGAAGTTCCAGTGTAGAAGGGCTGAAGTCAGACCTCAGAATCTTCCTGTCGTTGCAATGTAGATTCATTGCTCTCTGATCTTCTGCTACAGTCTGAAATTAAAAGAAAGTTTTTATTAAAGGGGTTTTATGCATTAAGATAAAAAAAAACCTTCTGTGTGCAGCAGCCACCCTCAGCCCCCCCCCCCCCCCCCCCCCTAATACTTACACTATATTATCAAAAGTATTGGGACGCCTGCCTTTACACGCACAAGATCTTTAATGGCATCCCAGTCTTATGCCCTGTACACACGGTCAGCCTTTCTGACGGAATATGTGTGATTGGAGCTTGTTTTCGGAAATTCCGACCGTGTGTGGGCTCCATCAGACTTTTTCCATCGGATTTTCCGACACACAAAGTTGGAGAGCAGGCTATAAAATTTTCCGACAACAAAATCCGTTTGTGTAAATTCTGACCGTGTGTGGACAATTCCGACGCATAAAGTGCCACGCATGCTCAGAATAAATAAAGAGATGAAAGCTATTGGCCATTGCCCCATTTATAGTCCCGACGTACGTGTTTTACGTCACCGCGTTCAGAACGATCGGATTTTCCGACAACTTTGTGTGACCGTGTGTATGCAAGACAAGTTTGAGCCAACATCCGTCGGAAAAATCCATGGATTTTGTTGTCGGAATGTCTGATCAATGTCCGACCATGTGTACAGGGCATTAGTCCGTAGGGTTCAATATTGAGTTGTCCCACCCTTTACAGCTATAACAGCTGTTCTGGGAAGGCTGTCCACAAGGTTTAGGAATGTGTCTATGGGAACGTTCGACCATTCTTCCAGAAGCGCACTTGTGAAGTCAGGCACAGATGTGGATGAGAAGGCCTGGCTTGCAGTCTCCGCTCTAATTCATCACAAACTGGTTAGATCGGGTTGAGGTCAGGGCTCTGTGCAGGCCAGTCAAGTTCCTCCACCCCAAACTCGCTCAACTATGTCCTGATAATATAAAAAACAAATATGCAGGGATAAAACTCAGCATTAACAGCGCTAATAAATATCTAAAATTAATGAGTGCAGTAATAAGGCATTCAATGGGCTATGAACATTGCACACAAATAAAGTGAACTGACAATATTGAACCTGCTATTAAAGTTCATATGTGTTTAAAGGCAGGCGTCCCAATTCTTTTGGTAATATAGTGTATGTGAGCCCCCCCATCGCGATCCAGCGATGTTGCATGAAAGTCTCGGCTGTCCGGGACTCTCCCTCATTGCCTGAGACAGCAGCCAGGCGTTATTGGCTCCCGCTGCTGTCAATCAAAGTCAGTGAGCCAATAAGGAGAGAGAGGGGGCCGAGCCGTGGCTCTGTGTCTGAATGGACACACAGAACAGCGGCTCGGTTTGGGCGTCCCCATAGCAGGCCGCTTGCTGTGGGGGCACTCGGCAGGAGGGAGGAGCCGGGAGCGCCGGCAAGGGACCCAAGAAGAGGAGGATCGGGGCTGCTCTGTGCAAATCCACTGCACAGAGCAGGTTAGTATAACATGTTTGTTTTAAATAAAAAAAACATATAGTACTTTGTCTCATCTTCCTCAGTGCTAAGGCCAGCTCTGAGGTCAGACAGCGCACCCCTCCTCCCTCCACAACCATCTGACAACGTAGCTAGCAAGGAGATGGCTGCTTTGACAGGTGGCGCTTTTTTTTTTGTCTTCAAGCCCTATGAATGAAGAAAAGTGTCTCACAAGGAATTCAGGGCATGTAAAGGGGATTATCAGCGAAAATGTTCTAGGCAACGGCCAAGTGCTTGGAGATGGAGAAAAGGGCCATCTGTCAAAGCAGTCATCTCCTTACTAGCTGTATTGTCGGACAGCCATGGACCAGGGGTTCTCTGTTTGACCTCACAGCTAGCCTCATATAGCGCATAGGAAGAAAGGTCAGGGCTTTTTTTCAGCAGGAACGTGGGGGAACGCAGTTCCGGCACCTCCAGCTCCAAATGTATGTAATAGCAAGGGATGTGCTGGAGGGTCTATTGATGCTGTCTGCTGGGGGATTTATGGTCACTGGTGGGGATCTGTTTTTGTGTGAGGGTCTATTATTGCTTGTGGGGGATCTGTTGTTGCTAGGAGGGGGGGTCTTATGGTGCTTGTAGGGATCTACTGTTGTGGGAGAGGTCTATTGTTGCTGGCTGCTGGAGGGTCTATTAATGCTGACCGCTGTGAGATCTGTTGATGCTGCTGGGGGCGGGGTCTAATGTTGCTAGGGTGGATCTTTTGTTGCTGAGGGTGGTATTTTGTTGGGGATGGTCCATTGTTTCTGTGGGGGGGGTCTATTGTCGTATGGAGAACTATTGTTGCTGGGGTGGAGTCTATTGTTGCTGGGGGGAACTATTGTTACTGGGGTGGGGTCTATTGTTGCTGGGGGGAACTATTGTTACTGGGGTGGGGACCATTGTTGCTGGGGGAGTCTATTGTTGTGTGAGGGATCTATTGTTGCTGGGGTGGGGTCTATTATTGCTGGGAAGGGAATTTTTGTTGCTTGGGAGGACCTATTGTTGTTGGGGTGGGGTCTATTATTGGTGGGAGGGGAATTTTTGTTGCTTGGGAGGACCTATTGTTGTAGGGGTGGGGTCTATTATTGGTGGGAGGGGAATTTTTGTTGCTTGGGAGGACCTATTGTTGTTGGGGTGGGATCTATTATTGGTGGGAGGGGAATTTTTGTTGCTTGGGAGGACCTATTGTTGTTGGGGTGGGGTCTATTATTGGTGGGAGGGGAATCTATTGTTGCTTGGGAGGATCTATTATCACTGGGGTGGGGTCTATTGTTGCTGGCTCCAGTGCATCTATTTTTACTGCTTTTCTTGTTATTAGACAAGAACAAATTCCATACAAATTATTTAGCAAATGATACTTGGGGCAGTACTGGGAGGTGGGTAGGGGCTGGAATCAAGGGACGGTGCTTGGAGGTGGGTAGGGGGTGGAATCAAGGGACGGTGCTTGGAGGTGGGTAGGGGGTGGAATCAAGGGATGGTGCTTGGGGTGGGTAGGGGGTGGATTTAAGGGACAGTGCTTGGAGGTGGGTAGGGGGTGGAATCAAAGGACGGTGCTTGGAGGTGGGTAGGGGGTGGAATCAAGGAACGGTGCTTGGAGGTGGGTAGGGTGTGGAATCAAGGGACGGTGCTTGGAGGTGGGTAGGGGGTGGAATCAAGGGACGGTGCTTGGAGGTGGGTAGGGGGTGGAATCAAAGGACGGTGCTTGGAGGTGGGTAGGGGGTGGAATCGAGGGACGGTGCTTGGAGGTGGGTAGGGGGCGGAGACAAGGGTGGGACTCAGAAGGGGGAGTTCCTGCACCTATTCTCTGAGAAAAAAAGCCCTGGACAAAGTACTACATGTACTTTGACCCCCCTGGGAACAGAACACATTCATAAAATGACTGAAGTGAGATGACTTCTTTGACCATGTATAGCTAAAGCAGTCACAAATCACAGAGTTTTTCCTCTGATAGAAATTTAAAGAACAGCTGAAGTTTGCAGTTCTACAAAGTACATGTCCCCTTTGTCCTTTCGTCCTACGTGATACCTAAGGCTAGCTATGAGGTCAGGCAGGGTACCCTTGGTCCCTCCCGAGTCTGCCGGACGATGTAGCTAGCAAGGAGATGGCTGCTTTGACAGGCGGTACTTCTCTCCATCTCCAGGCACTTGCCCAGGAAAAGCGTCTCACAAGGAATCCAGGGGGAGGGGGTGTATCAGCTAAAATGTTCAAGGCAGGTGCTTGGAAACTGAGAAAAGTGCCATCTTGCCAAAGCAGCCATCTCCTTGCTAGCCGGACAGCCATGGAAGGACCAAGGGTGCCCTGTCTGACTTCACAGCTCCAGAGCACATTGAAATAGAAGAAAGTGCCTCACAAATAAATGCAGGGTTTGGAGGGGGCATGCAAGCAAAAATGCTCCAGGCAAGCGGGCAAGTGCTTGAAGATGGACAGAAGTGGCATCTGTCAAAGCAGCTGTCTCCTTGCTAGCTGCATTGTTGGGTGGCTGTGGAGGGAGGAAGGGTTCTCTGCCTGACCTCACAGCTAGCCTTAGATAGCACATAGCAGAATGGGACAACAAAGTACTACATGTAGGTTGTCCCCTGTGAAACAGAACACAATAAAAGAATCAACAGAAATGCTCCAGGTAAGCAGGCAAGTGCTTGGAGAGACAGACAAGTGCCATCTGTCAAACCAGTCAACTCCTTACTAGCTGCATTGTCAAACAGCCTTGAAGGGCTATCCAAGGCCACAGATAGCCTTAGATAGCACATAGGAAGATCAGACAAAATACTACATGTAGGTTGTGCCCTGTGGAACAGAACATATTAATAAGAATCTGGGAAAATGCTCACAGTTAGCCTTAGATGACACATAGGAAGACCATAAAAAGTACAAAATGTACTTTATTTACTGGGGAACAGAACACATTAATACAAACGGAAGTGAGATTTCTTTACTTGTGTATGCCTTACAGATCCCAGAGTTTCAAGTCTTCTAAAACCTTAAAGGACAGCTGACGTTTGTAGATTAACCACTTGCCAACAGGGCACTTACACCCCCTTCCTGCCCAAGCCATGTTTCAGCTTTCAGCGCTGTCGCACTTTGAATGACAATTGCGCGTCGTGCTACACTGTAACCAAACAAATTGTTTATAATTTTCTTCACACAAATAGAGCTTTCTTTTGGTGGTTTTTAATCGCTGCTTGGTTTTTTAATTTTTTACAAAAAAAAAAGACCTAAAATTTAGAAAATGGCATTTAAAAAAAAAAATTTCTGTCAGTAAATTTTGTAACGAAGTAATTTTTTGCCTTCACTGATGTGCGCTGATGAGGCGGCACTGATGGGCAGTGATAGGCTGAACTGATGGGCATTGATGAGGTGGCACTTATGGGCACTGATGAGGCGGCACTTATGGGCACTGATTAGGTGGCACTGATGAGGAGGCACTAATATGCCGCACTTAAGGGCACTGATATGTGGCACTGGTGGGCAGCACTGGTGGGCACTGATAGGCGGCAAGGATAGGCGGTACTGATGAGCACTGATGGGCATTGATGGGTGGTAATGATGGGCATTGATGGGTGGTACTGATGGGTGACACTGATGGGCATTGATCGACAGCAGTGATGGGCAGCACTGATAGACGGCACTAATAGCCAGCACTGACTGGCATCGCTAATGGGTACTGATTGTTGGCACTTGTGGGAAGTGGTGGGCACTGATTGCTGCCACTGGTGGGCACTGATTGCTGGCATTGGTGGGCAATGGTCGGCACGGATTGGTGACACTATATGGCTATATTGTAATCAGGGCACTGATGATCAGAGCCGATTACCGGCATCTCCGTGTTTACATGTGACTGGCTGTGATTGGACACAGACGATCACATGGTTAAAGAGCCGCAGAAGCGGGTCTTTACAGAGATTGGGGTTGTGCCGTGTCCTAGCGACATGGCACGGCTGCGATCGCTGCACTGCGCTCCCCCACGGGCGCACGAGAGCAGCCGTTCTGGGATGCCGTCATATGACGGCATCCCAGAACGAGAGCCACACCGCCCCGCCATCATTTGACGGTGGGCGGGCGGCAAGCAGTTAAAGAAGCATTTAACAGGGTCATAGAATAATTGTGTGCTGGAGCAATAATCATTTTGTTATAATATAAAAAATCATTATGGTTATTATTATTATTGCTACTGCAGCTTTACTGTTTATCCAAAGCACTGGTCCTTTCGTAGTGTACTGACTATGCTGACAGCTCTCCTGTTGCCTGCCCTTGATTTAGGCATACTTTAGGTTAAGATCAATGAAACGCGTTGTCTCAGTTGACACTGCCAGCTGCTACACATTGAGTTAGCCACAGAGCCACATCAGAATTTTGCTAGGGGGCCCCATGATTTGTAGTTATTCCCCGGGTTGTAGACTTTCTCCACAGTGCTGCCTGTGAACGTGTAGAGAAGAACTTAAAGCACATCTTTTTTTTTTAATCTTTAATGCAATCTCTGCTAAATATTAGGAAAAAATATGCATGCTTGCAAAACTGCAAATACATCTCCAAATTGCTTTTTTCAGCATTTGTAAATATGGTTTGCAGGTGTTGCAGGAGGACTGGCTAATTTCTATGAACACTGGGTGGAGCTTTACTGACAGGGTGTCCCTTAGGTTCATAGACGTGCCCCCTCTTCCTTGGGTGTATCAGAACCTTCTGACATGTTAGCATTGACTTTTAATCTGCTTATTCATTACCTACCCTGGTTCCTCCCCACCTCCATCAACATGCTAAGGATATTTTTAGATAAACCTTTCCAATTTTATTACAGACTTTATTTTAGAACTGATGATATCATCATTGGGTCTCTGTGCCTCTCTTTAAAATGCTTGCAGGTCATTATTTTATTATTATATTATACAGGATTTATATAGCGCCAACAGTTTACGCAGTGCTTTACAATATGAAAGGGAGACAATACAGTTATAATACAATAAAATAAAAGAGGATTAAGAGGGCCCTGCTCAGAAGAGCTTACAATCTAATAGGGTGGGGCAGGTGGTACAAAAGGTTGTAACTGTGGCGAATGATCTGATGGAAGTGGTAGAAGATCAGTTGGAGACGTGATAGGCTTTCCTAAAGAGATGAGTTTTCAGGGATCGCCTGAAGGTAGCAAGAGTAGGGGATAGCCGGACCGGTGGAGGTAGCGAGTTCCAGAGGATGAGAGAGGCTCTGGAGAAATTCTGGACACGAGCATGAGAGGAGGAGACGAGAGAGCTTGAGAGTAGGAGGTGGCTGGTCATGGCTGGTGGGAAGGGTAAGCAGGATGCTGTACATGGCTTCCTAAAAACACCACAGCACCCTACCCCAGTCTTCTTCTCCAGAGCCCTCAGCCCAGATGTAAGCAATGGGTTTGCTATTGGGAGGAGTTATGCAGATATCAAAATGCCTTGATGGGCAGATGTCGGTCTGAAGGAGTGGGAATTTACATACCCTAGGTCAGGCCCAACCACATGTGATGCTAAGCCTTTGTGATTGAAAGAACTGAGATCTAATGAATGAAAGGGCAAATCAGGATCACTTAGGTTGGGGAGAAAAGGGTTAGAAGATGTTGGACATCCTCCAGCATGCAATTGAGGTGGGCTCTATCTGATTTGTGCACATCGGGAAAAGTGATGAGTGCACATTGAGAAAAGCTCACAGTGAAATCATAGTAAGCAATTTCAGAACTAGTGAGGAGCCTGTACAACTGTCTAAGATTAAAGATGACGTTGAGGTTCAGCTTAACTTCTTCTAAGGAAAAATCTGCATTACTTTGACATACCCACCTCCTTCATCAGATCAGAGGAGAATGAAAAGAGGCAGTTACTGCAAGAAGTTTTTGATACAGCCTAAGGGAGATGGTTTTGATGGAACTGTATTATTTTATTATAGATTATAGGTAATATGCATACCATACCATACCATACCAATATGCATACTTTGACTCACAACCCCTGATGGATTGGCAGGCAAATTCAGTAAACAAGGAGCAGAACATTAGGTGCAAAGTGTGGTAGCACCCAGAAAGCTTGCACTTTACAGAATCCAAACTGATACTTGATGCATTCTGATTGGTAACTTGGAGTATTGATTTATGAGCGTATCACTTTGCTCCTTGCACAGTTTTATTGAAGAAGTCTGCTAAGATGACTGACGGCAGTAGTGAAGCCTAGTTACTTTTATTCAGGATGACATCACAAGTTTTCTCCATATGTAATGGAGTTTGAGCTATTGGAGCTATACCAGTGACCTCAGAACAGAAGGTCACCCTACAAGCTTACAAGAAGATAGACTGTCAAGTATGCTGTAGCAAGAAACGGTAACAACAAAGTCTGGGGAATGCCCAGGAAAAAAACCCAAGCCTACTTACCAACCAGCTTGCAGACAACCAAATTAACCTGTCTAACAGTATGTGTTAAAAATAGGGATTTAGTCCGCACGCTAGAGGTCGACCGATATGGGTTTTTCTCTGGCCGATGCCGATATTTAGAAATCGCGGTGGCCGATGGCCGATATGTGATGCCGATTTTTTTGGGCCGATATATTAGGTCGATTTTTTTTTTTTCTTTTTTTTTTTTTTTTTTCCTTCATCTCATAAAATTTAACAGTTAGACCCCTTTCACACTGGGGCGTTTTTCAGGCGCTTTTGGGCTAAAAATAGCGCTTGTAAAGTGCCTGTAAAACGGTTTCCCTGCAGTCTCAGTGTGAAAGCCCGAGTGCTTTCACACTGAGGCGATGCGCTGGCAGGATGTTAAAAAAAAGTCCTGCAAGCAGCATCTTTGGAGCGGTGTATACCACCACTCCTGCCCATTAAAATGAATGCGCACCTCTGCCAAAGCGCCTGCAAAGCGTTTCGGCAGCGGCGCATTTAACACCTTCCTCGGCTGCTAGCTGGGTTATAAGCGCCCCGCTAGCAGCCGAATAGCGCCGCTAAAATGACAGTAAAGCGCCACTAAAACTAGCAGCGTTTTACCGTCAACGCATGCCCGCTCCAGTGTGAAAGTAACCTTAAGTGATACAGAAATTTTTTTACATTTAAACATTTATTAAACAAAACAAACCTCCAAGCAGTTCACTTGTATGTAGAATTTAGATTAGAAAAAAAAAATATATATCTTGAAAATAAATACACAAAAACAGGTAATCAAAACTTTTGGAAGAAAAAAAATGGGCTAACTTTACTGCTTAGTTTTTTTTTAAATTTATTAGTGTATTTTTTTTTTTTTTTTAAATTGCGTTTGAAAGACCTCCAAGCAGTTCACTTGTATGTAGAATTTAGATTAGAAAAAAAAATATATATCTTGAAAATAAATACACAAAAACAGGTAATCAAAACTTTTGGAAGAAAAAAAATGGGCTAACTTTACTGCTTAGTTTTTTTTTAAATTTATTAGTGTATTTTTTTTTTTTTTTTAAATTGCGTTTGAAAGACCGCTGCGCAAATACCATGTGACATAAAATATTGCAACAACCGCTATTTTATTCCCTAGGGTCTCTGCTAAAAAAAATATTTATAATGTTTGGGGGTTCTAAGTGATTTTCTAGCAGAAAATACAGGATTTTTACTTGTAAGCAACAAATGTCAGAAAAGATTTAGGCCTCTTTCACACGGATGATCCGTATGTCCGTTTTTCATCCATCCGTTTTCGGATGAAAAACGGACATACAGTCATCCCTATGGAGCGTCGGATGTCAGCGGTGACATGTCCGCTGACATCCGACCCCGCTCCGATCCGAAAAGTGTAACGGAGGAAAAACCTACTTTTCCCTCCGTTTTCGGATCGGATCGGATGACGACGGACACTACGGACCGTCATCATCCGATCCCCCCATAGGGGAGAGCGGCGCTCCGACAGGTCCGTCGCTGCACAGCGTGCAGCGATGCACCTGTCATCTTCCTGCTCAGCGGGGATCGGCGGAGCGATCCCCGCTGAGCCAGCGTGTGTTCACGGGGCGGATCATGACTGATCTGCCCCGTGTGAAAGAGGCCTAAGTCTTTAAATGGTTAAACTGAGAGCTTCTACACACAGAGCTCAGTTCATTCATAAGTGTAAACATTATATCCTTCAGGTTCTTTTTATCAGATTTGGCAGGCTGCCCAGAGGAGGAGGGAAGTAGCTTCACAGGAGAATACAGGCAACTTGTATTGACTTCTATTACAGAAGTCATTTGCAAGTCGGGCTGAAGTTATATCGACCTTTTTAATCAGCACAATCGGCCGATGCCCATTAAGTAAAAAACACCAAATATCGGCCGATATATCGGTCGACCTCTACCGCACGCATTTACAAACGCATGCGTAAGCCACAGAGCCTCGTCACGGCACCCTGGTATCTGTGGTCCTAACACTAAAATATGAGTGTCCGCACAGTGGAGGCAAGAAAAGGTGCAATGCAAGGGGCCTGCCAGATGATTGAAAATATTAAAGCACCACCCAGTGCCATCTTAAGAGCATTATAGGCTCCCGGGCAATACAGTGCACTGGGCCCTGTCTACACAATCACGCACGATTGCCCATCAAATGCAGCCTCACTGTGCCCATCAAATGCAGCCTCACTGTGTCCATGAATGCAGCCTCACTGTGCCCACTATTGCAGCCTCACTGTGCCCGTGAATGCAGCCTCACTGTACCCACCATTGCAGCCTCACTGTGCCCATGAATGCAGCCTCACTGTGCCTGCCATTGCAGCCTTGCTGTGCTCATGAATGCAGTCTCACTGTGCCCGTGAATGCAGCCTCACTGTGCCCACCATTGCAACCTCACTGTGCCCATGAATGCAGCCTCACTGTGCCCACCATTGCAGCCTCACCGTGCCCGTGAATGCAGCCTCACTGTGCCCACCATTTCAGCTTCACTGTGCCCACCATTGCACCCTAACTGTGCCCACCATTACAGCCTCACTGTGCCCATGAATGCAGTCTCACTGTGCCCACAATTGCACCCTCACTGTGCCCATAAATACAGCATCACTGTGCCAATTAATACAGACTCACCATCGCCTGGTAACACACACAGCGGGCATCTCCTCCTGTGTATCACGGAGCTGGCTGGGTCTGTGTTCGGCGGCCACGCTGTAACAAGGTCCTTCCCCCCTAGGCCGGCTTATGTGAAAGGCGGAACACTGATTCAATCTACTATTACATAAGTCGGTCTAGGGGGGCGGGACCTTGTTACAGCACGGCCGCCGAACACAGACCCAGCCAGCTCCATGATACACAGGAGGAGGAGAGAGGGAAAGAGCGGAGCACTCAAAGCGGCCCCAGGGCAGGCGGCCTACCGGGAAATTTCCCGGTATCCCAGTAGGCCAGTCTGGCCCTGGCTGGGGTCGCTGGCCAGGTGGGGCCCCCCAGGCAAGTGGGGCCCCTGGGCAACTGCCCAGCGTGCCCATGCAAAAAGACGGCCCTGGTACCACCCAGCCTGACATAGGTCTCAGTTTAGCCGTGGTCACTAGCTGATCTGATGTAAGTGTTGGGGGTATACATTGGATAGGGAAGGGTTTATGGTGGGGATTGGACTTAGATGTTGCATGAATATTTATCTTATAAAATGAACCTGTGTTTTGCCTGCACATATAATAATTTAGAACATGCATTTACTGAGTATATACTTTAACTTACAGTTAAATCTGGAAGCACTTTTAGCACATCAGAGTTCTATGTCTTTGCACGGTGCTGTCAACTTAAAATTGTAAACATGCTTATAAGAGGGCAAAACACAAGAGCAACCATGTCAGTGTGCTGGTGTTATATCATTATCTGGTCTTACATTGGGGGCTTGTCCGGGATCAGACTGTAGCTTGTGTTGAGTTGGGGGCTTGTCCGGGATCAGACTGTAGCTTGTCTTGGGTTGGGGGCTTGTCCGGGACAAGGCTGTATGGTTTAACTCAGGGGTCTCAAACTGGTGGCCCTCCAGCTGCTGTGGAACTACAAGTCCCATCATGCCTCTGCCTGTGGGAGTCATGCTTGTAATTGTCAGCCTTGCAAGGCCTCATGGGACTTGTAGTTTAGCAACAGCTGGAGGGCCGCCAGTTTGAGAGCCCTGGTTTAACTGAACAGATCACTTATCATATATGTAATTTAACGAATGTGTGATTTTATGTTTTTGGTAATTCATTTTTGCATCTATTTTCCACTGGTAATTGCTACTACAGTTTACTATATGAAGTCATGTGTCTGTACAGTTACTCCAATGCCCTGTACACACGATAGGATTTTCTGACAACTAAACCGTGGATTTTTTTCCGAAGGATGTTGGCTCAAACTTGTCTTGCATACACACAGTCACACAAATGTTGTCGGAAATTCCGAACGTCAAGAACTCGATGACGCACAACACACACGACGAGCCGAGAAAAATTAAGTTCAATAGCCAGGGCGGCTCTTCTGCTTGATTCCGAGCATGCGTGGACTTTTGTGCGTTGGACTTATGTACACACGATCGGAATTTCCGACAAGTTTTGTTGTCGCAAAAATTTGAGAACCTGCTCACAAACATTTGTTGGCGGAAATTTCCACAACAAATTTTCTATGGAGCCTACACACGGTCGAACTTTCCGACAACAAGCTCACATCCAACATTTGTTGTCGGAAAATCCTGTCGTGTGTACAGGGCATTACACTGCGGTGGTAAGCTTGGTGGAAGACCTGCCCATCTTATAGAGCATCTATAGGCAACGTCCTACAGACGTGAAAAAAATATCTCTGCTGTGTTCAGCTTTCTTCTCACAGCTCCAGTAAAATGAGACCGAATATTACACCAGCCGTAATGTAAATAAATTGCTCGGCAGCAGTTTATGACAAAGCGGGGAATAATGATCTTGTTCTCTGGGACCTGAAGACCAATTTATCAACGTCCGCCTTAATAAATTATTTCCCAGTGATGTTTTGCATGTGGAAGTCTCCCGGTGTTGCCAAGCTGTGGCAAATGGCTTGAATGAATATTAATCAGAAAACGCAGTGTGTTTTTTAGAAATGAACAAGGATAACCCCTCCTTTCCTTTTCCTAAATTTAATTATATCTGCAGAATCCTCGCTCTCTGTAAACGGTGGCTGTCATGGCATTTGCATATTGGGGCTGAAAGGAGAGCTGCCTTTAGGATACAATTTCCGTCACACTCACATATCAGGTTATGTGCTTTCCATGGCTGTGAGCTGCACCAGTACCTGCACTGAAAAAAAGCCATAAATTCACAATTAATTCCCTTTATTACCATATTCTTATCTGAATCTGCTTCTGTAGTTCTCCTCAATCGTGCCATCCCACCCCCCCTAAATTCCTAGACATTCCAGAAAGCTAATGTCTTATATCTGTCTTGAGCCCAAAATTACAGTTGCTAGGTCATTCATTTTGAAATGACTTAAACATTAGGCTGGATGATGATCAATGAAAATCTCTCAGCTATTTTTAATAATAACATGGAGGATTTTCATAGAGTTTGTGATTCTTGGCAAAAATATACAGTATCTCACAAAAGTGAGTACACCCCTCACATTTTTGTAAATATTTTATTCTATCTTTTCATGTGACAACACTGAAAAATTACACTTTGCTACAATGTAAAGTAGTGAGTGTACATCTTGTATAACAGTGTAAATTTGCTGACCACTCAAAATAACTCAACACACAGCCATTAATGTCTAAACCGCTGACAACAAAAGTGAGTACACCCCTAAGTGAAAATCTCCAAATTGGGCCCAATTAGCCATTTTCCCTCCCCGGTGTCATGTGACTCGTCATTGTTACAAGGTCTCAGGTGTGAATGGGGAGCAGGTGTGTTAAATTTGGTGTTATCGATCTCACTCTCTCATACTGGTCACTGGAAGTTCAACATGGCACCTCATGGCAAAGAACTCTCTGAGGATCTGAAAAAAAGAATTGTTGCTCTACATAAAGATGGCCGAGGCTATAAGAAGATTGCCAAGACCCTGAAACTGAGCTGCAGCGCAGTGACCAATTCCATACAGCGGTTTAACAGGACAGGTTCCACTCAGAACAGGCCTCGCCATGGTCGATCAAAGAAGTTGAGTGCCCATGCTCAGCGTCATATCCAGAGGTTGTCTTTGGGAAATAGACATATGAGTGCTGCCAGCATTGCTGCAGAGGTTGAAGGGGTGGGGGAGGGTCAGCCTGTCAGTGCTCAGACCATACGCCGCACACTGCATCAAATTGGTCTGCATGGATGTCATCCCAGAAGGAAGCCTCTTCTAAAGATGATGCACAAGAAAGCCTGCAAACAGTTTGCTGAAGACAAGCAGACTAAGGACATGGATTACTGGAACCATGTCCTGTGGTCTGATGAGACCAAGATAAACCTATTTGGGTCAGATGGTGTCAAGCATGTGTGGCGGCAACCAGGTGAGGAGGAGTACAAAGACAAGTGTGTCTTGCCCACAGTCAAGCATGGTGGTGGGAGTGTCATGGTCTGGGGCTGCATGAGTGCTGCCGGTGTTCGGATAGTGCCCGCCCTTGAAAACTGTCTGCGCATGCATAGTATTGAAGGGCGCTGCAGCTGATCTGCTAATCAGCTGGCCTGACGTAACCATGGTGCATGCGCACATTGTAGGAGGTATCTCCCGATGTGAGATACCATTTCACCGGCACAATTAAAACCTATACAAACAGTGGAGGGAGACTGTAGTTGTCAGATTGTGCCTCGCTGTCGCGGGGCAGCTTTACAGTGTGCTGATGGTCCAGTTTTGTCTGTGAAAGGGCGGGTTGCAACATAGACAAAACCAGCCCTTCAACACATACCCAGTTGCGGTCGCTCCATTAGGGGCGCCCCCTAATCCATGTGCTCGGCCCCTAATCTTAATGCAGGGCACCGGATGCATGGATTTCATTTGTTTTTGTTTTGTTTTTTGAAGCACATGATTACAGCCTGAGACTCCAATTGGCTTTAAAAGGGGTGGGCTGTGTGACAATAACAAATTAATATTCACTATTGTCTTCCTGCTTCTCCTCCCAGCCAATCAGGAAGCGGGTCTTTAGACCAGATTGGTCAAGAGGAGAAGCCACCGTATTGGCCGGGAGCAGAAGCAGGGGGAAGCCGTCGAGGAGGAGACGCAGGGGGAAGCCCCCGAAGCTGCCCGCGACCTGGATGGGGTAAGTGTGAGGCTGGTGGGCGAGGGGGTGGGTTTGTTCACCAAATGACCAGGGGGAGGGGGTTGGGTGGTTTGTTTGCCGCCCCCCTAAAAAATGAAGCACCAGCCGCCACAAATTATACCAATTATAGTACAGGGCCCATAATGTTCTGCACCCCATAGAAATATTTTCTTTTTTTTTTCTCAAATATTTTTTATTTAAATTTTTTACGTTACAGAAATGTAGAAAAATAGACACAAAAATAGTCATGAAATACAAAGCTTAGTGATAGTAAATTACATGCACATGAATACATAAAAATCAATCTCAGATATAATCTGTTCTTCCAAACAAACATGTTTTGAATATTTTTGGTACATATGGATATCATGTGCTTAGTATTTTAAATTGAGCATATATCTCCGACTAGTAGTTAACGTGAACAACTAAGAAAACATAAATGGTGTATAAGACGTGCTCCCATAGAAATACTTTCAATAACACGGGTTAACATTTATCCTGGAAAAAACATTGCTGAAAAAAAAAAAATATATATATATATATATATATATATATATATATATATATATATATTGGAATTGAGCTTTAATTGACAGCCATTTTATTTTTTTTTTGTATTTCATGACAATAGGGTTGCTTGTATGAACCAGATGAAAAACAGTTCTCCTTAAAAAGTTTAGAACTTGCCTATGGCACTCATTTAGGTTTCATCTTTTATACTCTGGGGAAAATGAAACAAAGTATCTGATATGTAGCAGTTTTTTAATAAATCACCAATTTCTGGTTCTCCCATTATGTCTGTCTTTGGATTTTTCTTTTTTTCATTTTTATGCAGCTTTTGAATATAGCTATAGCTTTTTTTTTTTTTTTTGCTGCTTTTAGTCATTTTCTTTTGTCTGGTGTTTCCCTGCCAAAGCTAAGTGTTGTGATGATAAAATAAGCTTTTTAATACCTCCTGCTGCTGCTATGTTCTGTAATGGGATCATCTCTCCTGCTGAGCTAAGTCTGTCTTTTGTTAAAGAAAATTCTCCAGTCAAAGTTTTAAAGCCCTTCCAGACATGATTATTAGCGCTGCTGTGTGCTGGAACCGATAACAAGGATAAAAAGCTGAACTCCAGCCTTCCCTTCAGTCTTGCACGTACAGGCTACTCTCCTGAACTGAACTAGTAGTTGTAATATGTTGGCCGATTTATGTAGGATATTATATTATTATATATACGTACACATACAGTACAATACTGACATATTGACCAGGCCAGAATTCAGTTGATAATGGTTGAGTTGCCAACACATCAAAGGGACAGCTGATGACCCTTTGATTTTCTTATGCAAGTCTACCTAGGTATGTGAGGTATGGCCTGTTAACCTAATTGAACATTTCAAAGGGTACATTGTTTACATATTTAAGGATGATAAAGGACCATAGAAGAAGTATTTATTGATGGTAATTAGACTTGAAGGGGTAACAATAAGATCAAAGAGTATTTTGGGTTGACCTAGCAGAAACCCCCCCTTAGTGTACTAATATTTCAGGTGGATGATTCAAGCTGGCAGTCAGTCTTTTCATTCTCCATGAAGGTGACAGAAGGAACTGGGTTCTCTGAAGGCTACTGTTCGTTGTCACATTTACTCTGTTAGATTTTGTCATCTTTTGCAAGTATCTTATGGACTTTGTTCTGTCTGAAGTTTCAATAAGTGCATCTCTCTGGAAGAATCAGGTTGCTGTTGGAAATTACTCACATCATTATAATATGTTTGTTGTTTGATTTATGGGTCAGTTCTAGTAGTTAGAACCGACCCAAGTGGGGGTATATATAACAATATAATATCCTACATAAATTGACCAACATGTTACAACATATACCTCCACTTGGATCGCTTCTCGGCCTTTTGGCTAAGATCAAGTGTAGTATCTGTTCTTATCAGTTGCCAGAGGAGGCGCTATGCTACTCCCAAATAGGGAGGGCAGATGCAAATCCGCTGGTGTAATTGTACCTGGACGGTCTGTTTTGGTAGGAGCCACGTCGGCGCTCTTTGGTCATAGAGGTTTATGATTGGTTGTGGGCCAGAAGGGTGCTCCTGGTGAGGATGGGTGCTGCACGGGTCTGGCCGAAGGACCGGGTCCCTGGCCTTCCGGCCTAGATTGGTGTGGTCCTTGCCCCTGTCAGGTTTTTGGGAAAGAACACTGCCACCCCCTTTCCCAGTACTTCCTGAATGTAATTAGGTAGGAGCGTTGGGAGTGGTGGTTGAGCCCTTGCGTCTAGGGCTCTCCCTAAGCTCTCAGAGTTCCAGGCCTTCCTGGTAGGGGTGGGGGCTGAGCCGGTCTGGCTGTGGGCCAGGGTTGGGGAAAAAAAACCCATGGTGTATGTGCCGCTGGAGTGGTACTCCAGGAGTGCCGTAAGATCATTGTGAGTGAAGGTCACTTTGAATTATGGCACCACGGTCACTGCACCATATCACACTTTTTCTCACCTGCCTCCTGTGTCAGGCCTTTTGGCTGGGACCGGTGGAATTTTTGATTCCTGGCCTGAGGGCCTGGTCGTTGTTTCACACAATAACCACTTTTCACTCTCCTCTCCACTTCCTTCTCCCCCACTTTCTTTTATTTAAGCCCTTGTTTGTCACTTTTTGTATTTTTATGTTTGTACATGTTTTTTGCACATGTGACTAGTAGGGTGTAGGTCCTCGGGCCTGCTCTGAAAGTCTTGGGAGGGGGTGGACATGGAAAGTACTTGGGTGGGTCTGTTTCGGGAGACCCTCCAGAGAAAGGGGTCCGTCTGGTTTTGGCCAGATGGACCAAGTGTAAAGTATCCCAGTCCCCGTCTGGAGCCTCACGCTCCAGGGGATCAGGGCAAGGCCCTCTGATTTTAGAGGGCTTGTGTACACCCATTGCACATTTTTGTGTTTCACTCTTTATATGTGTGCACTATTTTTGGCACCCGGGCACCCGGTGAAGTTTTTGAGTGTGTTTTACACGCCATGGGCTTTAAAAAAAAAAAATCCCTAATTCTTTTCATCTCTTTCAATCATGAAGACTCAGTATCACGTGTGGGTGTTAGCTACCTACCTGCATGCAAATACAGTCAGACTAACATTCAACCATCAAGGCAATTTGCATAACTCCTCCCAAGAGCCAACCCACTGCTTGCATCACGATTAAGAATGCCTATCCGATTCCGTTGATTACGGAGTTATTTGACCGCCACAAGGGAGCAACGTGAGGATTAAGGAGGGCGATGAGTGGAAAACTGCGTTTAATACCAGAACAGGCCATTATGAGTACCTCGTAATGCCTTTTGGCCTTTGTAATGCCCCAGCAGTTTTTCAGGAATTTTTTATTAACGATGTCCTCCGAGATTTGTTGCAGTTATGTGTGGTGGTCTATCTCAACAATATCCTCATGTTTTCCAAGTCCCTGGAGAGCCACCACACAGATGTCTGTTGTGTGCTTCAGAAACTAAGAGAGAACAATCTCTATTGTGAATTGGAGAAGTGTGAATTCCATCGTGAACAGGTTAAATTCCTGGGTTATGTCATTTCCACTGCTGGTTTTTCGATGGACCCAGCGATTTCTTGGCTTTGCCAACTATTATCGGAAGTTTATTCGTAACTTCTCGTCTCTGGTCAAGCCCCTGACTGATATGACCAGAAGGGACGGTAATCCATAGAGTTGGTCTCCGGAGTCCATTAAGGCCTTTGAGAGTCTCAAGGCTGCCTTTGTTTCTGCTCGTGTTGGCACATCCTGATTCTACATTACCTTTTATCCTTGAGGTTGATGCTTCTGAGACTGGAGTTGGCGCCCTTCTGTCTCAACGTCCTACCTCTGAGAGCTCTATGCATCCTTGTGGCTACTTTTCCAAGAAATTGTAACCTGCGGAGTGCAATTACGAGATTGGTGACAGAGAGCTGTTAGCGATCATTTTAGCCCTGAAAGAATGGAGACATCTCCTCAAAGGTACCACAGTGCCGGTTCTCATTCTTACTGACCATAAGAATCTGACATTCTTGTCTGAGGCTAAACGCCTCTATCCCAGAAGGGCGCGATGGGCTCTTTTCTTGGCAAGTTTCAATTACATTGTTTCATTCTTACCCGGTACTAAGAATGTAAGGGCTGATGCTTTGTCATGCCAATTTTCCTCCACTTCCATGATGGAGTCGGTTCCAGTTCCTGTGATTCCTCCTGATCGTATTCTGGTTACGGTTCGCACCAGTCTCACTTCTCCTTTGGGTGACAAAATTCTTGCTGCTCAGGTCCATGCTCCTCCTGAGAAACCTTGTGACCGCTGCTTTGTCCCAGAGAGTCTCCGTACTGCTGTGCTCCAGACCTACCATTCTCCCAAGGCTGCTAGCCACCCTGGGAAGAATCAACTCTTTTGGGCCATTTCCCAACAACTCTGGTGGCCTAGTCTACATGCTGATGTAACTGCCTTCGTAGCTGCCTGTTCCGTGTGTGCTCAGAGTAAGACTCCACGACACCTTCCAGTGGGTCTCCTACAACCCATACCCAACGGAGAGAGGCCCTGGACCCACCTGTCTATGGATTTCATTGCGAAGTTACCCAACTCCCAGGGCAACACAGTTATCCTTATGGTGGTTGACCGGTTCTCGAAAATGTCTCATTGTATTCCACTTAAGAAGTTGCCCACTTCTAAGGAACTGGCTTCCATTTTTGCTCGGGAGATGTTTCGCTTACATAGGCTACCCAAGGTGATTGTCTCGGACAGGGGTAGTCAGTTTGTGTCCCGGTTCTGGCGAGCCTTTTGTGCACAGTTGGGAATTAAGCTTGCTTTCTCCTCTGTGTATCATCCGCAGTCTAATGGGGCTGCAGAACGAGCCAATCAGTCCTTGGAGCAATTACTATGTTTCTATATTTCTTACCATCATAACAACTGGTCAGACCTCTTACCGTGGGTGGAGTTTGCTCACAATAGTGCCTTAAATTCTGCTTCTCGATTGTCCCTGTTTATGGCGAACTATGGTTTCCAACCTTCTATGTTGCCTGACTCTTTTGTTCTGAGTATTCCTGCGTTAGAGGAGCATCTCTGTGGTCTTCGTTCCACTTGGCCACAAGTTCAGGAGGCTTTGCGACATGCTAATAATAGGTACAGACTCCAAGCTGACCACAGACGCCTGCCTGCACCTTCCTACAAGGGTGGGGACAGGGTCTGGCTGTCATCTCGCAACCTCCGACTTCGTGTTCCCTCTTTGAAGTTCGCACCTCGGTTTATTGGGTCTTTCCGTATTCTTCGCAGGATTAACCCAGTGGCTAACGCATTGGACCTTCCTTCTAATATGCGTATCTCAAATGTATTTCACGTCTCCTTATTAAAACCTTTGGTCTGCAACCGCTTTACCACCTCGGTGCCACGTCCTCACCCTGTTCAGTTTGAGATCCATGAGGAGTATGAAGTACAGTCCATTGTTGACTCCCGTAGGTTCCGTGGGCACATACAGTACCTGGTGCATTGGAAAGGGTATGGTCTGGAGGAACGGGTCCCATCCTCGGACGTACATGCCCCTGTCCTCCTCCATGATTTCCATAGACATTTTCCCCTCAAGCCTGGTGGTCCTCTGAGGGGGAGGGGTCGTTGAGGAGGTGGTTCTGTCAGGGTTGGGCTCAGCCCTTCCTTCTCTGAACTGGCCGCTCAGCTGTCGGCTAATTGCCAGCTTTTATCTCTCCACAGTGTCTCACCTGTTGATGATCCTGCTCTTTCGGTCCTGCCTACTGCTCTTTCGGTCCTCCAGATGATCTCTGCCTTCGCTTTGGTCACATCTCTAGAGATGCTCTCCTGTGTTCCTGTTAAAGACTTGCTTGGCTGACCTTCTGGCTTCCTGACGTTTTGGCTAGTCTGACTATCCGTTCCGGTTCCTGAACTCTGGCTATGTTTTGACTACGTTTACTCTGCTTACCTTTTTTTTAATTATTATTAAACAAGTGTGGTTTAACTGTACTTCTGTCTCAGTCTGATTCATGGTTTCTGACAAGCTGTAGTTAACTCTTGTTTAAAAAAGAAAAAATTGTTTCCCTGCAAGTTAATGTCATAATGTGCTAGTATGCGCTTACCTGTAAAGCGGATCCCTCCAGTGGGGCGTTGTCACCACTGACAGCATTTCCATCTTCACCCAGTCTTCTTTCCGGGTTTGTGTGCTTTGGCCGGGCCGCGATGATTTCACGATCGCGGCACATCGCTCTGAATGAACAGCACACTTAAGTGTGCTGGTGCAATGCAATGCATACCAGCACATTATGCATTTGTCTTACAGGGGTAGGTTGTTGTTTTTTTTAGCGGTTTACTACCGCTTTAACCTATTTCATGTTTTTTACAGTGAAAAAAAATAAAGCCACACTATACAAATAACAATGAAATACACAGAAAATAGAAAAACCCAACACAAATGAATGAAACACAAAATAAACTAGCCTAAATACACCCCAAAAAAGACACCCTCCTAATAAATAGATGTTTTTGGGGGGGTTTTGTTTTAGGTTTTTTTTAGGCACATTTCACCTTAGCAGTTCAATGAGCTAAACTGAGGATTTCTACTTTGGCAAAATGTTGCCAACTGTATTAACCACATCTGGACCGCCCCACACAGATATACTGCGGCCCTCCTGTGCAAAATCATGTACCCGGTGTTAACCTCTTCCCTGCCAGTGTCATTTGTACAGTCACAGTGCATTTTTTTTTTTTTTTTAGCATTGATCACTGTATTGGTGTCACTGGTCCCCCCAAAAAGTGTCACTTAGTGTCAGATTTGTCCGTCGTAATGTCGCAGTCCAACTAAAAATCACTGATCGCCACCATTACTAGTAAAAAAAAAAAAATTCCATAAAAATATGCCATCATTTGTAGATGCTATAACTTTTGCGCAAACCAATCAATATACGCTTATTGGGATTTTTTTTACCAAAAATATGTAGCAGAATACATATTGGGCTAAATTGATGAATAAATTAGATTTTTTTACCTTTTTTTATTTGGTATGTTGTAGGCCCCATGTACACGGGACGCTGAGGCAAAGTCCTCTGAACGAATTTTTTTGACACCTTGAAACGGGCGTTTAGCCGTGTTTGCATGCTGCGTTTGCGTCTAGAAGCGTTTATTAAGATTACCTCATTAAGACCCTCCCCAAGCTCAAAAAACATTGTTAGTTAACTATTTCAGCCATTTTCACCATAGTGAGTAGCAGCAGCAAAGAGAACAGTTGTCTACTTGTATTTGCCTCTATTTCTGTGCTTTTTTTTTCAATGGATCCCATAATGAGCATATGTGAGGAAATTCTCCTGACAATGCTCTTGATGAGGCTTGAACAATGTAGAAAATTGAGTGAGAGGTCCAGAGTCACCTGCCACAAGTTGTGGATTGTCCACTTGACACGTCACTTGCCTCGTCACCTGCCACACGTTGCGGATTGGCACATTAGGCACATTTCACCTTAGCAGCTCAATGAACGAAACTGAGGATTTCTACTTTGGCAAAATTTTGCCAACTGCATTAACCACGTCTGGACCGCCCCACACAGATATAAAATATTTTTTCAATGGTTTTTGAGATTTTTAATGTAAAAAAAATATAGGGCACCTTTTAAAACGCTTATAAACAAAAACTCGGCTAAACGCGGGTACCGCGTTTAGCCGCGTTTGTCGTCTGAAACGTGGAAATCTTCTGCGTCTGAACCCATTTTTTTGCATCCAAAAAAACGACTGTAAACTAAACTGTGTACATGGTCACATAGGATAACATTGAATGAGTTCAGGGGCAGATGAAAACAGCGTCCAACTGCCTCTGAACGTGTGTTTAGCAGCATCCCATGTACATGGGGCCTTATAGTAGAAAGTAAAAAATAGAGTTTTCTTTTTCAAAATTGTCGCTCTTTTTTTGTTTATAGTGCAAAAAATAAAAACCGTAGAGGTGATCAAATACCAACAAAAGAAAGCTCTTTTTGTGGGGAAAAAAGACATCAATTTTGTTTGGGTACAACATCGCATGACCGCGCAATTGTCAGTTAAAGCAACGCAGTGCCGTATTGCAAATAATGGCCTGGTCATGAAGGGGGGTGAAACTTTTGGGGCTGAAGTGGTTAATCGGTGAAATGAAAGCAGAACTTCAGTCATTTTCATTTTCAACTTTCCATCTATTAAATCTTCTGTCCTTGTTGTTGTTTTAACTTTGGATAGTAAAACATTTTTTTCTGCCAGTAAATACCTTATACAGCCCACTTCCTGTTTCCTGTCTGGTCATTAGCCTAGGCTTATAACATCATACACAGCTCTCTCTCTCTCACTCTTGTGAGAGTTTGCCAGGAAGAGAGGGGGGGGGGATGAGTCATAAGAGGGCCAATGAGACCTGCACAGCTGGAGGTGTGCCTCTGTGTAAATCCAGGAAGTGAACAGGGAGCAGCTTCAGCTGCCCACACTTAAAATGGCTGCAGCCAGACTCAGTGGAGGGAGATTTCTGCAGCATATTTGGCAAGTACAGAATCACAGTATATATAAAATAAGATGCAAAGTGGTTGGAGGGAAGCTTCAGAATGGCAAAGATGTTTTTAATTGCAAATTATGTGAGCAGACTGCAGTTCCTCTTTAACTTCATCAGAATCACTGTAGTGGCAATCCTAGCCATTCCAACTCAAGCTTATTATTTGTCAGCCATTTAACCCCTTTGAATCTGTTTACAACAAGCAAAGAGCCTTGATATTTCAAATTACCGAGCAATCAAATTATTGAACATTTGTATAGGTCGGCAACACTGCACGAAGGAATGGTTCTTGGTTGACTCTCAACCCTCTCTTTGAGTCCTGATGTGCATGAGGGTTATAGGAAGATAATATATAGATGGAGTTCAAGTATTTTAATTAGCTATATTTAAAAATCCATGTCGTGATTCTTCAATACACCTTTGTGGAACAAAGGGGAAAAAAAGAAAGGGCAAGGCCTTCCGAAGGGGTCGCAGTAACTGAACACTATGCTTGAATTTAAAATTTAATTAAAATCAGCCGTAGTGTTCAGTTACTCCGACCCCTTCAGAAGGCCTTGCCCTTTTTTTCTTTTTTTCTCATATGCAGTTTTTCTGGTCGCATGGACTGCGCTATGTTGTTCATACTACATGATGAAAGGGTGAAGTAATTACTATATTTATTATCAAAATAGTTGTATACTTATAGTGCGGTAGATCCGGGCACCACAATATTTTTTCATTTGTGGAACAAAGGGGCCTGGGAAATGTATGTGTGCTGCTCAGGCTCAGTAGAGAGGGGGTATCCGCAACGGCTGCTAGAGTGCTGGTGGGATGGAGGTGTTTGTAGATCCGTCAGTGCAATTTAACCTAAAGTGCTACTCTCTATGCAAGTGGTCTCCAACCTGCGGCCCGGGGGGCCAGATGCGGCCCTTTGCTTGCTTTTATCTGGCCCTTGGCACTATTTCATCCACAAATACCAATAATGGGGCATAATTCCCCCCCACTGACACCAATGAAGGGGGAACATTTCCTCCCAATAACACCAACGATGGGGCAAATTCTCTCTCACTGACACCAACAATGGAACATAATTCTCCCCACTGACTCCAATGAAGGGGGAACATTTCCTCCCAATGGCACCAACGATGGAGCAAAATCTCTCCCACTGACACCAACAATGTGGCCCAATAACATCAGTGATGGGGCACAATTCCTCCCAGTTACACCAATAATGGGGCACAATTACTCTCACTGAAATTAACAATGGGGCTTTTATCTGGCCCTTGGCACAATTTCATCCACAAATACCAATAATGGGGCATAATTCCCCCCCACTGACACCAATGAAGGGGGCACATTTCCTCCCAATGACACCAACGATGGGGGACAATCTCTCCCACTGACACCAACAATGGGGCCCAATAACATCAGTAATGGGGCACAATTCCTCCCAGTTACACCAATAATGGGGCACAATTTTACTCTCACTGAAATAAACAATGGGGCATTATTTTTTCCCACCTTTTCTACTCCCACAGTCCGGTCCCCCTAAAGTTTGAAGGACAGTAAACTGGCCCTTTGTTTAGAAAGTTTGGAGACCCCTGCTCTATGCGATGCATAAAATTGTGAGTGCAAGAAAAATATATATAAACGCTAGTACTCCCAAAAGGACTAATAAGATAGAAAACAAAACCACTTTATTAATATGTGTATAGGTAAAAATAAATTGTTTTTTATTTTTTATTTTATTCATGGTTAAAACTATGTTTGCAAGAAAATGTGTTTTTTGTTGTTACTGCAATTTCATGTAGAAAAGAAAAGGGGGAATGAATTCCCTAAATGTTCCAATGGACACTCAAGATTATACAGGAATGGACATGTTCATCCTTCATTCTCTTCATTCTCATTCATTATGCACTTCATTCTCTGCACTTCAGCGATTGCACGAAGCAAAAGAATACAGCAATCTGCACTGGAAAGCAGCTAACAGACTGCAGGTGACCCAGTCTCTCTATTAAGCTCTCCTTCCACTCTGTAACATGCACTCTCTACCACTGCTTCTGACACTCCTGTCCTCTCTCCTCAAACTCTCTTACCTTCACCCCCCTCTCCACCCGCCTGCTTATACATATCACCCTGCCTTCTGTCTTCCCCCTACTACTGCTCCTACCAACTCTCGCTCATTCTACATCCATACACTGATAAAACCTCCAGTACTCTGAGACATGCCCCTTCACATAAATCACAGTCCCACACTACCTCCCTCACCCTCCTGCTTCTCCTAATCTCTGGTGACATATCCCCAAACCCTGGGCCACCATCATCTGTCTTTGCCCAACGCTCCCATCCCCCTACACCCTCTGGCAGGAGCCGCAACCCACAGAACTTGGTCTCTATTCCTCTTTCCAAAACCAGCCCCCCCTTTTCCTGTGCCCTGTGGAATGCACGTTCTGTCTGCAACAAACTCACCGCCCTCCACGACCTCTTCATCACAAATTCCTTTAACCTACTTGCCATTACTGAAACCTGGCTTCATGAATCGGATACTATTTCTCCTGCTTCCCTCTCCCATGGGGGCCTTCTCTGGACTCACTCCCCCAGACCAAGTGGACGGAAGGGAGGTGGAGTGGGAATCCTTCTAGCCCCATGCAGCACCTATCAGGTTCTTCACCCACCTCCCTCTCTGACACTCTCCTCTTTTGAGGCACACTGCATTCGTCTTTTCTCTCCCATTTCTCTAAGAATTGCTGTCATCTACCGGCCCCCTGGACCGGTATCAGCCTTTCTTGATGACTTCTCTGCCTGGCTACCCTACTTTCTCTCTTCTGAAATCCCCACAATTATTCTTGGGGACTTCAACATCCCTGTCAACACTAACACTACTATTACTTCTAAACTTCTCAGTCTAACCTCATCGCTTGACCTGAAGCAATGGATACAGGCTCCTACCCACTCCAATGGCAACACCCTTGACCTTGCCTTCTCCTATCTACCTTTCCAACAATCCACTCCCACTCTCTGATCACCACCTTATTAGTTTTGCTCTCTCCTTGTCTTCCACCTCTTCTCCCTCCAACCGCCTAACAGTTACACGCAGAAGCCTGCGCCACCTCAACCCTTCTCTTCTCTACTCTGCTACTGATCACCTCTATGACAAAATCTCCCCCCTGTCCTGCCCCAACCTAGCTACTTTCATCTACAACAGCTCACTGTCTTCCTCCCTAGACAAGCTGGCCCCCCTCACTACACGCAGAATTAGGCCCCGACTGCTACAACCCTGGCAAACAGATGACACCAGAAGTCTCAGAAAACGTAGCCGCGCTCTTGAGCGCCTGTGGCATAAGACTAAGACCCAGGAAGACTTCACACAATATAAATCTGCCCTCCTAAAATACTACTCCTGCCTTCACACTGCCAAACAGACCTACTTTATCACACTCATCAACACCTTCTCATCCAGTCCACGTCAACTCTTCTCTACCTTCAACACTCTACTCTGTCCTCCACTGCCTCCACCCACCAACTCACTCACTGCCCAGGAGATTGCCAATCACTTCAAAACTAAGATTGATACAATTCATGAGGAGATCGCCAATGCGCAAAAACCTCCCCCATGCAACACCCCATGTCCACAGATACAATCATTACTTCCCTCATTCAACCCTGCTACTACTACTGAGGTTGCTAAACTTTTATCTAGCACTCATCTAACCACTTGCCCCCTGGATCCTGTTCCCTCGCAAATGCTACGCTCACCCTCTGACTCGATTCTACGCTCTCTGACTCACATTTTCAACCTCTCCCTCTCTTGTGGCATCTTCCCAAACTCTCTAAAACATGCGCTAGTCACCCCCATACTAAAAAAGCCCTCACTGGATCCCACCAATCTCAACAACTTACGTCCCATCTCCTTACTCTCCTTCTCCTCCATACTTCTTGAAAAACTGGTCTACAACCAACTAAGCGACCATCTGACCATGAATAAACTTCTAGATCCCCTTCAGTCCAGTTTTCGCCCTCAACACTCCACGGAAACTGCTCTCCTTAAACTCTCAAATGACCTACTAATGGCTAAAGCCAATGGACACTATTCTGTACTACTTCTCCTGGATCTCTCTGCTGCCTTTGACACAGTGGACCACCCCCTCCTCAAAAAAAAAACTCCACTCCTTTGGTCTCCGTGACTGTACTCTTCGCTGGTTCTCATCCTACCTATCCCACTGCTCCTTCAGTGTCACTTACAACTCTACTTCCTCCTCTCCTCTTCCTTTTTTCGTTGGGGTCCCCCAAGGTTCTGTTCTCGGACCTCTCCTTTTCTCAATCTACACCACCTCCTTGGGTCAGTTGATTGCCTCCCACGGCTTTAAATATCATCTCTACGCTGATGACACCCAAATCTATCTCTCCACCCCCCAGCTCTCTCCATCTGTCTCCTCACGCATTACCAACTTACTAGAAGACATATCAGCCTGGATGTCACATCACTTTCTCAAACTCAACCTATCCAAAACCGAGCTCATGATATTTCCTCCCTCAGGTGCCACTTCCCCTGATCTCCCTGTCAAGATCAACGGCTCAACTATCAACCCATCTCCCCACGCCAAGGTCCTAGGTGTAATCCTGGACTCTGAACTAACCTTTCGACCCCACATTCTATCACTATCCAAAGCTTGCCGCCTCTGTCTTCGCAACATCTCCAAGATACGCCCCTTCCTAACCAATGACACCACAAAGCTTCTAATCCACTCCCTGGTCATCTCCCGCCTTGACTACTGCAACTCCCTCCTCATTGGTTTACCTCTAAATAGGCTATCCCCACTTCAGTCCATCATGAACGCTGCGGCCAGGCTCATCCACCACACAAACTGCTCAGCGTCTGCTACACCCCTCTGCCAATCCCTCCATTGGCTGCCACTCAGTCACCGAATTAAATTCAAGATACTAACTATAACTTACAAAGCCATCCACAACCTGGCCCCTAGCTACATCTCTAACCTAGTCACAAAATACTAACCTAATCGTTCTCTTCGCTCCTCCCAAGACCTCCTGCTCTCAAACTCCCTTGTCACCTCATCCCATGCTCGCCTTCAGGACTTCTCCAGAGCCTCCCCCATCCTCTGGAATGCTCTACCCCAATCCGTCCGATTTTCTCCTACTTTATCCACTTTCAGACGATCCCTGAAAACTCATCTCTTCAGAGAAGCCTATCTGGCCCCCACCTAACAACTGTACATTTATCTTCTCAATCAGCACATCACCCACAGTTATTACCTCTTGTATCTCTTGACCTTCCCTCTTAGATTGTAAGCTCTAAGGAGCAGGGCCCTCTGATTCCTACTGTATCGAATTGTATTGTATTTGTACTGTCTACCCTCAAGTTGTAAAGCGCTACGTAAACTGTTGGCGCTATATAAATACTGTATAATAATAATAATAATAATAATAATAATAATAATAATAATACATGAGAGTATATTGAATGTAGAAATGTACAGTCATTCCAATTTATGCATAGGTAGCTGAGGCAAGTCAGTGTATCAATGTATTAGTGATTATTGTTAAAGTGGTTGTAAACAAACAAACAAACAAAAAAACAAACAACAAAAAAACAAAAAAAGACAAAGGCATAATGAGCTAGTATGCATCGCATACTAGCTCATTATGAAATACTTACCTGAGAACGATGCCCTGAATCAGTGTCGGCCCTTTCGAGTACAGTGCGGACATCTTCCACCGGAGTTACTTTCTGGGTTCGCGGCTCCAGCGCTGTGATTGGCCGGAGCTGTGATGACGTCACTCCCACGCATGTGCTCGGGAGCCGACGGTCTTGGCACGACTCCTGACAAAACGGCACTAGCGGCCCGTTTTTCTTCAGTGTGCTTGCACCTATTATGATGACTGTGCAAGTTTAGGAGATATTCATGTTACCTACAAGCAAGCCTTGTTATAGGCTTACCTGTAGGTAAAAGTGGTGTAACAGGGTTTACAACCACTTCAACCGGTTCCCGACTGGCCGACGCAGTTATACTGCGGCAAGTTGGCTCCCATGGGCGAACTGCTAAAATTGTACGTCGGCCCTTTAAGACGCTGTAGGAGGCGCCCCCCCCCCCGCAGCGTGTGCCCGGAGACGATGTGAGTGCCCGGCGGGCGCGATGACCGCCGGGCACCCGATGATTACTCATAACAGAGGAAGAACTGTGTGTAAACACAGATCCCGGTTCTCTCAGGGGAGAGGAGAGGGATTGTGTGTTCATACTAAGTATGAACACCGATCTCTCTCCTCCCCTAGTCAGTCCCCTCCCCCCTACAGTTAGAACACACCTAGGGAACATATTTAACCCCTTGATCCCCCCCCCCCTAGTGTTAACCCCTTCCCTGAAAGTGGCATTTATACAGTAATCAGTGCATTTTTATAGCACTGATCGCTGTATAATTGTCATTGGTCTCAAAAATGTGTAAAAAGTGTCCAATATGTCCGCCGCAATATAGCAGTCCCGATAAAAATCGCAGATCACCGCCATTACTAGTAAAAAAAATAATAATAATGAAAATGCCATAAATCCATCCCCTATTTTGTAGACACTATAACTTTTGCGCAAACCAATCGAAATATGCTTATTGCGATTTCTTTTACCAAAAATATGTAGAAGAATACATATCGGCCTAAACTGAGGAAAAAAATTTGTTTTTTTTTTTTAATTGGGATATTTATTATAGCAAAAAGTAAAAGATACTGTGTTTTTTTTTTTTTTTTTCAAAATTGTCGCTCTTTTTTTGTTTATAGCGTAAAAAATAAAAACCGCAGAGGTGATCAAATACCACCAAAAGAAAGCTCTGTTTGTGGGGAAAAAAGGACGTTAATTTTGTTTGGGTGCAACGTCGCACGCTCGCGCAATTGTCAGTTAAAGCGACACAGTTCCGAATCGCAAAAAATGGTCTGGTCCTTGAGCAGCCAAATCTTCCGGGGCTGAACACTCATTCATAATAGTGGGGTAATGTCCCACTCGTAGTTTAGGCCTTTGGGAATTCTTGTATCCATCCTAAAGATCCAATAGACCTCCCTTTTTGCAGAGAAGGGAAAAACGATCACCGCCACAGATAGGCAATTTACTTTTTCAATGATTTGAACTTTAAGAGTCTGTGTATTCCATTGGTGGAATCAGTTGAAATGTTTTGGCTATGTACGTGTTTTTGTTGGTTCTGATGTCTGACAGATGGTCTGTTATTCTGTCACTGAGGCGTCTGGTGGTTCAGCCTATGTATTGGATTTTGCACATTACATGGAACAAAGGGGGCTAGGGATAAATGATGCAATTCAGGTGTACTGCTTCCATGGATTCTGCGCGAATCCCCGGAATTCACAAAGTTTATCAGCCAACTTTTGGCTGAATGGTTTGTATGTTCACCACCAGAAATAAGGATCAACCTATCATGCAGGGCATAGCCTTTACCCCCGGTCAGAGTAGTCATAGGAGCTAGACATGTGCAATTTGTTTAGTTCCGAATTCATTTTTTATTTCGACAAATTTGTTAATTTGGAAACATCCAAATTAACGTAAACCCGTACGTAAATTCGTAATATTCGTAAATTCGAATATTTGAAAATTCGTAAATTGGAAAATCCGAAAACCTGAAAATTCGAAAATCTGAAATAATAACTAACTATTAAATTATAGGTATTGGAATTTCCTTTCAAATTTGGCTGTTAGTGAACGTAACGAATACGGATTTTTCCATAGTTACGAAGTATCCAAAATAACGAACGCCGTATATAAACGAATGAAACGTAATGAATTAATAATAATAAACAAAAATAATAATAATAGTAATATAAATGTTTTATTATTATTTATTATTAATTAGATACGTTCCATTCGTTTAGATGCGGCACGCGTTATTTCGGATAATTCGTAACTTCCGATAAATTCGTGTTCGTTATGTTCACTAACAGCCAAATTTGAAAGGAAATTCCAATACCTATAATTTAATAGTTAGTTTTTATTAGTTAGCTAGTTAGTTAATATTTTGAATTTTCTGAGTTTCGTTCTTTTCGAACTTTGGGATTTTCAAATTGATGAATTTACGAATTCACTTCCGGTTGCCGTACAGCCACGTACCGACGCGTTTCGTCATACCGACTTCGTCAATTTAATTTGCTGACTGCTCTTTTTGCCAAAACACGAGAGTATAAGGCAATATTAGCTGGTGAGTGTACATCTGACTGGGGAAGTGGGACCACGTATGTTCACATGGTGTGGTGACAGTTGGAAACTCGATATCATAAGTCTAAATGTGAAGTTGCTTATTGACTATTAATGGACTAGCAATATTTTTATGCATTCCTGTGCATCTTTCACTGAGGGGACTTTTTTTTTTTTTTTTGAGTGTTTTCATCATTCCTAAATGCTACTTTTTACCTCTATTATATATATACTTATAGGTAATAATGTTTTAATGTAAGGATTTTTAAGTAAGTAAAAAGCACTTAAAAACGTAACTAGCAATTTTTTTTTAAAGTTATGCTATGCTATGGTAACATGTAACAAATACAGTGTAAAGTAGGTGCTAGTCCAATTTAGTTCCACAAGTGGAACTACACTTTATTGTGTGCACAAAAAAAAAAAAAAAAATAATATATATATATATATATATATATATATATATATATATATATATATATATATATATATATATATATATATATATATATTATATATATATATATATATATATATATATATATATATAATATAATTATAATATATATTGTATAATATTATATATATATTTATATTATAACATTTGTGCAAGCGTACCAAACCTGAACCATGCCAGACTAAAAGGCTTCAGCATGGGGGAGACGGGACTTGCTAGGGGGAACCAGCTGCCAAAGCATCTGATGAAGACAAGGGCCTCTTCCCCACAACTCTGGCCTGGTGGTTGAGGGGGTCTGCGGGCAGAGGGCTTATCAGGATTTGGAAGCCCCTTTTAAAATTAGGGGGCCCCCTGTGAATGAGTAAGGGGTACATAGTGCCTCTGCTCATCCACAAAAAAAAAAAAATAGAATGTACCGTGGAAGTAAGCAAACACAAATAAAAAAAAAGGGGCAATGGTGTAAAATGCATTGTCAATCACGTTGTCTTAATGAACGACGCCCGCCGACCTGCTGAAAGAAAAGAAAACTGACAGCGCTGAGACACATCCAATCCTTTCACTTCTTTTGCATTGATATACATATCTGGGTCCCTGCTGTTAAAGTAAATAAGGGGACGGGGTCATCCCGTGACATAATTGACCAAATATGAACATGGAAATGGACATGACATAAGGTACAGATGTCTCCCTCATAGTGTTTCCCTTGCTGGTGGAATGTTCTTAGCCTAGTAACTCGCATGGTTAAAGATTCTTATGCCGCGTACACACGGTCGGAATTTCCGACAACAAATGTTAGATGTGAGCTTGTTGTCGGAAATTCCGACCGTGTGCAGGCTCCATCGGACATTTGTTCTCGGAATTTCCGACAACAAAAATTTGAGAGCTGGTTCTCTAATTTTCCAACAACAAAATCCGTTGTCGGAAATTCCGATCGTGTGTACACAATTCCAACGCACAAAGTTCCACGCATGCTCGGAATCAAGCAGAAGAGCCGCACTGGCTATTGAACTTCATTTTTCTCGGCTCATCGTATGTGTTGTACGTCACCGCGTTCTTGACCTTTGGAATTTCTGAAAACATTTGTATGACCGTGTGTATGCAAGACAAGTTTGAGCCAACATCCGTCGGAAATAAATCCATGGATTTTGTTGTCGGAATGTCCGATCGTGTGTACGCAGCATTAAGCTATTTTTCTCTTATGTTCGAATGTTAGGGGTTGTTACAGGGGGTTTTGCCCCCAGCGAAAAGCAACAAGGAAATGATTACACACACATATTACAAACATTATGGGAATTATTTGTTACATGTACATGTTACATGTATGTAAAGTGATTTTTTTTTATATATTGGCCCCTTAGTGTAATGTATAAATGTCTAGAATGAAATTCATATAGAAGAATTAAGCATTCAGTTGGTAACAAATGAGAGATAAAGTGCAACAAATCAACAATTAACAAACAGCCAGTGATCCAATAAACTGTCCAAATACCCATAAAACCATGCAGAGAGGAAAGACGGCAAACATAACTGAAGCGTTCGCTCTGATGATAGCGGCTTGTTGGGGGCAGCTGGAGCGTAATCAGCTTATGTACTGTAATGTGCATGAGAAGGATGACATTTTAATCATTACAGAAATCATACAAAAAAAAAAAAAAACTCTTTTACTTCATCAGACCAACATCTAAGCCCACAGAACAATGCATGGCAACAAGCTATCATTTCTATGTTGTTCCAGCTTCTCCTAATAATGGGATAGAGACATCAAAAATGGATCAGTTTATATATTCTTATTCTGAGATGCCACGCCCCAGGTGAAATTTGGTATCAGGCTTGCAATGTCTGAGTCAGTTCTTGTAGAGCTGCCTTTCTCAACCTTTTTATCCCAGAGGAACCCTTTAAATCATTTTCAGGTATCAGGCAATCCTGGCTAAAATTAGAATCTTCATCTCATAGTACTTTACGAAGATCAGTTGTAGATAATAAATAAAATAATAATTATGTGGTAGATCTAGAGTGACAACTAAGCTAGAGCATTTTTAACACCCACTTGCTCTATATCAGTGGTCAATTCCTCCAACCTACATGAGGCAATAATCCTACCAAAAATGAGGCACCATTCCTTCCATTGACACCAACAATGGAACACTATTCCTCCGACTGAAACCAAGGATGGGGCATTATTCTTTTAACTACTACCAACATTGGGGCACCATTGATGTAAACGATGGGGCACTATTCCTCCCACTGCTGCCAACAATGAGGTACTACTCCCACTGACACCAACATAGGGGCATAATTCCTCCCATTGATATAAACAACAGTGCACTATTCCTGCCACTGACACCAATGATTTGTACTTTTCCTTCAACTGACACCAACAATGGGGCACTGTTCCTCCCACTGAAACCAATTATGAAACACTATTCCTCCCACTGACACCAATGATGGGATACTGTTCCTCTCACTGTCAGCATCAGTGGGTCATTATTCCTTCTACTTACACCAACAATGGGGCATTATTCCTCCCATTGACTCCAACGATGGGCCACTATTCCTCCCACTGATATAAAGAATGGGGCACTTTTCCTCCCATTGACACCAACGATGGGGTGCTATTCCTTCCACTGGCACCAGTGATGGGGCTCTATTCCTCCCACTGAAAACAATGGAGTGCTATTCTTCCCACTAACACCAACAACGAGGCTGTATTCCTCCCACTAACACAAACAACGAGGCTGTATTCCTCCCACTGACACCAATGATGGGATACTATTCCTCCCACTGGCAGCAATAGTGGGTCATTATTCCTCCCACTGACACCAACAATTGGGCACTATTTCTTCCCTTGACACCAAAGATGGAGCTAAATTCTACCCACTGACACCAACGATGGGGTGTTATTATTCCTCCTACTGACTACATGCACATTATTTTTTTTTTACTACCGCTGACCACCAAGCCTGAGACATTTTCTCCTCCCACTGATGCTGAAGACTAGTTTACTGTCTGAAGGACAGTAAACTTTTTTTTTTAAGTTTGGAGAGCCTCTATGATAATCAAAAAAGTTAAAATAAAAAAATAATGTCCAGATTTTAGTGAAGGTTTCTCCACTGGTGGTCAGTGGAGAAGTGAACCTTTACATCATGGTTAGTGAGAGAGATGCCTCCTTGCATTTATGGAAGAATGCCCTTAATGTTGATGGTCAGTGGAAAGAATGCATTATTTAACTAGGGATTACTATGAAGAATGCGACCCTTACAGACACCTATAAGAGTTAATTATGTGTCATTCAGTTGACTCTGTGTAGTGGCTTTGGCCCTGGAACTATGCAGGCATTATCCGATGCGAGGTCGAACAGCCACAGCTCAGGGAACCCCTAGCAACCACTGGAGGAACTTTAGGGTTGCATGAAACTGTGGTTGAGAACGCTTGTTTTAGAGCAGCCTTTTTTAACCAGGGTGCCTTGAGGTTTCTTCAGGGGTGCCTTTGCAAAATGCCTAAAAATTTATAAAGAATTGTATAAAAGCCAGCAGTGGGCTCAATCCTGCTTTTTAATTACACAAAGCCAACGGGTTTTCATTGGGCACCATTATGACTTTCTAGACATTGGCATCCTAACAACAATGACGTCATCAGTTGATAAGGAGGATGTCTGTTGCCCCCACAGCATCCTTATTTGACCCTCCTGTGCCCCTCTCCCTCAGCACTGGGGTGATATTAGCTGACAGATGGAGAGAAAATGAGGGAGAAGGGAAACACTGGAATACTAGTCAGTATCAGTGTGCAAAAATGTATTTGCTTTGGAAGAATAAATCCCCTCTGTTGGGTGTCCTACCTGTGTAGGTGTTGCTGTATTATGTAAAGCTTTTAGAATAGTTTTAACATTTTAGGATGGAGAGCCTCGAGACTGTCCATAAATTTAAAGGGTGCCTTGACTGAAAAAAGGTTGAGAAACACTGTTTTAGAGGATGGACAGGAAGAGGTGGTACACTATATGTCCAAAATCCTGTATTACTCAATGAGTGGAGGTCAGCAGGAGGAACTTGTGAGGTCTACGGGGACCCAGGAGGTGTTGGTTTCCCAGTGGACTTCGGACGATCCTTTCTCAGATTAATAGTGGTATTCAGCAACAAGGGCAGCAAGGAGAGTACGTTTTTAGAGTTATCTTTTACAGGTATGACTTAGTTGGCACATTTTGACTTAGTGATAGGATTATTTTAAGGCTGAACTGTAGACACAAATTAAACATTTGACCTCTGGAAGGTTTTCCCCCTTCACGACCAGGCCTTTTTTGCTATTGGGCACTGCGCTACTTTAACTGACAATTGTGCGGTCATGCAACACTGAACGCAAATTACATTTATATTGTTTTTTTTTTCACACAAATAGAGCTTTCTTTTGGTGGTATTTGATCACCAATGTTTTTTTTTAATTGTTTATTATATAAACGAAAAAAGAATGAAAAATTGTGAAAAAAAAAAAAATAATAAATTCTGCTTTTCCTCCCACACTCCAAAGACATGCTGGTAGGTTAATAGGATTCTGTCTAAATTGTCCCTAGTATGTATGAATGTGAGTTAGGAACCTTGGATTGTAAGCTCCTTGAGGGTAGGGACTGATGTGAATGTACAATGTATAAGTAACTATATAAGTAACTGAAATAAATAAATAAATAAATAAATAAATAAATGGTAGTAGTTGTAGTGGCGGGTAATCTAACTTTAACTTATGCTGGCTGGGGGTACACTAATTGACTAACTGACACTGACATCATCAGTAACAGTAATACAGTAATCAGTGCTAATACTCAGGGCCGTCTTTTTTTTTTTTTTTAAATCAAAAAGGTCTTTATTGAACATTTTAGGTAAATACATCTTCCGGTGCACAGTTTTCTACATTTCAGTGTCATATTCATACAATGTATATAGCATAGGTTCTTATAGTATTACTACATAGCCCTCTAATTTTCATTATACAATTTTAAATATAATTGACTCCCAACATCCATCCAATTCACACTCAGGGCCGTCTTTAATATGGATTGGACATTGGGCAAAACTTTTCTTGGCCCCCCCCCCCCATGCAGTTTCACTCTCCATTTGCTCTGAAACATACAATAAATAGCAGCTAGACTCAAAATCAGTTTACTGAATCAGATCAGGCAGCAATTGCGATTGGTTGCCAGAGGTTACAGTGTATCATTATCGCTCACTGACTGGTTGCTAGAGGTTACAGCACACATTACAGCTCACTGATTAGTTGCTAGAGGTTGCAGCACATGAATTCTGCTTGTTGATTGGCTGCTAGAGATTACCGTGGGCAGGGCAGGACTTAGGGTGGTGGGGGCCCCTGGGCTTGAGTCACTTTTGGGCCCTACCTTTCTATACATATGCACAGCTCTATAAAACAGAAATAGAAAAGGACAAGGTGCACCAGACTCAGTGCAGTATTAAAGAACTTCTGTTTAATTGTACGAGACAAAACAGCCAAATGGCTACTCACAAAAGTAGATAATATATAAGCGTATAAGTGGGGGATACTGTACTGGTATTCGTCCTGGGTCCACGATTAATAAAAGCAAAAAAAAAATGATAAGTACCGTATTTATCGGCATATAACATGCGCCGGCGTATAACACGCACCCCAAGTTTAGGAGGGAATTTTAAGGAAAAAACCTTTTAGGAGGGAAGTTTAAGGAAAAAACTTACATTTAAATGCCCATCAATGCAGCCTTGTCAGTGTCAGTGTAGCCTTACTCCAGTGTCAATGCTGCCTTGTCATTGCAGCCTTTCAGTTTAAAAATGGCGCAGCCGAGATACAGAGCCAGATGTCCTGTGTATCTCAGCGGGTTTTGGCCACTCTCGGCAGCTTTCGGCGGCTTTCGGCCGCTCTCGGCGGCCGGGGCCCACGGGGCCCCCTATTGGCCGGGGCCCATGGGCTTGAGCCCAGTCAAGCCCAATGGTAAGTCCGGCCCTGACGGTGAGTATGACCTCAGGGGGGCATGATATACATATCAATGCCATCGGCGGCCGCTATTTACATATTAATGCCGCCGCTATTTACATATGCATGCCGGTAATTTACATATAAACACAGGGTCAGGGCAGGGCAGGGCAGGGCAGAGCTGGGCAGCACTAGTAGCAGCACTTCACACTGAGATATTGGGACACAACACGGGACTAAAACCTCAAGGGACAAGGGAATTTAAACCAGGATAGTTGGCAAGTATGAGGCAGCTGCTTTGGGCCCCACAACAATGATAGGGCCCAGCTCTGCTCAAATGCAATACAACACCCTTCTCACTCAGTTCTCAGGAATGCACTTTGCCAGTAATCCAACCTCCAGCACAAAATGAATCAGCTGATTGGACTGTAAGATTTACTTTGAGTTGACCTTTTGTTTCATTAGATCTTTAACGAACTACCGAATCATGTCAAATTCATTCGTTGTATCCGCTATCATTTCTTTCATATTAGTTGAAATTCAATGTTTATTTATGTATATTGATTCGTGATAATGATTTGTAGTTTGGAAAGTCGTTTGTTTATTGAATCTATTAACACACACAATGACTATATCTCTTCTCCTCTGCTCAAATACAATACAACACCCTTCTCACTCAGTTCTCAGGAATGCACTTTGCCAGTAATCCCACCTCCAGCACAAAATGAATCAGCTGATTGGACTGTAAGATTTACTTTGAGTTGACCTTTTGTTTCATTAGATCTTTAACGAAAGATGCAAAATTCGGCCAAATTTCGTTTTGTTACGAAACGAATTGCACATGTCTACTGTTCATCTTTTATCTTATTTTTGGCTGGAGTTCTGCTTTGAGTTTTTGGTCACCTGACAGCCCCGCAGGGAGTCTAGACCAGCATCTTCTCCAGGAATGCTATTTCAGTGTAAGGCTGGGTTCACACATGTGCGGTGCGAATTGCAGCTCCGGTTTCCCTGCAAAGATAAAAATGATTACTTCAGCCGTTCCTCTCTGTTGTAGCTGCGGATCAGCTGACCAGGGAGCGGGGGGGAGGTGTAGTGAGGAGGGGGAGAGAATTTGTGTTCAGAACGGAACACATCTGCGATTCAGATGCATTCCCATTGAAGATTATGTGCCTGCAATTCGCACCACACTGCCTAGAAAATGCACAAGTTTTTTGTGCAATGCGGACTGTGGATGCAAAGCACATATGTGAACCAGACCCATTGAAAAGAACATATTTTTAAATGTTCTGCGAATTGGATGCGGTGTAAGCCGCATCCAATTCGCATATGTGTGAACCCAGCCTTAGTGTGCCTTTTGTTAATAAGTTAGATGCTAACACATTCCTGTGTAGTCCTGGAACCTTAGAAAGCAACAGGGAGCCAGCTATAACAGGTGATAATCACACAGGCACTACCTCAGGACCAGCCAATGAGATCTGGAGAAGCAAGGTTATGCATAAAACGCAGGCAATCAATCTCTTCTCTACGACATTTAATTAAAATGAAGAATTGGCTATGTGAGAGAAGCATTTTTTCTCCAATTTCAGCCTCCGTAACTATAGATGACAGTTCATCTAGCAGACACTGAGCTCATTAAAGAAAATCAAAGCGATGGAAAAAAGTCTGCTATTGGCTGTAGTAACCAATAAGGTGACTGCGTTTTATTTCATAAGAATTAATATTCCCTTAGGTTCAATCTATGCATAGGAGAATGGACCATGAGAGTTGCTTTATGCCCCGTACACGCGATCGGACATTCCCACAACAAAATCCATCGGATTTTTTCAGACGGATGTTGGCTCAAACTTGTCTTGCATACACACGGTCACACAAAGTTGGTCGGAAATTCCGAACGTCAAGAACGCGGTGACGTACAACACGTACGACGAGCCGAGGAAAAATGAAGTTCAATAGCCAGTTCTGCTCTTCTGCTTGATTCCGAGCATGCGTGGAACTTTGTGCGTCGGAATTGTGTACACACGATCGGAATTTACGCAAACGGATTTTGTTGTCGGAAAATTTTAGATCCAGCTCTCAAACTTTGTGTGTCGGAAATTCTGATGGAAAAAGTCAGATGGAGCCCACACACGGTCGGAATTTCTAACAACAAGCTCTGATCGCACATTTTCCATCAGAAAGTCCGACCGTGTGTACACGGCATTATTCTCCAAGGATTCTAATGTTGGTAATGAATGGACAATAGTAGTGATGATCGGGCCCCCTGAATTTATGGGCCCTGGAACAGTTCCCTCTTTTGTATCCGCCATGATCACCCATGTATCATTCTGCCTGCTTCCCTAGAGTGCTGTGAAAAAGTATTTGCCCCCTTCCTGATTTTTTTTTTTTACATATTTGTCACACTTAAATTGTTTAGAGCAGGGATATGCAATTAGCGGACCTCCAGCTGTTGCAGAACTACAAGTCCCATGAGGCATAGCAAGACTCTGACAGCCACAAGCATGACACCCAGAGGCAGAGGCATGATGGGACTTGTAGTTTTGCAACAGCTGGAGGTCCGCTAATTGCATATTCCTGGTTTAGAGCATCAAACTAATTTTAATATTACACAAAGATAACCCAAGTAAATACAAAATGTAGTTTTTAAATGATGATTTCGTTCATTAAGGGAAGAAAGCTGTCCAAAACTGCCTGGCCCTATGAGAAAAAGTAATTGCTCCCGATTGTCCGGCTTCTTCCCGCAGGACAGACAGCACAGGACCATCCCAGCAATAGCAGGCCCCAGACAGGCTTCTGGGTCTACCCGCACGGCTGCAGCAACGCAACCCTCCAGCCCGGAGGGCCACGAGGTGGAACTCACTAACACATACCTCTAGGCCAGGAGGGCCACCAGACAAAAGACTCCCAGAAACATGGCATCTGTCCCATAAATACTCCCTCCCAGAATGCAACCCGGAGGACCACCTCCGCCGAGTTGTCTCCGGGACAGAAGAGCGCTCATATACTTCAGCAGTTGCTTTCCAACACTGACCTATGGTGACAACGACACCCACAGGCACAATGTGGAACTGCACGCAACACAGCCAAACTGGAACAGAGGCTAATTTAACATTAGATTGAATCTGAACTATGTACAGAACAGATGACCCACTAAATTTACATATAAGCGGTAGATTGAAAAATCTACCAGCGCTACATAGGTCTGGACTTTGACTAGGCCACTCCAAAACCTTAATTTTGCTTTTTTGAGCCATTCAGAGGTGGACTTGCTGGAGTGTTTTTTCAGATCATTGTCCTGCTGCATAACCCAAGTGTGCTCAAGCTTGAGGACAGGGTTTACTGGTTTATCTATCTACTATTTATCTATCAAAATATCAATGTATTTATCTATCCTTCTATCTACCAATCTATCTATTAATCTCTCTATGTGTCATAATATTTCTATCTATCTATCTATCTATCTATCTATCTATCTATCTATCTATCTATCTATCTATCTATCTATCTATCTATCTATCTATCTATCTATCTATCTATCTATCTGTCTGTCTTTCTAATTATCTATATATCTGGCTACCTATTTATCTATCTATTGATTTATTTATTAATGTATCCATCGATCTGAATCTTATTCGTATTGCTAATTTAATTATGTTATATTTTGTTTGTCACACAGTAGCATTGAGCTGCAGAACAATAAAGAATCCTCCTGATGTAATATAGACAGGTGACAATGTGACTGATATTGTTTGAAGGATGATCGCTCACTTTTCTTCATTGCACAGAGTGTTTGTACAGCGGGGGGTTGTAGAGACATCTCTGTGCCCTTCTGTGTGCTTCCAACTCAATAACAATCACAGATGTCATTCCGGATAGTCTGCAGTAATATCCTTGTATACTGAACACAGGGATGGCGCTGAGGTTGGTATAAGCCTGGCAGGATGTCACCAGTCCCTTCTTCCTTATCTGCCTGCTGCAGCCCAGCACGGCGTCCCTCCGCAGCCAGCCCGCGCTCCTCCATCAGTCACTGAAATCAGCTGGTCTGGATCAATTCTGCTCTCCTGTAGCCAAAATCCTCCCATCCGCATGTGCCTATCTATTTCCTCTGTACAATGCAGGAAGACACAATAGGCACGGCTAATGTCCTCTAATGCATTAGTAACGACCGTCGCTGACATACTAGCCTACAAGGCTTTGGCCGTCTTTGTCATTGGGTTATGGTACACCGAGACTTCATCAAGAGATGTAAGCGCTCAGCGAGCGCATCCACGGTTCCTGGAAAAGCTGCTTCTTACAATGGACTTCCACAACAAAGAATCTAAAATAACCACTCAAAAGAAGTAGATAAAAAATACATGTATTGATTGTCGGTGCACTTCAATACTGGGCACTTTTACCCCCTTTCCTGCCCAGGCCAATTTTCAGCTTTCAGCGCTGTCACACTTGTGCGGTCACGCAACACCGTACCCAAAGTTTTTATAAATTTGTTAACACAAATAGTGCTTCCTTTTGGTGGTATTTAATCACCACCGGATTTTTTATTTTTTGCTAAATAAACGAGAAAAAAATGAAATTTTGAAAAATAAAAATTTTTCTTTGTTTCTGTTATATAATTTTGCAAATAAATAATCTTTCTTCGTGAATGTAGGCCAAAATATATTTCTTTGGTGAAAATAACCCAAATCAGTGTATATTATTTAGCCTGTAGGAAAGTTATACAGTCTACAAACTATGGTATATATCTGAAAATTGATCAGTCCTGATGTACTGACGGCCTATCTCATTTCTTGAGGCTCAAAAATGTCAGGACTGTACAGATATCCCCCAAATTATACCTTTTTAAATTTATTTTTTACATACTGTCAGCAAACATAATGTGTAAAAAAATGTGATGCTTTTTATGGGGACAGGTTGCCTTTAATGAGACATCAGGGGCCTAAAAGACCCCTGATGCCTCACCTATCCTCCAATGAACCTAATGGATTTAGACCCATGATGTCTCACTTGTTCTCCAATGAATTTAATGAATTTAGACCCATGATGTCTCACTTGTTCTTCAATGAACCTAATGGATTTAAACCCATGATGTCTCAATTGTTCCCCAATGAACCTAATGGATTTAGACCCATGATGTCTCACTTGTTCTCCAATGAACCTAATGGATTTAAACCCATGATGTCTCACTTGTTCTCCAATGAACCTAATGGATTTAGACCCATGATGTTCTCCAATGAACCTAATGGATTTAGACTCCTGCTGTCTCACTTGTTCTCCAATGAACCTAATGGATTTAGACCCCCTGATGTCTCACTTGTTCTCCAATGAACCTGATGGATTTAGACCTATGATGTCTCACTTGTTCTCCAATGAATTTAATGAATTTAGACCCATGATGTCTCACTTGCTCTCCAATGAACCTAATGGCTTTAGTCTCCTGATGTCTCACTTGTTCTCCAATGAGCCTATCGGATTTAGACCCCTTATGTCTCACCTGTCCTCCAATGTGCTTAATAGATTTAGACCCCTGATGTCTCACTTGTCCTCCAATGAATGTGGCCCGTGGCTGCATGCAGACACCCAGTGACTCTTTAAAGCATACCCGAATCTAAAACCATATTTGAGCCAGCCGCTCCCACCCATCCATAGCCCAATGCTCCAGTGAGACTGGAGACTTACAGTCACCGGCTCTCTGCTCACTGAAGACTGAGAATTGAGTGATCAGCAGTCTTTGATCACTCAGTTCTCGGTGTAAAGCACGTCTCTTTTGAAGGCTTTAAATTGGTAAACTCAAAACTGAAAATGTAATACATTGCAGCTTACCAATCATTAGATGTAGTGGCTGCGTTAGTTTCCTTTTTGTTTAGTTTTGTTCCCCTCTGTTTTTACCTGGTGATCTGGCCAGTAGCACACCTCCTGTTCTGGAGTACCTCCACTCTGGATGAAGGAGAACAGGGGGCACCTTTGGGCGGCAGTATTGTCAGTCTGTGGGGAGGGGAGTGTTAGATGTACTAGCAGATTTAGATACACTAACAAATTAAATCCAAACTCTAGCTTACACTTTACAATCTAGTTACAGCAAAAAAAATTTTCCCTTTCTGCCTAAAGGAATAAAAGCTGATCATTGTAAGCACTATCTGTATTAAAGAACACATAAGCATTATTTGCATCTTTTATAACTGCCTGGAGTTCTGCTTTAAAATCCTAAACTGGACTGGAAGAGAGGAGAAGGAGACACCAATTTGTTATGCCTGGTTTGGCAGTTTATTGAAATCTGGAGTTACCCTTTAATGTAAGCTCATGAGGTCCATGTATAGTACAGTGTAGATGTTATTGACACATACAGTAGACACGCTCGTTCAGGCATCTGCTTAGCCGTAGTGAAGTGTCGGCTTGTTGACACCGTGCCAGTTTCCTGACACTCATTCAGAGCTTCTGCTTTTGGTTTCCAAGAAACAGGCTAGCATGGAATGTTCTGTCCATTTCAGATAATGACCTGCGTGAGGTGTCAGCCTTCGCTGCGAATCCATCGGCGCACGCCAATGGATTCACAGCAATTAAAGAGAATCCGTAATCGGCTTTTGCTCTGTGCTTTTAGTCCATTATTGCATGGTACGTTATTGCATGGTACGTCATGTTCTATGGTTATCACAAGTGACCGCTCGCCTCGGTTGCGTTCTTAATAATGCAGTTCTGAACAATTTGTATTGAAGCAACTCAAATAATTATAGAAGCCTGAAATCAACCAACGGTTTGCTTCATGGAAGTCAGGAAGAGAATAATGGATATTGTGATACAGGAGAAGATGATGGCTATCATGAATGAAACCCAAAAAAACCTTCTTCACAATTTGATCTCCTTGGATAGACCACCATCATTTACCTAGAGTGGATTCACAACTCTTATGAGTATTTGGACTCTTTGCAGAGCTTGGGTTTCCCCAGCTGGTTTCACTTTGCAACCTAGTTGCTCCACCCCATCCTATACCCTTTTCCCCTCCCCACAGATTTACCCACTTCTATCTTCCTTTCATTCCCCTTCTTCTTTGTCTACTCCTTTCCCCTTCCTTTTATTTCCTACTGCCTTTCGCCCCTCCACACCTTAGCCCAGGGGTCTCCAAGCCTTCTAAGTAAAGGGCCAGTCCACTGTACTTCAGATTTCATGGTGGCTGTATAGTGGCCACGGGGGCTTTAACATGTCCTGGCATGAGTGGGAGTAAACAGTGCCTCAGGTTTGGTGGTCAAAGGGGAAAAAAAATAGCTCCAATGGGAGGGGGAATGATGCCCCATCATTGGTATTAGTGGCAGGAATAGTGCCCCATCATTGGTATCAATAGGAGGAATAAAGCCTCATCACTGGTATCAATGGAAGGAATAGAGCCCTATATTTGGTATCAATGGTAGGAATAGAGCCCCATCGTTGGTATCAATGGGAGGAATAGAGCCCCATCATTGGTATGAATGGGAGGAATAGAGCCCCATCACTGGTATCAATGGGAGGAATAGAGCCCCATCATTGGTATCAATGGTAGGAATAGAGCCCCATCGTTGGTATCAATGGGAGGAATAGAGCCCCATCGTTGCTATCAATGGGAGGAAAAGAGCCCCATCAATGGTATCAATGGGAGGAATAGAGCCCCATCATTGTTATCAATGAGAGGAATAGAGCCCCATCATTGGTATCAATGGGAGGAATAGAGCCTCATCACTGATATCAACGGAAGGAATAGTGCCCCATCATTGGTATCAATGGGAGGAATAGTGCCCCATCATTGGTATCAATAGGAGGAATAGAGCCTCATCACTGGTATCAATGGAAGGAATAGTGCCCCATCATTCGTATCAATGGGAGGAATAGAGCCCCATCACTGGTATCAATGGGAGGAATAGAGCCCCATCATCGGTATCAATGGGAGGAATAGAGCCCCATCATTGGTTAAATGGTAGGGATAGAGCCCCATCACTGGTATCAATGGGAGGAATAGAGCCCCATCATGGGTATCAATGGGAGGAATAGAGCCCCATCATTGGTATCAATGGTAGGGATAGAGCCCCATCACTGGTATCAATGGGAGGAATAGAGCCCCATCATCTGTATCAATGGTAGGAATAGAGCCCCATCGTTGGTATCAGTGGAGGAAATTATGCCCCACTGCTAGTACCAGTGGGAGAAATCGTGTTGCCTCATAATTGGTGTCAGTGGAAGGAATAGTGCCCCATCATTGGTATCAATAAGAGGACTAACGCCCCATCATTGGTATCAGTGGAGGGAATTATGCCACACTGTTAGTGCCAGTGGAAGGAATGGCATGAGTGGGAGTAAACAGTGCCTCAGGTTTGGTGGTCAAAGGGGAAAAAAAATAGCTCCAATGGGAGGGGGAATGATGCCCCATCATTGGTATTAGTGGCAGGAATAGTGCCCCATCATTGGTATCAATAGGAGGAATAAAGCCTCATCACTGGTATCAATGGAAGGAATAGAGCCCCATATTTGGTATCAATGGTAGGAATAGAGCCCCATCGTTGGTATCAATGGGAGGAATAGAGCCCCATCATTGGTATGAATGGGAGGAATAGAGCCCCATCATTGTTATCAATGGTAGGAATAGAGCCCCATCGTTGGTATCAATGGGAGGAATAGAGCCCCATCGTTGCTATCAATGGGAGGAAAAGAGCCCCATCAATGGTATCAATGGGAGGAATAGAGCCCCATCATTGTTATCAATGAGAGGAATAGAGCCCCATCATTGGTATCAATGGGAGGAATAGAGCCTCATCACTGATATCAACGGAAGGAATAGTGCCCCATCATTGGTATCAATGGGAGGAATAGTGCCCCATCATTGGTATCAATAGGAGGAATAGAGCCTCATCACTGGTATCAATGGAAGGAATAGTGCCCCATCATTCGTATCAATGGGAGGAATAGAGCCCCATCACTGGTATCAATGGGAGGAATAGAGCCCCATCATCGGTATCAATGGGAGGAATAGAGCCCCATCATTGGTATCAATGGTAGGGATAGAGCCCCATCACTGGTATCAATGGGAGGAATAGAGCCCCATCATGGGTATCAATGGGAGGAATAGAGCCCCATCATTGGTATCAATGGTAGGGATAGAGCCCCATCACTGGTATCAATGGGAGGAATAGAGCCCCATCATCTGTATCAATGGTAGGAATAGAGCCCCATCGTTGGTATCAGTGGAGGAAATTATGCCCTACTGCTAGTACCAGTGGGAGAAATCGTGTTGCCTCATAATTGGTGTCAGTGGAAGGAATAGTGCCCCATCATTGGTATCAATAAGAGGACTAACGCCCCATCATTGGTATCAGTGGAGGGAATTATGCCACACTGTTAGTGCCAGTGGAAGGAATCATGCCCCATCATTGGTGTCAGTGGTATGAATTATGCCCCACTGCTCCAGTGGAAGGAGCAGTGCTTAGTATCAGTTGGGGTAATAGTTTCCCAAGGGCCAGATAAAGACATGCAAAGGGCCATATCCAGGCCGCAATTTGGAGACCACAGCCTTAGCTTGTGCCCTGGGCATTTTTTTCTTTCCTTACATCTTCCTAACTCTTGGATTTCTCAGATTTTCGCCTGCCCATGCATATCTCTAGCATCTCCCTCCAAAAAAAAAAAAAAAATCCCCCTTACATTAGGGTGCCCATCAGAGCCTCCCTTGCTGATGTTGTTTACATCACAAGCTTAGACCAAAGGCAGCCTCTTCTGACCTTACTATGGTTGTAAACCACAGAGACAAAACAAATCTTCCTACATAAATTGTACCTGTTTATCTACAGCCGTCTTTCCCCTACAGCCATTCAAAGTGCAGAATTTACATATAATCAGTCAGCTCTGAAAAGCAGAGGGCAGAGAGATAAAGGTACATCAGTGAGGAGAGCTCTGGGAGCTGATTGGAGGGAAGGAACACACCCCCTTCACACAACACACAGGGACGGAGCTAAGGCTGCCAATCAGCTGGAGCTCCCTCCCCTGTCACCTTTTTTCTCTTGGTGTCAGGAAAATTTGTCAGACGTGACTCTGACACTGATAGCAGAGGAACGAGGCAGCAGACAGAAATGACACTTAGTGCTCTGGATTAAGACAAGTACACATTATAGAGCAGCCTTTTTCAACCAGGGTACTGACCTTAGCTGCATGCTGGATACAATCTTGTAGTGGGCTTGATGTAGCCTACAGCTGTCGTTTGGAGACTCCTGGCTTAGGGGGTGATGAATAAGGTGATATATTTTATCTATTCTTCGATCCCCCAGCAGCTGGTGCACCCCTCTGTTGACTGATGTCCTGAGTTGTGGGCGTCCTCCTATACTGTGCAGGACTGCTGCTTGAGATAAGAGATACATGGGGCCCTTAATGGTTTTTGCAGTGGGGCCCTGCCACACATACTGTAGCTATGGCCTTGGAAGAAACGAACCCTTGCCCCTTTTGTACATACACTATATTGTCAAAAGTATTGGGACACCTGCCTTTACATACACATGAACTTTAATGGCATCCCAGTCTTAGTCTGTAGGGTTCAATATTGAGTTGGCCCACCCTTTGCAGCTATTACAGCTTCAACTCTTCTGGGAAGGCCGTCCACAAGGTTTAGGAATGTGTCTATGGGAATGTTTGACCATTCTTCCAGAAGCGCATTTGTGAGGTCAGGCACTAATATTGGACGAGAAGGCCTGGCTCGCAGTCTCCGCTCTAATTCATCCCATAGGTGTTCTATTGGGTTGAGGTCAGGACTCTGTGCAGGCCAGTCAAGTTCCACCACCCCAAACTCACTCATCTATGTCTTTATGAACCTTGCTTTGTGCACTGGTCCAAATCACTTGGTGGAGGGGGGATTATAGTGTGGGGTTATTTTTCAGGGGTTGGGCTTGGCCCCTTAATTCCAGTGAAGGGAACTCTTAAGGCATCAGCACACCAAGACATTTTGGACAATTTCATGCTCCCAACTTTGTGGCAACAGTTTGGGGATGGCCCCTTCCTGTTCCAACATGACTGCACACCAGTGCACAAAGCAAGGTCCATAAAGACATGGATGAGCGAGTTTGCGGTGGAGGAACTTGACTGGCCTGCACAGAATCCTGACCTCAACCTGATAGAACACCTTTGGAATGAATTAGAGCAGAGACTGCTAGCCAGGCCTTCTCATCCAACATCAGTGCCTGACCTCACAAATGCGCTTCTGCAAGAATGACAAAACATTCCCATAGACACACTCCTAAACCTTGTGGACAGCCTTCCCAGAAGAGTTGAAGCTATAGTTATAGCTGCAAAGGGCGGGCCAACACAATATTGAACCATACGGACTAAGATTGGGATGCCATTAATGTTTATGTGGGCGTAAAGGCAGGTGTCCCAATACTTTTGGCAATATGGTGTAACTATAAAATAATGAACAAAGCAAAGCCAGTCCTGTCTATGCTCTAAACCAAAGAATATAGATTTGTCATATTTTGTTTTTTACAAGAGATAATAATAAAATTAAATGGAATTGTTTCAGACACTGGAGAACGTTCGAATATCATCATCCTTTTTATTTTTTTGCCTTGTCTCTTGAGTACATCTCACCAGAGCAGAGCGCTGAAGACATAATTATAACAATTATGCTTTAGCAATAATTGTACTTGGTTTACTCTATTGATGTATGGGGTTAATAGGTTTTAAATGATCAGGAAAATTCACTCTCGGTAAGATTATGACAGGGAAAGAAAGTTAATTGACTAAAGATAGGAGCGGATAATAAGACATACAGCCTTCTTCTGACAAGTCAGTATTTCATTTTATGTCTTCTACATATATATAGACAAATGTATGGAGCTCCTGACTATCTCCTGACCATCTTCTGACCATCTCCTGACCAACTCCTGACCAACTCCTGACCATCTTCTGACCATCTCCTGACCATCTCCTGACCATCTTCTGACCATCTCCTGACCAACTCCTGACCATCTCCTGACCATCTCCTGACCAACTCCTGACCAACTCCTGACCATCTTCTGACCATCTCCTGACCATCTTCTGACCATCTCCTGACCATCTTCTGACCATCTCCTGACCATCTTCTGACCATCTCCTGACCATCTCCTGACCATCTTCTGACCATCTCCTGACCATCTCCTGACCATCTTCTGACCATCTCCTGACCATCTCCTGACCATCTCCTGACCATCTCCTGACCATCTTCTGACCATCTCCTGACCATCTTCTGACCATCTCCTGACCATCTTCTGACCATCTCCTGACCATCTCCTGACCATCTTCTGACCATCTCCTGACCATCTCCTGACCATCTTCTGACCATCTCCTGACCATCTCCTGACCATCTCCTGACCATCTTCTGACCATCTCCTGACCATCTACTGACCATCTTCTGACCATCTCCTGACCATCTCCTGACCATCTTCTGAACATCTCCTGACCATCTTCTGAACATCTCCTGACCATCGCACCCACTAAAAGCCAGATTTCACACTGAGAGCGTTGGCCGTTAGCGCTAAAGTGCCGCTCGTTTTAGCGGCGCTTTACAGCTGTTTAAGTGGCGCTTTTGCGCTGCTTTTCAGCCACTAGCGGGGTGCTTTTAACCAGTGGCCGCTGCTCAAAATTTTTGGGGGGGCGCAAACAAACTGAAAAATTCTGAAAAAAAAACATCAATTGCAGCTTCACTGTACCATCAAACGCAGCCACTGTGCCCATCAATTGCCGCCACTGTGCCATCAAATGCAGCCACTGTGCCATCAAACGCAGCCACTATGCCCATCAATTGCCGCCACTGTGCCATCAAACGCAGCTACTGTGCCCATCAATTTCTGCCACTGTACCATCAATCACAACCACTGTGCCATCAAACGCAGCCACTGTGCCCATCAGTTGCCACCACTGTGCCATCAAACACTGCCACTGTGCCATCAAATGCAGCTACTGTGCCCATCAATTGCCGCCACTGTACCATCAATCACAGCCACTGTACCATCAAATGCAGCCACTGTGTCCATCAATTGGCACCACTGTGCCATCAAACGCAGCCACTGGGCCATCAAACGCAACCACTGTGCCCATCAATTGCCGCCACTGTGCCATCAATTGCCGCCACTGTGCCATCAAACGCAGCTACTGTGCCCATCAATTGTTGCCACTGTACCATCAATCGCAGCCACTGTGTCCATCAATTGCCACCACTGTGCCATCAAACGCAGCTACCGTGCCCATCAATTGCCGCCACTGTACTATCAATCGCAGCCACCGTGTCCATCAATTGCCACCACTGTGCCATCAAACGCAGCCACTGGGCCATCAAACGCTGCCACTGTGCCCATCAAGCGCAGCCACTGTGCCCATCAATTACCGCCACTGTGCCATCAAACGCAGCCACTGTGCCCATCAAATGCAGCCACTGTGCCCATCAAATGCAGCCACTGTGCCATATTAAACACTGCCACTATGCCATCAAACGCTGCCACTGTGCCCATCAAACGCAGCCACTGTGCCCATCAATTACCGCCACTGTGCCATCAAACGCAGCCACTGTGCCCATCAAATGCAGCCACCGTGCCCATCAAGCGCAGCCACTGTGCCATACCAAATGCTGCCAGTGTGCCCCCCGCCCACCGTCTGTACTTACCCTGTTACAGTGGCGGTGAGACAGCTCCTCGATGTCTTCTCCCATCCTCTCTTCCCATCCTCTGCTAAAGGCATCCAATCACAGCGCCTGTCGTTTCAGCCAGTCAGGTGACGGGTAACAGATCTGAGCACCTGATTGGCAGAGAGGCGGTTTAGTGTTAGGAAAGCGAATATTCATTCGCTTTTCTAACACAGCTGAGTGACCTGCATGGCGCTTACAGGTCAACTTTTTTGACGCCTATTAGAGCCTATGAATAAAGATGGAATGGAAAATTAGATTACAGATATCACCACAGGATGGCACTGTGGATACCAAATTGATCTACATAAGTGCCACGTCCCTTTCGATTGGAGGTAATAATGGAAAATTGGTACTGGACTACAGGCTCAGAGATACACAAAATTATATAAATAAAATTCCTTTCATTAAATTGATTAAAAACGAAGAACCATCAGACAAACAACGATTAAAAGACTTTGCAAAGTGAGGGCTGCCTAGATACTAATACCGCCCACAACTCATACACCAAGGAGTCCTGAATATACTTGACAATAATCTCGTTATGGTAACAACAAAAAAAGATGGAAAAAAACTAATATATATATATATATATATATATATATATATATATATATATATATATATATATATATATACTATATATATATTTTTTTACTTTCTGCTATAAAACATATCCAATAAAAAAAAAAAATTAAACAATCTAATTTCTTCATAAGTTTAGGCCAAAATGTATTCTTCTACATGTCTTTGGTAAAAAAAATCCCAATAAGTGTATACTGATTGGTTTGTGTAAAAGTTCTGGTATAGATACTGGATTTTTTTTATACTAGTAATGGTGGTGATCACCGAGTATTAGTGGGACTGTGATATTGTGTTGAGAAATCTGACACTAACTGATGCTGGCTGGGGGTATAGCTAACTGATTAACTGACACTGACCTCACTATTGACACTTAAAGCGGAACTTCAGTCACTTTTTCAACTTCCCATCTATAAAATCTTCCACCCTTGTTGTTTTAACTTTGGATAGTAAAACATTTTTTTTTCTGCCGGTAAATACCTTATACAGCCCCCTTCATGTTTCTTGTTTGGTCATTAGCCTAGGCTTATGACATCATGCACAGCTTTCTCTCTCTCCTACTCTTGTGAGAGTTTTCCAGGAAGGGAGGGAAAATGAGTCATAAAAGGGCCAATGAGAGCTGGAGGTGTGCCTCTGTGTGTCTGTGTAAATCCAGGAAGTGAACAGGCAGCAGCTTCAGAGGCCCACAGTTAAAATGGATGCAGCCAGATTCAGTGGAGGGAGATTTCTGCAGCACATTTGGCAAGTACAGAATCACAGTATATATAAAATAATATGCAAAGTGGTTGGAGGGAAGCTTGAGAATGGCAAAGATGTTTTTATTACAAATTATGTGAGCAGACTGCAGTTCCTCTTTAATACAGTGATCAGTGCTAATACTATACACTGTCACTGTACTAATGACACTGGCTGGCAAGGGGTTAACATCTAGGGGCGACCCAAAGGGTTAAATGTGTGCCTAACAAAGTCTACTGTAGAAAAAAAGAATAGAAGGGTAATTCTATGCGTTTGTAGTGCCACATCCAATATTAGAGTCAAAATAGGAAGAAACCCCCCTAGGGTGGACTTTTAAGGCACACTTAATTAAAAGTAGAAATATTTTTGAGTAGTTTAGTATAGTAGAAAATTGTTTTATTAATTATTAGACATATTGGATAACATACATAGAAAATAGAATGCTTGGTCAATTGGTAACATTATCACCATAGCCTAAAATGACAAAAATGATCCTCTTGCATCCAACGCGTTTCGGAGTAGAGATATCTCCTTCTTCAGGGAGGTATTTTTGTCATTTTAGGATATGGTGATAATGTTACCAATTGACCAAACATTCTATTTTCTATGTATTTTATACAATATGTCTAATAATTAATAAAACAATTTTCTACTATACTAAACTACTCAAAAATATTTCTACTTTGCCTTAAAAGTCCACCCTATGGGGGTTTCTTCCTATTTTAACAAAGTCTACTGTGTGTGTTTATGTGTTGCCTTTAATAAGTGATCTTGCAGTTTTTTTGCCTGCTTTGCAGGGAATAAAAAAAATCTGCAAGATCGCCTGTCAGTGTTAGGAGCTCTGTGTTGTTTACAACACAGAGCTCCTGACCCTAAATGACGGACAGTCAGCAGCCTTGGGTAGACATGTGCAATACGTTTCGTTACGAATCAAAATTCAGACGACATTTTCATTAATCTGAGATTCAGATGTATCCGAATCTCTGAATCACAACAGTAATGAATGTCAAGAAATCCAAAATAAAAAATTATAACAAAGCCAACAAATTAATTTGTGTTCATTTTCGGATGGCATGATGAGATAGTTTGGGCCTTTTTGTTAATGTTTGAAGCATCCAAAAAAAAACCTAACGAACAATCCGAATTTATTTGGATCCTTTCATTTTGGAGCATATAATTGTCCAAAATGTCTTGGTATGCTGACGCCTTATGATTTCCCTTCACTGGAACTAAGGGACCAAGCCCAACCCCTGAAAAACAACCCCACACCATAATCCCCCTTCCACCAAATGATTTGGACCAGTGCACAAAGCAAGGTCCATAAAGACATGGATGAGCGAGTTTGGGGTGAAGGAACTTGACTGGCCTGCACAGAGTCCTGACCTCAACCTGATAGAACACCTTTGGGATGAATTAGAGCGGAGCCTGCGAGCCAGGCCTTCTCGTCTTTATCAGTGCCTGACCTCACAAATGCTCTTCTGGAAGAATGGTCAAACATCCCCATAGACACACTCCTAAACCTTGTGGACAGCCTTCCCAGAAGAGTTGAAGCTGTTATAGCTGCAAAGGGTGGGCCAACCCAATATTGAACCCTACGGACTAAGACTGGGATGTCATTAAAGTGTATGTGTAAAGGCAGGCGTCCCAATACTTTTGGCAATATAGTGTAGGACTATGGTGTGTCAGAGCTGTAAATCTCAGAACTGGATGGACAGCAATACAAACCTTTCAGCAGCTCCCACATATGTATTTAGCTGTCCGCCTGAAGTTCATCTCCCGGATGGCTACAAAGAAGGAGTAAGTGTTGGATGCAGCCAGATCTCAGCTTGACCATTCCCATGGGTCAGGGGTCTTCAAACTACAGCCCTCCAGTTGTTCATGAACTACAATTCCCATCATGCCTAGCCATGTCTGTGAATGTCAGAGTTTTACAATGCCTCATGGGATGTGTAGTTGTATCTGGAGGGCCGTAGATTGAAGATCCCTGCCTTGGGAGATCACTAAACACGCACTGTATAGTGTTGTATCTGTGTGTCGGGATAAGACCAAGAATTCTATGGCTCTGATCAGCCTTGTAGACCCAATTGAAGTCCCTTGTTGTGTGTGTGACCTCTAATAAAGAAACGTAAAAACATACAGCAAGCCCATCTTTCTTTTTAATGACACGTCTTTGTGAAGACAGATGACTCTGTTGTTTGTCGGAGTTTTATGGATGCCCTGAATTAACGGAATCTAATTTTCATCTTCTTTTCATCGAATGGGATTAAGGAGATACCGGTTTCATTATCACCTACTCAGTCTGGATTCTTTCAGCTACGTGAGGGCTTAGTCCTGCTCAAGAATGTCTTCATTTTCAGAATAAATAGAAAAATAATAAGATTAAAAAAAAAACAAACTTAAAGTGATTATAAACCCTCACCTTGTAAAACAACCTATTTAGTTTAACCGCTTTTCACCTCCGAAAAGTTTACCCCCTTTCACAACCAGGCCATTTTTTGCGATACGGCACTGCGTTACTTTAACTGACAATTGCGCGGTCGTGCAACATTGAACACAAATGGAATTTGTGTAATTTTTTTTTTTTACCCACAAATAGAGATTTATTTTGGCGGTATTTGATCACCACTGGGTCATTTTTTTGAGCTATAAGCAAAAAAGACTGATAATTTTGAAAAAAAAAAAAAAAAAACAATATTTTTTACTTTCTGCTATAAAACATATCCAAGAAAAAAATGTAAAAAATCAAATTTCTTCATAAGTTTAGACCAATCTGCTACATATTTTCGGTATAAAAAAAAAATCCCAATAAGTGTATACTGATTGGTTTGGAGCGTCTACAAACTATGGTATATATATATATATATATATATATATATATATATATATATATATACTGGAATTTTTATTTATCTATTTATTTTTATACTAGTAACTAGATCAGATAGCGGGACTGTGATATTGCAGGCATTCTGACACTTTGTAGGAACCAGTGACACTAATACAGTGATCAGTGCTAAAAATATGCACTGTCACTGTACTAATGACACTGGCTGGGAAGGGGGTTAAACATCTAGGGCGATCAATGGGTAGAATGTGGGCCTAACCAGTGTTTTTGTGTGATGCTTTTGCTAAGGGATGTGCTGGATTTTTTTCCCTGCTGTGCGGTCCAAAGATCAACGCTCAGGCTTTCTTGTTCGCGGGTGGTTCCATTGCCTTGCAGGGCTCTATGGAGCCTCCCGTTTGTGGGCGTTAACCTTAACCTTGTGCTGACATGCACAAGGAGGAGCAGACTGGGAGCAAACTGGGTGACATAGGCATGTGCACAGGGTGTTCTGTCTTTCTCCTCACTTATCAGTGGGTGTCGGCCAATGGATGTCTGCTGGCACCCGCTGACTAATCACCGCACAAGCAGCGCGCCCGCCCCCTACCCGGAAGAGCAGAATCACGTATCTATATGTGATTCTGCGCAGCCGGCCCGCACTGAATCAGTAACGCTACAGTGCGTGGTTTGGAAGTGGTTAAAACAATGCAAGTACAGAAATACCTCAGATTGCGAGTAATGAGGTTTTCAAGCGTTTCGCAATACGAGCTATTACTTTTTTTAATCCTGACTCGGTTTGCGAGCGTTGTCTCGCAAGACGAGCAGGATTCAAGTCTCTGGGGTGTGCCGTACCGCATTTGGCCAGAGGTGCAGGGGCGCCGGTGACTCTCAGAGCCACTCAGAGACACTTGAAAACACTCGAAAATTCTCCGTTCCTGAGTGTCTCCGAGTGCATCCAAGCGCCTCAGAGCGGTCTCAGAGTGTTTTCAAGTGTCTCTGGCGCCAATCCCCCCACCTCTGGCCACATGCGGTACTGCATACAATAGCAGTCACTGTGGAACGAATTATCTGAATTTCTATTGACTCCTTGGGGGAAACTCGCTTTGATATACGATTGCTTTGGATCACAAGCATTCTTCTGGAATGAATTATGCTCATAATCCAAAGTACCACTGTATCTCACAAAATATGTTGATCTGCCAGAAATCCAGTGAGCTACCAGCTTCCTGTTTGAACTGACAACACTGCCTCTGCTGCAATGAAACCCTAAGCATTGTTGTCAGCTGTGCTTTAGTTGCTAGAGTACAGAGCTCCACCAATCCCGCTTCCTTTCTTTCCCACTTTCATGGCTCAATGTCCTCAAGATGGATAATTTCCCATTGTTTTTATACAAATTCCAGATGATTCTTATCATGCTAGCACTTGAGATTTGTAGTTATAAAATGATTGTGAGAACATAAACCTCCCTGGATAAGTGTTCACAAATTGACAATGACTAAACAGATGGGTGGTGAATGCTTTCCAGATTGCTGTATATCATTTCATGCGAATGACCACAAAATCAGGGTAGTCTCCGAGAGGAACATTTCGTCTTTCCTGCTAAAAACATTGCCATGGTTGGAACCAACTCATAGACCCCCCAGCCAGCACCCTTTCCTTCTTATGCCGCGTACACACGACCGGTTTAGCTGTTGGAATAAACTCCGATGGTTTCTCTGACGGAACTTCGATGGAATTCCTTTCAAGTGGTCTTGCCTACACACAGTCAACCCAAAGTCCGACCAAAGTCTGACCATCCAGACTAGAAAAAGGAAGTTCAGTAGCCAATAGCTTCCGTCTCGTACTTGCTTCAGAGCATGTGTCGTTTTTGGTCCGTGGGAACAGCATACAGACGATCGGTTTTCCCGATAGGAATTGGGTCCGTCGGAAATATTTAGAACTTGTTCCATTTCTAGGTCCATCAGATTTTTCGAAAAAAAAAAGTCAGATGAGGCCTACACACGATCAGTATATACGATGAAAAGCTTCCGTCTGACTTTTTCTGTAGGACATTCCGCTCGTGTGTACAGGGCATTAGCCTTTCCAATACTCAAATACTGGGATTGCCAGTTGTCCCCTTCAGTAGACTTGGACCACTTGCTTGCATCTTTAGCCATCCACAATTTCCTTTCGTGTTCTCGACTTCTACCAACATTCTGAGCTTGACATACACCCAGAATATCCATATGCAACACAATTTGATACCATCCCAACACACCCTCCGTATAGGTCTTATGCCCCATACACACGATCAGAAATTCCATCAGAAAAAACTTGGATGGTTTTTCTGACGGAATTGCGCTCAAGTTTGGCTTGCATACACACGGTCACACAAAAGTTCTTTGAACATTCGACCGTCAAGAACGCGGTGACGTACAACACTACAACGAGCCGAGAAAATGAAATTCAATGCTCCCGAGCATGCGTAAAATTGTTTCCGAGCATGCGTGATTTTTTTGTGCGTCCGAATTGCATACAGACAAACGCATTTTCGGATAGGAACTTTTTCCGACCGAAAAATCGAGAACCTGCCCCCAATCTTTTGCTGGCTGGAATTCTGCCAGCAAAAGTCTGATGGAGCAAACACACGGTCGCATTTTCCGTCAAAAAGCTCTCATCAGAGTTTTGCTGGCGGAATTTCCGATCGTGTGTACGGGGCATTAGTCCAATCTTCCAAGCTATATTGAGAGATTGGTACCAAACTAGAAATGATCAGACTTCATCAGATCCATGAAATCAAAAGCTTTCCTCCACAACCACCCTTATACAGTTCTAGAAGCTCTGCCTTGCGGAGGAGAGGGTTAATAGGGCCCTCTCCATATTATATGCACTTTTGAGAGGGATGGACAGAAAACTGGTAGTTTTCCATTTTTAGCAGTGCTAAAGGAGGAACATTTTGGAGAGGCTTCTTGGAGGAGGAGTGTAATGGATATGGAATGTAGTCAACCAGCATCAAGGATGACCAGATCAGTGTGGCTGTACTTAGGAAACTGGACTCAGACCAACTATGATTAAAGAAAGACTTATTAAGGGTGAAACAAAACCCCATCAAACAACAGCAAACAGTATACAAAACAAAGATGAAAATACATGTGAACAAAGTGACAGAAAACGTAATTAACACACTTACTATACTACAATATATACAAGCAAAGGGGAAGCACAGATAAACAGGACATGAGCAGGAATGGAACTGGGAATAAGGGGGGGGGCAGAGATGGGGTAACACAATGCAACACAATACAGCCCAAGAAAGTGATCAGGATAATCAGCAAGCAGGCATGTGGCCTACGGGCAAAACACTGAACCACTGATGCAAATCAAGGGAAGGGTTATATACCCCCCCAGCAGCCAGCTTGGGATCTGCTGGCTGCTGGGAGACACCAGCTGGTGGTGCCGGACCTGCAACCTTCAGCTCTGGGAACCACAGTGCTACCAGCAGGTGATCCAGGTCCTGACAATCAGTGATCCAAGGCATTCATGTTCATTTTGAATTTTCTCCAAATCAAATTAGTTCCAGATGAACAATAAAATACTCTGCCGCTTTTATAGATGCTCTTTCAGTGCATCTTCTCTCCATTCTCCTCTTCTCCTTGCTCTCCCATCTCCCCTCCTCTACTCTTCTCTCTGCTCTATCCTCTCCTCCTCTCTTTGCTCTCCCCTCTACTCTGATCTCTCCCCTTTCCTCTCTTCTCCTCTCCTCCTCCACTCCTCCCTTTGCTCTCCTCTCCCCTCTCCTCTCCTCCTCCACTCCTCCCTTTGCTCTCCCCTCCCCTCTCCTCCTCCCTTCGCCCTCCCCTCTCCTCTCTTTTCCTCTCCTTCTCCCTCTGTTCCTCCTCCCTTCGCTCACTCCTCTCCTCTGTTCTCTCCTCCCTACGCACTTCCTCCCTTCACTCTCCCCTCCCCTCCTCTCTCTGCTCTCTCTTCCTCTTTCCCCTCTCCTCTCTTCTACTCTCCTCCTCCCTTTGCTCTCCCCTCCCCTCTCCTCTCTTCTACTCTCCTCCTCCCTTTGCTCTCCCCTCTCCTCTCTTCTCGCCTCTTGTCTCCCCTCTCCTCTTGTCTACTCTCCTCCTCCCTCTGCTCCTCCTCCCTTCGCTCTCCCCTCCCTTCCCCTCTACTCCCTTCTCTATCCCATTTCCTCTCTTCTCCTCTCCTCCTCCGCTCCTCCCTTTGCTCCCCCCTCCCCTCTCCTCCTCCCTCTGTTCCTCCCCCCCCTTCGCCCTCCCCTCTTCTCTCCTCTCCTCTCTTCCCTCTCTTCTCCCTCTGTTCCTCCTCCCTTCGCTCTCACCTCCCTCTCCTCCTCTCTCTGCTCTCTCCTCTTCTCTCCTCTTTCCTCCCGTCTATTCTGCACCTCCCCCCGCTTCTCCTCCATTCGCTCTTCTCTCCTCCTTTCTCCCCTCTCCTCTCTCTCCTCTCTCTCCTCCTGTCTACTCTCCTCCTCTCTCCACTCCTCCTCCCTTCGCTCTCCCCTCTCCTCCTCCCTCCACTCCTCCTCCCTTCACTCTCCCCTCCCCTCCCCTCCCCTCTCCTCTCCTCCTCCCTCCACTCCTCCTCCCTTCACTCTCCCCTCCCCTCCCCTCTCCTCTCCTCCTCCCTCCACTCCTCCTCCCTTCACTCTCCCCTCCCCTCCCCTCTCCTCTCCTCCTCCCTCCACTCCTCCTCCCTTCACTCTCCCCTCCCCTCCCCTCTCCTCTCCTCCTCCCTCCACTCCTCCTCCCTTCGCTCTCCCCTCCCGTCTCCTCTCTTCCTTTTCTTTAATTACCTTTACTTTCGCTTCCTTCTTCTTTGTCTTCCCTTCCCTTTTCTGATTAATCACAACAGCATTCAGCATTTTTTTTTTTTTTTTTTACTGTTAAATGTCTTTTTTTTCTCCTTTTATATGATTAGCCTACACAGCACCCTCCTTTTGTTCTGTTTCATGGCGCTCCATTTGCACACCAGATGAAGATGTATGTGAATAATTTCACAGGGAACACGTCCGACGGTGGCAGTTCTGATACATTGTAGCTGAAGATGAAGATGTTCAGTGTCACAGGTCCGGAGTCTGACAAGGGGATGGGAAAGGTTGATAAGGATTAATAGTGCGTCGAGCATGCATTCTGCAGAGGCGAAATGTGATTACACAAAATGAATAATGATGAACCGTTACAAGATTCATTCGAAATCTACTTTCTCCTTATGTGACTCTTAGGAAGAAACTTTTCTGTACTTTATTGAAAGCCTTGGTTAGATCACTAGAGCTGACATCATCTGACCTCACCAAAGGGACCTGCTTTATGTTCAGCCGCCATAATTACTTCCAAAATCCCTTTTACACTAAGGAATACCAATAAATCTTTCTAAGAACTTGCAATTAAATAATCTATTGCACATTTGTCGGGTAATACCGTGAAAAAGATAACGCACGTCGCATCACTTAGGACCCATTCACAACAGAAACTGCACGTCTACTGCATCTGAATGCATTTTATGCGCGTTTTTATGTAGTTGACGCACATTTTTCCATCTGCGTTTGTCCTGTGAGCTAACGTCCTTCCTTCTGTCTCACTTTGGGCTTTTATGTGCAATGTGATGTGTTGTGGCGCATTTGCGTGCATTTACATGCACAAGTTTTTGCACATTTGGGGTGCCACAAATTTGTGGCATGTTATCTTTTGCTATCTGGGCTGGGGTCCAGTGCGTTTTTTAAAGCATTTTTTTTAATTGACCGCATTTCAGTACGTTCCAATGTTCTACTTTTTTCTTGGAACTGGATCACCCTGGAACTGTCCACACCAGTGTGAACTATGCCATTGGAAACCATACAACCTACTATCTATGCGTTTTTTAATGCAGAAAAAAAATGCACTGGACTGCACGTGGTGTGAACTGGGTGCACAGGGCCAATAGTGCTAGTAAAATCACCAGCAGGTGCCTGCGTTTAATCGCTAGCAATCACTACACTTATAATTGAAGGGTTCAGCAATTCGCCCATGTGTGTCCTTGCTTCACTATTGAACAGGCCGGTAAAATGTGTTTTGGGAACCGTTGCTGGTTGCAGTGTGATTGGTCTACTTCTGCCCCCCGGCTGTAATGAATATTGTGCTACATATTTCTATTCTGACTGTTGTCGTTATTTCCATCTTCTTCTCAGTATTACTATGATGCTCTGTTATGCCTAATCCTTGAAGCCTGAATGTTGATCTTCTATTTTTGCCTTGTATGGAGTGTTTGCCGTCCAGTGTCTTCCCTTCTCCTCTAATTCCTTAATGCTTTTAGTGGAAGTCTGTTCAGTGCAGGGATTTCAGATGAGCCTGCCATCTGTAACACATTGGGGAAGACCTGAGCCAAGCACAATTTCAGGCCTTGCAGTTCTCGAATATAGGTCATAAGTATGCCAAGATTGAAGGGTCTCTCTCTCTTTCGTTCGCAGGCTCTCAATTTCCAATTGAAATAATCGTTGTTGGCTGGACCAAATATCATTTAGCGTTGCTAAAAAAAATAAATAAATCTGTGTTGGCTTGGATAGTGGAAACAGATAGGTAAAGGAGATGTACTGTTTGGGTTCTCCTTCTGCTATCTAGTAGATCCTCAGATCCTGCATGTAGCCGCTGTTCACTGCCCTGCTCTTAAGGCTGCTTTCACACTGAGGCGTGCGGGCGCTGGCGGTATATTTAGCGCCGCTTTACCGTCATTTTAGCAGCGCTATTCGGCCGCTAGCAGGGCGGTTTTAACCTCTGCTAACGGCCGAAAAAGGGTTAAAACCGCCCGCAAGCCGGCGGGTTTGCAGCGCTGCCCTATTGTTTTGAATGGGATGGGGCGCTTTAGGAGCGGTAAATACACTGCTCCTACAGCGATCCAAAGATGCGGCTTGCAGGACTTTTTTGACCGCCCTGCAAGCGCCCCGCTCCAGTGTGAAAGCCCCCGGGGCTTTCACATTGGAGTGCATTGAGCGGCTCTTTCATGGAGCTTTGCAGGCGCTATTTTTAGCACTTTAGCGTCTGCAAAGTGCCTCAGTGTGAAAGCAGACTTAGGGTTTGTTGTGGTTTGTGCGGATCAAATCGCACATTTTCCCACACCGCACAAAAACACATTGCCTTTTGCAGATGCGTGTGGGTGCCATTAATTCTTAACCATATAGCCTATAGCAAAATGAGGGCTTGGCGGTGATTTAATTATCCTGACTGGGCGTCATATGATGTCCAGCAGGATAAGCCGCTCGCGTGTGCCCCTGAGGGTGTGCTGCGTGGCGATCAGTACTGCGGTGTGTCGCTCTCACACACCGCATCTGCAATCTTGGAGCCTATGACATAGGCTCTTTACCAAGATTGGAGATGCGGTATCTTCGCAACACCGCATCTCCGATCTTGGTAAAGAGCCTATGTCATAGGCTCCAAGATCAGAGATGTGGTGTGTCTGAGCGACACACCGCAGTACCGATCGCCCCGCAGCACGCCCTCAGCCCCGGTTCACACAGGGGCAACTTTTCAGGCGACTTAGCCGCCTGACAAGTCGCGTCCCTTTCTGTACTACGGAACCGTTCTAATAGGAGCGACTCAAGTCGCTCCGACTTAGAAAAAGGTTCCTGTACTACTTTTGGGGCGACTTCAGGCAACTTGCATTGACTTCTATACAGAAGTCGTTTTGCAAGTCGCCGCTGAAGTCATGTGCAGGTCGCCTCTGTGAGTCGGCCTGCAAGTCGTGTTGCCCCTGTGTGAACCGGCAATGAGGGGCAGTCTCAGCTGTCTCCAATCACAGCTGATCACATGGCAACCAGTGCCGGTTATCTGCCTTTCCTCTATTCGCACTGACAAGGTGCAAGTAGAGGAGAGCTGATCAGCAGCTCTCCTGACAGGGGGGTCTGCACTGATAATCGGCCCATCAATTATCAGTGCAGACCCATCAAGCATGCCCACAAGTGCCAACCTTACCCACCAGGGATTCCAATTGGTGCCCACCAGGGATGGCAATCAGTGCCCATCAGTAATGCCTGTCAGTGCCTCCTCATTGGTGCTGCCTAACAGTGCCAGCTATCAGTGCTGCCCATCAGTGCCACCCATCAGTGCCACCTATCAGTGCCCATCAATGCCGCCTATCAGTGTCCACCAGTGCTGCATATAAGTGCCACCTATCAGTGGTGCATATCAGTGCCGCCTATCAGTGCTGCATATTAGTGCCTCATCATCAGTGCCCATCAGTGCCGTGTCATCAGTGCCACCTCATCAGTGCCCCATCAGTTCCGCCTCACCAGTGCCACATCATCAGTGCCCCATCAGTGCCCATCAGTAAAGGAGAAAAATTTATTTTTTACAAAATTTTATAACAGTAATGAAGAAAAACTTATTTTTTTTCAAAATGTTCGGTCTTTTTTTATTTGTTTGGCAACAAATAAAAAACCCAGCAGTGATTAAATACAACAAAAAGAAATCTCTATTTGTGGGGAAAAAAATGATAAAAGTTTAATTTGGGTACAGTGAGGTACTGTCATTCAAAGGGCAACAGCGCTGAAAGCTGAATATTGGCCTGGACAGCAAGGGGATGAAAGTGCCCAGTATTGAAGGGGTTAATGGCACCCCACACATTTAGCAAATGCGCCCACCAAAACTTATGGTACTGCAAAACCATGCATTACGGTGTGGTACAGTTTTAAAAATCTTTCCAGCAGATTTTCTACGCATTTAACGTACATAGGGCAGCCCATTGAAATGAATGGGCTGCTCTAAAACACGGTACGTAGGAATGCGCAAAAAAGAGCGCGCACTCGGATGCACCTCTTGACGTGAATTCGGCCTCAATGATCCCTTGCAGAAGGCACTGTATTTCATCTATGTAAGGCTATGTAAAGCCATGGGAAAAAAAATGTTTTTTTTTTCCCATGGCGTTGGTGGTCAGGAATTATTGCTGGCTCTGTGTTTTTTACCTATAGCAGCCCCCTTTCCCATAAGGCAAGCAGGCCTACTGGTATTTGGTTGCCCCCGGGTCTTATACACAATGCTATAGTGCCTGGCTACCACTACGGTTGTCACCCGTCCAGGATTCGCCCGGACAGTCTGGGTTTGGAATTGTGTGTCCAGGTTTCAGACCTCCTGAAACCCTGACACATCATTGAGAATAGACTGCGGTTCCCCAAGTAACTGAGTACCACAACCGCCAAACATGGACAAGAGATAAGAGAGGGTTTGATCTCCTTCTGCTCCTCCTGCCCTTACCCCTCTGTCTGCCCACCCACACTCCAATCCCTGGTATTCTGTGCTCGGGAAAAGGATGCGTGGACTGGAAATTTGAAGCTCAGCAGCCAGCAGCCAGCAGATACATCGTGGATGAAAGGTGTTAGTGCTGGAGCCTCCATCCTCCGGTGAGTGACCTCACCATCCAATGTCTAAAGTTTCCCCCTTCCTCTCTTCCCTCTCCTGCCTCTGAGCGAGTGTGTACACTAAGATAAGGGGGACTCCGATGTAAGGGGACTTTGGGAACCCTGATTTAAGGGGAAATGCTGGAAACTCTAAAGTAAGTGGGAGCTTTGGTGAGCAGAAACCCCCTTACGTCAGAGTTCTTCTTTACAGAGTCCACAGTGTTCCCCCTTTAAATAGATTAGCGCACAGCACTAAAGTTTTTGGGTTTGGCTTGAAGAAATGGTTGCAACCCTAGCTACCACGCCAAGGCAGGTTTGAGCTAAGCAGAGCAAACAGGTACTTGCGGTTGGCAGATAGAGTGGTCCAATGGCAGTCCAGGTTCAGGACAGGCAAGGTTTAGAGAGTAGTCCAATGTCCAATCTGAGGTTAATAACAAGGAAATTCAAACTAGCAGGCAGGGCGGGAGTCAGGCAGAGGTCAAGGCACAGGAACAAGGCAGGAAAACAGGGAGCTTGAAGCGCTTGTTGCAAACACTATCACACGCATGACACTAAGGGCTTGGCAGGCTTGAAAAGGGTTTGGTCTCCACCCAGAGTCTACATCAACCACTCTGCAGATGGACAGTCAGTCAGGAAGAGTGCAGCTCATCCAAAACTAGGATGCTGGAATGAGACAAGCAGCTGACATAGAGCAGGAGCGTTACACACTCCGGACACTTATTTATTCTATTATCCAAAATACATTGCATACATGAAGGTCTCCACCCAATGCCCATGCTTTCCAAGTGCATTTCACCACAATCGGCTTCACCAGTTGTGTTAAACAGGAGACCTGGAGACCTTCAAGTGTGAAATGTTTTTCGGATGATTGAATACATACGACAAAAATAGCTAATACCAGAGTTTTAGCTCAAAAGAGTGGTCTCACCTGGACCATTAGGAGAAACCATACCTTTTCTGGCCTGCAAAGATTGCGTTTCACCACAGTCAGCTTCACCAGTTGTGTTGAAGCTCTTTGGGGAGGCGTGGTCATTGGATGGAGACCTTCATATATGCGTTTTTTTGGGTGATTGAATACATAAGACAAAAGAAGCTAATATCAGAGCTTTAGCTTCAAAGAGTGGTCATAGAAGGACCATTAGGAAAAACCATACCTTTTCTGACCTAAAAAGATTGCGTTTTACTGCAATCGGCTTCACAACTCGTGTTGAAGCGTGTTTGGGAGGCGTGGTCATTGGGTGGAGACCTTCATATGTGCGTTTTTTTTGGGTGATTGAGTACATAAGACAAAGAAAAGCTAATATCAGAGCTTTAGCTCCAAAGAGTGGTAATACATGGACCATTAGGAGAAACCATACCTTTTTTTGACCTAAAAAGATTGCGTTTTACCGCACTCGGCTTCACCGCTTCTGTTGAAGCATGTTTGGGAGGTGTGGTCGTTGGGTAGAGACCTTCATATATGCAATGTTCTTTGAAAACATAAGACAAAAGAAGCGAATATTGGAGCTTTAACTCTAAAGAGTGGTCATACCTGGACCATTAGGAGAAACCATGTCTTTTCTGGCCTAAAAAGATTTCTGGGCTATCGAATTAGACAAGCTTACCCATTTGCTATTATTATGTGGCAGCTTTAGCATTGCAAACATAAAATATTTTTGAGCCCGGAGTTCAGTTTTAATAGGATGATCAAAGAGGTTTAAAAAAAACAAAAAAACGATCATTTTAAGCTTGACTACAGCCCCATAAAACAAATGCACTGCAAGTATAACTCAAAGCAACAAAAGAGTACGATAAACCGTATCAATTATTATAAGAAAGGAAACTCGCTGAAGGCCAAAAGCATAAAGAGAAGCAAAATAACAGCTAACTGCTTCAAGAGTAGCGGAACTGATGTCCAACAAAGCGCTCGATGTTAAAACAAGTCCGTTCCTTGATGTACTGCATGGCTCCTGCCAGCACTAATGTGATAACAACGTATTGTGCTGTATTCCGTGTGCCTTGGCTGTTTAGCTATATATAGATGGACATAAGGGGCAATGGGAAGACCACGCTGAATGGTTCCTGAGGCACTAACTCAATTTGTAAAGATAAAATGCTGCAATTTCTATCAGGAGATACTTTGTCCGCTCTGAACAAGCTGCCTGTGAAGTGGCTGTATGGCGCACACCAGGAAATCAGAGGAACGTATCTCCTTCTATAGAGGAAGCCATGGAACTTAAGGTAGCATTAAACCTTCAACGTTTTTTACTTAACATATTTAGCACAATAAAATAAACATCCCCTAGTAAACTATTCATTAAAATTCTAACCCTAGCACCTGCCGTATACAACTTTCTTCGCTGCTGGCTCCTGCTCTTGCTTCCCTGAACTTCAGATCTCCACAGGAAAGCATTAAAGTGGTTCTAAAGCCTTACACACGAGCGGAATTTCCGACAGAAAGAGTCTGATGGGAGCTTTTCATCGTATGTTCCAATCGTGTGTATGCCCCATCGAACTTTTCCCGTCGAAAATTCAGACGGACTTAGATATAGAACATGTTTTACATTTTTCCGACGGAACTAATTACTATCGGTAAAACCGCCCGTCTGTATGCTGTTCCGACGTACCAAAAACGACGCCTGCTCTGAAGCAAGTACGAGACGGAAGCTATTGGCTACTGGCTATTGAACTTCCTTTTTCTAGTCCCGTCGTACGTGTTGCACGTCACCTCGTTCTAGAAGGTCGGAATTTGGTGTGACCGTGTGTAGGCAAGACCGCTTGAGCGGAATTCCGTCGGAGTTCCGTCGGAGAAACCTTCGGAGTTTATTCCGACGGCAAAACCAGTTGTGTGTATGCGGCATTAAAGTGGATGTAAACCCTCTTCTATAACCAGTTAAGTGAACTGCCTCAGATGATACATAGAGATGAAACAAATCTCCCTACATAAGTTTTACGTATTCTAATATTTATCTGCTGTCTTTCCCTTTCTAAATTCTTTAGAAAATGCAGATCATGATAGAAATCTTTCTTACATAGTTACATAGTAGGTGAGGTTGAAAAAAGACACAAGTCCATCAAGTCCATCCTATGTGTGTGATTATATGTCAGTATTTCATTGTATATCCCTGTATGTTGCGGTTGTTCAGGTCCTTATCTAACTTTTTCTAAGTTTTTTGAAACGTTCGATGCCCCCCGTTGAGACCACCGCCTGTGGAAGGGAATTCCACATCCTTGCCGCTCTTACACTAAAGAACCCTCTACGTAGTTTAAGATTAAACCTCTTTTATTCTAATTTTAATGAGTGGCCACGAGTCTTGTTAAACTCCCTTCTGCGAAAAAGTTTTCTCCCTATTGTGGGGTCACCAGTACGGTATTTATAAATTGAAATCATATCCCCTCTCAAGCGTCTCTTCTCCAGAGAGAATAAGTTCAGTGCTCGCAACCTTTCCTCATAACTAATATCCTCCAGACACTTTATTAGCTTTGTTGCCCTTCTTTGTACTTGTTCCATTTCCAGTACATCCTTCCTGAGGACTGGTGACCAGAACTGGACAGCATACTCCAGGTGAGGCCGGACCAGAGTCTTGTAGAGCGGGAGAATTATCGTTTTATCTCTGGAGTTGATCCCCTTTTTAATACATGCCAATATTCTGTTTGCTTTGTTAGCAGCAGCTTGGCATTGCATGCCATTGCTGAGCCTATCATCTACTAGGACCCCCAGGTCCTTTTCCATCCTAGATCCCCCCAGAGGTTCTCCCCCCAGTGTATAGATTGCATTTATATTTTTCTCTGCTTATCTACCTCTAATCTCCCTCCCTGACAAATATTTTCAGCTGCTGTTATTTCATGTTTCGGAGAACTTGTCAGAAGTTATCATGCTGATAACAGAGGAATGGAGCAGCAGAAAGACACGGCACTTAGAGCTTTGGAGAGAGATAAGTAAACAATGAAAAAAAAAAAAAAAATTCAGAAATTCAAATATTCGGAAATTCAAAAATTCAAAAACATGAAATTCGAAAATTCGCAAATTTGAAGAGCCACAGATTCGAAAATCTGAAAATTCAAAGGAACGAAATCCGAAAAAAAGAACGAGCGTCAGAAAATTAGAAAAACGAAAATTAGAAAATCTGAAATAATAACTAACTAATAAGAACTATTACTAACTATTAAATTATAGGTATTGGAATTTCCTTTCAAATTTGGCTGTTAGTGAATGTAATGAATACGAATTTATCCAAAGTTATGAATTATCTGAAATTACGAATGCCGCATCTAAATGAATGGAACGTAACAAATTAATAATAATAAATAATAATACCTTTTTATTATTATTATTATTTATTATTAGATAATGTAGATATAGATAATTAGATAATATTATTTAGATGCGGCATTTGTTATTTTGCATAATTCATCGTAATTTTGGATAAATTCATATGCGTTACGTTCACTAACAGCCAAATTTGAAAGGAAATTCCAATACCTATAATTTAATAGTTATTATTAGTTAGTTAGTTATTTTGGATTTTCGTTCTTACTTTCAGATTTTCATTCTTTCGAATTTTCGGATTTTCGAATTTTCGGAATTTACGAATTTTTGGATTTCGAATTTACGAATTTATTTAAAATAATTAATTTCGATCATAACGAATGACCCGAAAAAGAAAAAAAAACAAAACAAAAAAACAAATGAAACGAAAACAAATGAATTTTTTGGCAGTGCACATGTCTATTTACAACAGGGGTCTCAAACTGGCGGCCCTCCATCTGTTGCGAAAGTACAAGTCCCATGAGGCATTGCAAGGCTGACAGTTACAAACATGACTCCCACAGGCAGAGGCATGATGGGACTTGTAGTTTTGCAACAGCTGGAGGGCCGCCAGTTTGAGACCCCTGATTTATAGCACTTTAAGGTTTTTCACTTTAACCACTTGCCGATCGCTGCACGCCGCTGTACGTCCAAAGTTTGGCGGCGGATATCGTTGTTATGGCAGCAGCTAGCTGCCATAACCCCGGTATCCCCGTTTTCGTGCGGCGGTTGGCTTTCAGATAAAAGTGGTCTCTGTGGCGGATTCGCCGCGAGATCACTTTTATCGGTGGCGGGAGAGGGGCCCCCCTCCCGCCGCGATCCGGTGCCCTCCGCCGCTTACCGGAGCCGTCGGTAGCGGCAGAGGTGATCGCGTCTGTCCTCTTGTTGTGCCTGGAGACGAGTGAGGGGAAGATGGCGCCTACTCGTCTCCATGACACTGCAGGGCGGAAGCGACATCAAAACGTCACTTCCGCCCATACGTCTTAAAGGCAATTTTTTTTCAATGTAATTTTTTTAAATTACTTTTTTTTTTTTATTATTGCATTTTAGTGTAAATATGAGATCTGATGTCTTTTTGACCCCAGATCTCATATTTAAGAGGTCCTGTCATGCTTTTTTCTATTACAAGGGATGTTTACATTCCTTGTAATAGGAATAAAAGTGACACTTTTTTTTTTTTTTTAAATAAATAAAATCATGTAAAATAAATAAGAAAAATAAAAAAATGTTTATTTAAAACCCCCTGTCCCGACGTGCTCGCGCGCAGAAGCAAACGCATACGTAAGTAGCGCCCGCATATGAAAACGGTGGTCAAACCACACATGTGAGATATCGCCGCGATTGGTAGAGCGAGAGCAATAATTCTAGCCCTAGACCTCCTCTGCAACGCAAAACATGCAACCTGTAGAATTTTTTAAACGTCGCCTATGGAGATCTTTGAGGGTAAAAGTTTGACGCCATTCCACGAGCGGGCGCAATTTTGAAGCGTGACATGTTGGGTGTCAATTTACTCGGCGTAACATTATCTTTCACAATATAAAAAAAAATTAGACTAACTTTGCTGTTGTCTTATTTTTTTATTCAAAAAAGTGAATTTTTTTTCAAAAAAAGCACGCTTGTAAGACCTTTGCGCAAATACGGTGTGAAAAAAAGTATTGCAATGACCGCCATTTTATTCTCTAGGGTGTTAGAAAAAAAACAATATATAATGTTTTGGGGTTTTAAGTAATTTTCTAGCAAAAAAAACCTGTTTTAAACATGTAAACACCTAAATTCCAAAACAAGGCTGGTCCTGAAGTGGTTAATGCATCTATCTATCTATCTATCTATCTATCTATCTATCTATCTATCTATCTATCTATCTATCTATCTATCTATCTATCTATCTCTCTCTCTCTCTCTCTCTATCTATCTATCTCTCTCTCTCTCTCTCTCTCTCTGTCTGTCTGTCTGTCTGTCTGTCTGTCTGTCTATCATAGGTGTGCGCACAGGGTGTGCCGGATGTGCCCAGGCACACCCTAATCACCCTGTGCAGCACAGATTCCCCCTCTTGCCCCACTCCTTCCAGCACTTCTGGCTTCCTTCCTCTCCTCTCCTGCTGGCGGTTGCTGCGGAGATGTTTTAGGATGAGTGAGGGAAGGGGCCGGTAAATATGTATTTATCAGCCCCTTCCCTTTCTGAATGAACATGGTGAGTGATGTGAGTAGTAGTGAGTAGTGTGTGTTTGAGCTTTGGGGTGCACACCCTAATGCAATAGGCTGTGCACACCTATGCTATCTATCTATCTATCTTGATATTTGTCTGTATATCTATTGCTCTATTTCTATATCACTTTCTGTTGCACAAACACCTCTATATATGGTGATGGAATCAGATGGGTTTCACCCTTATCACAAAGGACTTAATTAGAGGTCCTCATATTCTCTCTGCAGTATGGCTTGCTGTTTTGCTGTTTCTGTACGTCCTGGAACAAGCAAAGAGGGACATGAATAATTAACAATGCCCGTGATAATTTATATCATGAAGTTGTGGCAATTAGAGAACAGCCATGCTGGGAAAATTGTGACTCTTACAAGGAACAAGTAGCAAATATAATTATAATAACTCAAAAAGTGTAGAAGAAACTGGAGAAAGCTGTCATAGATTCCAGCACAAAATATTTAATGCCGTTATGGGAAAAGCAAAGAGAGAATTAACTCAGACTCTGCCTGGGAAAATCTGTTCTGCTCTTTATTGTAACTGGGTGGATCTTTGTGGTTTTTTAAAAAATGTATATAATATATAATGTACATAATGTTGGATCTTATGTGCAGGGAGCCAGCCTGGCAAGTTGATGGAGGACTTTACAATGATTGACTGATTTTCGACACTGAATGCAGTTAGATTGTTAGATGTCAAACCACCTTCTAAAGTCTTTGGACAGCCTAATGCCGGCTGTAAATTTTAAAGGATGACCATCTATGCATGCGTGGCTGTTGTGTGAATTTCCATGTTTATGGCTATGTAGGATGGAGGAGAAGCATTGAGGGCCCTGGGTTTTCTTGGCAGAAGGACATCAGTAATCGGGGGAAGGCATATCATTTGTGCAAATGAGGGTAGGTGTGAGGTGCTGGACCCAAGTTTTTTTATGTTGATACTAGAAGATCTTCAGTTGAGTCAGAATAGTCTTGGTTCGGCAGCGCCCCAAGAATCAGGTGTCTTCCCAATCAAGGAGGTCACCAGGCTTGAGTTTTCTATGTATATTCAAACAAAAAGGAGTGCCAAACATACATGATGAGAGTCCATGTATGTATATTAATGATCCTCAATGGCAAAAGTCCACAAAGAGCTCCCAAAACATGTTGGCTCCTTGTGGTTGCACTTTTTCCATTTATGGATCAATAAAATATATACTTAGACTCTCATCACTTGTGTTTGGTGCTCCTTTTGGTTTGAATACAAATAGACTATTCAAGCCTGGTGACCTTGATTACCCCTGCTTTGTTGAAAGCTGCTGAACCATGGCTATTTTGGCCCAACTAGAGATCGTCTAGTATCTATAAAAAAAAACTTGGATCCAGCAACTCACACCTCCACTTAGTTTCTCAAATAGTATGTCTGCCCAAATTGAGGAGGTCACAAGGCTTGAGCAGTTAATATATATATATTCAAAGAGAGGGATGCAGAGGCGCCCATGTAGACTGTTGGAGCATTTATTAAGCAAAGCATTTAAGAGCAACTCACATTGGGTAGGTAAAAGAAGGCATATATAGGTAGCCCACCATGGGATAACGATTGCGCTGTGTACGATGGTATGTTGGTATCCCCTCTCGGCTGGGTCTGGAAGCCAGCTTCATGTGTGAAAGGATCCAGGAGAAAGGACTATTTCAATTCAAGAGAGCATGCTACTGGGGCTTAGAGGACTTGGTCCTTCAAGACTACAGTATATGGCTTAGAAGTCAAAACTCTAGCTGGCTAAACGTTTTCCCCAATGTGGTTAGGGGTTAAACCTGCTGGGCTGCACGAATCTGGAATTTTGCACTTGCGCTTCATGTGATTTACTGCTTTAATAAAAATTCTGACTTGTAAATGGATTGACGATGTGCTGACAACATATGCTTTCTTGGTCCCTTGGAATGCCATTGCTGGTTCTGTAATGCCGCGTACACACGAGCGGACTTTACGGCAGACTTTGCCCGGTGGACTTTTCGACGGACTTTATGACGGACTTTCCGAATAAACGGACTTAGCTACACACAATCCACCAAAGTCCGTTGGATTTGTACGTGATGACGTACGACCGGACTAAAACAAGGAAGTTCATAGCCAGTAGCCAATAGCTGCCCTAGCGTGGCTTTTTGTCTGTCGAACTAGCATACAGACGAGCGGCTTTTCGACCGGACTCGAGTTCGACAGATAGATTTAAAACATGTTTCAAATCTAAGTCCGTCCAACTTTTGAGCAAACAAAGTCCGCTGGAGCCCACACACATCGAATTGTCCAACGATATCCCTTCCGCCGGGCAAAGTCTGCCGTAAAGTCCGCTCGTGTGTACGCGGCATAAGACTCAGGAGGATTTGGTCCTTCAAAACTACATGGCTTAGAAGTCAAAACCCTGGCCAACAGAACAATTTTTCCCCATGTACTTAGTGGTTAAATCTGCTGGGGCAGTTAGGACTTATTTCCAATATTTCCATTATTCAAACAAGCCCTAGCTGGCGAAGAGTTTAAAGTGTCATTATACCCACATCATTAAAAACTATCAATAAACTGTGTATTCCGTGCTGTTCATACTCACTCAGTTACTATGAGATTAATTTTCTGTATTCTGCAAAAAACCTGGTTGATCCTGCTGCTCTCTATCTCCCCCTTCTGCCCATGTCCCCAATCCAGCTAGGGATTTTGCAAAGCATTGTTGGCAACTCTGCGCATGCTCAGTTTTCCGTGAGTTTCTATGCTGAGCATTTCCTCCCTATCACATTTTTTTTCTTGTAATTCCTTTATTAGTATAAAATAGCCATGGGAAACACATACATTAGAGTTATGCATCTGAGTACGTCATCAACAGAAACTCCAACAAATGAACAGCTAATTAAGAGCACTAAGACAGCTATCTCAGAGGAAGTATTCAATAGAACAATCCAAAAACATGACTGTAGCATATATATAACTGCTCCCCTCTATGTCAGAGGAGCAAACATCATAATATTCTCCCTATCACATCTGAGGAGCCCATGTGACTATAGAGTCACACCTGTGGGCGTATACACAGTGGTAAATGACTGCCCACTCCCTCCCTCCTCGTCCATGCCCACTAACCAGCTAACCACAAATGAGGGTGGGATATTACATGTAGATTGATGGAGACTTCACCTCCCTCTTATTCTAAGACACAGGCTTGAAGGGTTTGGGACACAGCCTCTGACTGGCAGAAATCTGCCCACACCATGTAATTGCCAAAAAAATAATAGAGATTTGTTTTTTTAATATATATATATATATTTGCATGACAATTTAAAACAGTTTATAGATATGAATTATTTATTTTTACTCCGTATTCCAAAGGCTGTTTTTTATTTTTTATTTTGAACATGTGACCAGCAGCAGAGAACTAGAAGCTCCTCCTGCTCATGTTTCCCTGCAGACAGGCTGGGAGAGAGCTGGGTCATGTGACAGTTATATTCATTAGGAAAAAGGTACTAAGTTTTTTTTATTATTAAAATAATTACAGAGCCATCATCCACATACAGGAATATAAAGAAATAGAAGGAAAACTTCTATTTCAAACTAAACAGCAGACTAGAACATAATACAGCAACTTTGCATATAATTATATTTTTGGAAAGTTAATAATAACCTCAAGGGTGTCTTTTTAAAAATAAAATAAAAGATAAGGCTGGAAATCCACTTTTGTGTGTATCACTTTAAGTGGAATTTCAGTATTTTTTTTCATCTTTCCGTCTATTAAATCTTCTGCCCTTGTTGTTGTTTTAACTTTGGATAGTAAAACATTTTTTTTCTGCCAGTAAATACCTTATACAGCCCCCTTCCTGTTTCTTGTCTGGTCATTAGCCTAGGCTTATGACATCATGCACAGCTCCCTCTCTCTTACTCTTGTGAGAGTTTGCCAGGAAGGGAGGGGGGATGAGTCATAAGAGGGCCAATGAGAGCTGCAGAGCTGGAGGTGTGCCTCTGCATGTCTGTGTAAATCCAGGAAGTGAACAAGCAGCAGCTTCAGCTGCCCACAGTTAAAATGGATGCAGCCAGACTCAGTGGAGGGAGATTTCTGCAGCATATTTGGTAAGTACAGAATCACAGTATATATAAAATAATATGCAAAGTGGTTGGAGGGAAGCTTCATAATGGCAAAGATGTTTTTATTACAAAATATGTGAACAGACTGCAGTTCCTCTTTAAATTGTTACTAAACTCACAACAGTTATATGCAGTAAAGCATGCTTGTTATACTCACTGTGGAACCTGAAGGGTTAACCCTCCGCATTGTGTAAAAAGGCTGTTTGATCAGGTCTTCTCTGATCATCCCCTTCTTTTACTGTCCTCATCCTGATAGAACAGAGCCTTGGAAGCACTCTGCACATGCTCAGTTTGGTGTGTATTGCTCGTTTTGAGGGTTTTTTTTGGGGGGGGGGCTGCATGTGATCAGCACTGGACCAATCTGCACTATCCAGACAGAGAGTCAGGGGTCCTGCAGCCTCATAGGATAGTCAGAGAAGAATGAGAACTCCTCCTACAAGCTTTAACCAGACACTGATAGAAGTCACAGACTGCATAGCTTCCAACTGTCCCTGATGTGGAGCAATGTCCCTCTGTCCCTCATTCCTCCTCATTTGTCCCTCATTTTGGTCTGATTTATATATTTGCATATAAAATAGCACTTTTTATCATTCAAAAAGTGTTTCCCAGTGCTAAACCCTTCATTTGATTTCTAAATTGCTGCATTTGTAAATTTTAAAAGCCAATATAAAGGAATAGTAGTGGTAAAAAAGCACTTGTGGATTTAATTAACCTTTTTTGGGGGGTTAATTCTCCTTTGAGGGAGGTGTGGCAGGGGGCGTGTCCTATGACTACATACGTTTGTTAGTAGGTGTCCCTCATTCCCATCTCAAAATGTTGGGAGGTATGCATTTCCATGTTCTGTGTACTGTGGGAGATCAGATATAGTGAATGCTGGGTCCTGGGTTTAGTAACACTTCAGCAGAGGAAAAATGAGGGCTGTGCTCTGTGACATGGCTGTGTAATTCTCCGAACTGGATGGAGAAAAATGCAAATCTTTTAGCAGATAAAACCTCTTCCAACCTGCGCTTTTCCACTGACCGATGCGTTTACCTTGATTTGCCCTTTAATTTCTGCTTCACTGATATGAAAATGAGTGTGACTTTTCCCTTACATGAAATGCCATGCATTATTATGGTAATTTGATTTCCCGCTAGGATCGGTCAAATTAAAGACTACGACGCGTATGTCATTACTGAAACCTTCACCGTTTTCCTCTTACATTGCTTCCCTTTGAGCCCTTTCACACTGGCGCCGTTATTTGGGCGGGAGCGGGGAGCTTTTACCCCCCTAGAAGGGGATAAAAAGGGGTTAAAAGTGCCCGTGTAGCGCTGCTGCCCATGCATTCCAATGGGCAGGGACGGTTTAGGAGTGGTGTATACAGCGCTCGCAAACCGCCCCATAGATGCCGCTTGCAGGACTTTTTCTAGCGTCCTGCAAGCGCACCGCCCCAGTGTGAAAGCCCTCGGGCTCTCACACTGGGGCTGCAGGGGAGGCATTTTTCAGGCGCTATTTTTAGCGCTAAAGCGCCGGAAAAATTCCCCCAGTGGGAAAGGGATTTTTGTGATGCTAATACTTTGCATCTATAAATTGTTAAAGCTGAACTCCAGGCAAATATCAAAGATGGGGATCACTGCACCTCGATAATTATTATTACATCATTAAATATTATATATATATTTTTTTTTTTTTTTTTGAATGCAAGCAGTGTGAGAACCTGAATATGACCTGGTATCAATCCTGTACAGTACCTCTACAACAGAGCTGGAGTGTGAGAGGAGGAAACAGCACAAGGAGACAGTCAGTGCATGTGCTGACATGAAGCATGCTGATAGGAGGAGAGAGCTGAGTGACAGAGAGATGAGCTCCAGCTGTGCTGCTTCTTCTTTTCCTGTCCAGTCACAGACTGGGGGGCAGCTTCAGGACCAGGGAGGCTGTGGCCACGTGACTGAGGACATCTAGTGGCAGAATTAAATTACTGCAGGTAAACTCTCTGGGTTGAGGCTGAGGTGGTTTTGTTATTTTATCTTTTAACTGTCTATCAGTTTTTATTTCATCGTTCTTGGCCGGAGCCCAGCTTTAACTGTTCTGTTACTTTCACACAATATTATACAATATTCTGGGCTTATTTAGTAAGAGAGCTAATGTGCAAATACAGTGGAACCTTGAATTACGAGCATAATCCGTTCCAGGAGAATGCTTGTAATCCAAAGCACTCGCATATCAAAGCGAGTTTCCCCATAGAAGTCAATGGAAAGGAAGATAATTCATTCCACATTGACTTCTATTGCATGCAATACCGCATGTGGCCAGAGGTGGGGGAGGTGCCGGAGAGCCTTGGAAATACTCGGGGACAGCTCGGCTGAACTCGGAAACCCTTAGAAAGGCTAGGAAACACTCGGGAATGGAGTATTTCCGAGTGATTCTGAGTATTTCCGAACGGCTCCGAACTGTTCCGAGTGTCACCGGCACCCCCGCACCTGCACACCATATTAGCTTGAATTCTGCTCGATTTGCGAGACAACACTCGCAAACCTAGTCACAATTTAAAAAAAAAGTTGCTCGTCTTTCAAAATGCTCATTAACCGCGTTACTCCTTAACCAAGGTTCCACTGTATCAGAAATTCATGGCAACTACTCAGCAAAATGTTATTTTGTCCAGACCGCTCTAAGTGGGCACAAGGTGAATTCTGCTGTATTTTTATTTTTAATCTCCTTATTGTTCCTGACACCAATTTATTCAATCATCCCATTTGTAACGAAGGCAGATGATTCAGTCTTAGAGTTTGAGAAAAAAAAAATGTGTAACCTGATTGCCTGCAGTGAAAACCGTATTTTAATACGATTTGTGGCTCCATACCAGGCCTGGGCAAATTGTCGCCCCCAGGGCCACATCCGGCCCCTTTAGGTGTCCATATGTGGCCCTCGATGCCTCCGCGGTCAGTATGCCTTTCTGAGAGATGTCCTTGTGAACAGCTGCAAGAACTGGAAGGAGGCAGACTGAGGAGCTGATCTGTACAGCGAGGAGGCTCAGTTCTGGCAGGACGGCGTTTTTTGCGCAGCACATTCTGATGCGCTATAATGCATTACAATGCATAGAATTACATAGAAGTTTAAAGTGGTATTAAATGTTCAGAAAAGGAAAGTCGGCAACTCTGTAGTCCTAAAAGTTTATTGGCTACAGTGGAGTATCATAAAACAAGCAGCCGACGCGTTTCGGTGAGAGCCTTAGTCATGGCTATGACTAAGGCTCTCGCCGAAACGCGTCAGTTGCTTGTTTTATGATGCTCCAGTGTTGCCAATAAACTCTTGGAATAAAAACTACAGTGTTATCGACTCTCCTTTTCTGCTTATTGCATTTAGTTGGAGAAGACACACCGAGCCCTGGTGCTCGTGCTGTGGACCGCACATCAAGATTGATCTGCTTCCTGTTGAGAGCACTACGTCCTCTTTACTCTCATCCCTGGTATTAAATGTTATCTTTTTAAAATAAATTAAAGCAGCTTACCCCGGCACTCGCCTTATCTGCTACGTCCAAAGATCAACGCTCTGGCTTTCTTGTTGGCGGGTGGCTCCATTGCCTTGCAGGGCCCTTTGGAGCCTCCCGTTTGTGGGCGTTAACCTTAACCTTGTGCTGACATGCACAAGGAGGAGCAGACTGGGTGACATAGGCATGCGCACAGGGTTTGCCAGATGTGCCTGGGCACACCATAATCACACTGTGTGCCACAGATTCCCCCTGATGCCCAGCACCCCACCCCCAGTGCCTCCCCTCTTCACAACGGTTTCCCTCCTCTCCTCTCCCACCGGCTGATGCTGCGGGCACTCTGGGGGAAGTTTCAAGATAGAGAGTGGGGAAAGGGGCCGGTAAATATGTAATTTGCGAGCCCCTTCCTTTTTTGAATGAACACAGTGAGTGATCTGTACAGTTCCACCGACACCGTCCACTGCCCTACTGAGATTGTCCATGTTTTAATACATTTTAAATATATATTTACTTTGTTTGCTTTGTGCTGTTTGTTTACATTTATTTATTTATGAAATAATAATAATAAAAAAATAAAATAAAAAATACAAAAAATGCCTAAATCAAGGTTTGATCTAGGTCGGGGCCAGGGTTAGTGTTTGGATCAGGGTCAGTATTTTTTTTTTGGAATAGAATTATTTTTTTTTTTTTTATTAGTATCAGTGTCAGTTAGTGTCAGTGTGTTTTAGGTAGGATAAAGACAAAAAATGTGCCGTTTCTGGGCTGTACTACGGGTACATTCAACAACTGACATACACATATGTGATATCGCTGCAAGCAGGAAAATTTAATTTAATTTGGGTTGTTCTTTGGTGGAAGGTTATCATACCTCCCAACTTTCTGAGATGGGAATGAGGGACACTTGTTAGCAAAAGTATGGAGGCATAGGACACACCCCCTGCCACGCCCCGTTAAAGGAGAATTGTACAAAAAAAATGGTTTGTTAAACCCACAAGTGCAGTTTATTTTTTTTTTACCACCATAACGAGTGGGTTATGGTAGTACCAAGAAATATATAGCTAAATTTAAAAGAATGATTTTTTTTTTTTTTTTTACTATTTTGGGCCAGTTTTCCTTTGATGATAAAAAATAAATAAAAATCAGGAGATCCATTACCATTTACCACCAAATGAAAGCCCAATGAGTCCAGAATAAATAAATAATATAATCCACCTGGATACACAAAGTAGTTGATGACATGTACAGTTTTACTAACACAACTCAAAGTTGCAAAATTGTGCTTAGGCATTTAGATTTGTTTTACCCTAAAGCCGCAAACACACGATCGGACTTTCCGACAGGAATTGTGTGATGTCAGGCTGTTGTCGGTAAATCCGACCGTTTGTACGCTCCATCGCACAATTGTTATCGGACTTTCCGCCAACAAATGTTGGATGGCAGGTTTTCAAATTTTCTGCAGACAAATGTGTGTTGTCGGATTTTCCGAGCGCGTGTACACAAGTCCGTCGGACAAAAGTCCAAAGTACAAACACGCATGCTCGGAAGCAAGGAGGAGCCAGAAGCGGTCGGTCTTGTAAACTAGCATTCGTAATGGAGAATTAACATTCGTGACGTGGCAAATTATGAAATCTCCAAATGCAGCACAAAATTCTCTTCTTTAATGGGATAATAATGAAGCTGCTTTGCTGGTGATACTGATGGAGTTATTGCAAACACATTTTCAAAGGCTTTTTTTTTTCTAGTGATATTAAGAATAATATTATTATGTTTTTTTTTTTGGGCAAGTTACCACAACACCATTATCCCGTAGTTTTTCAGATCAAAGTTACAACTATGTTGGTGTCCCTTGTCAATTTTACATTGTATTTTTTTAAATGTAACTGCCTACTCCCAAGCTGTCATTTGAAGTAAAACACATAGCCAAGTATTATTCTCCACAATTTTTTTATTGTGCATTAAAAAAAGAAAACAAATAAAATTAGACATGTTATCTGCCAATAGAACTTAACCAAAAAGTGCATTCTATGCATCCAAAAATATAGAAAATATACCAAATCAAATCATTATTATTCAACCAAAAAATAATGTCAAAGCAATAACTCCAAGGCCAATAATAAATAACACGTTATCTCCTCCGATTCCGCAACATGGCTGGTTGATGAACGGCCGTTCAGAAACAAACTGAAAAGCACGAAATGAAAAGTGCGAATTAAAAGTGTAAATCAACACTCACCAAACTTCTACTAACACGAAATTAGCAGAAGGAGCCCAAAGGGTGGCGCTAAAGAGCTGAAAAACCACGTAGTACGTCTAGTACGTCACTACGTTCGTAATTGTTGGCCGACAATTGTGTGGCCGTGTGTATGCAAGACAAGTTCGGACCAACGCCCTTCGGACAAAAATTCCATGTTTTTGTTGCCCAACAATCCGATCGTGTGTACGAGGCATTAGATGTGAAGGGGTTGAAAAGGTTCCTGCACTACTTTTTTGTTTGCGATTTCATTGCTACTTGCATTGACTTCTGTTAAATGAGTCGCAAGCCGCAATGATATGGCACATCAAAATCGCACTGATTGGGCGGCTTTCAAATCGTGCTGAAGTAGCATGATTTCAAAGCTGATGTGAACAAAGGCTAAAAAACATTTGGATAAATATGTTTTTTGGACTGAGACCAATCACTATTGTGGTGGACTTTTATGTTTCACTTTAATCATTGGGTGAAATATTTGAATTAAATTTTTATGTTTTTCACTTTTGAAGAGCGCTGCTTAGGGGTGAATTATATTTACTCTTTTTGTTTTATAATATTATAATAAACAGTTTTTATGATAATGAACAAGGCTGGTGGGCGCCCTTTTCCGTTCTTTTTTAGCCTCCTTTGTCAATATGGGACTGGTAGGGCCCATTGGCCCTTTAGCGCTGTTTGTTATTTAGTCTAGCTTGTGCCCATTCACATCTGAGCATTTCGTAAACGCGCCCAAAAATTGTGCGTTCTTGCACGCGCTTACGAAACACAGGAAAAACACATTCCCGCTTGTGGTACCATTACTTGTTTATGGGTCAAGCAGACGCACGTTTTTCCACGTGGAAAAAGTGACAAAGGTGGCAAAGTGGGCAGTTAAAAAACACGCGAAGCTCAACGCGTAGAAAAGCTACATGCGCTTCTTTGATGTGCGTAGGGCATCCCATTAAAATGAATGGGCTGCCCTACCTGCATTACGTGAAAATGGGCACAGAAGGCGCACAAATGTGACGCTCTGCGTCGCACATCATAGTGTGAACGAAGCCTAAGGAAGATAAAAGTCTTTTAATACAAAATGCGCATCAACAGTGCATCCTATTCCTCTCCATATCCCGCACTGTATATATTTGTATGACAGTTTTTCTATTATCTCTGTACAGGAGAAGACTTATTTCCCAGGGTTTTTGGAAGCGACGTGACCTGAAATTCTCCCACTTCTCTTCTTTTGCAGATTGTGGCACAAGCTGTGTTGTTTATGTGTATGAACACAGCTGGAATCTTCATTAGCTACCTGTCGGACCGGGCTCAGCGGCAAGCCTTTCTCGAGACCAGAAGATGCGTCGAAGCCAGGCTGAGGCTCGAGACTGAGAACCAGAGACAGGTAGGAGAATCCTCAACTCCCTAAGGAGCTCTTCATTCCAACTCGTCTGAAATAAAACGCTGAAATATTTTGTATGTTAAAATCACATTAAAGCTTCATTTTTTTTTTTTAATTATAATTTTTTTAATTATATTTTTTAAGTTATATAACTAAATTATATTTTTTGAGTTATATAACTAGATTATATTTTTTGAGTTACCCTGTTTCCCCGAAAATAAGACCTAGCATGATTGTCGGTGATGGCTGCAATATAAGCCCTACCCCCCAAATAAGCCCTAGTTAAAGTCCTTGTAGGTCTTATTTTCAGGGTAGGGCTTATTTTTGGGGAAACAGGGTAGGGCTTATTTGGGGGGTAGGGCTTATATTGCAGCCATCACTGACAATCACGCTAGGTCTTATTTTCGGGGAAACAGGGTATATAACAAACATGTTATACTTACCTACTCTGTGCAATGGTTTTGCACAGAGCAGTCCGAATCCTCCTTTTCTGGGGTCCCCTGCCAGCACTCCTGGCTCCTCCTCTTCAGCGAGTGACCCATGAAAATCCACTTTCCATGGGGGCACCTGTGGGTGCTTACTCCCGAACTGCACCACCTGCTTCTATTGACACACAGTGGGCGGCTCGGCCCTGCCCCCTGCTCACTAAGCACAGCATTTGATTGACAGCAGCAGGAGCCATTAGCTTTTGCTGCTATCAATCTGCCCAGCAGTGGTGGCTGGTGCTCCATCGGTCAAGGGGCAGCAGACAGACCTGACCACAGACATCCCCCCCACGTCGCTATAGCCCGCCACCCAACACTAACCCTTCCCCTGTGTCGTTTGAGTCCGCCACCACACACCATACCTACACTTACTACCTACAAATCTCCCCCCCCCCCCCGTTCGCCGGCTCGCTTGCTCACCCTCTGGCCCGCCAGGCCCCCCATCAGCTCTGCACTTACCCCATGTCATGGCTGCCTGGGGTAATGGCTGCAGCGGCGGCCCCCCCCCCCCCCCCCCCGTCTCCTCCGTGTCCCAGCCGTCGCTTCTCCTCCCAGCCAATCGGGTCTTAGGACTCCAGGCCAAAGGGGTCTCAGGACCTGCTTCCTGATTGGCCAGGAGGAGAAGCAGAAAGACATTAGCAAATGAATATATAATGTCACACAACAGGGTGGGCTCAGAGCATAGTGCTCTGCGCCCGAGCTCACCTTTTTTTTAAAGCCAATTGGAGCCTCCGGCTCTAATCACATGCTTCCAAAAAAAAGAAGAAAACCCCATTGGAATTCATGTGTCCGGCATATAGATTAGGAGCCAGGTGCATAGATTAGGGGGGTGGCATTTTCAGCAGGCAGCTGGCTGAAGTCACAGAGCTGGTCCAGGCTCGTGAAAGATGACGACCATATGGTCGGAATCAGCTTGCATGCCAGGACTGGCACCTGGATCAGACTCTCAGCGGGCGCTGAGAGCCTGAGCCGGCCACTCCCGCCCCCTGCATAGCCCAGTGAGCACTGGAGGGGGCAGAGTAGACAGTGGTGACTGACAGTCACTAGCTCTCTGCTCAGGGAGCACTGAGAACCGAGCGATCGGCGGTGTTTGATCACTCGGCTATCAGTCTTGGAGCTGGCGGGGGACAAATGCAGCATCAGGCCTATGCTTCATCCACCTAGGTAAGTATGATTCTGAAAAGAAAAAAAAACATACTTCTCTTTTAATGCATAGAATGCATTAAGGTGAAAAAACAAAGGCTTTAGAACCACTTTAACTGTACAAAAGACTTCTGTTTCTGTCAGTGACCTCACTTTCCTACTTTACAGTTAGGCCATACAATTTGTTCACCAACCCACCCCATAGGCTGCGAATTGGACAATGAAGGAGAATCACCTTTTTAAAGCGGCTCTTCAGAACCCCCCCCCCCAAAAAAAAATGAAAAGTCAGTAGCTACAAATACTTAGCTACTGACTGTTATTAAAAGGACACTTACCTGTCCAGAGATCCAACTCTGTCATCACCCAGGCCAGTTCTTCGCTGGTCTTCAGGTAATTGGCGCTGCCACTGGCTGTGACTCCTTGTGGCTTTGTGGTTCTACAGTCTCGTGGTACCTGTGGAGGGGAAGCTGAGCCTAGGTTATTCAAGCAGAAGTGGGATCGGGTACTTGTTAAAACCAGGTACCCACTCCCCCAAAAAAAGTGTCTAAAAGTTGAACGGAATGGGTGGGGGGAGGCAGAAAAGCGCAACTTTCTTTTAGGGGTCACGTTACGCTTTAAAGAGTATCACCACCTTTAAGTTGGCCATAGATGGGTAGAATTTTGAATAAAAATTCTTAGCAAAAGAATGTTCTAAGAAAGTTCATTTAACTAATCATTAGTGAGTCGAATGGCTCCATTAAAATGAGCAGGATGTACATTTTTCTTGAACAAACGAATGAACAGATTTCTAACAGTGTATGTGGTTTTTGTTCGATAAAGTTCATTCATTCCAATGTAAATGTTAAAAGCAAACAAAATCTTTCAAACGCCCTCCAGGAGAGACAGATGGGACTAGGAAACAGGTTGGGGGGTGGCGTTTGTGTATTTTTTATCCTACGGGGTTACTGAAACCTCTGAAAATGTAGTAATTTCTTTTCCTATCCTGATGATAAACCTTTTTGAGGTAATAACTACATTAGAGTCACATAATACACTATAACTGCTCTCCCGTATCCCCTCTTTTTTTTTTTCCAGTGGACATCTGAGCCTTCCCATGGGTCTCTAATCTGCCATTGCGGCTGAACCTTTCAAACCTCCATGGGCCACCACATCTTAAATTTCAAATTCTCCTCCTTTTTAGCAAATTGTAAAATGGGGGTTGGGTTCCACTATACACTGTTGAACCTAAACTTTCCACAGTTTACACTTTTAATTGTTCAGTTGATATAGGCATGGAAAAAAGTAAAGTTTTTCTGAAGTTAGTCCGTAAATGTAGCCTTATTCTAAAAGCACACCTTCAAATCAACAACAGTGGGCTCCCAAGCATGAAGTAATATCTTTTCTTTTTGTTTGCTACTCATTTTAAATACAAATCTTGACGGCTCGTGAAAGCTACCATGCCAACAAGAGAGCGTTGTGTGCCCCCAGTAAGCCCCTTCCAAATCACAGGTGTTTCTATGGAGACGGGTCTCCTGGGATTGCCATGGTGATGGCATTTATAGAACGCACGAAGGAGCCAAAAAAAGCCTGGATGTGCGGAGAGTGTCCATTTCAGTCATGGTTTCCAAGAGGTAACCGTGCCATGTGGCTTGTGACGACAAGAACGAACTTGTAAAATCTCACGTACATATCTTCAGACCGCTTCTTCAACACCATGGAGGAGGTCAAAGTAGAGGCCTATAGCCAAACTAATAGGGATGTGTCTAAACTGCTCTGAGTCTGGACTTGAGGAAAAATCTTTGTTTCCGGGTTTGCCAAGGACATGATAAAAAGACGAATTTCTGGACTGCCGGGAACATGAGTAAATTCCTTGTTTCTGGACTGCCCCTGACAAGAGGAAGGACCCCTGTTTCTGGACTGCAGGGGCCATAGGGAAACTCCTCTGTATCTGGACTGTCTGGGATTTAAGTAAACCATTCTGTGTTAAATATGTCAGGGACATGAGTAAACTCCTCCATGTCTAGACTTGGGGAAACGCCTTTGTTTCCAGACTGTCAGGGACTTAAAGAAACCCCTCATTTCTGGACTGGATGGGGACAAGAGGGAACTCCTCTGTCTCTAGACTGCCAGGAACATGAGTGAAGTCCTCTGTGTTCGGACTGCCAGAAACTTGAGTAAACACTGTTGTTCCCAGACTGTTGGAACATAAGGTATCTCCTCTGTGTCTGGACTGTTAGGGACATGAGGAAACCCCTCATTTCTGGACTGGGTGGGGACAAGAGGGAACTCCTCTGTGTCTAGACTGCCAGGGACATGGGTTAAGTCCTCTGTGTTTGGAATACCAGAGACTTGAGTAAGCACTATTGTTCCCAGACTGCTGGGAACATGAGTTATCTCCTCTGTGTTTGGACTGTTAGAGACCTAAGGAAACCCCTTATTTCTGAACTGGATGGGGACATGAGGAAAACTTTCTGTTTCTAGAATAGCCATTCTCAACCAGGGTTCTGTGGAACCCGGATGTCCTCCAGAGGTTGTTAGGGATTCCTTGAGCTGTAGCTGACTAACCTCCTATTTAATGGCATCTGCATAGTTTTGTGGGTCAACAAGTCAACTGCATGACACCAATAACAATTTTAGGTGTCTATAAGGGCGACATAATGACCACCACTGTAATGGTGGCATTCTTCCCAGTAGCCACCAATGTAAGTAGCATTTTCTCAACTGACCACCAATTAATTGGTTTTAGCAGGAGTTCCCCAAGAACTGTAACATAAGTTAAGGGGCCCTGTGGGGTAAAAAGGTTGAGAAAGGTTGGTTTAGACCAGGGATCCTCAAACTACGGCCCTCCAGCTGTTGCAGTACTACACGTCCCATGAGGCATTGTAAAACTCTGACATTCACAGACATGACTAGGCATGATGGGAATTTTAGTTCCTGAACAACTGGAGGGCCGTAGTTTGAAGACCCCTGGTCTAGACTGTCAGGCACATGAGGAAACTTCTTTGTGTCTGGACTGTCAGGGACACGAGAAAACTCCTCTGTGTCCGTACTGTCAGGGACATGTGGTGGACGTTTGGGACTTGTACCCCTGCTAGAGTGCCCGAGCGGCACACAATGCAGGTCTTTGGGTCACTTGAGGCCATTTACTTCACTGGGTAAATGTAAGGGTTTGCAACTACTTTAAGGTTCCACAGGCATTTGGAACAATCAGATAAATTACCGCTCAGGATCTCTCCAATTCTATAAGTCCACACTTTGTTCAACAGCACCTAGCTCTGATAAAGGGGGACCCTTTGAACCCCTTGAACTTGTTGGCTTTTTATAATATAAGTTTCAGAATAAAATAAATCTGAACTTTATACGCTGTGCTTCCTTCTTGCACATCTCTATTTTTATTGCTGTCTGTGTCCCCACTGGGGAGATTAACTCTAAATATTTGTCCTGGAGACCACTGTCACCCAGACATAAAGTGATAGGAAATCCAACATTTTTGAGTTGTTGCCAGACATCTTTTGGGAAATGGGAGGGGTGGGCGGAAGGGTTACCTGCCCTGGGCGCTCTCTCTGCCCCTCACTGACAGGGGTGACTTTAGTGTCACCCCTGTCAGCAGGGCTTTTTTCCATTCAGAGCACGGTGGTACTCAGTACTGCCACCTCTGGCACTACACTTGCCGCTGCCACTTGTAAACACAGAAGTGGCTTCTTGTGCTGATCCTGTGTTGACATATGACAGCACGCCTCAAGTGACAGCGCCTCCTCAGTTCAGGAGGAGGTAGTTGCCAAGGGGCTAGGTATGGATCACTCTGCTGTAGCAACATGTTTGGGAAAGGGGGGGATTGAGCAAGAGGAGGAGGAAACTCTATGTACTGGGGGGGGGGGGGGGGGGCTCGGTGTATTGGGGGAATGCTAATGGGTGGGGGGAGCTCTGTAATGGGGAGGAGGGAAGGAGGGAGGGCCTCTGTTTTGGGGGGCTAGGGGATGGGAGGAGCTTTGTACTGGGGGGGGTGAGCTTTGTGTACTGGAGGGGTAGGGAGATGGGGAAGCTCTATGTACTGGGGGGTGGGAGGAGGGGCAGCTCTGTTCTGGGTTAGATGCTGTGTACTGGGGGTGGCTAGGGGGGTGAGGGGAGCTCTGTGCTAGGATTACAGGAAGGGACAGAAGGATTTGAGGCAGCCTACATCCATAGAAGATCTGTGGTTAGTTCTTCAAAATGTGTAGAGCAACCTACCTGGCCAGTTCCTTCAAAAACTGTGTGCAGAAGAATTGATGCTGGTTTGAAGGCAAAGGGTGGTCACACCAAATATTGATTTGATTTGGATTTTCTCTTCTGTTCATTTACTTTCCATTTTGTTAAATGATAGCGATGAACTATAAACACATCTATTTATGAAAGCATTCTTCATGTACAACATTTTTCACACCTGCCCAAGACTTTTGCACAGTACTTTATGGGGACATTTGTCATTTGTTTCAAGTAATACCAAACAGAAGCGGAGAGACAAGATGTGTGACAAATATATGAAATATCTGACATCTCCTCTTTCCAGCGAACTGACCCAAATAATATTTAGGTCTTGTTCATATGGGGCGCATGCATCATCCCATGTGACAGCCGCATTTACCCACACAGGGATGCGCAGATGTTCCATGCATCCCGATGCGGGCAGTCCTGTAATGCCCCTTTCACACGGACGGACCGTTCAGATCCGCCTGTCAATTTTTTAGGGGGACCTGAATGGACACTCCATAGAGGTCTATGGAGGGACGGATGTCAGCGGTGACATTTCCGCTGACATCCGACCCGCTCCGATCTGAAAAAGTGTGACGGTGGAAAAACCTATTTTTCCATCCGCCTGCGGATCGGGTGACGATGGACTCTACTGTCCGTCTTCATCCGATCCGCTCTGACAGGCCGGTCCCTGCACAGTGTGCAGAGACAGACCTGTTATTTGCCTGCACAGTGGGGATCCCCCTCTGAGCAGAGCGGGCTCCGTAGACGGACACGTCCATGTGAAAGAGCCCTAAAAGTTAATTAGGATGCATTGGTTGCACAGACAAAGCCGCTGCTCCCAATGCGACATCTGTGCAGGTACACGGCCCAGAATGCACCCAGGGTTTGGCCATGACCACAATCTGATTACACCCACAACTTGGCGCAGTACAACTGAGCGTGCCGCTATGTTTCCTCCCACCATTTGTTTTGGGAGGGGATGTAAAAAACTACTGGCTGACATTGTTTTCATTGCAGTCACATTACCAATTCAGGGACATTTTTTAATTTCAGTGACACCTCCATCCCAGGGGCATTTTTTTCTTTGCCACTTACAGCGAGGGAAAAAAGTATTTGACCCCCTGCTGATTTTGTACGTTTGCCCACTGACAAAAAAATTATCAGTCTATAATTTTAATGTTAGGTTTATTTTAACAGTGAGAGACAGAATAACAACAAAAATATCCAGAAAAAAAGTTATAAATTGATTTGCATTTTAATGAGTGACATAAGTATTTGATCCCCTATCAATCAGCAAGATTTCTGGCTCCCAGGTGTCTTCTATACAGGTAACGAGCTGAGATTAGGAGCACTCTCTTAAAGGGAGTGCTCCTTGAAGTGGAATCAAATGGTACTTCCATGTACCTGACAAGACCAGCTAGGTATAATCACAGCAATTACCACACTCACAAGACCCTCTCGGTACCAAGAAGATAGCTTCTTGATGAACACAAAAGAGATGACTGCAAATTCTAAATGTTCAAAGCTATCTGATTTAATTCTGGGCGGGTATACAATTTATATACGTTATTATCAACCAATCATTGCATAGAACATGGGAGTGATTAATACAGAGGTGTACATTTCATATCATTACCTATCATTACATATCCAAATGCCCAACCCCTTAAACATGGCTGACATAGTAACCATAGTAACCATGCCATCTGCTTCCATGGCTCATAGTCATGCCTTTGGTGTTCCCCTTTACACAGTACAATGTCCCAGACAGCTCTTACCACAAAAGCTTTATATAGAAAGATGCCGCTGTGAGCTATATTTTCCTATATGTGTGCTTTATAGAAAAACCTGTCATAAAACTGAAAAATAGAACTAGTTGACTTAACTTGAGTCTGATACAAGTTAAGATATATGAACACATATAACTTTATGGCCACACAAAATGGAGTCACTTCTGTTCAGTCATATTACTACACTCCTAATCTCAGCTTGTTACCTGTATAAAAGACACTTGTCCACAGAAGCAATCAATCAGATTCCAATCTCTCCACCATGGCCAAGACCAAAGAACTGTCCAAGGAGGAGAACTGAGTGAAAGTGTTGTGGTCAGATGAGACCAAAATCAACCTCTTTGGCCTCAACTCACCGGGTTTGGAGGAGGAGGAATGCTGCCTATGACCCCAAGAACACCATCCCCACCTTCAAACATGGAGGTGGAAACATTATGCTTTGGGGGTGTTTTTCTGCTAAGGGGACAGGACAACTTCACCACATCAAAGGGACGATTGACGGGGCCATGTACCGTCAAATCCTGGGTGAGAATCTCCTTCCACCAGCCAGGGCATGAAAAATGGGTCGTGGATGGGTATTACAGCATGACAATTACCCAAAACACATGGCCAAGACAACAAAGGAGTGGCTCAAGAAAAAGCACATCAAAGTGGTGTTCCGGTCGAAATTATATTTTTAAATAAAAATACCCCTATAATACACAAGCTTAATGTATTCTAGTAAAGTTAGTCTGTAAACTAAGGTCTGTTTTGTTAGTTTATAGCAGTAGTTTGTTATTTTATAAACTTACAGCAGGCCGTGGCCATCTTAAGTGTGGGCATCTGAAGCCAGACTGTATTTCTTCCTGGATCTCATCCTTGCAGATCTCGCAAATGCTCAGTGCAGCACAAGCAGTGTAATAGGTTTCAGGTCAGGTTTCCATAGCAAGGGCAGTTTCAGAGGAAGTTGCCGCCCCTTCCCAGAAGGCATTGCAAACAGGAAATGATGCGATGGGCCGCGGCCAGGGAGGAGGAAGTGAAAAATGAATACAGCAGATATACAGTAGGTGCTGAGAAAAAACATAAAAAAATATCCAATTTGTTTACAATGCACAGTTTAGTGAGGGATGCTGAAGAGTTGTAAAAATGGGTGGAACTCCACTTTAAGGTCTCGGAGTGGCCTAGCCAGTTTCCAGGCCTTAATCCCATAGAAATTTTGTGGAGGTTCGAGTTACCAAAGATCAGCCTCGAATCCTTAATGACTTGGAGAAGATCTGCAAAGAGGAGTGGGACAACATCCCTCCTGAGATGTGTGCAAACCTGGTGGCCAACTACAAGGAACGTCTAACCGCTGTGATTGCCAACAAGGGTTTTGCCACCAAGTCATGTTTTGGAAGGGGTCAAATACTTATTTAACCCATTAAAATGCAAATCAATGTATAACTTTTTTGAAATACAATTTTGTGGATTTTCTTTTGTTGTTATTCTGTCTCCCTGTTAAAATAAACCTACCATTAAAATTAAAGACCGATCATTTCTTTGTCAGTGGGCAAACGTACAAAATCAGCAGAGGATCAAATACTTTTTGACCCCACTGTATTTGTGCACCAATTTTTAACTTTTCACTAGGACTATTTAACCACTTGCCGACTGTAGGACGTCCTCAGTTAGCAGTGGTTATACCGGGACGATGATGATCATAGAGCCCGGGAGCGCTGCGGCCAGCGAGAGGAACCAACGTTGTTCCTCCTTATCTGTGACCCCAGAAACTGGGAGCGATGAGTATTTAATCACTTCTGGTTCAGCCTCTCTGTTTACCTGGCCAATCAGCTGCATTGGAGGTCAGAGGAGCAATTTGGGGTCTAATAGAACCCAGATCTCTCCATAAAGAGGACCCGTCATGGCTTATGCTGTAACAAGGGATGTTGTTCATCCCTTGTGATAGCAATAAAGTTAATACAAAAAACAAAAAAAAATTGAGACAGTGTAAAAAATATTTTGGATAAAAAAAAAAAATAATTATAAAAATGTAAACCGCCCCTGTGCTTGTAACAAGGGATGTTGTTCATCCCTTGTGATAGCAATAAAGTTAATACAAAAAAAAATAGAGATAGTTTAAAAAATATTTTGGCTATCATCCCTTGTGATAGCAATAAAGTTAATACAAAAAACAAAAACAATTGAGACAGTGTAAAAAATATTTTGGATAAAAAAAAATAATAATTATAAAAATGTAAACCGCCCCTGTGCTTGTAACAAGGGTTGTTGTTCATCCCTTGTGATAGCAATAAAGTTAATACAAAAAAAAAAATTAGAGACAGTTTAAAAAATATTTTGGATAAAAAAAAAAATTATAATAAAAATGTAAACCGCCCCTGTGCTTACGGGCAAATGTGAACGCTTATGTAAACGCATATGTAAACGGTGATCGCACCACACACGTGAGGTATTATCACGAACACCAGAGTGAGACCAATAATTCTAGCACCAGACCTCCTCTACACTTGTAGTCTGTAAAGATGTTTAAACCGTGGCCTATGGAGAATTTTAAGTACCGTAGTCTGCCGCCATTCCACGAGCAGACGCAGTTTTAAGGGGTGAAATGTTAGGTATCACTTTACTCGGCATAGCACCATATTTTACATTTTACAAAAAAAATAGGTATTATATTGTGTTTGTGTGCAATAATTCATTAAAGTATATTTTTGTGACATAAATAAATTGCAGCACCCACCATTTTATTCTCTAGGGCCTCTGCTAAAGTTATATATATAATGTTTGGGGGTTCTAAGTAATTTTATAGCAAAAAAAGTTTTTTTACATGTTTGTGAGAAGTGTCAGAATTGGCCTGGTTGGCAAGTGGTTAATTGCATGCCACAAACATAACAAACATTTTGGCACTCACCACTATTGGCCCCGTGGTCCCCTTCTCCACGTGTGAGGGGGGGGGGTGGGTTGATCACATCTTCACCCTGGGCATTGGTTGACCTTGTCCCGACACTGCTGCTGCAGCTGTTTTCTCGCTTTGAAAAAAAATCCCCTCCGATTCCTGTTCCATCTGTGGGACAGGAAGTGAAAGTAAATCTCCTCAACAGGATGCAGAGAATAAAATAAACTGATAGGGGTTTTAACCCTTCTATATTCTGTCCAAACCTAAAAAGAAATGTTTTTGGCTATACATACACTTCAAAGGACAAAAATCATGAAGCAATGGAGAGTGCAAAATCTGGTGCAGCTTGGCATAGAAACCAATTAGCTTCCAGGTTTTATTGTCAACATTTTATTGAAGAAGCTGAAGTTAGAAGCTGATAAGGGGGCCCTGCACACAGGGGGGACCGAACAGCAGGAGGAATCAGTGCTGCGGAGCAATTACAGAAGGATGCCCTGTGCGGCTCTCTGCAGCAGCTGAAAGCCAGTTTCTCTCCCTCCCACCAGCTTTCAGCTGCTGCTGGGAGAGACACAGACACAGGGCATTATTCCAATAATCGCTTCCCCCACGCCGATCCCCCTCTATGTTCTGCCTGCTTCTGATTAGCCCCGTGTGCCCCTCTGTCACTGTACCAGCCCCCTCTTGTACCTTCGTCCTTTCTTAATGATGGGGCATAATTCCTTCTAATGACACCAATGATGGGGCACAATTCCTCCCAATGGCACAAACAATGGGGCACGATTCCAGCCAATGACGCCAACAATCGGGCACAGTTCCTTCCAGTGACACCAACAATGGGGCACAATTCCTCCCAATGAAACAAACGATGGGGCACAGCTCCTACCGTCCTACTCCTAACGATAAGGGAAATGTAGCTTACAATGACACCAGTGATGGGGCACAATCCCCCCATGATACCAACAATGGGGCACTATTCCTCCCAATGATACCAACAATGTGGCACTATTCCTCCCAATAACACAAATGATGGGGCACAATTCATACCAATGACACCAATGATGGGGCACAGTTCCTTCCAATGACACCAACAATTGGGCATTATTCCTCCCAATGAAACAAAAGATGGGGCGCAATTCCTACCAATGACACCAATGATAAGGGAAAGGTACCTTCCAATGACATCAACAATGGGGTGCAATGACACCAATGATGGGGCACAATTCCTTTCAATGATGGGGCACAATTCTTCCCAATGAAACAAAAGATGAGGCACAATTCCTTCCAATGACATCAGTGATGGGGCACAATTCCACCAATAATACCAACAATGGAGCACTATTCCTCCCAATGATACCATCAATGGGGCACAATTCCACCAATGATACCAACAATGGGGCACTATTCCTCCCAACGATACCATCAATGGGGCACAATTCCTCCCAATAACTCAAACGATGGGGCATAATTCATACCAATGACACCAATGATGGGGCACAGTTCCTTCCAATGACACCAACAATGGGGCCGAATGACACCAATGATGGGCCACAATTCCTCTCACTGACACCAAAGATGGGGCATTGTTTACTCCAACTGATGCCGGGTCATTTTCTACTCCTGATGATTACAATCCGGTCCCACTAAAGTCTATAGGACAGTAAACTGGCCCTTTGTTTAGAAAGTTTGAAGACCTCTGCCCTAGACTAAGCAAGTTGTTTAATCTGCCTGTGCTGCAAAGGAATAATTTTCAAGCCCTGTGAGTACCTGAATTTGACTTAGCATCAGCCTCTTTCAGCCCCCCTACAGCAGAGCACAGACTGGGTGAGGTAGAAGCAGCACAAAAGGCCAATAACTTGTTCTGCAGTACAAGCAGCATGTTGATAGGAGGAGAGAGCAGGGTGACAAAGAGATGAGCTCTTTAGCCTGCAGTTTTTGTTTTCCCTGTCCAATTACAGACTGGTGGGAGGGAAAGGACCTGTAATTATTACTAAACAGCAGAGAACAAGAATCAGGTTTCTTGCCCTGTCAGAAAAGGCTGGGCTGTGTGACAGAGCTGTGTAAATCTCAGGACTGGATGGACAGGAATACAAATCCTCCAATCCACAGGCAGGCAAGGCAGCTCTCCTATATGGATCTTATGTATGTATTTAGCTGCTTGCCTGGAGTTCAGCTTTAACAATTCTCAGTCGCACATTTTTGGGTGAATGGAGGACGCTGCTCCAGGCGACCATTATTGAATAGTTAATGCAGGGTAATGAATCACATGGATATGGATAATGGCGCAGCATGGCAGTATAATAATCCCCCGCTGTAGTGGTGAGCATTTCTTTTTTTTTCTTCTCATCGCTGAAGCCTATTTTCCTGCCATCACCTTCCTTCCCAATGACGTTATTCCCAGTGCAGAAAATAAATGGGCTCCTTCTCACTGTAGTCATTTACTCCACGAGCGTCGGGGGTCGCGCACTTCCCCAGGCAATCTAACAATCATTATTCTCGCTGAGTTGTTGAGCGACCGAAGATGAAGGAAAGTGTAAAAAGTCTTGTGTCATAAACAGGTTTCTGTTCTCTGGAAGGCGCCGGCGAAGGAATGCCGGAAACCGATCGGTGAAGTCACGGAAACCTGACGGGCCCATTCACACTTTGTGCATTGCGGCAACAGGGCACTGAATCGCAGCTGTGTGTGGCCCAACGCAGCGCAGTGCACCACAACGCATATATATGTATATATATATATATATATATATATATATATATATATATATATATAGTACCGTGCTTTATGGTGAACAGACATTTTTACAATTTTTGCACATACTTGTTGTGGTGTTGGGGTGATGTCCGTAGACATGTGCGGAACAAAAACGTTTGTTTTGTTTTGATTAGTTATTTACATAAATTAGTTTACATAAATTTCTTCTGATGAAGGCCTTAGGCCGAAACGCGTCAGTTTTTGGACAATGTTATTGCTGTAATGCTCAAATAAATATTTTCTATGGAGAAGCTGTCGAGTTGTTTCTTTTAATTTATTATTATTTGGAATTAGTTTTGTTCGAGTTTGAACTCAATTCGACCAGATTCGGAAAATTCGAATCAATTCGAATTCCATTACAAAATCAAATTTATTCTTTTTGAACTCTAATTTTGGAAGATGGTTATATTCTTTCTATTCTATTTTTTTTTTTAATTCTATTCTATTCTTTTCTATTCTTGTATTTTCTATTCTTTTCTATTCAAATTTTTTTCTATTTGAAATTCAACTTCTGGAAGATGGTTATATTCTTTCTATTTTAGCCTATTGTATTGTTTTTTTTCTATTCTATTCTATTCTGTTCTTTTATTTGCTTTTCTTTTCTAATCTATTCTTTTCTGTTCTATTCGAATTAGAATTTATTCTATTAGAAATTAGAATTTTGGAAAAAGGTTATATTCTTTCTATTTTATTCTATTCTATTGTTTTTGTCTATTCTATTCTTTTTTTCAATTATGTTCGATTCTATTTGAATTCAAATTTATTCTATTTGAAATTCCAATTTCAGAAGATGGTTATATTCTTTCTATTGTATTCTATTCTATTCCTTTATTTTCTATTCTATTTCATTCTGTTCTTTTCTATTATATTTTGTTCTGTTTTACTCTATTCCATTCTATTCTATTCTATTCCTATTCTAATCCTTTATTTTCTATTATATTTTTTCTATTCTTTTATTTTCCATTCTGTTCTGTTTTACTCTATTCTTTTATTTTCTATTCTATTATTTTCCATTCTATTCTATTTTATTCCTTTATTTTCTATTCTATTTTATTCTCTTCTGAAATTCGAATTCAATTTGAAAACTATTCAAATTCAACTAGAAATCTATTTGAATTTCGTTTCAAATTTTCGTTTCGTCATTTCGAGTTCCTTTAAATTCGTTACTATTGTAATTTGGAGATTCAGATAAATCTGAATTTCCAAAAAACTAAAAATTCTTCTGAAATTCAATTCGGAACTAAACAAACTGTATGTCTTTATATTTTATTCTATTCTATCCTATTGTTTTTGTCTATTCATTTTTTTCTATTCTATTTGAATTCAAATGTATTCTATTTTAAATTCAAATTTCAGAAGATGGTTATATTCTTTTTAGTTTATTCTTATCCCAGTCCTTTATTTTCTATTCTATTTTAATCTGTTCTTTTATAGTATATTCTATTTTGTTCTGCTTTTCGCTATTCCAGTCTTTTCTATTCTATTCTTTTATGTTCTATTCTAATCCTTTTTTTTTCAATCGAATCCCTTTATTTTCTATTCTATTTTTTTCTATTCTTTTATTTTTTATTCTGTTCTGTTTTACTCTATTATATTCTATTCTTTTATTTTATATTCTGTTATTTTATATTCTATTATATTCTTTTCTATTTTATTCCTTTATTTTATATTCTATGTTATTCTCTTCTGAAATTCGAATTTGATTAGAAAACTATTCGAATTCTAATTTTCATTTGAGATTTTAGTTTTGTTATTTTGGCTTTGTTTAAATTCATTACAATTGTAATACGGAAATTCAAGTACAGCCGAATTTCTGAATAACAAAAAATTTGTTCGAATTTCAATTCGGAACGAAACGTACCGCACATGTCTACTCGTGTGGCAGATACATTTTCCAACAAGTTGCGCCAGTCCAAACTGTATTTTAGGGTGTGGCAGCCCACTTTTATTGAAAAGGAAAAGGGAAAGTTCACATAGACATCAGTTACCCATGGAGGGGTTCTTCCACATCAACAGAAGCAGTCAACTGAAAATACCAAGCTACCTGGCTCCCTTGTCAGCAGCACCATTGCTCTTCTTACCAGTCCCACTAACTGTATTGCCCAGCTCTACCAGTTCACGTGGCTCACTTAGCATTAAGTTGCTGCACCCTGCTGCATGGCCCACTCCTGGCCTCTGGATAGGGGTTCCCCTGACACCCCAATAGGAGCACACCTGACTCCTGGGATGAAAACTCCTGTCTCCTGGCTGGGGCACCTCTGACCCCATGTTGAGACCTCCTGTCTTTTGACTCTTGGCTGGGGCCCCTTAGACCCCCTGGATGAGACCTCCTGTCTCCAATAGGGAAGGTTCCGCATACCTCCCAACTGTCCCGGATTCACTGGGACTGTCTCAAGATTTCAAGTAAATCCCAGTGTCCCGCAAATCTGGCTGGAGTCCTGGAGCCCAATGCCGGAATTACATAAAAACACTGTACACTTGGAGTGATTTAGGGGTGTGGGGGGTAATAAGAGGATATGTGCTGGGGGAAGAGGGTGCTTTTGAAGTGGAAAAGACTTGTTCTAGAAGGGGGGGTGAATTTGTAATACCTTCACCCCACCTTCTAGCACAAGTCCCCCCCCTCTTAAAACACCCCCCCACATATCTGCCCACCCACCTTCTAGCACAAGTCTACTCACTTCTCAAAGTGCTCCCCCAGCACATATCTGACCCCCATCCTCTACTCCATCCTCTAGCACAAGTTACTTTGCCTCTCAAAGCTCCCCCAGCACATATCTGACCCCCCACCCCACATTCTAGCACAAGCCCTCTCCCCTCCAAAGTGCCCCACATCACATATCTGCCCCCCCACCGCACATTCTAGTCCACTCTCTTCCTAAAGTGCCCAAAAGCACATATCTGACCTCCCACCCCACATTCTAGTCCACTCCCTTCCTAAAGTGCCCAAAAGCACATATCTGACCTCCCCAAAACGCCCCCAGGACATATCTGATCCCCCATCCCACCTTCTCACAAAAGTCCTCTGCCCTCCCAAACCCCCCCGCACGTATCTAACTCCCCCTCCATCTCACCTTCTCACACAAGTCCTCTCCCCTCCCAACCCCCCCAGCACATATCTAACTCCCCCTCTATCCCACCTTCTAGCACAAGTGCTTTCCCTCTCCAAAGCTCCCCCCAGCATATATCCAAAACCTGAGTTTTTTTTACCCATGCCCTTTAAGCCCCTCTGACTGTGACGTTTGGCTAAACCTGTTTTATGCCATGGCACGCTTAGCACGCTGCAGGTCTTTTCCTTCCTCAAGTGTACCTCATTCTCAAGTTTGAAAGTTGGGAGGTATGGTTCCGTACCACCCAAGACACTTTGGAACCTTTAAGCTCCATGTCCCAATCCAGGTTTACATAATCCACAAACGAAAAATTACTGAAACTTTAAAAAAAAAAGTGTTTTTGTTATAAAATTTTCTAAATAAGTAATTTTTCTCCTTCACTGATGGGCGCTGATGAGGCTGCACTGACGGGCACTGTTGGGGCTGCACTGATTATCAGGACACCGGTGATCAGTACCCTGATTGTCATGGCAGATGTCCCCCATGTGGATTTGCCGGTTTTTCGGCTCTCCCCTCCTCACACGCTGTCAGCATGAGGGGAGGATTGCCGATAACCGGCAAATCCTGTTTACATCCATAATCAGCTGTGATTGGACACAGCTGATCTCGTGTGGTAAAGATCCTCCGTGATTGGCTCTTTACCCCGGTCTGTGATCAGCTGAGCCCGAAGGAAGCACAATCATTGTTTTCACACATGGGTGCACTTGTCGCTTGTTTGTACTCGTTTGTACGTGTAGATAGGGGCAGGGGGCATTTTTTTTTTTTATGTGTGTAGTTTTTTTTTATTTATTATTTGTCATTTTAATTGTGTCTTTTAGGAAAGGCTTGTCCTCTCCGTATTACCTCGATTTGTTGTACTTGAAATGATCAACGACATGACCAATGTAGAAGACGAACATCTGCAGCACCAGTTTCACAAGATTTACATTCATCGCTATGAAAATGTCAGGTAAGAGAACGTACAAGCTACTTACCCTGCAACAGATGCTCCACCTAAAGCTGAATTTTTAGATATTTTTTTTATCTTCTTTACTAGAAAAAAAATACTTCTTTCCATCCAAATTAAGTAAATATGAAATATTATGTAAAAAAATAACCAAAGGTATTTTTTTGGATTGTGGCTCTTCCCCACCACCACATACACAGGCAGAGCTGTATTTAGTATAAACAGAAAAGTCAGTGCTACTACCCATATGACACATAGATAGAAGAGCTCCCAGGTGCTCGATCCACAGTTGCTGGCTGAGCAGAGTAATCTGGAAAAAATGATCCGCACTCCGGTTGTTGCTCTTAAAATTTCTTTATTTTATTGAAAAGTCCCAGAGGACAAACACAGATGAAGTCAGTTGACACGTTTCAGCCTATAATGCCTTAGTCATAACCACCAGTGGTTAGTGGTTATGACTAAGGCCTTATAGGCTGAAACGCGTCAACTGACTTCATCTGCATTTGTCCTCTGTGGCTTTTCAATAAAATAAAGACATTTTAAGAGCAACAACTGGAGTGCAGATCATTTTTTCCATAGAACTGTATTTAGACATCATGAAAGATGACGCTTCTGTGTACAATGCTTGTATTAAAACAGTGCAATAAAAACAATGCTTCTATTCTGGGCTGCTGATGGGGGGGGGGTAAAGCTGGCCCTCCTGTACTGGGCCCTTACCCCATTAGTCCAGTAGGGGGGCCCAGGGGCAGGGTGAGGAAGCTTTATTTTCCATAGGGCTCAGGCAGAGTATGACAATGGGCTCAGCATTTATACTAAGGGCACCATCAGTTCAGCAGGAGGACCCAGGACAGAGAGGGGACTTTTTTTTTCTTCCAGAAGCAGGCGCAGTGATATTAAGAGACTTGGCTCCCGACAGCCACTCCTAACCCTTGCACTCTGTATGTTACATACTCCTGACATCTGCGCTCTCCATGATAAGTACTCCTGATCCCTGCACTCTGTATGATATATATACTCCTGATCCCTGCACTCTGTACAATACATACCCCTGACACCTGCCTTTTGTACAATACATACTCCTGACCCCTGCACTCTGTATGATATATACTCCTGTCACCTGCATTCTGTACAATACATACTGTAGATAGATCAGAGATGGATAGATCGATTGATCAGAGAGAAAGATAGATAGATAGATAGATAGATAGATAGATAGATAGATAGATAGATAGATAGATAGATAGATAGATAGATAGAGAGATAGAGAGATAGAGAGATAGATAGATAGATAGATAGATAGATAGATAGATAGATAGATAGATAGATAGATAGATAGATAGATAGATAGATAGACTATATTGTAAAAAATATTGGGACACCTGCCTTTACACGCACATGAACTTTAATGACATCCCAGTCTTAGTCCGTAGGGATCAGTATTGAGTTGGCTCACCCTTTGCAGCTATAACAGCTTCAACTCTTCTGGGAAGACTGTCCACAAGGTTTAGGAGTGTGTCTATGGGAATGTTTGACCATTCTTCCAGAAGCACATTTGTGAGGTCGGGCACTGATGTTGGACGAGAAGGCCTGGCTCACAGTCTCAACTCTAATTCATCCGAAAGGTTTTGAGGTCATGACTTTGTGCAGGTCAGTCAGGTTCCTCCACCCCAAACTAGCACATCCATGTCTTTATGGACCTTGCTTTGTGCACTGGTCCAAATCATATGGTGAAGGGGGGGGGGATTATAGTGTGGGGGTTCTTCTTCAGGGGTTGGGCTTGGCCCCTTAGTTCCAGTGAAGGGAACTCCTAAAGCGTCAGCATACCAAGACATTTTGGACAATTTCATACTTCCAACTTTGTGGGAACAGTTTGGGGACGGCCCCTTCCTGTTCCAACATGACTGCGTACCAGTGCACAAAGCAAGGTCCATAAAGACATGGATGAGCGAGTTTGGGGTGAAGGAACTTGACTGGCCTGCACAAAGTCCTGACCTCAACCCGATAGAACACCTTTGGGATGAATTAGAGCGGAGACTGCGAGCCAGGCCTTCTCATCCAAGATCAGTGCCACTGCCTGACCTCACAAATGCGCTTCTTGAAGAATGGTCAGACATTCCCATAGACACACTCCTAAACCTTGTGGACGGCCTTCCCAGAAGAGTTGAAGCTGTTATAGCTGGAAAGGATGGGCCAACCCAATATTGAATCCTGCGGAATAAGACTGGCATGTCATTAAAGTTCATTTGTTTGTGTAAAGGCAGGTGTCCCAATACTGATAGATAGATAGATAGATAGATAGATAGATAGATAGATAGATAGATAGATAGATAGATAGATAGATAGATAGATAGATAGATAGATATCAGATAGATAGATAGATAGATAGATAGATAGATAGATAGATAGATAGATAGATAGATAGATAGATAGATACAGTAGATAGTTGATGTTAATAGACAAGACCTGAGTATGATGTTCTGATCATTGCGATCTGTCACTGTTGCGCTCCCCCCTGGGGTGTTCCATTAATTCTAATGGTGGATGATGGAATCCTCCGGTGAGTCCCAGTTACTATGTTACCAGCCGGTAATAATCAGGTTCAGTATGTCAGCGGTGTGTGGTGTAGGACGGGTGACACTCATCCCTCTCTCCAGAGTCTCTTCTTCTCTTCCCTCTCTGGATTCCCGACATTTAAAGGATTGTATCTGCTGCATTCCCAGGAAAAAGATCTCATAGACTCAGATTTTACAATCACTTGGACCTCCTTTGCCTGCATGTGGACATCATCTCATTCATTCCATTTCATTTCATTTCTAAAAAAAAACCACCTGAAACCTATACAGATTGCCAAGTTCTCCTTCTGAGAATGTTACCTGCCTGGGTGTCATGCTAATCTTCTGTCTTCAGTACAATGTAACCTATTGTCTTACAAGCGTGACGATGACCTGTATCAGCTTCAGGCTGGTTTTTCCTGATCTGCTCACTTTGTTTTTGGATCAGTGACCCTATTGAGACCAGAAACAGCCAGGCAAGCTAGCATTTTCAAAAGCAGACCTGCAATGGCAGCTTCCAAATATCTTTCAGTAATAATTCCCTTTTAAATATTTTCCTTTTGGCTTATTCATTTTTGAATGACGTCACCGGAGCATGGCCACACCAAGCTGTTCTTGCATTTCGGTTCCAGTCCTTTGGGTTTGTAGATTTGTCCCTGGCAGTGTCCTTGGATTTCGGGATTGAACAAGTACCAGGAAATCTCTTCTTTTTTTTTTTTTTTTAATATGAGAATTAATTCCTCTCTCAGTTCTGTTTTGCTTCTACACTTTTCAAGTCGGTATTGATCAAAGACAAGCTTCTAAAGAGCAAAATATTGTTAATATTCCAATGGAATAAACTGGTTTTCAGTGGAGTTTCCAGCAATTAGCAATCCTCAGAAGACGATCTCGTGTGAGATCAGATGAATGCACCAATTATACCGCAAAGTGTTCCTGGAAATCATTTTAAAATATCGCCAATCGTGTATGATTTCCAGGCTGGAGCTTTAAAAGGAATGCCGCTCTTAACGCATTCGTTTAAATAAAAAAATAAAAATATATATTTTTTTTATTTAGGGAGACTATACAAAAATGCTGCTGTTGCTGTTAAATAAAAAAAAAAAAATGCTCCCTTGCTTTTATAATGATCCACATTGTACTGTCTCCCTTTATTTTGTAAAGTGATGTGCAAATTGTTGGCGCTATATAAATCCTGTATAGGGATAATATAATATGAAAGAAATGTCATTTAAAAAAAAAAGAAACCTTTTAGCAACCTGCGCTCCCTACTCATCACACACCGGCATGTAAGTGCACTGGCTTTATGGAACCTAACGCACGCCCGCTGGTGTGAATGGGAGGGTGCAAAGGGATGAAGCTGAACATTAAAGTGTTTGTAAACCCAATAAAAAAAAAAAACAACTGCAAGACAAAGGCATAATGAGCTAGTATGCATAGCATAGCATACTTGCTCATTATGTATTACTTACCTGAGATCGAATCCTCCGCAGCGGTCCTCGTTCACCGCTCCGGCCGGCGACATTTCTCCCGGAGTTACTTACAGGTAGAAGAGAACAAGAAGACCTGGACAGCCGCACACCGGAATGGATAAATCCGTCTTTTTATTCAAAATACAGGATCATGGGGTACACAAAACACGACTGTTGGGTGGTACAAAAAAATTGCTGACGCGTTTCGCACTTACACCAAGTGCTTACTCATAGCTGTTACTTACAGGTATCATGGCTCCGGCGCTGTGATTGGCCGGAGCTGCGATGACGTCACTCCTGCGTGGTAATGGCACAGTCTAATGCCCTGTACACACGACCGGTTTTCCCGTCGGAATAAACTCTGAAGGTCTTTCTGACGGAGTTCCGATGGAATTCCGGTCAAGCTGTCTTGCCTACACGCGGTCACACCAAATTCCGACCGTCCAGAACGCGGTGACTGACGTACAACACGTACGACGGGACTAGAAAAAGGAAGTTCAATAGCCAGTAGCCAATAGCTTCCGTCACGTACTTACTTCAGAGCATGCGTCATTTTTGGTCCATCGGAACAGCATAGAGACGATCGGTTTTCCCGATGGGAATTGATTCTGTCAGAAAAATTTAGAACATGTTCCATTTCTAGATCCGGCAGAATTTTCAACTTAAAAAGTCCGATGAGGCATACACATAATCGGAATATACGATGAAAAGCTCCCGTCGGACTTTTTCTGTCGGACATTCCGCTTGTGTGTACACGGCATAATTGAAGCAATGGCATTTACGTGTCGTTGCTTCAGTTTGCTTCAGTGTGCAAGTGTGCATGTGCCGATGACGTCGGCACATGCAAATACAGGGGATATCTTCTAAACCGTTCAGGTTTAGGAGATATCCAGGGTAGCTACAGGTAAGCCTTATTATAGGCTTACCTGTAGCAAAAAGTGTGTTGTAAGGGTTTACAACCACTTTAACTGACAGGTCCACTTTAATGCTAGTGACCACCTTCATCATACACTATATTACCAAAAGTATTTGGACAGTTCCAACTTTGTGGGAACAGTTTGGGGATGGCCCCTTCCTGTTCCAACATGACTGAGCACCAGAGCACAAAGCAAGGTCCATGAAGACATGGATGAGCGAGTTTGGGGTGGAGGAACTTGACTGGCCTGCACAGAGTCCTGACCTCAACCCAAAGGAACACCTTTGGGATGAATTTGAGCGGAGACTGCGAATCAGGTCTTCTCTTTCAACATCAGTGCCTGACCTCACAAATGCTCTTCTGGAAGAATGGTCAAACATTCCCATAGACACACTCCTAAATCTTGTGGACGGCCTTCCCATAAAGGTTGAAGCTGTTATAGCTGCAAAGGGTGGGCCAACTCAATATTGAACCCTACAGACTAAGACTGGGATGCCATTAAAGGTCATGTGCGTGTACAGACAGGTGTCCCAATACTTTTGGTAATATAGTGTATCGTCATCATGCTTGATGTTGCCCATAGTTCCACTTTAAACGCTTATTTTACTAGATACATCATTTATCCGAGAGCTTTGCATTGCCATCAGTATCAGTGCGTCCAGCGGTGGAACGCGCAGACCTCCGGCTCTGATAGATGGACAGTAAAGCGGCATTATATATGTGGCGGATAAGCCGCTTGATTTTACAGTTAAATCCCAGCAGCTGAAAACAGGCTTTTTTTATGCTGTCCTGGCTGGTGCAGAAACAGATGGGAATGTAAAAGGATTGTGCGTTCAGTTCAGTTATTGGAAAGCGGCACACATGAAATAACAGTCTATTTTTATATATCGTCATTACAGCTCTCGTTAACCCTTTACCGCCTCATTTAAGCAAAGGGCAGCGGGGAAAGTTGCAGGAACTTCTAGTAGCCTATCAGAAATACTCTGCGGCCGATCGGACTGATGAGATGAAATCTGTCTGGGTCTCCATTGCTCTTTGCCCTGGTGTATTAATCCCTTGGGGCCCATTTGCATTTATGTTCTGTGGCGTCACAATGTGAAACGCGTGCGTTAACGCAACAGAGCTGCCCTGTGTGTGGTGCGTTGGGGTAACATTCATTGTGAATAGCATCCCAGCGCATTGTATAGCAGAGCCTAAGGCATATACACTCACCGGACACTTTATTAGGTACACCTTGCTAGTACCGGGTTGGACCCTCTTTTGCCTTCAGAATTGCCTTCATTCTTCTTGGCATAGATTCAACAAGGTGTTGGAAAGGTTCCTCAGAGATTTTGGTCCATGGTGACATGACATTCCACCACATCCCAAAGGTGCTCTATTGGATTGAGATCTGGTGAGTGTGGAGGCCATTGGAGTACAGGGACCTCATTGTCCAGTGGTGAGATGATTGGAGCTTTGTGACATGGTGCATTATCCTGCTGGAAGGAGCCATCAGAAGATGGGGACACTGTAGTCATAAAGGGATGGACATGGTCAGCAACAATACTCATGTAGGCCGTGCCGTTTAAACGATGCTCAATTGGTACTAAGGGGCCCAAAGTGTGCCAAGAAAATATCCCCCCCACCATTACACCACCAGCCTGAACCGTTGATACAAGGCAGGATGGATCCATATCTTCATGTTGTTTACACCAAATTCTGACCCTACTATCTGAATGTCGCAGCTGAAATTGAGACTCATCAGACCAGGCAACGTTTTTTCCAATCTTCTATTGTCCAATTTTGGTGAGTCTGTGCCAATTCTATCCTCAGTTTCCTGTTCTCAGCTGACAGGAGTGGTACCCGGTGTGGTCTTCTGCGGCTGTAGCCCATCTGCTTCAAGGTTCGATGTGTCGTGCATTCGGAGATGGTATTCTGCATACTTTGGTTATAACGAGTGCTTACGTGAGTAATGCCCTGTACACACGATAGGATTTTCCGACAACAAAACCATGGATTATTTTCCGAAGGGTGTTGGCTCAAACTTGTCTTGCATGCACACGGTCACAGCAAAAGCTACACACAGTCACTGACTCTCCAGCATATGGAGCATCTACTCATGCAGCCACAGGATCATCATTTTTCTCCTTCTGAATTCCATGGCGCTTCATGGTGAGGGAGATGAAGGCTCACACCACCATAGGACAGTTGGACACTCTTTTCCCATCTTCCTTCTGGTTCTCCCAACTGAGCTCTCTCCTGGAACAAATTGATTCCAATGCCTCGTACACACGATAGGATTTTCCGACAACAAAACCGTGGATTTTTTTTTCCGACGGATGTTGGCTCAAACTTGTCTTGCATACACACGGTGGCACAAATGTTGTCGGAAATTCCGAACGCCAAGAACGCGGTAACGTACAACACGTAGACGAGCTGAGAAAATGAAGTTCAATAGCCAGTGCGGCTCTTCTGCTTGATTCCGAGCATGTGTGGAACTTTGTGAGTCGGAATTGTGTACACACGATCGGAATTTCCGACAACAAGCTTTGTTGTCGGAAATTTTGAGAACCTGCTCTCAAACATTTGTTGGTGGAAATTCCGACAACAAATCTTCTATGGAGCCTACACACGGTCGGACTTTCCGACAACAAGCTCACATCCAACATTTGTTGTCGGAAATTCCTATCGTGTGTTCAGGGCATTACTGTTGCCTTTCTATCATCTTGAACCAATCTGCCCATTCTCCTCTGACCTCTGACATCAACAAGGCATTTTTCTCCACACAACTGCCGCTCACTGGATATTTTCTTTTTTTCGGACCATTCTCTGTAAACCCGAGAGATGGTTGTGCCTGGAAATCCCAGTAGATCAGCAGTTTTTGAAATACGCAGACCAGCCCATCTGGCACCAACAACCATGCCACGCTCAAAGTCACTTAAATCCCCTTTCTTCCCAATTCTGATGTTCGGTCTGAACTGCAGCAAGTCGTCTTTGCCACGTCTAGATGCCTAAATGCATTGAGTTGCTGCCATGTGATTGGCTGATTAGCAATTTGTGTTACCATGCAATGTATATTGTACATCCACATCAGGCCCTGCCTTCAAGGAGCTTACAATCTAAGGTCCCAACTTCATACACATATTAGGACCAATTTAGAGAGAAGCCAATTAATCTACCAGAATGTCTTTGGAGTGTGGGAGGAAACTCACGCAGGCACAGGGAGAACATACAAACTCCATGCAGGCAGTGCCGTGGTTGGGATTCGAACCGACAACCCTAGTGCTTAACACAGTGCACATTAATTCATACCATAACACATTACTGACTTCCCAACCGAGCCATAGTAAACAAGTGTGAACCCAGCCTCAAAGTGTCGCCTATGGAGATTTTTAAGTACCGTAGTTTTGCGCCATTCCATGAGCGTGTGCACATTTAAGGCATGATATGTAGGTATCTATTTACTCGGCGTAATATCATCTTTCATATTTTACAATATTGGGGTATAGATTGTGTTTTGTTTAGTTTTTTAGTTCATTAAAGTGTTTTTTCCCCCAAAAATTGTGTTGGGAAAATCGCTGCACAAATACCATGTGACCTAAAAAATTGCAACAACCGCCATTTTATTCTCTAGGGCCTCTGCAAAAAAAAAAATATATAATGTTTGGGGGTTCTAAGTAATTTTCCAGCAAAAAAACCCCCACAGATCTTTACATATATGAGAGAAGCGTCAGAATTGTTCCAGGGGTAGTGGCGGTGTGTCCATAAGGGCGCACGGGCGCCACCCCCTCTCTCCAGCCACCCGTCTAGCACAAATAGATTGATTCATGCATTGCATGAATCTATCTATGGCTGCCACTGCCACCCCCTATTCAGGCGCCCGACCCCTTTTCGGGTGCCTGAATTACGGCGACATTTTTTTTTGTAAGCACCTGATTAGAGCCATAGGCTCTAATAGGCGTTAAAAAGAGGTGACCTGCGAGCGCCATGCTGGGTGCTCGCAGGTCACTTAGCTGTGTTAGAAAAGCAAATTAATATTCGCTTTCCTAACACTAAACCGCCTCTCTGCCAATCAGGTGCTCGGATCTGTTACCTGTCACCTGATTGGCTGAAACGACAGGCGCTGTGATTGGACACCTATCAGGTGTCCAATCATAGCAGAGGACAGGAAGAGAGGATGGGAGAAGACATCGAGGAGCTGTCCCACAGAGACAGGGTAAGTACAGACGGCGGACGGGGGGCACACTGACAGCATTTGATATGGCACAGTGAGGCTGCATTTGATGGGCACAGTGGCTGCATAAGATTTGCACAGTAGCTGTATTTGATTGAGCATAGTGGCAGCATTTGATGGTGCACAGTGGCTGCATAAGATGGGCACAGTGGCTGCATAAGATGGGCACACAGTGGCTGCATAAGATTGGAACAGTAGCTGTATTTGATGGGCCATAGTGGCAGCATTTGATGGTGCACAGTGGCTGCATAAGATGGGCACAGTGGCTGCATAAGAAGGGCACAGTGGCTGCATAAGATGAACACATTAGCTGTATTTGATGGGGCACAGTGGCAGCATTTGATATGGCACTGTGGCTGCATTTGATGGGCACAGTGGCTGCGTTTGATGTGCACAGTGGCTGCATTTGATGTGCACACTGGCTGCGTTTGATGGGCACAGTGACAGCGTTTGATGGCAGGGTGGCGGCAATTGATGGGCACAGTGGCTGCGTTTGATGGGCACAGTGACTGCGTTTGATGGCAGGGCGGCGGCAATTGATGGGCACAGTGGCTGCGTTTGATGTGCACAGTGACTGCGTTTCTTGGCAGGGTGGCGGCAATTGATGGGCACAGTGGCGGCAATTGATGGGCACAGTGGCTGCGTTTGATGGGCTCAGTAGCTGCGTTTGATGGCACAGTGACTGTGTTTGATGGTACAGTGAGGCTGCAATTGATGGGCTTTTTTTCTTTTTTTTCCGGAATTTTTCAGTTTGTTTGCACCCCCCCCCCAAAAAAAATTTTGAGCTCCAGCCGCCACTGTCCAGACCCCCTGCCACACAAAAAAAACGGCCAACAATAACCCCTTTATGCCATCTTCTGGCAAACCATTAGGTGCACTTTAACACCTTGGGGGCGGCTTTTCTATCATGACCACTGTGATTGGCTCTCACGTGGTCACATGGCCAGGAACCCGTTCCACTGGCTCTCATTTAGAAGACGTCCCAATCAGTATGATGAGAGTGTGCAGTAAGTGCTGTGCTTTTGGAGCTCAACTCCAGGCCACCATCGATGCCTATGCGCGGTGCCTGGGCGTTAAAGCCTACTTTTTCTGCCGCTGCATATATATGCGTTATGTGGTCAGCAAGAGGTTAAAAAAAAGTGCATATTGAAGCAAGGAAAATAGCCTTACATGACTCCTAAGGGCTCATTTACATTGGAGGGCGGGAAAACCCAGCCTTTGAGCAGCATTTTTACCACCCCTCAACCCCTCCCCCTTTAGCAGCACCTGGGGGTGTAAATGTACTGCTCTGCTTTGCAGCCATGGCAGGAATGATACTCCCTGTCACAGTCGGATGGGGGTATAGCTGCATTCAGCATATAGAGGTGTGTTTAGGAGACAACAGGGCCACCAATCAGAATGTGACCATGTGCTATACCCACTTGGTCCACTAAGGATTTAAATAAAATTTAAAAAATAATAAAATTTAATGATAGCTCTTTTTTTAAGGATATGCCTCAATGCATAAAATAAACCATGTGCTGCCGCATACAAAATCGCACACACAGAGAAGTGTGAATGGAGCCTTAATTATGTTATAGTGAATTCATACAGCGACTGCATTCATTTATATTTCTTCAATCTGTGCTCGGAATAAAGGAAAGCATTTCAAACGTTAAATAATAATTGTAAATGAACCTTCCAGAGGATTATGTTCTCTACACAACATATGTGATAGATTTATTACACAGCGGAAAGATGGTTCTCCGTAGAGGTTCTAATAAAACAGAACCCAGCTACAGTCCTGATTGGTAAGCCATACGTGGCATGCTTTGATTTAAGCTGTTTTTTTTTTTTTTTTTTTTGTTCCTTATTGAAGCCAATGTGGCCATTATCATAACCTATCAATCAATGTTTGATTTAATGTGCTGGATGCACGCTAGTGTTGGTTTCATAACAAGAATAATTATTCCATCTGCACACTCCAATAAATATGTGGATCGGTCCCAGAATTCATGTAATGCCGGCCTGGGCGATCGCAGCGAGATGTAACTACGTCCAAATCAGCCGCATTATTTTATTTATTTATTTATTTCAGGTTTTATTGTTATTATTCAGGTTTTTTATAGCACCGACAGTTTGCGCAGCGCTTTACAATATGAGGGCAGACATTACAGTTACATTACAATTTGGTACAAGAGGAATCAGAGGGCCCTGCTCCTTAGAGCTTACAATCTAAAAAGGAAGGGTCAATTGATACAAAAGGTAATAGCTGTGGGGGGGGGGTGAGCTGATGGAGGAAGTAAAACAGTGTTAGAAGAGAAGGGTTTTCAGGGATCGCCTAAAGATGGATAGATTAGGGGACAGTCGGACAGATTGGGGTAGGGAGTTCCAAAGGATGGGAGAAGCTCTGGATAAATCCTGGAGGTGAGCATGGGAGGAGGTGACAAGGGAGCTAGATAGCAGGAGGTCTTGGGAGGACCGAAGAGAGCGGCTTGGTTGGTATTTTGGGGCCAGGTTAATTATGTAGCTGGGGGGCAGAGTTATGGATGGCTTTGTAAGTTATTGTTAGTACTTTGAATTTTATTCGTTGAGTGAGTGGAAGCCAGTGGAGGGATTGGCAGAGAGGGGTGGAGGACACTGAATGGTTGGTAAGGTGGATTCATTATGGACTGAAGGGGGGATAGGCATTATGACATCATGGATACACTTCTATTGTACATAATAAGAGAAGTAGATAGATAGATAGATAGATAGATACCCTGTTTCCCCGATAATAAGACCTAGCATGATTGTCAGTGATGGCTGCAATATAAGCCCTACCCTGTTTCCCCCGAAAAGAAGCCCTACCCTGAAAATAAGACCTACAAGGACTTTAACTAGGGCTTATTTGGGGGGTAGGGCTTATATTGCAGCCATCACCGACAATAGATCTAAATAGATAGATAGATAGATAGATAGATAGATAGATAGATAGATAGATAGATAGATAGATAGATAGATAGATAGATAGATAGAGATTTGTCACATGAAAGAAAAAAAAATGAAAAGATGTAATAAAATAATTACAAAAATGTGAGGGGTGTACTCACTTTTGTGAGATACTTTATATATATATATATATATATATATGTGTATATATATATATATATATATATATATATATATATATATATATATATATATATATATATTTCAATGAACTACATTGTATTGGCTTACTGTCATAGGCGTGCGCACAGGGTGTGCCAGGGGTGCCTGGGCACACCCTAATCACCCTGTGCTGCACAGATTTCCCCTGCTGCTTGGCTGCAGAGAAAGGGACAGGGTAAACTCTGTCTCAAAAGTGAGACATCAGGGGTCGATTTAGACCCCTGATATTTCTCCGAAGCCCCCAATGGGGCTTGTAAAAGATTGTAAAAAAAAAAAAAAATAATAAAAAATGATTGCAAAGAAAAAAAATTGTAAAAAATAAATTAAAGAAAATTGGAAAAAAGTAATAATAAAAATCTCTGCCCTACTGACACCAGCCGCTGCTCTGCAGACACTGTCCATTACCCTACTGATATATATATATATATATATATATATATATATATATATGTATATACATACAGTAGTACCTCAGATTGCGAGTAACGTGGTTAACGAGCATTTCGCAATACGAGCTATTGGTTTTTAAAAATCCTGTCTCGGTTTGCGAGCTCTGTCTCGCAAAACAAGCAGGATTCAAGCCTCTCTGGTGTGCAGTACCGCATTTGGCCAGAGGTGTGGGGGCGCCGGTGACACTCGGAGCCGTTCGGATGCACTCGGAAACACTCCATTCCCGAGTGTTTCCGAACCTCTGCGAGTGTATCCGAACAGCTCCAAGCGGTTTACGAGTGTCTCTCCGGCGCTCCCCCCCCCACCTCTGGCCACATGTGGTACTGCATACAATAGAAGTCAATGTGGAACGAATTATCTGCGTTTCCATTGATTCCTATGGGGAAACTCGCTTTGATATACGAGTGCTTTAGATTACAAGCATTCTTCTGGAACGAACGAATTATGCTCGTAATCCAAGATACCACTGTATATATATGTATATATATATATATATATATATATATATATATATATATATAAAATATATACACACACACACACAGATATATGTGTTTGAGCTTTGGGGTGCACACCTATGCTTACTGTATTATTATGTTGTCGGTGTCCATGAGCTATAAATAATCACTTTTTTTTTTTTTTCTTTGTAGCATACTTTTTGCAGATGTCAAAGGATTCACCAATCTGTCCACTACCTTATCAGCACAAGAATTAGTCCGAATGTTGAATGAACTCTTTGCGAGGTTTGATCGCCTAGCTCATGTGAGTCCAATCATATCAGGGTTCTAAGTCTGCTGATTCTTGATTGTTGGCTATTATGTTATATCATTGCATTCTGGAATCAGATTGGTGGGGTGGGGGAATCACACTTTTTTTTGTTTTGTTTTTATTTATTGGCATTGTATTTTATGTATTGTTTTAGAATTCTTCAGTCTTTACATTTATTGATTCACACATTGTAATGTTTGAAATATAGGTACTATAAAGATGAGATTGAATCCACTTTAATTATTATTATTATACAGGATTTATATTTTTATTTATTTATTGGCATTTTTGTTTCTTATGTTAAAAGTCCAAAAAGATATACAAAAAAAAAGATTTCAAAAAAGGTTTACTTGTCCAAAATAAGGCACCTTCTTTTTACAAATTCTTATTGTATTTCATGTATTGTTTCAGAACTGTTCAGTCTTTGCATATATTGATTCACAAATTGTAATGTTTGTAATATAGGTACTATAAAGATGAGATTTAATCCATTTTTATTATTTTTATTATTATTATACAGGATTTATATAGTGCCGCATTTTACAGCGTAAGGGCAGACGGTTACAATACCATTTAATTCAGGAGGAATTAGAGGGCCCTGCTCGGTAGAGCTTACAATCTTTTATTTTGCGTTCCCTGGTTCTTACCTCCGCCACATCAACAGGCTAATAAAAAAAAAAAATGATTAAATTATGTTTTCAAGAAATATTTTAGTTTGGTTCGGTGACATAATCACTGGGTCTCTCTGCTTCTCTATGCAAGGCAGGCAGATCTAGAAAAAGTGTGGGCTCTTGGCCCCCTGGGGACTCAATAGAAAAGTCCACTGAAGTCTCTAAATCAATAACAGAGTCCATCACACTAGGGTAGGCATTCCATGAGTAGATGGGGTTGATTTACTAACACTGGAGAGTGCAAAATCTGGTGCAGCTCTGCATAGAAACCAATCGGCTTCCAGGTTTTATTGTCAAAACTTAATTGAAGAAGCTGAGGTTAGAAGCTGATTGGGCACCATGCACAGCTGTGCCAGATTTTGTACTCTCCAGTATTAGTAAATCAACCTCATACATAAAGAAAAAGGGAGGCGCCTCTAAGTGTAGTTATGGACAATAATTTATATAAATTTACCGCGATGGGCAACTCACATGTTTTTGAAAACAATGACGCTCTTCAATAAATAAAGCCGCTGTATCTCGTGAGCGTCCTTTTAGCCAAGCGGCATGACAAAGGAGTGTGCATGCTTCGAAACGCGTAGTCACACCCTGCTTTGGTGATGCCATCTCTGCTTCAGGTGCATTCCAGCGTGGTTCCGGATGTGAGGACGTTATCGATGTGTCCTCTTCTCAGGTCCCCCTACGGTGCTCCTGGCTCCTCCCACTTGATCAGTGCCCCCCCATAGCAAACTGCTTGCTATGGGGGGCACTGGTGTGTGCTCGCTCCCAAGACCTGCTTTATGCGTCCATAACACTCACAGAGCCGTGGCTCGGCTCCGCCCCCACTCTCTCCTCATTGGCTCACTGGCTGTGATTGACAGCAATGGAAGCCAATGGCTCCCGCTGCTGAAACAACTAATAAGGAGAAGGAGTTCCTGGACAGCCGAGGCTCTTGTGCACATCGCTGGATTGAGAGGGGGCTCGGGTGAGTATTAGGGGAGGGGGGCTGTGGTGAGGAGCTGCACACAGAAGGTTTTTTACCTTCATGCATAGAAAAACCTTCAAGCTCCATTCACACCTGAGTGATCTGAAGCAACAGCTGCGGCCGCTCGTTTTTGTTAGCTCTTTTTTTTTTTGTACTTGAGTGTTTCTGGAGCAGCACGATTTATTTGAATGGGCCTCCCTCAGCTCCGAAAATGCTCAAAAAGAAGCTCATGTACCAAATCTTGGCACAGAGCCAAGAGCGTTTGCGGTAACGACTTTTGCTGCGATCGTACCGCGATTTTGTCGCTCTGCAATCGCGGCAAAATTGCACTGCGTTGGAGGGGGGGTGCCATTAAGAAATAATGGCGTTGCAAACGTGTTCCGTGTTTTTGCCGCGATTCTGGCATCGGTGGGCAGAGTCACGGCGATTCCACCCTCGGTCTAGAACGCCCTGGTGTGAATGGAACCTTAGCCGTTACAACCACTTTAGGAACCCTCAGCCCTGATGTGACGCCGCCCCCCCCCCCCCACCCCCAGTGTGCATGCGGTGAAGCATGCAGGGCGCCGGACTCTATTCGTTTTTTTTTTTTTCAAGCCACATGTTTAGAGCCTGAGGCGCAGAGCACTGTGAATCAATATTCTCTATTGTTTTCTGGCTTCCACTCCCGGCCAATCAGGACTGAGGTGTGGGGAGACCGTGGAGGGGTGAGAAGCTCACAGTGTGCGGTGAAATCAGAGCAAGCCATTTCAGTACAGGGAAGGAGCCTGTACAACTGTGCAAGACTGAATGGATTGCTGAAAAATATCATTTTTAATTAATTATTATCAAACTATTAATTACTTATCTAATATTAAAATATAATGTATGAATAACTATTAATAATATAAGTCTGAGATAGACAGACTTGACTGGTTCCTCGGGTTGCTTCTCCCTCTCCCAGTTTAATTCTGCTGTAAAGTGACTGATCTCAGGTCAATTTGAGGTACTTAAACTGCTCACATTTATAAAAAAATACATATAATGTCTTCATGATTACAGAGCCGCATTAATGTGTCCTTTATATAAATTATTTTACTGAATGATATCATCAATGTGAACTCACAGAAGGCGGGTTTCTTTGTCTTTCACATTGTGGACATAAATGAATTCCCGGCCGTCTGTCATTGCAGACAAATTGCTGTAACAGGAGACTGTCATACAATACAATGGGGGAGCATGCAGTAACACAATTACCTGTACACACATGAGGAGAGCCACTTAGAGATGCATGGTGGAGCAGCTATTCTTCTCCTGGGATCTCACCACCCAACCATGACATGTCACAAGAATTGGGAAACACAGAGCTGGTGTATTTTTCCTTTTAATAAAAAAAAAAAAATCATACTATATATATATATATATATATATATATATATATACACAGTGGGGAGAACAAGTATTTGATACACTGATGATTTTGCAGGTTTTCCTACTTACAAAGCATGTAGAGGTCTGTAATTTTTATCACAGGTACTCTTCAACTGTGAGAGACGGAATCTAAAACAAAAATCCAGAAAATCACATTGTATGATTTTTTTAGTAATTAATTTGCATTTTATTGCATGACATAAGTATTTGATACATCAGAAAACCAGAACTTAATATTTGGTGCAGAAACCTTTGTTTGCAATTACTGAGATCATACGTTTACTGTAGTTCTTGACCAGGTTTGCACACACTGCAGCAGGGATTTTGGCCCACTCCTCCATTCAGACCTTCTCCAGATCCTTCAGGTGTCACTGGGCAATACGGACTTTCAGCTCCCTCCAAAGATTTTTTTATTGGGTTCAGGTCTGGAGACTGGCTAGGCCACTCCAGGATCTTGAGATGCTTCTTACGGAGCCACTCTTTAGTTGCCCTGGCTGTGTGTTTCGGTTGTTGTCATGCTGGAAGACCCAGCCACGACCCATCTTCAATGCTCTCACTGAGGGAAGGAGGTTGTTGGCCAAGATCTCGCGATACATGGCCCCATCCATCCTCCCCTCAATACGGTGCAGTCGCCCTGTCCCCTTTGCAGAAAAGCAGCCCCAAAGAATGATGTTTCCACCTCCATGCTTCACGGTTGGGATGGTGTTCTTGGGGTTGTACTCATCCTTCTTCTTCCTCCAAACACGGTGAGTGGAGTTTAGACCAGAAAGGTCTATTTTTGTCTCATCAGACCACATGACCTTCTCCCATTCCTCCTCTGGATCATCCAGATGGTCATTGGCAAACTTCAGACGGGCCGGGGCATGCGCTGGCTTGAGCAGGGGGTCCTTGCGTGTGCTGCAGGATTTTAATCAATGACGGCGTAGTGTGTTACTAATGGTTATCTTTGAGCTCTCTTCAGGTCATTGACCAGGTAGTTCTGGGCTGATCCCTCACCTTCCTCATGATCATTGATGCCTCACAAGGTGAGATCTTGCATGGAGCCCCAGACCGAGGGAGATTGACCGTCACCTTGAACTTCTTCCATTTTCTAATAATTGCGCCAACAGTTGTTGCCTTCTCAACAAGCTGCTTGCCTGTTGTCCTGTAGCCTATCCCAGCCTTGTGCAGGTCTACAATTGTATCCCTGATGTCCTTACATAGCTCTCTGGTCTTGGCCATTGTGGAGAGGTTGGAGTCTGTTTGATTGAGTGTGTGGACAGGTGTCTTTTATACAGGTAACGAGTTCAAACAGGTGCAATTAATACAGGTAATGAGTGGAGAACAGGAGGGCTTCTTAAAGAAAAAATAACAGGTCTGTGAGAGCTGGAATTCTAACTGGTTGGAAGGTGATCAAATACTTATGTCATGCAATAAAATGCAAATTAATTTTTTTTAAATCATACAATGTGATTTTCTGGATTTTTGTTTTATATTCTGTCTCTCATAGTTGAAGAGTACCTATGATAAAAATTACAGACCTCTACATGCTTTGTAGACACGTTGAAGGGTTTTCCAGCATGAACGGCCATGAAGGTCATGATACAGCATCTCAATCAGATTTAAGCCCGGACTTTGACTAGGCCATTCCAAAACCTTCATTTTGTTTTTTATTTTAGCCATTCAGAGGTGGGCCTGCTGGTGTGTTTTAGATCATTGTCCTGCTGTATAACCCAAGTGCGCTTGTGGTCAGGAACTGCTGGCCGAACATTCTCCTTTAGGATTTTCTGGTAGAGAGCAGAATTCATGGTTCCATCAATGATGGAAGTCGTCCAGGTCCTTAAGCTGCAAAGCAGCTTCAGACATCACACTTCCACCATCATGTCTGACTGTTGGTATGGTGGTCTTTTTATGAAATGCTTTATTTGTTTTATGGCAGATGTAACGGGACGCACACCTTCCAAAAAGTTCAACTTTGGTCTCATCAGTCCACAGAATATTGGTCCAAAAGTCTTAGGGATAATCAAAATGTTTTTTGGCAAATGTGAGAGAAGCCTTTGTGTTCTTTTTGGTCAGCAGTGGCTTTGTTTTTGGAACTTGTCCATGTTGGCTCTGACGCCACTTGGCAGAGCCAACACCATGACACCAATGATCTTTTTAGCTGTCTGTAAGGGTGGCATTCTGACCTCGCAGAAGTAGACACCCATGCCCGTGCGCTCCCATCTGGGACCTGAACCAACTGTGTGTGTTAAAGGCACACACAGCACCCAGGAAGCCACACCACTGCTCATTCCTCCTTCCAGCAAATTGACATAGCAGTAGGAGCCCATTGCTCTGTTGCCCTCAGTACCCTCCTCTACAATTCCTCTATAACCCAGAAGTCCAGCGGATTGACCCAGAACTGGTGGCAATGCAAAGGAACTGCAGGTAAGTGTTTGGGGACAGGACATAGCAGGGGCATTTTTTACCTTAATCCAGAGCAGCCATTTTCAACCAAGGTTCCGTGGAATCCTAGTGTCTCTCCTGAGATTGATAGGGGTTCCTAGAGCTGTTGCGGGTTGACTTTCCATCTGATGATGCGTAATTCCAGGCCTGGTGCCACTTGGCAAAGCCAACACCATGACACCAAGGATCTTTTTAGCTGTCTGTAAGGGTGGCATTCTGACCACCAATAAATTAATTTGTTCCCACTGACCACCAATAAATTAATTTGTGGGTTCCCCCAGATCTAATACATTATTTCAAGGGTTCCCCTGGAGTAAAAAAAAAGTTTAGAAAGGCTGATCCAGAGAATGCATTAGGGTAAAAACCACCTAGTACTTATCACCACTTTAATTTTTTTAATTGTAATTGAAACAAAGAGATTATCTCTTATTATTCCACCATCCTCTGATCTCGGTCAAACCAGAAACTCCTACCTAATCCCTGACACATTCATTTTCTATTAGTATGTTATTAATTGTGACTGCCTTCTACATGACCTTCAGACTTTATTTTCCACTGTATTAAAGCCTCTAAGCATACTCTATTTTTGTGCGGCCACAAATTCATTTATAAACAAGGAAAATTGCATTATGTCCTCTTTCAGGCAAGGCGTAGAGACATCCAGCCGTCATAACCTGACCTTCCTCTAGTGATTGGGTTTTATATCCTCAGGTATCATGTCTAGGACAGGGAAGATCTCTGCAACCAAATCTGCTGACTCAGGCTAATTAGAATGTCTTTACTAGAGGAGACCATCTTAAAGGAATGCTGAAGTTATCGTTATTTGATACTTCAGAGCCTGTTTGTAATGGTTCAGATGTTTTCCTTCGTCATTGATGTTTACTACTTTTTGTTTGCCATTCGATCCGTTAGTTCTGTGCTTTTTTTTATTCTTTTAGTTCATTATTATTATTATTATTATTATTATTATTATTATCATATATTCTTTTATTTCTTTATTATTATTATTATTATTATACAGGATTTATATAGCGCCAACAGTTTGTGCAGCGCTTTACGTTAGGGCAGACAGTACAGTTACAATACAATACAGGTTATTATTATTTATTTTTTATTATTAGTAGTATTGTTATTATTATTTATTCCTTTATTGCTTTTTTTTTTTTTTTTTTTTTATGTAAAATTGAAATTTACAAAAAAAATAAAAAATTCCAGGGTTAATACAGCACTATGACAACTTTGTATAGAATTAATTAAAAAGGAGATAGAACAAGAATGTGTAGAATGTGGGACTTTAAAGGTACATCATGTAAGTGAAGACACAATTGAATAAAATTATACAAATATTTATTAGAAAAACAATTTAAAAACAGGAAGAAAAAGGAATACAGTTTACAGTCACAGTCAAAGGTAAACATCCATTACCAAACATTGACAGATGAAAAAAACTGTAGTCACATGAAGCTAAACATAACCACGTCCAGAAATTTCAACATGTTTCGCCAAAATGGCTTCATCAGGAAATGGATGAGGATATTTGATTAGTGAATGAAAATACACATGATATGTCCAACCTTGGATGTATAGAAGGAACAAAAGCAAAAAATTATATAAAGAATATATTGAGATATCACATAACATTTATACAGGTGTATAGCTTGCACAACCATGACTCCATCATAAAAAAAAAAAGAAAAAAAAGGAGCTTCAATCTGCTACTCAAAAGTTCAATAAAGACATCCCCGTGATCCTTAAACATCGCTCTATTTACTTTGGAAATGGTTAATACTCTAATTGTAGTCCTTATTTGCCAAAACTTCTCTTTTCTGGCCCCTGTAGAAATGCTGGCAGCGGCCATCTTGCTTGTGGGCGTCTGAAGCTTGTGCCAGTGAGTCGCGGGATCTAGTGCAGCTAGCTACCCAGCATGCACCTCCGGTTCTCGCGCATGCGCAATAGTATCATTGCCAGGCGGCACTCTGTGTCTGGATATAACGCAAGATTAGATGATTAGGCTACCTGAAGACTCCTGGGAAAGATGGCGCCGATATCCCAGGAGTCCAGGGGACCGCCTAATGACGTAACAGCCGAGGTCAGGGATAGGCAACCTCGGCCCTCCAGCTGTGGTGAAACTACAAATCCCATCATGCCTCTGCCTCTAGGAGTCCTGCTGTGATTGTCGGGGTCTTGCAATGTCTCATGGGGCTTGTAGTTTCAAAACAGCTGGAGGGCCGAGGTTGCCTAACCCTGGCCTAGATGATGGTAGTTTGGTGTATGTAGATGACCGAAGATGATGGTAGGTTGGTGTATGTATATAAGCCTACCCCTGGCCTAGGTGGTCGGGACTGGAAGTGCCAAAAATTTAAAGAAAAAAAAGGTACTTAGAAATGATATAAAATATTGATAAAATCCAGTTATTGTATTGCAGTGGGGCATTATGATCATCATAAGTTGTAAATATGGGTGAAGATTGCTTTAAAATAGTATTAAAACAGAATTTCATTCAAATTCTAACTAAAGTAAAATTTACTCAAACCCCAATTCTTAGACTATTCTATCCACCCTGTAAAAGAAAAGATGTCTATACTTGCCTATTCTGAAGCCGCTCCGGTCCGGTCACATGATCAGCTCCCATTTCCGGCTTCAGTGTAGAGGAGAGGCAGTGACAACAGATGCCCCATAGTAAGCCTATGAGTGACGTCATCGCGCAGGCTCTGCAGCCGTTGTCACTGCCTCTCCTCTTCACTGAAGCCGGGACTGAACAGATCTAGTGACCTATACCTTCAGTATAAGTAAATATAGACATCTTTCCTCTTACAGGGTAGATCAGTGATTCTCAATCAAAGTGCCGCGGCACACTAGAGATTTGCAGTTGTGCCGTGGGAGGTTTGAAAAATATTTTAAATTGCTGGCGTTTTGAAACCTTGAACATATCGAAAAATTAAATGGTAAATCAATGTCGCAAAAGTTAAAAAAGTAACATATATAAAAACATAATCTCTGTCAGTCTGTCATTTATCGGTTCCTTTCGTAACGCGAGTAGACATGTGCAATTCGTTTAGTTCAGAATTCGTTTTTTAACGAATTTCGACAAATTCGTTTACTCGGAAATGTCCGTATTAATGAAAATCTGTTTAACAATTTTTTTTCAGAATATTCGTACGTTTGAAAATTTGTCAATTAGAAGATTCAGAAAATCATCAATTTTGAAAATTCTGAAATTCTAAAATCCAATAATTCGGAAATTCGAAAATCTGAAAATTCGGAAAATCGGTAATTCGCAATTCAAAAATCCAAAAATAAGAACGAAAATTCAAAAGACCGAAAATCCGAAAATAAGAATGAAAATTCGAAAACCCGAAAATTAAAAAATCTGAAATAATAACTAGTAATAACTTAACTACTACTAACTATTAAATTTTAGGTATTGGAATTTCCTTTCAAATTTGGCTGTTAGTGAACGTAACAAATTTATCCAAAGTTACGAATTATCCGAATAACGAATGCCGTATCTAAACTAATGGAATGTAACAAATTAATAATAATAAATAACAATAATAATAAAGATGTTTTATTATTATTTATTAATAATTTGTTCTGTTCCATTTGTTTAGATGCAGCATTCGTTATTTCGGATAATTTGTAACTTCGGATAAATTCATATTTGTTACGTTCACAAACAGCCAAATTTGAAAGGAAATTCCAATACCTATAATTTAATAGTTCGTAATTATTAGTTAGTTAGCTATTATTATATTAGTTTGAATTTTCAGATTTTCGTTCTTTCGAATTTTCGGATTTTCTTATTTTTGGATTTTCCCATTTCCGAATTTCCGAATTTTGGAATTTCCAAATTTTTGAATTTCTGGATTTTCGGATTATCGAATTTACGAATTTGTGAATTTTGATCATGACGAAAATGAAGGAAACGAAAACAAACACATTTTTCAGCAGTGTCTAAACATGAGACTTGTGTGAGATCTCGAGGGAACTCGATCACTCAAAAAGAGCCTGGATGAGTTTTGGATCTCAATCAAGAAGTCATATCCTGCATCCAGTTCAAAAGCAATCAAAGTAATTCTGCCATTTGTGTCTTCATGGTTTTGTGAGTTTGGATTTTCAGCATTGACTGAAATCAAATCGAAAGACTGAGAGACTTCTTAAAATCGACGATGAAATGCATGCTTGTTTGTCGACTTTGGAGCCTCGCTTCAGTCTGATTTGCTCTTGAAAGCAGGCACATCCTTCACAATAAATTTAAAATGAAATTTTTACAGTATCTCACAAAAGTGAGTACACCCCTCTCATTTTAGTAAATATTTTATTCTATCTTTTCATGTGACAACACTGAAGAAATGACACTTTGCTACAATGTAAAGTAGTGAGTGTACAGCTTGTATAACAGTGTAAATTTGCTGTTCCCTCAAAATAACTCAACACACAGCCATTAATGTCTAAACTGCTGGCAACAAAAGTGAGTACACCCCGAAGTGAAAATGTCCAAATTGGGGCCAAAGTGTCAATATTTTGTGTGGCCACCATTATTTTTATCCAGCACTGCCTTAACTCTCTTGGGCATGGAGTTCACCAGAGCTTCACAGGTTGCCACTGGAGTCCTCTTCCACTCCTCCATGACGACATCACAGAGCTGGTGGATGTTAGAGACCTTGTGCTCCTCCACCTTCTGTTTGAGGATGACCCACAGATGCTCAATAGGGTTTAGGTCTGGAGACATGCTTAGCCAGTCCATCACCTTTATCCTCAGCTTCTTTAGCAAGGCAGTGGTTGTCTTGGAGGTGTGTTTGGGGTCGTTATCATGTTGGAATACTGTCCTGCAGCCCAGTCTCTGAAGGGAGGGGATCATGCTCTGCTTTAGTATGTCACAGTACATGTTGGCATTCATGGTTCTCTCAATGAACTGTAGCTCCCCAGTGCCACCAGCACTCATGCAGCTCCAGACCATGACACCAACATGCTTGACTGTCGCCAAGACACACTTGTCTTTGAACTCCTCACCTGGTTGCCCCCACACACGCTTGACACCATCTGAACCAAATAAGTTTATCTTGGTCTCATCAGACCACAGGACATGGTTCCAGTAATCCATGTCCTTTGTCTGCTTGTCTTCAGCAAACTGCTGACTTTCTTGTGCATCATCTTTAGAAGAGGCTTCCTTCTGGGATGACAGCCATGCAGACCAATTTTATGCAGTGTGCGGAGTATGGTCTGAGCACTGATAGGCTGACCCCCCACCCCTTCAACCTCTGCAGCAATACTGGCAGCACTCATACGTCTATTTCCCAAAGACAACCTCTGGATATGACACTGAGCACGTGCACTCAACTTCTTTTGTCGACCATGGCGAGGCCTGTTCTGAGTGGAACCTGTCCTGTTATACCGCTGTATGGTCCTGGCCACCGTGCTGCTTTTTCAGGGTCTGGCAATCTTCTTATAGCCTAGGCCAGCTTTATGTAGAGCAGCGATTCTTCTTTTCAGATCCTCAGAGAGTTCTTTGCCATGAGGTGCCATGTTGAACTTCCAGTGACCAGTATGAGAGATTGAGAGCAATAACACCAAATTTAACACACCTGCTCCCCATTCACACCTGAGACCTTGTAACACTAACGAGTCACATGACATCGGGGAGGAAAAATGGCTAATTGGGCCCAATTTGGACATTTTCACTTTTCACTTAGCATGTCTCCAGACCTAAACCCTATTGAGCATCTGTGGAGCATCCTCAAACAGAAGGTGGAGGAGCTTGAGGTCTCTAACATCCACAAGCTCCGTGATGTCGTCATGGAGGAGTGAAAGAGGACTACAATGGAAACTTGTGAAGCTCTGGGGAACTCCATGCCCAAGAGGGTTAAGGCAGTGCTGGAAAATAATGGTGGCCACACAAAATATTGACACTTTGGGTCCAATTTGGACATTTTCACTTAGGGGTGTACTCACTTTTGTTGCCAGCGGTTTAGACATTAATGGTTGTGTGTTGAGTTATTTTGAGGAGACAGTAAATTTACACTGTTATACAAGCTGTACACTCACTACTTTACATTGTAGCAAAGTGTAATTTCTTCAGTGTTGTCACATGAAAAGATAGAATAAAATATTTACAAAAATGTGAGGGGTGTACTCACTTTTGTGAGATTCTGTATGTAAAAATAAATAAGTTCTTCTCCATAAGAATTGTTAAATCTTTTTAGTTGTGCCGTGAAATTTTTTAGATCGTTTTGGTGCACCGCACGACACAAAAAATTTGAGAAACACCAGGATAGATAGACCCGTCTTAGAATGGGGGTGGGAGTAGATTTAGGCTTAGTTAGAATTCAACTGGAATCACACTTTAAACCTTCTGCGATTTTTAGCTTAACACCATGAGCTCAACAAAATCAACAAAATTTCCCTGTAAACTAAATTCTTATAAAAGCACTTGCCGTTTACAAATTTCCCTGGTGCTGGCTCCTGCTTTCTCAGTGCTGGTTCCCTGAACTTCTGGTCTTCATAGATTGGAGTAACCAGTGGACAGTGCAGTCTGTGGTCAGTCTGTTACCTTGGAGAAAGGGGCGCCGGTGAGTGCCTTGCCATCCTAGACTATGGGGCTGTGTGTTTTTTTTTTGATGCACACAGTGTAGGGAGCTCCATAGGATGCTTCAAGAGAAAGCAGCAACCAACTGGAAACCTGGGGCAGCGTTGGGATGGGAGCTTTGGGACACCAGCGTATGCTGGAATATAGGTAAGGATTTAAAGATGAAGTTGCATACTTAGTGATTAAATCAGCTGCTAAAAGAGGCTAAATTAGGGTTTAACCCGTTCCCGCCCAGCCTATAGAGGAATGACGACTGGGTGGGCCTTTCGTCCCTCCGGGGGATGTCATGTGATGTCCTCCCCTTGGGGGAGCGCAGCGTGGCAATCGGTGTTGAGCTGTGTCCCTCGGAACATCACTGATCAGGGTAAAGAGCCAATGACATAAGCTCTTTACCATGTAAATAGCTGTGTCCAATGTAAACAAATGCAGGTTATGGGCATTTCCTTTCCTCAGTGCTGTCAGCATCTGAGGAAATTAAAGCCAATAACTGGCTTTCCAGTTACAAAGGGCCATTTACACCATTTTTTTTTTTTGTGGTGTGGATTTCCTCTCCAAATCCATACCAGACCCAGTTGTAAAGGACGCGATGGCCGGCTTCCCGGCCTGCTCCTTAGCAACCAGCTATATACAGTGTGTTCAAAGAGGAAAAAAAAGTAAAATGCATGAAAACTGAATGCAAAAGGGCAGGTTTAAAAACGCAAAATGCACCGCAAAATGCGCCATCAACCGCAACCGCATAGATGTGAACCTAGACTTAGTCTAGACCTAGAATTGCTAAAATTGCTAGCACAGCAGAGGCAGAGTGCAAGGGATTTTACAAGCTCATTGGATTCCTGGCATGTCGTTTGCAGTATAATCCTTCCCTTGGCTACTTACATGTATTTCATTATTGCAATCTGCACCTAATGTTTCGTTCACAAAAGCGAAATGTAACTGATTATCATTTGACATTATAAAGGGGAAGCTGATCTTCCGCAAGACAGAATCGAATGTTTCAATCGCTCCATTTCAGCTTCGTCTGGTTTAATGTCTGAATCCCCAACTAATTGGAATTTTAACTATTACAAGGATGACATTTTTATAAGTCACTCATTTAACATGGCATGAAAACCTCCAGTGGAAATTTTCTATTGTTAATTGAAAGTTCCTGTAGTCTTTCTTTTCATAGACTATACTGTTTCACTTTTTTAATTGTGTTCCAGAGCCAGGAAAACAAATGATTGGTTAGCAGTCTTAGTGGTGGGGCAGGCCACATTGGCAAGACCTAATGTAGATGTACAGTATATCACAAAAGTGAGTGCACCCCTCACATTTTTGTAAATATTTTATTATATCTTTTCATGTGACAACACTGAAGAAATGACACTTTGCTACAATGTAAAGTAGTGAGTGTACAGCTTGTATAACAGTGTAAATTTGCTGTCCTCTCAAAATAACTCAACACACAGCCATTAATATCTAAACTGCTGGCAACAAAAGTGAGTACACCACTAAGTGAAAATGTCCAAATTGGGCCCATAGTGTCAATATTTTGTGTGGCCACCATTATTTTCCAGCACTGCCTTAACTCTCTTGGGCATGGAGTCCACCAGAACTTCACAGGTTACCACTGGAGTCCTCTTCCACTCCTCCATGACGACATCACAGAGCTGGTGGATGTTAGAGACCTTGTGCTTCTCCACCTTCTGTTTGAGGATGCCCCACAGATGCTCAATAGGGTTTAGGTCTGGAGACATGCTTGACCAGTCCATCACCTTTACCCTCAGCTTCTTTAGCAAGGCAGTGGTCGTCTTGGAGGTGTGTTTGGGGTCCTTATCATGTTGGAATACTGCCCTGCGGCCCAGTCCCCTCAAAATAACTCAACACACAGCCATTAATGTCTAAATCGCTGGCAACAAAAGTGAGTACACCCCTAAGTGAAAATGTCCAAATTGGGCTCAATTAGCCATTTTACCTCCTGTCATTTCACTCGTTAGTGTTACAAGGTCTCAGGTGTAAATGGGGAGCAGGTGTGTTAAATTTGGTGTTATCGCTCTCACTCTCTCATACTGGTCACTGGAAGTTCAACATGGCACCTCATGGCAAAGAACTCTCTGAGGATCAGAAAAAAAGAATTGTTGCTCTACATAAAGATGGCCTAGGGTGTAAGAAGATTGCCAAGACCCTGAAACTGAGCTGCAGCATGGTGGCCAAGACCATACAGCGGTTTAACAGGACAGGTTCCACTCAGAACAGGCCTCGCCATGGTCAACCAAAAAAGTTGAGTGCACGTGCTCAGCGTCATATCCAGAGGTTGTCTTTGGGAAATAGACGTATAAGTGCTGCCAGCATTGCTGCAGAGGTTGAAGGGGTGGGGGGGTCAGTCTGTCAGTGCTCAGACCATATGGGGCACACTGTATCAAATTGGTCTGCATGGCTGTTATCCCAGAAGGAAGACTCTTCTAAAGATGATGCTGAAGACAAGCAGACTAAGGACATGGATTACTGGAACCATGTTCTGTGGTCTTATGAGACCAAGATAAACTTATTTGGTTCAGATGGTGTCAAGGGTGTGTGGCGGCAACCAGGTCATGAGTACAAAGACAAGTGTGTCTTGCCTACAGTCAACCATGGCGGTGGCAGTGTCATGGTCTGGGGCTGCATGAGTGCTGCCAGGACTGGGGAGCTACAGTTCATTGAGGGAACCATGAATGCCAACATGTACTGTGACATACTGAAGCAGAGCATGATCCCCTCCCTTTGGAGACTGGGCTGCAGGGCAGTATTCCAACATGATAACGACCCAAAACACACCTCCAAGAGCACCACTGCCTTGCTAAAGAAGCTGAAGGTAAAGGTGATGGACTGGCCAAGCATGTCTCCAGACCTAAACCCTATTGAGCATCTGTGGGGCATCCTCAAATGGAAGGTGGAGGAGCACAAGGTCTCTAACATCCTCCAGCTCTGTGATGTCGTCATGAAGGAGGGGAAGAGGACTCCAGTGGCAACCTGTGAAGCTCTGGTGAACTCCATGCCCAAGAGGGTTAAGGCAGTGATGGAAAATAATGGTGGCCACACAAAATATTGACATATGAAAAGATATAATAAAATATTTACAAAATGGTGAGGTGTACTCACTTTTGTGAGATACTGTTTGTTTGTTGATTAACTTACTGTTTAATTAAGATCATTGTTCGCTGTTAATTGGATTGGTGTTTGAAGTTTGCATTGTCATACTAATATCCTCAAGAGGGGAATATCCTCCTGTGGGGTATACAGTATGTGTCTGAGTTTCAATAAATGGTCATTCCTTTGGTTCTCTCCCCACATCTTGCCTGTGTACGATGATTGGGGTAAAAAGGGCTGGTATTAGCTCTCGGTCTGCTGGATGTGGTTTGGAGGACAGGAGGCACCTAATCTTTAATATCTAAAGCAAACTCACCAATTGTCTCCATCATTTATTTTAAGAAATCACTTTGAAAAACACCCGCTTGCATTTCTATCCGTGGCCATTTTGAGTAATGGCAGATGATTCATGTAGCATCTACTTCCTGGAATCCATGTGCCCTTAGGTATGCCATACAGTCAGGAGGGTGTGCCTAGCTGAGAAAGCCCCTCCTTCACTCCTCCCATGATGAATCCTGGGATGTATATGATATAATTTTGGCCTAGGCCAGAATCAGAAAGCAACTGAAGAAATGTAAAAAAAAGGTTTAAAACAAGTAAATATAATATACTTTCCTATCTGTTTACTAAGGCTAGCAGCATAATGATTAAAAATAGGGGGAGTTTAGTTCTGTGTTAATTTTTTTTTTCCCAGTGCTCTGTCCCCATGTAGTACTTTTGCCTCACGTTCCTAGTGCTCTAAAAGCCTAGCTATGTGATTGGGCTGCAAGGGGTGGGCCAACTCAATATTGAACCCTACGTACTAAGACTGGGATGCCAATAAAGTTCATGTGCGTGTAAAGGCAGGTGTCTCAATAGTTTTGGCAATGTGTCTGTTCCCACTGACAACAGTGATCATTTTAGCTATCTGTGAAAGTGCATTCTTTCCACTAACCATCAATGCAAGTCCATATTCACACATGCGTACTTAAGCATATGCCTGTGTGAGGTTTATGTTTGCCCACATGAGGATGCACAGGTGTTCCATCCATGCCAATGTAGGCAGTTCCGTTCATGCCAACTGGGATGCAGCAGTTGCTGCTCCTAATCAGACAGCCAGGTGGGTGCGCAGCCCCAAACACACACTATCTGCATTTGGAGTCACACTGGGTGGAAGTTCTAAATTCTCTTTATAGGTGGTTAATGGGGGTCAGCTGTGTAGACCTAAGCAGTATTCTTCCCAGTGACCATCAAGGCCAATGTACCATGAGATGTGGATATAGTACCTATTGGTAGGGGTTCACTGAGAATAGAAAATGATCTCAAGGGTTCCGCCATGTTAAAATGGTTGTGAAAGGCTGCTGTAGAGTGACAGATGAAGGACAACTCTGATGAGCCGTGCACATGATAGGATTTTCAGACAAAAAAATGTTAGCTGTGAGCTTGTTGTCGGAAAGTCCGGCCGTGTGTATGCTTCATAGAACATTTGTTGGCGGAATTTCCGCCAACAAATGTTTGAGAGCAGGTTGTCAAATTTTCCGACAACAAGACTTGTTTTCGGAAATTCCGAGCGTGTGTACACAATTCCGACTCACAAAAGTCCACGCATGCTCGGAATCAAGCAGAAGAGCCACACTGGCTATTGAACTTCATTTGTCTCGGCTCTTATGTGTTATACGTCACCGCGTTCTTGACGTTCGGAATTTCCCACAACATTTGTGTGACCGTGTGTATGCAAAACAAGTTTGAGCCAACATCCTTCGGAAAAAAATCCACGGCTTTGTTGACGGAAAATCCTATCGTGTGTACATAGCTTGAGTCTGCTGGGGCTGCTGACATCACATCTAAGATGGCGGCCCCAAACAGCAGTCTCAAGACTCTTGGATGTCTACATAAGGGAGGCTTTTACAGGCAAATAACACAAATAAAATACATTACAGGCATACCCCACTTTTAAGTACGCAATGGGGTTTATTTACTAAAGCTGGAAAGTGCAAAATCAGGCTCACTTCTGCATAGAAACCAATGAGCTTCTAACCCCAGCTTGTTCAATTAAGCTTGGGTAATAAAACCTGGAAGCTCATTGGTTTCTATGTAGAAGTGAGCCTGATTTTGCACTTTACAGCTTTAGTAAATAAACCCCATTGCGTACTTAAAAGTGGGGTATGCCTGTAATGAACATTTATGCCCCGTACACACGGTCGGATTTTCCGATGGAAAATGTCCGATCGGAGCGTGTTGTCGGAAATTCCGACCGTGTGTGGGCTTCATCGGACATTTTCCATCGGATTTTCCGACACACAAAGTTGGAGAGCAGGAGATAAAATTTTCCGACAACAAAATCCGTTGTCGGAAATTCCGATCGTGTGTACACAAATCTGACGGACAAAGTGCCAGGCATGCTCAGAATAAATAAAGAGATGAAAGCTATTGGCCACTGCCCCGTTTATAGTCCCGACGTACGTGTTTTACGTCACCGCGTTCAGAACGATCGGATTTTCTGACAACTTTGTGTGACCGTGTGTATGCAAGACAAGTTTGAGTCAACATCCGTCGGAAAAAATCCTAGGATTTTGTTGTCGGAATGTCCGAACAAAGTCCGACCGTGTGTACGGGGCAATAAAGTGATAGAAATATTGTGGAAATAAAGTCTGGTTCAATAGGCTTGAACTATTGAGCTGTGTACACAGACTTTCTACAACAAATAGGTAAGGCAATTGGCAATGAAATATTTGAAAATAAGCCTAATGCTGGCCATACACTATACGAAAAATCGGGCGAAATTCGGTCATTTAGACAGTTCGTTCGTTTTTCGGCCAGTTAATGGGCACAAAAATCAATAATCGTTGGGACGTTTTTGAGCCGAAAAAACGAAGGACAAGTTTTGAACGAATGATCAATTGAAAGGTTAATGTGTTTCCGTCCGAACTGTTTGCATTAGGCTGCTTTCAGGGGCCTTCTTTCTTTCCCGAGGGCTTTCACACTGGAGCGGTGCGCTTGCAGGGCGGTCAAAAAAGTCCTGCAAAAGTCCTTTGGAGCGCTGTAGGAGCAGTGTATTTACTGCTCCTAAAGCGCCCCTTCCCATTGAAAACAATGGGGCAGCGCTGCAAACCCTCTTTGCCGGCGGTTTTAACCCTTTTTCAGCTACTAGCAGGGGTTAAAACCTCCCCGCTAGTGGCTGAATAGCGCCACTAAAACGATGGTAAAGCGGCGCTATATTTAGCGCCGCTGTACCGCCAGCACCCGCACGCCTCAGTGTGAAAGTACCCTTAGGTAAATGTAAAAAAACTAACAAAAAATTGATTCATTTATGTCCACTGAACGAATTTTCGGTCATTACATGATGGCACTATCGTTTGGCTCTCACGGCCGAATGTCCATTTTTCCAAAATGGATTTGGCCGATTTTTTCGTATTGTGTGTGGCCAGCATTAAGCTGCTCCTGCTGCTTGGATATTGGAAAGCATAATATCTATAGAATATATTCATGTTCAACATTTGATTTTTTCGTAATTAAAAAAAAACCTTTCAGGACTCAAGAGGGAGCAGGTGGCTCAGTTCTCTGGATGATAGACAGATTCTATTTCTGTTGCACACCTGAAAGATGTGCACTTGTTTATAGGAAACATCTTCAGAAATAGCATGAATGAATGGCTGCAGCGCTTCCTAACAGCATGACATTAAATCTCAGCGGCAAAGGTTTATTTTCACCATAGCTTTTCTTTTGAACACAGTTGCAGAACTTTTCCGTAACACAAATCTGTTGCCAATATTTCATTACTTTTAAACACGAATGTAGAACATTGTATCATCAACAGCTCCATGTCTTTTTCGGCTTTTGTTGCATTAGGAAACAGTAGTATAAGTGAAGTACCTCTCCGCTACAACGCTTCATTTCACAAGGCTTATTGTTCCTGCAAGATAGCACTTGGTAAATTCACAGCGTTTCTTAACAGTTGTGGGCTGCGTGGGAGGTGTAGCAGTGATGCATAAAGATCACCTCACTTTTATATTTTATATATTCATAAATAGAAAATTGCCAGTCACTCCTTGTAACTGCAACCACTGGACTGTGAGAGAAAGTCAACTCAATTACTTTCACAAAATGATGCTTGGAATCAAATCCTCTATTTTAAAACATTGAGGGTCTTGGAATGGACATGTACAGTATATGTTCAGCTCCAATGACTCCCTTCCTCTGTCTTGGTCTGTCTCTCTCTCTCTCGTTCTTTTTCTTTCTTTCTTTCTTTCTTTCTTTCTTTCTTTCTTTCTTTCTTTCTTTCTTTCTTTCTTTCTTTCTTTCTTTCTTTCTTTCTTTCTCCTTTTTTCTTTTTCTTTCTCCTTTTTTCTTTTTCTTTCTCCTTTTTTTCTTTTTCTTTCTCCTTCTTTCTTTCTCTCTCCAGCGTTATCAAAGCTTGCTGAAATTTCTAATAAGAAAGCCCGGCACTAGCACCTCCTAACTTTCCATGCAGTCTCTCATTTTTTTCCTCTCTCTTCTATCTCTCACTGTTTCTTTCAGCTTGTTCAGTTAAAGCGGGGTTCCACCCAAATTTTGAACAATATCTGTATGTATTCTCTTCCTTGCCTAGATGCTGACATGCCGTTTAAAAAAATTTAAATCGCCGTAATTACCTTTTATTTTTCCATTCTTCTTTGCACTTCCTGGTTCTCCTCCCGTGGGAGTAGGCGTGTTTCTAGCCTCTCCCAGACTCCTGGGAGCTAGTCTCAGGCTTTCCAGGATGCCGCTGAGCATGTGCGGGAACGAGCGGTGAATGCTGGGAGCACAGCATTCACCACATCCAGGAAATAAATGCTTGTGGGCTTCAAATGCCCACAATGAAGATGGAAACCGCCTGCAGTGAATAATATTATTATTATTCTTTCCGATGAAATCTGATACAGGCAGACATATTACACACAATATGTGAGTATGTAATGCTGAGAAGAAAAGTTTGTGAATGAACTCAAAAAAAAAAAAAACGATAGATAGGTGGACCCCCGCTTTAAGCTTTGACAATAAAACCTGGAAGCTGATTGGTTTCTATGCAGAGCTGCACCAGAGTTGGCACTCTCCAGCTTTAGTAAATCAACCTCTTTATCTCTCTTTCTTTCTCTACGCTCATTGTCTTCTTCTTTGTCTCTCTCTCTTTCCTTCTCACTCTGTCTATCCCTCTCCCATCTTTCTTTCTCTCGTTCTCTTTTTTCTCCTTCTTTCTCTCTCTCTCAATGCAAAGCGTTATCAAAGCTTGCTGAAATTTCCAAAAGGAAAGCCCGGCACTAGCTTTGCACCTCTTAACTTTCCATACAGTGTCTCATTTTTTTCCCTCTCTTCTATCTCTTACTATTTCTCTCTTTGTCTTTCTTTCTTTTTTATTGTCCGCTTCTTTGTATCTCTCTTTCTCTTTCTCGTCTTTCTCTCTCTCTTTCCTTCTCACTTTTTGTCTCTCGCTTCATGTAGAGTATTATCAGAGAATACTAAAATTTCTAATAATAAAGCCCAGAGCTAGCTCTGCGCCTCCTAACTCTTCCTGCAGTCTCTCACTTTTTGTCTTTCTTTCTTTCTTTCTTTCTTTCTTTCTTTCTTTCTTTCTTTCTTTCTTTCTTTCTTTCTTTCTTTCTTTCTTTCTTTCTTTCTTTCTTTCTTTCTTTCTCTCTTTCTTTCTCACTTTCTTTCTTTCTCTCTTTCTTTCTTTCTTTCTTTCTTTCTTTCTTTCTTTCTTTCTTTCTTTCTTTCTTTCTTTCTTTCTTTCTTTCTTTCTTTCTTTCTTTCTTTCTTTCTTTCTTTCTTTCTTTCTTTTTCTTTCTTTCTTTCTTTCTTTCTTTCTTTCTTTCTCTGTCTTTCTCTTAATGTACAGTGTTATCAAACATAGCAGACATTTCTAATAAGAAAGCCCAGTGGTAGCTTTACACTTCTTAACTCCACCTGCAGTATCTCATTCATTTTTTGTCTGTGTCTCTCTCTCTCTTTCTCAGTCTATTTTTGTTTCATTTTTTCTCTCTTTCTCTCTCCCTTTGTCTCTCTTTTCATGCAGAGTGTTATTAGAGGTTACTGAAATTTCTAATAAGAAAGCTTAGCACTAGCGCCGCCTTTCTTAAACTCTACCTGCAGGGGGAATATACAGAAGAACACTGTCTCAGCTGGTAGTGTTGGCTGTGGTGGGTGAAGTACATCCTTCTTCCAACTCATTTAGATATGAACAAGGAATCTGCTTCCATGTAGATCTAACCTAAACACAGGCTATTCAGGTCTATTCACCTACTCTCACATTCACCATCTGCCAGCTGCAAATGATTCATTTTAGATATAAAATATATTCAGAAACCAAGGAAACATACTAAGACAGTAAAAACAGAAGAAACATTTATAAGCAAAAAAGAGGGGCTTTATAAAATAATTGCAAAGAGATGAAAAGAAGGGGCATGACCAAGGATGAAATCCTCAAGAGACAAATTTCTACAAATGCCTACTCCTTTACATGATCTGATTGTATCTAAAAAAAATTCAAACCTTGGATGAACGATTTTCTATCACTTCCATTCATATTATTTTTAGGTCAAACTAAACCATTGAACAGTTACTTCTTCAATGAGTAGTAGTATGAGAATGAATAGAGTTATTATAGTAAATGTTTTTCACAGCAAAACTGGTAATTTTGCTGGTATATGGTTACTTCTGTATAGCGGAGACTCTCAGTTTTGCTCATGTAGCTGCTTAGACAAAATTTGCTTGAAAAAAACAACTTTTTTTTTTTTCTTGAATTAGCAAGTGATTTCTTTAGGGGAGATTCATTTATTTCATTTTGTGTTTTTAGTATTTTTCTTTTTTTGTGTGTGTGTGTATGTGATCAATATTTGTATATTGATGCTTTATTTTTCACTGTCTGTTTTCTTTTTCTGGGAAAAAAATGAAAAATAATGAGGCTAATGAGGGGCCATTTTGTGGTACAAGAGCAGGTCTAGGGTAGTAGAAGGGAGCTTGCATAATACTCAAGTGGCATTTCTATCAAATTATTCCTTTACAAATGTCCAAAACCCTTAATTTGGCTTCTTCTGTTGAGTCCAATATGCTTTGTGTATTGTGTATGTGGTCATTATTTGTATATGGTAGTTTTATTTTTCAGTGTCTGTTTTTTTTTTTTTTCTGGGAGAAAAAGTATCAAATAATGAGGCTAATGATGCGCCATTTTTTTGACACAAGAACAGGTCCAGGGTAGTAATAAGGAGCTTTCATAACCCTCAGGGACCATTTAATTCCATTTCTTGGAATTACGGCCAAAAACACCTTAATTTGGCTTCTTCTGTTGAATCTAATGTGAATTGTGTATGTGATTATTACTTGTATATGGTTGCTTTTTTTCACTGACTGTTTTTTGTTTTTTTTTCTTCTTCTTCTTTTTTCTTTCTGGAAAAAATAAGGAAAACAATGAGGCAAATGGTGGACCATTTTAGGCACATTAATAGGTCCAGGATACTAGAAAATAGCTTTCATAATCCTCAGGGGACATTTAAATCCCATTATTCCTTCAAAAACTGGCCATAACACCAAACTTTGGCTTCCTCTGTTAAGTCTAATTTGTTTTGTGTATTGCACAGGTGATCATTATTGGTATATGATTGTTTTTTTATTTTTCACTGCTTGTTTATTTTTTTCTCTTCATTTCTAGAAGAAAAAAAAAAGCGAAATAATGAAGCTAATGATGGGCCATTTCTGGCAGGATAGTAGAAAAGAGCTTTCATAGCTCTCAGGGGCCATTTTAATCCATTACTCCTTTAAAAACTGCCAAAACGCCTTCATTTGGCTTCCTGTATTAGGTCCAATGTGTTGTGCCAAAATGGTGTAGTTTCACCAAAATCTCTAAAATTTTGCCAGAATTTTAGGGAATTGGAAGCTTTCAATTTTGCTTGTGTCTAAATTGTTATTTTCAATTTGATCTTTTAGAGCATGAAAAAAAAATGGTTTGGGATTGAAATTGGAATTTCTTTTTTGGAATTCAATAGTTTATCATCATTTTGATGAAATAGAACAAATAAATGACACCCATGAATGAAACATTACCATATAGAAGTGAATAATAGAATAATTATAAAATAATAATAGAAATATAAAATAAATAGTATATCAGTAGAATAAATAAATGACATCCATGAACAAAATATTACCATATAGAATAATTATAAAAAATAATAGAACTTTAAAATAAATGGTAGAATAATAGAACAAATAAATGACACCCATTAATGAGATATTACCATAAAGAATAGAATGATAGAATAATTATAAAATAATAATAGAATTTTTAAAATAAATAGTATATAAGTAGAATAAATAAATGACACCCATGAATTAAATATTACCTTTTAGAGTAATTATAAAAAAAAATAATAGAATTTTAAAATAAATAGTAAAATAATAGAACAAATAAATGACACATATGAATGAAATATTATCATATAGAATAGAATGATAGAATAATTATGAAATAATTATAGAATTATAAAATAAATAGTAGAATAATAGAACAAATAAATGACACCTATGAATGAAATATTATCATATAGAATAGAATGATAGAATAATTATGAAATAATTATAGAATTATAAAATAAATAGTAGAATAATAGAACAAATAAATGACACCTGTGAATGAAATATTATCATATAGAATAGAATGATAGAATAATTATGAAATAAATAAATAATTATGAAATAATTATAAAATTATAAAATAAATAGTAGAATAATAGAAAAAATAACTGGCATCTATGAAAGAAAATATTTCCATATGGAAATTGAACTTTCGATCCTTGGAAATCACAGGGAGTCAGCAACTGTTATGATACAAATGACACCTTCTGCACATAAAACAAAACTGGCCAGGTTGGCAAAAAACACATTCTAATATTGAAAGTGGTTCTAAAGGCTTAATGTTTTTTTTTTACCTTAATGCATTTTCTGCATTGAGGTAAAATAACTTTTGTTTTTAGGACCCCACTATACTTACCTGAGCCTGATCTCATTCCAGCACTGTGGCCAAGAGCAATGGCTCTCTCCACCTTCTCCATCCTCGCACGGAAGCTCCACCTCTACACAGTTCGTCGTGATGGCGTCTTCTGTACTTCCTAAAGACTTCATTGTGATGAAACGCGTAGAGGTGAAGCTTTCGGAACGCAACTTCCGGCCATGTGATTTCCGGTAATTGGAACGCGAGCCCGCTTCTGGTTATGGCGGAGCGACAGTGTACAATTTCAGGCTATATTGGTGCCTATCGGGCACTTTTTATGTAAGAGGCCAATTGCTTGTTTTATTTAGTCCCTAATTATGAAATAAACCTACTGCACTATGAGTATCTTTCTCTCTTTGTGCTTACTTTGCTATATGTGAGTTATCAATTGAAGGGGAAGTGTTCCACCAGCTTAAGTTGGGTGTTCCTGGCTATCTGAGGAATGATATCAAGTTGTTATAGACCACTTCTAACGAAGCGGTCACTGATGGTCTGGTGAGTGTTTAGCATTTTCGCGGCTCACTGGTGTCACTTTATCGGGTGGAATGAATCTTCAAACTGAAAGTGGCTTATGGACTTTTAGGTGGCGTGGATATTTTCTGGACCTTATTTTGCACAACATTGTTATTCCGTATTGGTGTGGTGTCACTACATACACATCTATTTGCTGATCTTTGTTGCATTGGTAATTGCACGTTTAATTATTAATATTTATTGATTATTCATTTTTATCATTAAATGTTTAGTTTTTTTGGTACATATGTATTCATTTATACCACATGATATATGAATTTTCACTGTTTTGTATTTTTTTACTCACCATTATTTATATAAACGTATACATATTCAGGTATGTGCATACCTTCCAACTTTTTGAGATGGGAACGAGGGACACTTATTAGCAAAAGTATGTAGGCATAGGACACGCCCTGTGCCACGCCCCCTTAAAGGAGAATTACACACAAAAAATCATCAGTTAAACCCCCAAGTGCTTTTTTTAGCCCACTATTCCAACAATGCAGCAATTTAGATAGTCCAAAACCCTCTCGGAGATTTAGGGCAATTTTTGGATTGTCTCCCCCTTCCCTCCAATAATGCAGCAATTTAGATGTTGGATTAAAGTTTAGCACTGGGAAACACTTTTTGAAAAATAAAAAGTGCATTTTATATACAACTATATAGATCAGACCAAAATGAGGGACAAATGGGGAGGAACGAGGGACAGAGGAACTTTGTTCCAAATCAGGGACAGTTGGGAACTATGTATTTGGTTAAGGGTTGGAATATCAGTTGGCTTTACACATATTTTTAACCCATATTAGTTGTATTTTTTGGGGCTTATTATCAGCGCCCCCTGTATTTAACCACATGCCGACAGCTGCATGCCGATATACGTTGGCACAATGGCAGCGGTGGGCAAATGGGCGTACCTGTATGTCCCCTTTAATTGGCGCGCGCCCGCTGCGTACAGCGTGACCATGCCCGCGGTGTCCCGCGATCATGTCACGGAGCCGCAGAACGGGGAGATGCCTATGTAAACAAGGCATTTCCCTGTTCTGCCTAGTGACATGTCATCGGGAGCAGTGATCGCTGTCATGTAAGTTGAAGCCCATCCCCCCCACAGTTAGAATCACTCCCTAAGACACACTTAATCCCCTCATCGCCCCCTATTGATTAACTTCTTCCCTGCCAGTGTCATTTACACAGTAATCAGTGCATTTTTATAGCACTGATCGCTGTATAAATGACAATGGTCCCAAAATAGTGTCAAAAGTGTCCGATGTGTCCGCCATAATGTGGCAGTCACGATAAAAATCACAAATCACTGCCATTACTAATAAAAAAAAAATAATAATAAAAATGCCATAAATCTATCCCCTATTTTATAGACGCTATAACTTTTGCGCAAACCAATCAATATACGCTTATTGCGATTTTTTTTTTTTCACCAAAAAATGTAAAAGAATACATATTGGCCTAAACTGAGGAAAAAATGTGTTTTTTTAGATATTTTTGGGGGGTATTTATTATAGCAAAAAGTAAAAAAATATAGCTTTTTTTTCAAAATTGACGCTCTTTTTTTGTTTAAAAAATAAAAAACACAGAGGTGATCAAATACCACCAAAAGAAAGTTCTATTTGTAGATAAAAAAAGACATCAATTTTGTTTTGGTGTAACGTCGCACGTCCGCGCAATTGTCAGTTAAAATGACGCAGTGCCGAATCGCAAAAAGTGCTCTGGTCAGGAAGGGGGTAAAACCTTTCGGGGCTGAAGCGGTTAAACCGTACTTCTAAAATTCTCCTTTTTTTTATTTCCTTTTTTTTTTTTTTGTTCAATATTCTATTTTAAGCATTTTGTTATATCTTTTGATAAGTGTAAAATACATGATTGGATCAGCCAGAATTCAGTGAGCTCCTAACTTCCTGTGCACTCTTAGCAGACTTCCTGTTGTAGGGTGACAACACTGTTCCTTAGATACAGTATGGTGAATGAGCGTTGTCACACTCGGACTGGAAGGATCAACAGGTTAAAAAAAAAAACCTAATGCAACCACAGCATCTAGGGACTGGTAGGCTGCTGTATATTATATTGTATTTTTACTGTTGGGTTTGGATAAGCTTTAACTGATGTTTGCTGTAGCTTGGGAACTTGCATATTAGTGATGCTTTTATGTGCCTTTGTTGTGAGCCTTTTATACTTCTGTTCCTAGTGAAACTGTGATTATTAAGTGCCTGCAGCGATGCCAAACCTATTTTGACACCTGTCACCTGACATGTCAGTACATATCATTTATCATTGTTGCAGACACTTATTTCATTCTTTCAGTATAAGTTGTAATAGCAACACAATGTACACCCACGTGCCTTGCTGAGCGCACAGACTCGTATACAATTATGCAGAGGATTTTCACTATAGCTGTTTAAAATGCTTAATGATCCTCAGCAAATCCTAGCATGATGTGCGCAGTAATACAGGCATATAACAGCATGGATTCGCTGGGTGGAATGGTGTCATTACACAATTTCATTACAATTTGTAAATTTTTCACCTAGGTGGGCTAATTTAGGGTATCTTGTCCCCCATCATTAATTTTGTCTGCATGAAAACTCCATGTAGTGTCTGTAGACATTTCTGGAGAACTTTCGTTTGGTTCTGGCATTGTTTAAACCACTTGTAGGCAGGTGCAGTCTACTTTCTCCACTGCAGGTGGCCCTCAACCGCAGCGGCATTGGGGAGGCAGAGGAAGTCAAGAGGAACATGGTTCCTCTATGATTTCCTGGGGGGGGGGGTGTCCGATTGGGTGCTGCCATCCTCTCATTTGACTCTGGTGGCCATCTTGGGTTAGGCAGAGTCTATTTAACTACCATCTACCCCCCTTCATAACCAGGCCATTTTTTGCAATATTGCGGAGGCAGAGGAAGTCAAGAGGAACATGGTTCCTCTATGATTTCCTGGGTCACGGGAGGGGGGGGCTGTCCGATTGGTTGCTGCCACCCCATGTGACTCTGGTGGCCATCTTGGGTTAGGCAGAGTCTATTTAACCTCCATTTACCCCCTTCATAACCAGGCCATTTTTTGCAATATTGCGGAGGCAGAAGAAGTCAAGAGGAACATGGTTCCTCTATGATTTCCTGGGTCACGGGAGTGGGGGGGAGGTGTCCAATTGGGTGCTGCCACCCCATGTGACTCTGGTGGCCATCTTGGGTTAGGCAGAGTCTATTTAGCCACCATTTACCCCCCTTCATAACCAGGCCAATTTTTGCGATATTGCGGAGGCAGAGGAAGTCAAGAGGAACATGGTTCCTCTATGATTACTTGGGTCACTGGGGGTGGGAGCTGTCCGATCGGGTGCTGCCACCCCATATGACTCTGGTGGCCATCTTGGGTTAGGCAAAGTCTGTTTAACCACCATTTACCCTCCTTCATAACCAGGCCATTTTTTGCGATATTGCGGAGGCAGAGGGAGTCAAGAGGAGCTTGGTTCCTCTATGATTTCCTGGTTCACTGGGGGGGGGGAAGCTGTCCGATTGGGTGCTGCCACCCCAATGCGACTCTGGTGGCCATCTTGGCTTAGGCAGAGTCTATTTAACCACCATTTACCCCCCTTCATAACCATGCAATTTTTTGTGATACAGCACTGCGTCACTTTAACTGACGATTGCACGGTCATGGGACACTGTACCAAAAGGTACGTCCTTTTTTTCCCCACAAATATGGCATTATTTTGGTGGTATTTGATCACCTTTTTTATTTTTTGTGCTATAAACAAAAAAAAAACACTGACAATTTAAAAAAAAAAAAACAAAAAAAAAAACAATATTTTTTTACTTTCTGCTATAAAACATATCCCATAAAATGTAAAAAATTTCTTTATAAATTTAAGCCAATATGTATTCTGCTACATATCTTTGATTTAAAAAATACCAATTAGCATATATTGATTGGTTTGCGCAAAAGTTATAGCGTCTACAAACTGTGGGATATTGTAATTTATCTTTTTACTATCAGCGACTTACAGCAGACATTCTGACACTAACTGACACTTTTGACACTTTTTGGGGACCAGTGACACCAATACAGTGATACTGTACTAATGACACTGGCTGGGAAGGGGTTAACATCAGGGGCGATCAAAGGGTTAACTGTGTGGCTAGCCAGTGTTTTACTGTACTGCATGAGGTGCTTTTACTGGGGGAAGAGATGAAATTTATTCCATGCTTTGCAGGGACACAAACACCATCCCTTCCCTTTCTTAGAATGGCTATTTGTCTTTTGCTTTGTTTACATAGGCAGATCGCAGTTCTGTGTCTCTGCCTGACGATCGGCGGGTTCCCGAGGACATTGAGTACTCTGCACCCGCTGATCAGCTTCTGTTGTGTGTGATTACAGCGGAAGTGAGCTGCCGGCGGTGCGCATGTGCACCCCCTACCCAGAAGTGTCGGATCACTTATACAGTATCTCACAAAAGTGAGTACACCCCTCACATTTTTTGTAAATATTTTATTCTATCTTTTCATGTGACAACACTGAAGAAATGACACTTTGCTACAATGTAAAGTAGTGAGTGTACAGCTTGTATAACAGTGTAAATTTGCTGTCCCCTCAAAATAACTCAACACACAGCCATTAATGTCTAAACCGCTGGCAACAAAAGTGAGTACACCCCTAAGTGAAAATGTCCAAATTGGGCCCAATTAGCCATTTTCCCTCCCCGTTGTCATGTGACAAGTTTGTGTTACAAGGTCTCAGGTGTGAATGGGGAGCTGGTGTGTTAAATTTGGTGTTATCGCTCTCAATCTCTCATACTGGTCACTGGAAGTTCAACATGGCACCTCATGGCAAAGAACTCCCTGAGGACCTGAAAAAAAAATAAAATAATTGTTGCTCTACATAAAGATGGCCTAGGGTATAAGAAGATTGACATGCATTTTGCATGTGGGTGGTGTAAAGACAAGTCACCTGTCTGTCAGAGACAGTGAATAGCGGTAGGGAGAGGTTCCAGATGAGTAGGGAAAAGATAGGGACATGCCAATCTTCCTGGATTTGGGTAAGGACTGACCAAGCCGAATTCCGCCCCTCAAGGAAGATGCTGTCGGCATGGGCGTCCGCAGAACTTTTTTTCGGGTGGGGGGGGGGGCTTTGGCAGCGGTGATACACAGTCGCATTTAACCCTTTCTTCAACCGCTAGTGGGGGTTAACGCGGCCAGATGGCAGTGTGAAATAGCTCTTGAGAGAATTCAGCTTCACTCCATGCCCATATAAATATAGCCTAGAGAATGTACATCTTTCTATATTGCAATATATTGCAATACCTCTGTTGTGGCCATATTTTGATCTTTATGAAAACAGCCTATACTGTATAGATTGTTTTCATCAAGATCAAAATATGGCCACAACAGATGTATTGCAATACATTGCAATATAGAAAGATGTACATTCTCTAGGCTATATTTATATGGACATCATGGACTGGTATGCCTGAGAGTAACTTCCATACAAATTGAAGAAGATATTATAACACACAACACAAATATATTTTTCCAGCAATAGCTCAGCTGACCAACTTTCCAAGAAATATATATATATATTCTCCTCCTAACTGGCACAGTGGCACTGCAATGCTGTTACCTGTGGTTCAGTGATGCGATAGCACCGGCACCGTAGGTCACTGGTCACTGCAGGCACCTGTGGGAGGAGCCGGCGCCGCGCCGGCCAGATTGGCATATCGTCGTTACACAGGCAGGCTGAGGCAGCCAATCACATTCCGGAACAGCCGATATGTCGAGCAGAGGCCCGAGTGGCAGTCAAAACCAATCCGATGATCGGGCCGGGGGTGAGGGAGGGAGGGACGGATGTCTGTATCAATCTATGATAAGTTGGAACAGACTGAGAGCAGCCCCAGGCCAGCAGACATAGGAAAAAAGTCCATGGCTGCCGGGAAGGCGGCTGCGGCGGCCATTGCGTTACAGGTGCCACTGGTGGCAGGTAGCACTGGTTGGCACTGGCAGGCACTGGTTGGCATTGGCAGATGGCACTGGAAGGTGGCACTGGCAGATGGCACTGGCAGGTGGCACTGGCAGATGGCACTGATTGGCACTGGCAGGTGGCACTGATTGGCATTGGCAGATGGCATTGGTAGGTGGCACTGGATGGCAATGGCAGGTTTCACAGCCGATAGTGTAACCGTGTGAAACTGTATGGAGAGAGAGAGGGGAACTGACAAATTCAGCGTGATGTTGGAGGTGGGCGGGACCCAGGGTGGGCGGGACCCAGGGTGGGCGGGACCCAGCAGCTATCCAGCCAATGATTGGGCTGTTTAAGAAAGGGGCAGGGCCACATACATGTAGTGGCCCGCTCAGATCCCATCCCATTGGCTGGTGTTGTATAGCTGGGTCCCGCCCCCCGGGTCCCGCCCCCCCTGGGTCCCGCCCACCCCCGACATCCAACCTCAATTTTGACAGCTTCTCTCTCTTCATACAGTTTCACACGGCACTGCTCTGCCAAGAGCGTGTGGAGAAGGGAGGAGGAACCCCACGTTCCTCCTCCCTTCTTCGATATATTGGTCGACCTACCTTCTTACGATTCCAGGGGGGGGCAATTGCCCCCCTTGCCCTATGCTGCGGACGCCCATGGCTGTCGGCACATCCGAGACCTGCTCTTCTACACATCGCTGGTATATCCTGTGAGTGTTCCCGGTAGGCTGCCTTCCTGCTGGGCTTATTGTGAATTACCAAACTTTACCTACAATACAGTTCTGTTATTGCATCTGGACTCAGAGTGTTTAATGCCGCCGCTCCCCGCATACTGGTTGTGTGTCAGCAAACCAGATGAGAACCACAAGAGGAAGGAAGAGAACCAAGTGGTCACCTGACCACAATGCAATCAAAGGATCTTTTTTGAGATTTTTTTAAAGCTAAAATATAGTGAACATTGATCAATGGACAGTGATGGCAATGGGGGGTAACAATAATTTGCTGACTAGAAAAGCTACAATTTCTGGGGAAATTGTGAAAAGTGTTCTTGCCTCTACAACTGGAGTGGGCGGAGTAACTGGGTGGGGTGGAGTGGCTTGAGTAACTGTGAAAAGTGTTAAAAAGCGTAATATTTTAAAAAGTATAAATAGTAGTAAAAAAGTTCCATCATTAGCTGAAAGAGCTGAACATTTTTTTCAAAAGTAATTTTTTTTTTTCAAAAATGAATTTTTTTTTTTTCAAAAATGAATTTTTTTTATTCAAAAATGATTTTTTTTCTTCAAAAATGATTTTTTTTTCTTCAAAAATGATTTTTTTTTTTCAAAAATGATTTTTTTTTAAAAGTAATTTTTTTTCTCAAAAATAATTTTTTTTTCGAAATTATTTTTTTTTTAAAGTATTTTTTTTTTTCAAAAATATTTTTTTTTTTTTCAAAAATAATTTTTTTTTCAAAAATATTTATTTTTTTTTTTTAAATATTTTTTTTTTTCAAAAATAATTTTTTTTTTCAAAAATAATTTTTTTTTTTTCAAAAATATATATTTTTTTTTTTCAAAAATATATATTTTTTTTTCATGGGGCGGTCATAATGTTTCAGCTGATCATGGGGTTGTCAGCTTTTGTCACCTCCCGCTCTAGTTTTGAACATTTCACCATTCATTCCTATGGGACCAATTTCACCGCAAAAACGACGATATTTCGTGAACCATTCGGCGAAACGTTCCACAAAGTAATAGCACACCAATTAAATGACATTGAGGCCGGATTCACACTGGTATTTTTCAGCTTTTCACAAAGTTCCACAAGGTAATAGGACACCAATTAAATGACATTGAACATTTCGGAATTCATTCCTATGGGACCAATATTGCCGCAAAAAACTACGATATTTCGTGGACCATTCGGTGAAATATTCCACAAAGTAATAACACACCAATCGGGAACAATCCGCTCGTTTCGGTATATTACTTGTCTCTGTAGTGTAAAAACTGTGGGAGGAGTCTACAAGCATTATCAAGTCTAGCAGATGAAGTCACATGCATTTGGGGTGTCTCAGCATCTTGTGTTTACAACCACTGTTTCCTAGCAACGCTCATGCCCTGTTTATGCTTCCCAAATACTACTTCATCAAAACTGCCCCATCAGAATTACCCCATCAAAACTGCCCCATCATATTCCTCTATTATAAATCAGTACATGGTGTGTCTGTCCCCTCCCCCGGGCTCTGTAATCAGAGCTGAGATGCTCCAGCCACCTCCCCCCCTGTGTATAACAGAAGCTTTGGTAACCATGGCAACAAAACAAACACTAACAGTACACTCTGATTAATGGCTAAAATTTCCTGAAATGACCTCTAAACAAATGGCCGTATTTTCAAAACTATACATCCTACAGCGAAGATCTTTATATTGTGAGAATCACAAGACCCAGACCTAGATTTTGATGTATAGTATGTCTCTGAAATATTAGAATTGGAGGCACAGTCGCAGTTTAGAAATTGCCCTTCAAATTTGAAGGGGCTAGAGTGTAGTTTCAATGAATGTCAATGGACGGTGTGAGTTGCAAACAAATGGTCATATTGTGAAAACTATCAGGACTATGGCTTAGCCGTGGCCATGTTTAGTGGCAGCAGGGATAGCTGAACGTTTTGATATAAGATTTGTGTAGGTGGGCTTGAAAATGAGGGAGTGGCGGCAGTTTAGAAATCATGTTCTGATTTTCCAGCTTTTGTCATCTCCCACTCTAGTTTCGCCATTCATTCCTATGGGACCAATTTCGCAGCAAAAACGACGATATTTCGTGAACCATTCGGCGAAATGTTCCACAAAGTAATAGCACACCATTCGGGAACAATCCGCACGTTTCGGTATATTACTTGTCTATGTAGTGTAAAAACTGTGGGAGGAGTTAGGGTGGTAAATTTGGCTATAATAATAAGAATAATATATATGTGAGATAACAATAAGTGGTCTTGCTATGCAAGAACACTTAACTAGAGTTCTACTTTAACCTATGTGGTAAGCTGTACCATATGGAGTGTAATAATAACTAAAGTAATTATAAGAAAAATAATAAGAATTCATCTCTCCAGATGGACTGTATATAGCTAGCTAGCTAGCTATATAGCTACACTATTTAACCATACCACCCGCTTGTATGGCCACAAGTATGTTGATACTCCACCAAATTATTCATGTGTTTTTAGTGAAGAGTAGTGATGAGCTAAGGTTCTGGCCAAACCTACAGAAAACTGTCACATGATGGAAGGCCGCCATCCTAATCTAGGGAATTCCCCACCCCACAGTGTAAATTTCAAAGGGCGGGAATGCTGGAGACATCATTCACCTAATATGACCACATGGCCGTAATTGGTCAATGACAATGATATTGACATTTGGGCAATGATATCATCAGCATCCCTGCTTCTCTGTTAGATGTGGCTGCATAGCAAGGAATTCCATTGGTGCAGCTGATTGGGCTGGCAGACTGTGATCATGTGATTGTTTCCCTAGGGTTAGGCCAGGATCTTAGCTCATCATCACTAGTGAAGAGTGCTGTTAATGCTACAGCATACAAAGTAATTGTCTTTCCAAACCCTGTGGCAACAGATTGGTGAAGGTCCTTTTCTGTTCCAGCATGACTATACCCCTCTGCACAAAGCCACCTCCATAAAGACATGGTTGAAGAGTTTGGTGTAGAGAAACTTGTGTGGCCTTCATAGAGCCCTTACCTCAACCCTACTGAACACCTTTGGAATGAATTGGAATACTCATTTTAAATCGGGTCTTCTCACCCATCATCAGTACCTGACTTCACAAATGTTCTTTTGACTGAATGAGCACAAATTCCTACAGACACACTCCAAAATTTTGTGGAAGACCTTCCCAGAAGGGTGGAGGTTGCAAAGAGGGATAGGGGATCAACTCCTTATTAATTCCCATGGTTTCGGAGTGGGATGTTCAGCAAACACATATAGGTGTGATAGTCAGGTGTCCACAAACTATGTAGTTATATTCTATTCTATCTACCGCTTAAGCTCTGCAGTTTTACTGGTACAGGGTGGCACCTCTGCGCCGGATCATGTATATATATCTGTAGACCGGCTCTTCCAGGTAACAGGCGTGAATACTGACCGCTGGCGGCTCGCTCCCGATGTGATTATACTCTATATCCGCTGACACCCACCAATCCTTTGGTACAGAGGTAAAACGGTAGTCTGCCTATGTAAACAAGGCAGATCGCTGTTCTGTCAGGAGGTAAGGCATGGATCCTGTGTTCCTGCAAAGCAGGGACAAGGATCCATGTTTTCCCCCAGTGAAAGCACTTCCCACAGTACACAAAAACACTATACAGTGACAGGGCATATTTTTAGCACTGATCACTGTATTAGTGTCACTGGTCCCCAAAAAGTGTCAGTTAGTGTCCAACTTTCCACCGCAATATCGCCGTCCTTCTATATGTCACTGATCGCCGCCATTACTAGTACAAATATCATTATAATTTATTAATTATTGTTGATTTTGGAAAAACCGAACCACAAAATTAACCCTGTAGAGAAGAGGACCTCATCAAAAAAGGAAGGAGGCAACCTCTCAAGTCCACAGGGAAAAGGGGAATTTAAATGTGCCAATCCATGAGGGAAAAAATGAAAAATCAAATACGTAAAAAATATGAGTTTATTGTATCATATTAAAATCAAGTGACATCTAATTAAAATCACATAATACAAGACAGGTGATATTGTTTAGGCAGAGGATAATCGATGCTACAAGCATGTGAAATCAGTGCGTTTCACTGAATTAGCTTCCTCAGGATTCACGCTTGCCTATAGGATTATTCAGATCTTTGGGTCAGCATGAACTATATGGGTAAGTGATTTTGTGGCTATGAACTTTGGGATGGCTGGCTGGGGCCCCTTGTGCTTTTTTCTGTCCCCCCATGAGTGCCTTTGTATTCCTTATCCCCTTACCCCCCTCCCTGGTTAATATGATGAATTTGTATCAATAAATGTATAATAGAATTTTCTTCTGTTTACAATGTTTTCTGTTATGATTTTCTTTATTCTTTTAGTTGCCATCTTCAAGCGTGAATCCCGAGGAAGCTAATACAGCGAAACGCGTTGCTTTCACGTGCTTCTAGCATCTATTATTGTCTGCCTAAACATTATCACCTGTCTTGTATTATGTGGTTTTAATTAGATGGCACTTGATTTTAACCACTTCAGCCCCGGAAGGATTTACCCCCTTCCTGGCCAGAGTACTTTTTGCGATTCGGCACTGCATCGCTTTAACTGACAATTGCGCGATGTTGTACCCAAACAAAATTGATGTCCTTTTTTCCCACAAATAGAGCTTTCTTTTGGTGGTATATGATCACCTCTGCGGTTTTTATTTTTTGCGCTATAAACAAAAAAACAGCGACAATTTTTTTTGCTATAATAAATATCCCCCAAAAATATATAAAAAAACTAATTTCTTTCTCAGTTTAGGCCGATATGTATTCTTCTACATATATTTGGTAAAAAAAAATTGCAATTAGAGTATATTGATTGGTTTGCGCAAAAGTTATAGCGTCTACAAAATAGGGGATAGATTTATGTCATTTTTATTATTATTTTTTTTTATTAGTAATGGCGGCGATCTGCGATTTTTATCGTGACTACATTATGGCGGACACATCGGACACTTTTGACACTATTTTGGGACCATTGTCATTTATACAGCAATCAGTGCTATAAAAATGCACTGATTATGGTATAAATGACACTGGCAGTGAAGGGGTTAAACACTAGGGGGCAATCAAGGGGTTTAGTGTGTCCTAGGGAGTGATTCTAACTGTGGGGGGATTATCTCAATAGAACATGACAGAGAACACTGCTCCCGATGACAGGGAGCAGTAGATCTCTGTCATGTTGCTAGGCAAAACAAGAAAAAGCCTTTTTTACATAGGCATCTCTCCGTTCTGCCGCTCCGTGACACGATTGCGGGCCCCCAGCGGGCATCGAGTCCGCGGGACACGCGGTCACGGAGTACGCGGCAGGTGCGCGCACGCCCACAATGCCACGATTTAAAGGGGACGTACCTGTACGCCCATTTGCCCAGCTGTGCCATTGTGCCAACGTACATCATCGTGCGCTGGTCGGCATGTGGTTATTATGATACAATAAAACTCATGTTTTTACGTATTTGATTTTTCTTTTTTTTTTCCCTTGGAACATTTAAAATTCCCTTTTCCCTGTGTAAGGTTCCCTCCTTACTTTTTGGATGAGGTCCTCCTCTCTACAGGGTTAATTTTGCGGTTCAGTATATTTACTAATGGGATGAGGATTTTTCTATGCCTCTGTGTTAGGAGAATACCTGTAATGAGTTGGGGACCAATGGCCGACAACGTCAGGCAAGCTCAGTTCTCAGGCCTGCGAGAGAAAGGAAAGTCTGAAATGCTGAGGGATCTCCAAACTACGGCCCTCCAGCTGTTGGGAAAATACATGTCCCATGAGGCATTGTAAAACTCTGACATTCACAGACATGACTAGGCATGATGGGAATTGTAGTTCCTGAACAACTGGAGGGCCGTAGTTTGGAGACCCCTGTGCTAGACCCATGATCAGTGTTGGGGTCACAAGCCAAGGTCGGTGGAGGAGAGAGTTTCATAGTCGGCCAAAGTCGCTTCCAAACAGCAATAGACGTAGCTCAAGTAGTATACAGGATCAGACCAATATAATCTGGTGACAGGAAGTGCAGAGGCGAGGCTTATATAGGAAGTTCATGGGAGGAGCAAGGAGTTTAAGGTTCAACGGCAATCAAGACACAAGGCAGGATTGTCCAATGGATCAGTCAGGGGGCTGTCCAGCATCTCAGATAGCTTAGCGAGAAGAGTCAATGCCAGGCACAGAAGAGGTCCTAGGTTCAAGCCCCAGGTCCTGACGTACTGCTTTTTGTACTGTTTTTGTAAAAACCAGACAAGCTGGTTGGCAGTAACAATCGGTAGCCAGCAGAACCGGCTCCTGATCATGTGACCACTGTGACAGCCAATCACAGTGGTCATGTGATCATCGATCCTTCCTGCCCTCCCTCCGGCATTCATAACTTTTTAAAGGGACACTGGGTTGGGTGGGAAGAGGTAGAAAGGGGTTACAAAAATATTAGTGTCATCATCCTAACTGTGCTATAGGGCAAGGTTGTAAATCAAAAGACTGACTGAACTGAATTATAAATCCTGTGGCAAGTAGAAGTAGTAGTATTTAATTTTTATTTTTTTTTAACAGATTGCCTGGAGGTCCATTTTAAGTATGTTTAGACAGCCTCTAACAAAATAAATGTAAGAAAATACTTAGTCAGCATTACTTATACCAAATTAAGATAAAATCAAAGAGGGATATTTTGAAATAAACAAAAAGGTGTATTTTTTTTTCTTCTGCTGAGACAAATGAGAAAAGGATAAATTTTAGTGAGTTTCCTTTTTTTTTTTTTTTTTTTTTTTGTCTAATTGGCTGAAAATGGCTCCTTTCCAAAAAATGTCCTAACAAGAAAAATGGAAAAAGGCATAAAGAAACGTACTTTTATAGCCTTATTAATGAAGCTTTTCTAATTATAATCTGTTTTAGTTAAATAAGTTTGTTTTCCACAAAAACAAATCATTATCCTAATGGCTTTGTGCGCACTGTACATCATATTATCAATTTATTTCCATCATGCGAGAGACTCTCGCTTGTCTGCGGTCTTTGTGCAGGGAATCAGTCTTTGTATTCTCATTGTCGGGAAATAAATAGTTTATCTTTGGAATCGCATCATTAAGCCGGTCAGTCACAGCTGAAATGGATTCATCTCTGTATGGGATCTCATGCTATTATTTTTTATTTTGAAAAAAAAAAATTATCATATTATAAGAAGCGGAGGTAGAAAATAGCATATCATGAATTAAATTAATGCGATGTAAAAAATGGATTAAAGATGAAAAAAGTAAAAAAGAAATAGTATGAAAATGTTTATTCATATATACTGTGAAGCTGTAGCTGTTCATTTATGTTTGTTTCTATCTCCTGATTTTTTCAGACAGTATAACCATACAGGGTGTGATGGGAAGGGACTAAAGGAATCAAAATACCTCCAACCCAATCAGTGCACACCATGGTAAAGCCTTCTTAAAATAGAAAGTGTACACATGTCTCATCCCATCATATATCCCAAAAATAAGAGGATTATTCCTCATTTCAGGCCATAAAGTGGAACTATGCCAACCATTCCCTTAGGCCCCATCAGCCATATACATGCCCAGAACTGCAAATGTATAGTGCAAATATAGTCTCATACTATGGAGCTGTTTCAAGCTCTTTGGCCCTCATCAGAGCATGTGTATGAAAACCATGGCTTTATTGAAGTAGGGCTTTATAATAGACATGTGCACTGACAAAAAAATGTGTTAGTTTTCGTTTCATTCATATTTTTGCTTTATTCGGAAATTCAAAAATTTGGAAAAACGAAAATCCAGATTTTGAAATATTCAAATTTTCAGATTTCCGAATTTTCGGATTTTCAAATTTCCGAATTTTGAATTTTCAGATTTCCGAATTTTCAGATTTTCAAATTTCCGAATTTCGAATTTTCGGATTTCCCAATTTCCGCATTTCCGCATTTCGAGTTTTTGAATTTCCGAATTTTGAGTTTTCGAATTTCCGAATTTCGAGTTTTTGAATTTCTGATTTTCGAATTTTCTATTTTCTGAACTTCGAATTTCCGAATTTTTGGAAATTCAGAAATTCGAAAATCCGAAAATTCGAAAATCTGAAAAAAGAAAGAAAATCAGTAAAATTTGAAATAATAACTATTAAATTTTAGATATTGGAATTTCCTTTCAAATTTGACTGTTCGGCATTCGTTATTTCAGATAATTCGTAACTTCGGATAAATTCTTACTCGTTACGTTCACTAACAGCCAAATTTGAAAGGAAATTCCAATACCTATAATTTAATATTATTATTAGCTAGTTATTATTTCAGATTTTCGGGTTTTGGAATTTTCAGATTTTTATTCTTTTGAATTTTCAGATTTTCATTCTTATTCTTGGATTTTCACATTTCCAAATTTTAGAATTTTTAAATTTATGAAATTTTGAATATTCGAATTTCCGAAATCTAGAATTTTCAGAAATTCGTAATTTCGTAAATCCGAAATTCATAAATTCGTAATTTCGGAAATTCTGAAATTCGTAATTTCAGTAATTCGGAAATTCTAAATTCAGAAATTCGTAATTTCAGAAATTCTGAGTTTTGGAAATTTGGACATTTTGGATATTAAAAATTTGGGAATTTCGCAATTAATGAATTTGTCAAAATTAACAAATTTGCTAAAATTAATTAAAAAAACAAATTCAGAACTAAACGAATTGCACATGTCTACTTCTTAAGACAGTAAAACAATATAGGTTAAGTTGAGATAAGACCTGTATGGTTATACCTGGGTTGGTTAACCACTTCGGCTCTCGAAGATTTTACCCCCCCCCTGTCAAACATTTCCATTTTTTGTATTAACTGGCGATTGTGGCGGTCATACAACTCTATATCCAAACAAAATTTATAAAAAAAAAAAGAAATCACACAAATAGAGCTTTCTATTTCTACAGGGATGTTCGTGCCATACTACTTGTAGATTTTGATGCTGGCCTCTGTTCATATATTTGACCAGAGCTTTCTTTTGGTGGTATTTGATCCCCACTGGGATTTTTACTTGTTGCAATATAAACAAAAAAAGACCAAAAATTTAGAAACATTTTTTTTTTTACTTTCTGCTATAAAACATCCAATAAAATAATAAAAAGTAAAAGTTTGATGGTGGAGCGAGCGGCCGCATAGTTACAGCGCTCCGGCTCTCAACAACCATCCTACAGGCATCCTGAGTCCTATATCCTCACCGAAGGTCTCAATTTGTTCCCCACGGTGGTGGGCACAAGGCAGGCTGGCTACCATGGTGAAATACGGGCCGGCTTGGCCCCCATCTACGTCGTACCGTCTGGCGGGATTCCGGAAGCAAGATGGCGCCGGGACACAGGCCTCTCAGGCAGCCACGCTGCAGGCGAATCTGTCTGATGACCGGAGCTCTGCTAGTGGGGTGAGTGCTTCTACTCCTGCTATCTTCCGTACACAGACTGTCTCCCAGTTATCACAAGACCCCCAGACCACTCAGGACCCCCAGCAATCCACTGATGATGATGGTGAGCTGAATCCCCCTGCTGAACCAACCCTAACCACCATTATGCTGGCTATACAAGATTGTAAGGCCTCCCTCACTACTCAAATAGCATCCATAAGAATGAATATCTCACTCCTCAAGCAGGATGTCCAAAACCTCCGTGACAGGGCTGGGGATATGGAGGAACGTATTAGTTCCGTGGAGGACACTATGCACCCCCTAACTGTTAAAGTGAGAGATAATACTGGGGAACTAGCAGCTCTCCGCGCCAAAATTGACGATTTGGAGAATCGTTCTAGAAGGAACAATTTACGTTTTGTTGGATTCCCTGAACGCGCGGAAGGCTCTCACCCTGAAAAATTTTTATACTCCTGGCTGAGAGATATCTTTGGCACTGATGCGCCATCGTTCTCATATGTGATTGAGAGGGCACACCGTACACCCCCACGTCCTCCCCCAGAGGGAGCACCTCCACGTTCAATCATCGCTCGCATCCTCAATTTCCAGGATAAAGTGGCCATTTTACAAATAGCAAGAGAGAAAGGTCCGCTTAAATACAACGGCAACAATATCTCTATTTATCCTGACTTCTCCGCTGAAGTGCAGCGCCAGCGCATATCATTCTCAGCAGTGAAGAGTCGTTGAAATATGCCATGCTGTTTCCTGCCAAGCTCCGCATCATATTCGATGGTAAAGCTCACTTTTACTCTAGCCCTAAAGAAGCCATGGCTTGGCTAAACGACCGCTACGGGCCAGCAGACAGGCGCAGAGGTCACTGACAGCTTCCCCTGTTTAATGTTCCCCTCTGCTGAACTCCTCATGGATGAAACCATGCAGTCCTCCATCCACTAAATGTCAACCTCATCATATGGGGCTACTCACCTATACCTGAGGTCTTATAATGAAGGGAGGGGGAGAGAAGAGAAAGAAGAAAGATCTATAATCCTGCAACAACCTTTAACATTCCTGCTTGGCCTGTCATTATTCTTGTTTTTCTTCTTTTTTTTTTGGGTCTTCCCATAAAACATACCGAAAAGACATCCTGGATCAGGACATAATTTTATTTTTTTTCTACTGTTAGTTGGGAGCCACACTGATCTCCACGTTACCTCCCCACCAGACAGTGGTGTGACCACGGAATAGTTGGGCCCTTAATAACACTTCCCTTTCCCTTTTTTACGGGGTAGGAGGGGTCTATTTGGGTTTTGGGATCCAAGGCTCGCTAAGTTGGGGATGGCCGAGCGGGGTGGAGGTTATGGGTTTTTCAAACACGGTTTGCACTTTTTTGTGCTCTTTTGTACTTTTTTTTGTTTTTTTCCCTCTTTTTTCTTTTTTGCAATTTATATAGATGCTGCTCGGAACGGTTTATTGGCTTACTCGGGCCTGTATACTGGCAATACAGACTCGAGTAAACATAGGTATTTGAAATGTGCTATACATATCATTGAATGCATGTGGCCTGGCGCGGCCTGTGAGGTACTAGATAAGTATGTGCTTATTTGTCCTTATGATCATGATATATTGTTTGTCTTACAATGTCAGGGTCCTTAAAAATAGTGTCATGGAATACTAGAGGTTTGAATGCCCCCCAAAAACGATCTCTCGTTTTTTCAGTCCTAAAGAAATGTCGTCCTCATGTGGTGTGTCTACAGGAGACCCACCTAACTGACACTAAGGTGAGGGCCTTTAGGCGTCCATGGCTGGCTCAGGGTTATCATGCTACGCACACAAATTACTCTAGGGGAGTTTCTATCCTAGTGGCTAAATCCCTCCCAGCAGAAACTATACAAGTCAAGACAGATCCAAATGGGAGATATGTCGTACTTACTCTACAAATCTCCTCAATAACGTTTACTATTGTTAACCTCTATATTCCTCCGCCCTTTTCGGCAGAGGTACTATTGAAATTGTCACTGTACTTATTGGATAGACCCCCCGGACCTCTCCTTTACATTGGTGATTTTAATGCTGTACTGGACCCAGCCGTGGATCGCTTGGGGGGTAGGGGTAGACCCTTTCCCTCCCTTTTGAACTGGATGCAGGTTTATGACCTTACTGAATTATGGCGCTGGAAACACCCAGATGATAGTCAGTTTTCTTGTCATTCAGACTCATTTCACACCATGTCTCGAATTGATATGGCCTTCGCCCCAGCAGACACTCTCCCCTTTGTCGCTGCAACTTCCTATCTACCTAGAGGGGTTTCAGACCATGCGCCCCTTTCTGTGGACCTCACCATCCTTCCAGGATCTACCCCCTCCATTTGGAGGTTAAATTCTTATTGGCTGGAGGATGAGGTGGTACAGGGAACATGTAGGCAAGGTATTAGGGAATACTGGAGGGACAATGTGGGGACAGTGGACCCTTCTATTGAGTGGGAGGCCTTCAAGGCCTCATTGAGGGGCACCTTTATGTCCATCACTGGGGTCTTGAGGAAAAACAACCAACAGCATACAGCGGAACTTGAAACTGCCATGGTACAAGCAGAATCTGTATATACCTCTGATCCGACCCCAGACACAAGAGAAACATGGCTATTGAAACGTAGGGAATATGAAATACGTCTGTTAGACCTTACAAAAAAGAAACTGTTACACACAGCACAGAAATCATTTGAACATGGTAACAAGGCTGGACGCCTTCTAGCATATCTGACAAGGCCTGATCGCCCTCCGGTATCCATTCCTCGTATCTATACTAAGACAGGCCAAATGAGTGAGGTCCCTGGGGATATTATGGAAACTTTTCTAAACTTCTACACAGAACTTTACACTTCTAGAGCTGAGTACACTGAACCCCAGCTAAACGAATACCTTGCTGACATATCTCTCCCCTCCATTTCTACTGAGGGGAGGGAGATGTTAGACGCTCCCATCTCAGTTGAAGAGATTGCAGTAGCCATTGCTCAAATGCCAGCCCACAAGACTCCCGGGCTGGATGGTTATCCCACTGAATGGTATTCACAGTTCAGGGATTTACTGTGCCCATTTCTGCTACGTACATATAATAAGGCCTTGGAGGCTGGTATCCTTCCCCCCACCATACGAGAAGCCTTGATCGTGCTCCTGCTGAAACCCCGCAAAGATCCACTTAAATGTGAATCATACCGCCCAATATCCCTCATAAATGTGGAGGTTAAGATCCTAGCAAAAGTGCTTGCAAACCGCTTAAATACTGTAGTTACGTCCCTGGTCAATAGTGACCAAGGGGGTTTTATACCTGGACGATCCACAAGAATGAATATCCGCAGACTATTCCACAACCTGCAATACCCTCATGAGTGTTCACGTACCCGTGCCATTGTGTCTTTGGACACATGTAAAGCATTTGATAGTGTGGAATGGCCATATCTCTTTCGTGTGCTGCAGGTGTATGGTTTTGGTCCTCGCATGGTGGCATGGATTAGACTACTTTACACATCCCCCCAAGCCCGAGTGCGCGTTAATTCCTCAATCACTAAATCATTCTCCATTACAAGGGGCACGAGGCAGGGATGTCCTTTATCCCCACTTCTGTTCGCCTTGACTATGGAACCGCTGGCGGCTCGAATTCGTACATCCCCTTCCATCAAAGGCCTGCCTATTGCTACCATTGAGGAACGTATTTCATTGTATGCAGACGACACTTTGGTGTATCTGGCAGATACTAATACATCACTTCGGTCGCTGTTGGCCGAGATTAATAGGTTTGGAGATTTCTCTGGATTCCGGGTGAACTGGGACAAATCCAGTCTGTTCCCTTTGGATTCAGCAGCAATCTCCCAGATCCACCCGGACTCCAACTTACAGGTAGTAACTTCCTTTCGATACCTTGGGGTATTGGTACAATCGCCTTTATCCACCTACATTACTAATAACTTAGACCCCATACTGAATAGACTACAGGAACAAATTAAGCAGTGGATGGATTTGCCCCTAGATCTTATGGGAAGAGCAAGCCTACTTAAAATGATCTACTTACCGAAACTGCTATACGTGCTGGCTAACTCCCCTTGCAAAATCCCCAAATCTATTTTTAAAAGGATAGATACGATTTGTACAACGTTCCTGTGGAGTGGGGGGACCCCCAGGGTGGCACTGGAGACGTTAAGGCTGCCATCACATATGGCGGGGTTGGCGTTTCCAAATTTTTTTCTTTATTACTTAGCATCACAGTTAGTGCATGTGCATGATTGGCTATGTCCGGTCCCGGCAAATGCATGTACTACCACTGAGGGAGCCATTGCGTCTTCCATGGAAACTCTACATAACATTGTTTATAGAGGTAGGGTTCCAAGTCGACCAGGCACCTCTATGCTAGCAACTTCTCTTTTACTTTTTCGATATATCATTACAAAAATCTCTAAATATTCCTGGTCCACATCCCCAAATAATCCCCTGTGGTTCAACCCTACTTTGCAGGAACTACACTCAACTACACTCAGCGATGGCACTCTAAGGGAATAAAATACTTATGTCATTTGTATGATGCCCAAGGGTTTAAAACTTTTCAACAACTGAGCTTAGACTTTGGCCTACCACGCTCTTATTTGTTCCACTATTATCAACTTAGGCATGCTATACGAGCTCAGTTTGGCTCCTTAAAGAATCCCATTAATTTGCCCCCACTAGAGAGACTACTAAGACAACCAGACCCTAATAAGCTTATTTCTACCTATTATGCGGCCCTAATGACGGACGTTAACCCCCGATTTAGTAAAGCGCAGGAAAAATGGACATCCATGGACATCTCATTTACTGAGGAAGACTGGACTGAATTCAGAGACACATATAAAGCCACGGTCATTTCATCTAGAGATAGAGTTATACAGATTAAATTTTTTCACCATTCTCATCTTACCCCGGCCAGACTACACAAAATGGGGCTGAAGACCTCCGCTGAGTGCTTTCGTGGTTGTGGAGGGAGTGCTGATTTCATGCACTGCTTCTGGACATGTCCAGTGGTTCAGGACTTCTGGGTGGAAGTAGGCTCCTTCATTTCCTCTGCTTTAGGTCTCCCCAATATCATCCACCCAAAAAATGGTCTGTTGGGGATCTTTGGAGATTTACAACTACCAACACAGGCCAAAAGATTACTACGAATCCTCTACTTTTACGTTAGAAAGACCATCCTGATGTCATGGAAGGGTGTATCAACACCCTTGAAATCCCTATGGCTAAAATTAATCAATGATGTGATACCACTGTATAAACTTACTTTCGAACTAAGGAAACGGACAAAAACATTCCATAAACTTTGGGGTAGATGGCTTGCTAGCCCTTTGACCCTCACCTTGTAGGATATGTAGTTGGGGCATTTACAGGCCGCGCCGGGATAGCATATGATTTATGCAAATTATTGGTACCGTTATATACAGACGAATTGCTTGTATGGGTAGTTGCGTGCTAATATTAGCAGATGTACCAATGTCTGTCTCTGTTTATATGAGCTACATGTTATTACTGTTTACCAATGACTGACCGAGCATATTAAGTGGATGTTTGTTGTGCTTGTTTTGTACAACTGATTTGTAAAATTAATAAAAATATCTTTAAAAAAAAAAAAAGTAAAAAAATCAAATATCTTCATAAATTTTGGCAAAAATGTGTTCTGCTACATGTTTTTGATAAAAAAAAAAAAAAATCCCAATAAGTGTATCTTGATTGGTTTACGTGAAAGTTATAGCTTCTACAAACTATGGTATATATACTGGAATGTTTATTTTTTATTTTTAAACATTTTTTTTATACTACCAATGGTGGCAATCAAGCATTTATAATGGGACTGCGATAATGCGGCTGGCAATCTGACCCTAACTGATGCTGGAGGGGAACTGACTAACTTTCACTGACATCACCAGTGACATTAACCCCTTTGCGCCGACCGTACCAAAATTTGCGTTCATGGCTTGAAGGGGCTAAAGGGGTTGTAAAGGTTCCTGTTTTTTCACCCAAATGCATCCTATGCATTAAGGTGAAAAAATACCTGTCAGTGACCAGCCCCCCAGCCCCCCCGTTTTACTTACCTGAACCCTCGAACTTGTCCCACGGGGACGCGCCGTCTCTCTGCTAGGGGGTTCTCGGCTGTTGATTGGATAGATTGATAGTAGCGCAGCCATTGGCTCCCGCTGCTGTCAATCAAATCCAATGATGCGGCCGCTGGGGGGGGTGTGGCCGAGTCCTGCATTTGGGGTCTATGGACCCCGAATGCTGGACTCGGGAGCGTGCCCGCAAGGTAACCCCCCGGGAGAACGCTTCTCCTAGGGGGTTATCTGATGCGGAGGAGGAGCCGAGGGACCCCAGAAGAGGAGGTTCGGGGCCACTCTGTGCACAACGAGCTGCACAGTGGAGGTAAATATGATATATTTTTTTATTTAAAAAAAAATAAAAATGATCCTTTAGTTCACTTTAAAACGGGGTGAATGCGGTGATACTATTTTTTAGAGCCAGCGGTTGGGTTGTTAGTGATAACAACCGATGCAGCTAAAAGCCGCTCAGCTGTTATCTTAAAGGAGCGGTAGGGGACATCCCTTCTCCTCCCACCACCTTCCGCCACTCTTCCCGGGCCTCCCGTCCCACCAGGAGACCTGAGTCACTAGCCGGCGCGTCCACCGCCTAGGCTGAGACCCGAACAAAGCCGGATTCGGCTTTGATCGGGTCTCCGAAGTAAAATCCCGGAAGCGACGGCACAACGTCACTTCCGGTTTACTCAGCTGCCAATGGCGTCGATTTAAAAAAGAATGACAGTATTCAGAATCGCCGATTTTGGTGATCTGAATACCTTTAAGTGTAGAGGAGGGATTTGGGATCTCTCACCACCTATTACTGTCACAAGGGATGTTTACATTTCTTGTGACAGCAATAAAAGTGATCAGAATTTTTTTTATTTTAAAGGGACAATATAAAATAAAAAAATAAATAAAATAAATAAGGGAACATTTTTTTTTTTTTTAAAGTGCCCCCTGTCCCTGCGCAGCAAAGAAAACGCATACGTAACTTGCGCCCGCAAAAGTAATCAGTGTTCAAACCACACATGTGAGGTATCTTCGCGATCGCCAAAGTGAGAACAATAATTTTAGCAAAAGACCTTCTCTGTAACTCTAACCTGGTAACCATTACATTTTTTTAAAGTGTCACCTATGGAGAATTTTAGGTACCGTAGTTTGTCGCTATTCCACGAGTGTGCGCAGTTTCAAGGGATGAGAAACTGACAGATGCCTCCCTATGTATAGAGCTCTGTATTGTTTACCAACACAGGGCTCTGGGTTGTGATTGCACACAACCAATCATCGGGTCCCGGCCATGAATCATGGGCCAGGACTTGCTGACAGACTGCATGCCAGGGCGGCATGCGCGTGCCCTAAACCTGGAAGTAGGCAGCGACGTATATTGCAGGCGGCTGGTCGCTAAGTGGTTAAAACAGAACTAAACTGTATCGGAGCACCACAAACTGAAAATGCTATTTCACTCATTTTTTCTGTTTCAATAGTTCTTATTTGGTTTTAACAAATAGTGAACACACAAAAGTTACGCCCACGCAGAGGCTAGCATTGAGGTGGTAACAAGAGTTAGCTCACATGACAGGCAAAGAAATGAGATGATACATGAACAGAAGGAACAAGAGCTAACATAACAGCAATGAATAGGAGTGTTTGTGGGTCCATGAGGACCAAAGGGTCCCGGAGAGGCTCCCCACAACTATATACAGAAAAAAATCGCCCTGGGACTTTATATGAAGTGAGCACAGTTAGCCACTGAGTAACAAAAGTAGATACAGTAAAATAATTTATTGAAAAATGTATATACATACATGAATCCTAGCCAGCCAATAAATTGTACATAATAAAATGGTACACATGTCATACAGTATAGTATATTTGCATATACAGGCATCAAGGAGATCCGACGCGTTTCGCGAGACCAATTGCTCACTCTTCAGGGGTCAATGCAGATAGTAAATATCTAATATAGACAGAGAAATGTATCACAGTGGTGAATGTTTAAGGCAATGAATGGTAGAGGGGGCCGAAATGCAAAGCGACCCCGTACTTACCAATGGACAAAGCCAAAGTACCCATAGCTGAGTTCCCAAGGAACGGCAGCAGCAAAGGTGCGGTGCGGGAGCTGAGGGGGAGAAGACGAACATAGACACCACCAGGGAGCAGCTGGGCGGCAGACGTGGCATGGATAAAAGTGTATAGCCCTGGATGTCTCATATGTAAATTGATGAATATCAGCTGAAACACAAATGTATATCTTTCAGTAGAAAGCCAAGAGAGTAATCAAAAAATATATGTATAGTATAATATGGGTATATTTATAAAAGAATATGTATTCTTTAGTATAAGAGTATATATGTTAACTATTGCTGAGTAAGCAAGGTAGACAAAAATAGTACAATAGTTTGTATAAAAACATATGTGAACTGACCTCATACAAAAATGCCCCACAACTATGGGGTTTCCCCTGGGCCCTCCATAATCCAAAAGGTGGTGCAATTTAAAGCCTAGACAGATCTAAAGGGAAACGGAAATCAGAAGAAAGTTAGGCAGAAAGGTAAGGCTAGAGGGAAGGAGCTCGCGCACCAACTGCATAGGGAGCTAGAAAAGAGAAAGAGGAGTCTAGGAGGGAGAGGAAGGCTAGAAGATTAGAGACTGGGAGATGGGTGGGGAGGGCTCGGGAGCATCAGGACTGTCCGTCACAGGCGGCCCAAGCTGGCTGGGGGTATTTAATTCATTTTTTATATTTAACCAATTCCTGTCTGCCATATAACAGAATGACGTGCGCAAAGAGGTTAAGCTAGCACAACTGTCGGTGGTGTGGGCTGTTACCCTGACACACCACAACTCCGATTGTGATAAAGGCTATTTACCATGTGATCAGCTGTGACCAATCACAGCTGATCACAGTGTGTAACCCGGAAGTGCCGGTAAACGGCTATTCTCGGTTGGCGCTGACAAGAGAACCAATCAACGACTCTCCTGTCAGCGGGGGGGGTCTGCGCTAATAATCAGCACATTGATTATCAGCTCAGCCCCCATCAGAGGTGCCCACCACATCTGGCAATCACTGAATATCAGCTGCCAGTCAGTGCCCACCAAAGTGCCAATCAGTGCCCATCAGTAATGCCTGTCAGTGTCCTTCACTGATGCCAATCAGTGCCCATCAGTAATGACTGTTAGTACCTCATCATCAGTGCTGCCCATCAGTGGCATCTATTAGTGCCCCACAGTGCCACCTGTCAGTGCCCATCAGGGCTGCCTATCAGTGCCTATCAGTGCCCATCAGTGCCACCTATCAGTGCCCATCAGTGCTGAATATCAGTGCCGCCTATCGGTGCCCATCAGTGCTGCATATCAGTGCCACCTATCAGTGCCCATCAATTCTACATATTAGTGCCTCCTTATCAGTGCCCATCAGTGCCACCTTATCAGTGCCAACTCATCAGTGACGCCTCATCAGTGCCCATCAGCGCAGCCTCATCAATGCCCATCAGTGAAGGAGAAAACAAAATTGTATAACAAAAAACGAAGAAAAACTTTTTTTTTTTTTCAAATATTTCGGTCTTTTTTTAGTTTGTTTAGCAAAAAATAAAAACCCCAGTGGTGATAAAATACCACCAAAAGAAAGCTCTATTTGTGGGAAGAAAATGATAAAAATTTAGTTTGAGTACAGTGTTGTATGACCGTGCAATTGTCATTCAAAGTGTGACAGCGCTGAAAGCTGAAAATTGTCCTGGACAGGAAGTGCCCTGTATTAAAATGGTTAGAGCAAACTCCCCCAGCCATCCATGTCTCCATGCTTTATCTTGCTGAGAAATCAAAACGACCATCTTCAGTAAGGGCAGATAATTCATATAGCATTTACTTCCTTGAATCCTTCTGCCCTTAGCTCAGGCATGCAGGCAGAAGGGGGTTCTTAGCTGAGATAGCCCCTTCTCCAGAACATGAAGCCTTCTAGGATGTTTGACATCATTTTGGCCTAGGCCAGAAAGCAAGAAGCAACTGAAGAAATGTAAAAAAAAAAGAAAAAGTTGAAAACAAGTAAATATAATATACCTTCCTATCTATATACTAATGATAGGGATTAAAAATAGTGCTGCTTAAGAGAGTTTAGTTTCACGTTAACTAAAGGCAAATAAGCTATTCACTTTGCAAGGGAATGTTCCCTTAGCTTGGTGAATGTAGTGAAAATTCACTTTGCACACAGTCCATTTGTTGTTAGTAAATCAACTCCATAGTTTGGGTTCCGCGCCCTACTCCAGCACTAATTTCATTGGAGGACTTTCTGATTCCTTTAGCTCCTTCTCGCCATAATTTCCTGCTTTCTGTTAGATTGTCAGCTCTCACAATCAAAGAACTCTTGCTTTGTGTATATTTTTTTTTTTTTTGATAAAATGGGGAAGGGTTAAACCGCTTTCTAATTTTTATAGCTGACCGTGTCAATGCTGGAGAGATTCATGCTTAATCAACCGCTGTCTCCCTCCTGTCTCCCTCGCCATTGGCTCCCGCTCCTGTCAATGAAAACCTGTGACATGGGAGTCCTGATGTCTGTGTCAATGGACGCAGCAGCGGGACTCAGGAGCGAGCACACATGGGTGCCCCCCAGGGAAAGCAGCTTCCCCTGGGGGCACCTTGCCGAAGAGGAGGGGCCTGGAGCAGCGGCGAGGGACCTTAGAAGAAAAGGACCGAGGCTGCTCTGTGCAAAAGCAATGCACAGAGCAGGTAAGTATAACATGTTTGTTACTTTAATTGAAAAATAAAACAAGGGTTTATTACCGCTTTAAGCCAGCCATAGATGGTTTGAATCTTGGCTGGTTCAGCAGGGACCAGCCGAGATTCGATCCATCTATGGGCAGGTTGATTGCACCCAAGTCGATTCATCGATCGACTTAGGTACAACCGGCATTTTGGATTTATAGCATGCAATTATTGCCGGTGGCTATAGCTGTCAGCAGTAATCATTGAGTTCTCCTGGAAGGGACGGCTCCCCACACCTACTCTCCCCCGCCAGGAGAACACAGTACCTCCACGGGAGGGATTCCCACATCAACACTGACTGTAGAAAATCACATCATCTATGCCTGCCTTACTGTTGGTGCTGGTGGTCATTTAAAGTACAGAAAGTGATGGAAATTCCCAAATTTTCAGTTTTCACAGCAACTAGTGATAAGGTTAACTCTTCCAATGGGTAACCTTATTGGAATGACAACTGTCACCTTCGCTTTGTAGAGATTTCCTCTTCCCTCGTGCTATGTCTCTGGGACAGAAAATAAAGAGAAATCTCATTGATGTGGCAACAAAAAAAACAAAACAAAATATTACCGGGGTGATAACTACTATATCCAAAAGTTGAGAACCACTGCCCTATAGCACCCCAATAACCATAAAGCCCTTGACCATACATTATGCAAATACAGCCAGCTCCCAAGAGCTACACTTGCCCCTTCATGTTCCTCAAAACCACACTATTGGATCACGGAGATGAAGACCTCAATGGGCAGTAGAGAATGGCAGGAGGTAAGTGAGGGCGGGCCATGGTCCTCAACCATAGGAGCAGGTAGGTGTTTGTATGATAGAGGGTTCCCAAGGTGCTCTAGAATGTAGCTGAATGGACATGCGGGTACAGAAGGAAAGGGGGGGGGGGTAAAGCTGCTTGGTTGATTGATTGATTTATCCTTTATTCACCCATCTGTCACTAATTTGTATCTCTCCTTTTCTCTTATTTATCTATCTCTCTGTCTATACATACGATAGATAGATAGATAGATAGATAGATAGATAGATAGATAGATAGATAGATAGATAGATAGATAGATAGATAGATAGATAGATAGATAGATAGATAGATAGATAGATAGACAGACAGATAGATAGATAGATAGATAGATAGATAGATAGATAGATAGATAGATAGATAGATAGATAGATAGATAGATAGATGGCTGTTTTTCAGGTGGAACTTGGAGGAACTCAGTTCCACCACCTCTGGCTCAGACCCTTTGGTGCACTGCTAACCACAATCACTTGTAAACACAGAAGTCTGGTTTCTGTGTTTACAAGTGACAGCTCTGCACTCTGTATGTAATGCAGTCCTGGTATTTAATGCTCCTTTAAGACCCTCCTACTGTTTTTGTGAGTTTTGACTGAACACACCGACTATTTGATGTGATTTGGAGGTTGTGTGTAGGGGTGGGGTTTTGTGGGGCCGTGGTAAGTTCCAACACCTATTGTTTGAGGAAAAAAAGTCCTGGTAGATATACACAGCATGTGTCTCTCTGTCTATCTGTCTATCTTATCTATGTACTCAGCTATATCAATGATCGAATATATATAAATATATTCCACACTGAATATGGTTCTCTTTCGCACTTTCCTATAAATCAGGAATATCTATAAAACCTATTTTTGTTGTCAGTCTGCAGTCTGGTTGCATTTTGTTTTGTTTGTTGCTAAAAAAGCTGAGGAGAAATGTATGGAATTTTTGTGGCATCTTTAAAGCTGAGTGATGCGATTTGGCCAATATATCTGTTTCTAAGTAAAGTAACACATGCAAGAGTTGACACAGCTGCACACCCCAAAAAGCATTGCGAAATTACTGTAGTGGAAAAATTTCCCCAGGGGGCTTTTAAGCAGCAAAATATTTCTAAAACAGTGTTTAGTAACCATGTTTAGTAAAAATATTATTTAATTCAGACATAGAATGCATTACATAAATACAATCAATATCACATAAAATTTCCAGTAGTCAACATCAGCAACAACAAAGGACCATCTCCCATGGCAATCAATTCATTGAAAAAGTTCTAATTGTACAGTTACATTGTATCAATACTATCCATATGAATCCCCATGAATACCCCAATGCATTTCGACCCTTTTTCCTTTTCTGGTCTTCTTCAGGGGGGTTTTAAATTTTAAAGAGATACATCAAAAAATTCCATTAGGATTTTCTACAATATATAAAACATAACAGATCATTTCGTGATATTTTGAAAGTTTTTGAAAGTACATCTCCATACATATGGCAAAGTACTTACCATTTGGGAATAGGAAAGTGGGCTTGTGTCGCATAGTTTTAATTAATAAAATCTGTTGCGTGCGGTGGTCCCACAATGTTTGCTCATTCCCTCTGTCGCCTCTGGGCGCGTCCATAGTCCACAGGGCTTGCAAGGAGCCACGCATTTGGACCCAGTGGGGAAGGTGTAGGGCGAGGCACTACACCTTACACCTTGATGCCTCGCCCTACACCTTCCCCACTGGGTCCAAATGCGTGGCTCCTTGCAAGCCCTGTGGACTATGGACGCCCCCAGAGGCGACAGAGGGAATGAGCAAACATTGTGGGACCACCGCATGCAACGGTTTTTATTAATTAAAACTATGCGACACAAGCCCACTTTCCTATTCCCAAATGGTAAGTACTTTGCCATATGTATGGAGATGTACTTTCAAAAACTTTCAAAATATCACGAAATGATCTGTTATGTTTTATATATTGTAGAAAATCCTAATGGAATTTTTTGATGTATCTCTTTAGAAGTTAACACCCCCCTGAAGAAGACCAGAAAAGGAAAAAGGGTTGAAATGCATTGGGGTATTCATGGGGATTCATATGGATAGTATTGATACAATGTAACTGTACAATTAGAACTTTTTCAATGAATTGATTGCCATGGGAGATGGTCCTTTGTTGTTGCTGATGTTGACTACTGGAAATTTTATGTGATATTGATTGTATTTATGTAATGCATTCTATGTCTGAATTAAATAATATTTTTACTAAACATGGTTACTAAACACTGTTTCAGAAATATTTTGCTTGATTAAAAGCCCCCTGGGGAAATTTTTCCACTACGGTAATTTTGCAATATATCTGTTTCTATTTTCCAACTGTGCGCCTGGAAGAGCAGATAGACCCTACAATTGAGAGCCTTTTATTCAACCTGTGTATGACTCTTTTAGACCTATAAGATCTCATCGGTAGTAAGTATAGAAAGCATATCTTTATCTGTAAGCTAGGGGTTCTGGAGGCAAAGGTGACCACTGGGCCTTAAAGGAGTCATTTTCTTGGCTTTGCCTCTGACCTAAAAGTAACCTATTGTTTTTGGATTTATCATGGAAGTCCTTCTAATTTATGAAAACATGGCTGATTGTTATACTATCTGTCCTTGCATTTGTTCGTGTATCTATCTCAATCCTTTTCTTTCTGTCCCTATCTCCATCATTTTTTTTATATAGGGTTTAATTTTACTTTAGGTGTAATAACCTTAAAATGGATCTATACTGAAAAAAACTTGTTCTGAACTCTGTAGCACCATCAAGGCACTTTGCACATTGCCAGCTTTACCACTGAAGGGGCTTACCCTGTGTCCGTGTGCTTACACTTGCACATAGGACCTGTTTATCTAGACAGCAGTCAAATTACCAGTATGCTTTGGATAGATCTTGAAAGCAAAAACATTCATGCAGATGTTTCTGTGGTAGACACATACAGATGAGTCTCTGGTGGACCCATGCATATATGTCTTTGGCGGAGCCATGTAGATATGTCTCTGGTGGAGCCATGCCCATGTGTCTCTGGTGGAGCCATGCAGATGTGTCTCTGGTGGGGCCATGCAGATGTGTCTCTGATGGACCCATACAGATGTATCTCTGGTGAATCCATACAGATGTGTCTCTGGTGGACTCATGCAGATGTGTTTCTGTTGGACCCATGCAGATGTGTCTCTGTTGGACCCATGCAGATGTGTCTCTGGTGGACCCAGGCAGATGTATCTCTAGTGAACCCATGCAGATGTGTCTCTGGTGGACCCATGCAGATGTGTCTCTGGTGAACCCATGCAGATGTGTCTCTGGTGAACCCATGCAGATGTGTCTCTGGTGAACCCATGCAGATATGTCTCTGGTCGACCAATGCAGATGTGTCTCTGGTGGACCCATGCAGATGTGTCTCTGGTGAACTCATGCAGATGTGTCTCTGGTGGACCCATGCAGATGTGTCTCTGGTGAACTCATGCAGATGTGTCTCTGGTGGATTCATGCAGTTGTGTCTTTGGCAGTTGTGTCTTTGGTGAACCCATGTAGATGTGTCTCTGGTGGACCAATGCAGATGTGTCTGTGGTGTTTGCAGATGTGTCTCTGGTGAATTAATGAACCCAATCCTGCAAGAATGCTAAGCCTGTAAACCAGTTTGCAATTGCAGTGCATCTAAAGTCAAAGGCAGAAAATTAAATTACCAGTCCTTAGATGAGGCAATTTCTTGTTTTCAGGCTTTTTTTTCTATTTTCATCATTTTATTTTAATTTTCATGCATATATATGTCTTTGGCGGAGCCATGTAGATATGTCTCTGGTGGAGCCATGCCCATGTGTCTCTGGTGGAGCCATGCAGATGTGTCTCTGGTGGAGCCATGCAGATGTGTCTCTGGTCTGTTCACATGATCAGCTCCTAGCAGCCAGCTTCAGAAGAGAGGTGGGGCAGCCGACAATGGATGCCCCCTAGTAAGCCTGTGGGTGACATCACCGCCCAGGCATTCCATTCATTGTTGGTGCTCTCTCCTCTTCCCTCTCCCCTGAAGCCGGCCACTGTGGAGATCACGTGACCAGACCAGAGCACTCTGAGAATGTGTAAGTATAAGCATCTTCCATTTACAGGGTAGTTATTATAGGAGTTAAAAGGGAGGTGGGAGCCTTTTTAAGCATATCTAGTTATGGACTGTAATTTCACTTAAATGTCTGCCTTTTTTCATCTCCATTACCTGATGGGAGAGATTAGTAATTTACAGAAGGAAGGTAACACTTCCAGTTCAGCTAATAGTATGTGGCAAGGGCACAGTATTTTTGACAAAATCAATAGATATTTTCTGTATTTGCTGGAAATGTCCTTAGCCTGAAATAAGAAAACAAATGTATCCATCACATCTAAGGGGTGGAAAGCTGCAATATATTACATTTTTGTTCTTGAGTTTAGTTATCCTTTAATATAAGTATCTTTATTAGTGGTGTCCTTCTAGTGACATAAATATCTCTTTTGACCCCACCTCCCCTTCCTCCTTAATTGTGATCATGAGTATTTTATACTTGGACCTAGTTGATATTATGTTCACCTCTTCCCACTCCTGGATTCCTTACTCCCAATGCCCCTTCCTGAAGTCTGAGGTCTCTGTAGTTACACATTTCCAGCCTATCTGAGAGTCTTGGAGTACAGGTTGTTAAAATGTAACTTCCTCTTCTGAAGAATGATCCAGCAGAGGAACTCAACACAAAATAAAGATTGTTAAAATAAAAGTGTCAGTATTGAGTGACTGGGGCTGGAGTTATGAGAAAAGACCATCAGTCCATGAAATGGTTGCAAACCATGTCATGCTGGGACTGGGAAACTCTAGAGGTATACCTTTGCAAAACTAAAAACAGTTCTCAGTTGGTTGAACTCCAGCGTCTTTGAAATTGCAAAAATCAGGCCAAGAGCATCTACTCTCTATGGAGACCTCTAATATGCAATTTACCAAATCTATTCACTGAGCTTGGTTTCACACTGTTGAGTCATCTTGTGTTTCTGTTTACTTGTAGGAACATCACTGCCTTAGAATTAAGATCCTAGGTGATTGCTATTATTGTGTTTCTGGCCTTCCCGAACCTCGACAAGACCACGCTCACTGCTGTGTGGAAATGGGACTCAGCATGATCAAGACCATTAGGTAATTGTTCATTTTTTTTTCTTGCACGATTCTTTCAGGTAAACTTTGTTTTCAGAGCTTGGAATGAGAATGCATGGAAAACTGTTATTCCTGTAGACCGGATACATTATCTTGGGTTACAGGCCTTATTCATCATTAATTTAACAGGTCAGGGTGTTGCTTGGGTAGTTGCCAAGGGTTTGCCTTTACTGTTACCTTGTTATGCTGACAGCTGTCAGGTAAAGGAGCAGTAAGGTCACATGATGGACCACAGGTTCCTGTCTCACTGTCATCTTATAAAAAGGAGAAACGGAACGCGGTTGTACAGAAGAATAGAACAGCTTTGATGAGCTGTGCAAAAACATATCTGGTGCCACTCCATCTGTCATGTGCAAACAGGAGAAAAGTTTTTATGATGTGAGCTCACGTCAAGCAAAGTAAAGACAGAGAGTATTTTTTTTTTAAAGAGAACAATATCGTATGTTTCTCTGACCTTATCTCTTGGATCTTCCCCAGAAAGGACACAGGTTGTGCACCTTGGCCTATGCTAGAATCGGTTTACTGTCTTGAGATGTTGTTGGAGGGTTGGGGAACTGGAGATAGCAGGCAGACAGACTTGTATCACAATATGAGTGTAGGTGTGAGGATCTAGATCTGAACCTGGGACCTCTGCAGTGTCTGGCTGTGGATCTTTTTGCTGTGCCATCTGAAATGCTGGGCAGCTCACTGCCTGATTATTTGGACAACCTTACTTTGTATTTTGTTTCTGATGAACCTTGAACTCTTTGCTCCTCCCACAAACTTCTTATTTAAGCCATGTCTCTGCACTTCCTGTTTGCCAGAATATTGTGCTGTCTTTCCAGTCGATGTCTTGCTGCTTTGCATTCCTGCTGCTATACTTATCTTCACTACCAATTGTTGACCCTTGGCTTATTCAGTGACTATGCTTCTGCCTAATCCCTTCCAGCTACTACTCCTTACTGGCTTTTTTGGCTTGTTTATCAACTATGCTTCTGCTTGTTCCCTACCTGCTTCATCCACTACCAGACTATCTGTCTTCCTGCTGGGGCGATACATGGGGCCGTGACCTGGCATTAGCATGCAGTGAAAACCATCTCCACCATCAGCAGTTCTGGTGAAGACTCAACACACAAGTAGAGAGGCGCCTCTCAGTGCAGTATTTTAGAAATAACGCTTTTAATAATAGATGTAGATCAACTCACATTTTGTAGGAATAAACAGGCATGGTATTAATAATACAGTGACGCATCCACGAGTCCTAAGCAGTGTGGTTTCCTTGCTGACATTTGTGAGATCTTCCGGCAGATGGAGGACGCCGGCTTCGGAGAGCGTCCTCAGAGCGAGGCATGGAACGCACAGGACAGCTTACTGCGGACGGATGACGTCATCAAAGCTGAATGCGTTTTGAGAGCGTGCGCACTTGGCGATGTAAGCAAGTCGCGCTCTTTTGCCTGTTTATTCCTACAAAATGTAAGTTGATCTACATCTATTATTAAAAGCATTATTTCTCAAATACTGCAGTCAGAGGCGCCTCTCTACTTGTGTTTTGTTGCAGCTGAGGAATTGGTTTCTACCCTATCATGATGGCAGCCCTGTTTGCATTTTTTGGATGCTTTTTTACCATTTTCACCATTCCTAAATAGACTCTTTTAGCCGATATTTTTATGGACTGACAGACTCTATTTTTATCATTACTTCCCTTTTTTTTTTTTTTTTCTTTTTAGCAGATTTGTATCAGAATGGTTATGATGTCTGACTTGTTTTGCACCTATACTTGTTATATTGCTCTGGTAAAGACTGACTGGTGTTTAGACCCTGAGCCTGTGTCATCTGCTAGTGAGATCTGCTTGTGTATTTATCCAGCTGACTACTACAAGAACCTCTCCACAGCCACTGGCCTCTGAGCCTGATCCCAGACCATGACAATAGGAATATGGTGCACTCCAAATGGTATCAAACTTTTTGAGTGTTGTAGAGATATATCAGGGTTGGCGCCATGAAGAAATCATAAACGGGAATGTGTATCACCAGCACAACAGTAGATTAGATGATTATAATGATAAATATATAAAGACAGGTGCCAATAAACTCACATGCATCCAGCGGTGTAGTAGGTGAGGGATTATTTAGGTGCCAAAAACAAATTTATTACATATGTCATAATCTTTGTTACATTTATTACATTGCACATACACAAACAAATTAAAAATGATGACTTAGTTTGAAAATCTTTGCTCATCAAGGAAGCAATTTCACATGGACTTTCACAGTCATATCGAATATCATCACATCCACAGAGCTTGTCGCCTCCAGAGTACCTTCTCAAAGGAGAACGTGATTTGGGTGTTACTTTTAAAGAACAACAGTGGGACAGGATTATACAGATGACTCACAGGGCCTCCATCTCTTGTAGGATCCAAGAAACTGGATACAAAATCCTAACTAGATGGTATAGAGTCCCCAAAACCTTACATCAATTGTTCCCCCAGAGCTCCTCGTTATGTTGGAGATGTCAAAGAGAGGTGGACTCCATGCTCCTCGATTTCTGGTCCTGTCATGGTCTTAAATATTTCTGGTCACAAATCAAACACTGGATTCAGAGGTTTACTGATATCCAGATGCCGGATGATGCAGCTGCTTTTCTGTTGCATTTGACCCCCCATGTTCTTGAAACGTTACAAGCGTTCCCTCTTGTGTCATTTGCTGAATGCTGCAAAGGCATGTATCCCACTATTCTGGAAACAAACCACACCCTCTTCAAATTAAGATTTAGTTTGCCAAGATCAATGAAGTTCAACTAAAGGAAGATCTCATGGCAGGGGCACACCATAGAGCGGAACGGGTTCGTAAAACCTGGTTTTACTGGACAGAATTTACTTTCACATCTGCATATCGGGATTTTCTGGGCTCTCAACTGTAGCACCCTTGACTGTTCCTTTTGAGGTGATGCCTTTGACCCCAACAGACTTACTTGATCCAGCTCTACTCGGGCAGAGCACTCACTTTCTTTTCCCTAACCCCCCCTCCTTTTTTTTTTCCTTCCTCTTCTCTGACTCTTTCCTTCCTCCTTACTTTTCCTTTCTTTCTCTTTTTTTAGTCTTTTTCCATTTATACTGGAAAAGTTATATTGGATAAAAGCTCATCAGTTGTCCTTGGGTGAAGGGAGCTACACAGCAACTGTTTTTAATAGACTTTATATCTGCTGGTCTATCTGCAGCAATTCTACTGTTGACTTTATTTCTGTACGTGTACCATGCTCCTTGCCCATGCTGCTTAATGTTTGTGGGAGCCTGTAGGCCCAGATAATCCCTGTATGACATAAAAACGGATAAATAAAAAGGATGGCTTAGTAGTAGTTCTTATATCTCCAGAACATAAGAACGCATATCAACGCTATTTGCCTCATTGCTTCCTAACATGGCTATATGGTATACATAGAAAAAGTCCATTCACTCATTTCTTTTTTTCTTTTTTTTTACCTTACTAATCAAAGAAACGTTTATTAAAGATTAAAAATTTGCAGAGCAGGCACATTGGCAGTATGAAGTAGGATATTGCTTCAGATACCCAAATTTGGTCCAAAAGTTACAGCATAAGGCAGTAATGCTACAGTAGTGTAATGCAACCTCTTGTTCACAAATGAAGTGTGTAACATCAAATAAAGTAATGATAGAAGTAAAATACAGAATTCATTACATAATCCTGTGCAGTACTGGGTCTATAGGTGAAAGGTCAAGAGTATATAACCAGCCATCCCATACTTTCTCAAGTTTGGTGCGACAACCTCAAAGTAAGTAAATAAGGCGCTCAAAGCATAGAGTAGTACCCATATGATAGATCCATAACTGGGGAGTTGGAGGGTTCTCAGACCTTCAGTATTGTAAAAACTTTTTATGGGCCTGGAATAGTGCCCTAGAAATTGCTTCACTATTGTATTCTTGTGTCCCTACTTTGTCTAGGATACCTAATATACATTGCTTAGGATCCAGTTTAGAATCAGTCTGAAAGGCTCCATTAATTGTACCAACAACCATGGCCCAATATCTATGAAGTGTAGCATGCCCCCCAGAGAGCCGCTGGTGCATTTAGCCCTTTTCCCCCCCAGTTAGAGCACATGAAGCCAGGCACATAGCATTTTCTTTACTCATCCACTGGCTCAAAGGGACTGTCTAGGGGTGTCTTTTTAGGGTTTTATTGGAACATAGAACTTGGATGGGGTCAGGGAGCATGGGATACCCCAGAACTGAGGAACTGGACACTAGGAGGACTCCTTAAATATCTTGCTGTACTGTACAAAAATGTCCCACAGATTCTCTAATGCTGACGGTGACTATGAATTCTCCCAGGGACCAAAAGCTACACAAAGTCACTGACTCTCCAGCATATTGACCATCTACTCATGCAGCCACAGGATCATCATTTTTCTCCTTCTGAATCCCACTAGGCACTTCATTGTGAGGGAGATGCATGCTTACACCACCATAGGACAGTTGGACACTCTTTCCCCCATCTTCCTCCTGGTTCTCTCAACTGAGCTCTCTCCTGGCCCAAATTGATTCTAAGACTAAGCTTGCAAATAGGCTCTCCAGCTAAGCCTAGCTGGGACCTCTGTGTCTTCACAAAGGCTCCTCTAGCACTCCTGCCCCAGGGGCAGAGCCCCTGCACAGGGGTCTCCTCCAGCAGGACAGGACCCAGGAACACACTGCCCCTGCCTCAGACCTCAGACTATTTATGGGCCACCCCACCACCTACCGGGCTTGCCTCCCCATGGATTGGCTGGATTCCCATGAATATTCAGCCTATTCACAATGTTCTTCCTCCAACTATAATTCCAAAATCCTCTAGAATGCAAGGGAAAGTAATCAGAGTAGAAACCTGTGAGACACTGAGTAGGAATAAACAAATCAACCCTTGCTTCACAGAGGAGCTAACTAAATTTGTCTAACACTTCTCTAGGCGAATGCTACACCAGCTTGGGACAGCACCAAAGCATGTGGATCAGTTCACATGATCCCTATGGCACTTGCTACAAATAGGGTCCTGTTGCAAACCCATTATATAAAGCTTAAGAGGGGTATAGTGGACACATAATATTATACATAATTAGGAAATTCTGTGTGAGATATTCAAGAAACTCAGATAGACTGATTGTAAAGCAATTTTCCACTGATCATCCACCATGGTATCCTCATCAGATTCCCAATTCCCCAGTGCCCTGCATGGATAGCCTTCCAAATAAGCATTAGGAAGTTCATGTGGTATTTTGCATAAGGTTAAAAATGGTGGTGGGAGAAAGATGCCAATCATTAGGGAATCATTGGGCCCTCACTGTATGTTTGCTTTCATTTATTTCTGATGAATTTCACTTTGCAAAATCTCTATGTATGGTGATGAATCGGTCTCGACGCGTTTTGCTGTTCGCTTCTCTAGGCAAACAAGAGGCAAACTGGGTTAATATCAAGCAGGTGAGTATACATACAAATAACAGTTCCAAACCGGTGGAGGATCTGTAGCGGTCCCAGTGTCCATTCTCAAGTTTCAACGTGTATGATGAAATGCAAATATTCCCCATAAGGCTTCAATACAGATACAATGTGCATAATCAACAATACCCCAGTCGATAGCAACAGCTTTCTGACTTACCGCCACTGAGATGGAATAAACAGCGTACCTTGAAGAGCAATCTTCCTATGGGTGTCGCTCAGACATGTTCTCCAAGTGATGTCAGCGCACGTTATGTAGTCTTAGCACCATCACTCTTCTTGGGGTGACAGCGCTGCACCTGCATGGACACGCAGTAAGTGGGTATTGTCGCCCTATGGTAGGAAATGCCTTACTCTCGGGATCAACAAGTAAAAATTGGACAAGGCAAAGCCTGTATTGCCTAGCAAGTCCATCAACATATGCGAGGGAGAGTAAGCTGCTGTTAGGGGATTCATTTTTAATTCTTTAGTTTACACACACCATTTTAGGCACACACATACACTGATCAGCCATACCATTAAGACCACCCACCATAACCCGTCGAGGTGTCAACGCCACTAGACCTCTGAAGAGATGCTGTGGTATCTGGCACCAAGCTGTCAGTAGCAGATCCTTTAAATCCTGTAAGTTGCGAGGTGGAGCCTCCGTGGATTGGACTTGTTTTTCCAGCACATTGCACAGATACTCGAATAGATTGAGATCTGGAGAATTTAGAGGTCAAGTCAACATTTCCAAATCATTGTGCTCTTCAAACTATTATTAAATTTATCAGACAAGGCCATTGCTACATGGTCTAGGTCTGGTGCGCCCATGCCCATTGTAGGTTCTTTTGGCTGGGGACACGGGTCATCGTGGACATCCTGACTGGTCTGCAGCTACACAGCCCCATACTCAACAAACTGCGATGCTCTGTGTGTTCTGACACCTTTTTATCGGGACCAATAACCAGCAATTTGAGCTACAGTAGCTCTTCTCTTGGATCGGACTATACAGGCCAGCCTTCCCTCCCCACATGCATCAATGAGCTATGAGGTATTTTCCTTACTTTGGAGGGATTTCCTCTGACTTCTTGTTGTGGCTATGGGACAGGAAGTGAAGGTAAATCTGCCCAATGGGACACTGATGGCAAAAAAAGGAAACTGGCAGGGGTTATAAGCCTCCCATTCTATTAAAATAATAATAATAATAATAATAATTAAAAAAAAAAGTTGTAGCTCTAGTTCTACTTTAAAGTAATAAAGCCAAAAGCAAACATTTATTATATTGCAGTTCACCAATTCTTAGATGTGGTGGCTGCATTCGTTTTCTTTTTTAGGCTTTCTTTCTCTCTTTTTCACCTGGTGATACTGTCAGTGAGTCTGTTGTTTTTTTTTTTTTTGTAACAGAACAAGCTATCTTTCAGATATAGTAGCTAGAGGGGTGAGACTGACAAGGGTGCTTACAGTTATTAGCTCTTATTTATTTATGTAAAACCTTTTTTCCCAAAATGAAGAAAACTGTTTGCTGTAACTGATTATAAAATTTGAGCTTGAGCTTGGCTTAAATTTGTTAGTGTATCTAAATCTGCTAGTCCATCTATCACTCTCCTCCCCTCCAGACTGACAGTGCTGCTGTTCAAAGGTGCCCCCTGTGCTTCTTCATCCAGAGTGGGGGGCACTCTAATACAGGGGGTGTGTTACTGGTCAGATCACAAGGTGAAAACAGAGGGAACATGCCTAAAAAAAAGGGAAAATGAATGCACCCACCACATCTAATGATTGATAAGCTGCAATATATTCAATTTTTGTTTTTGGTTTTATACCACTTTTATAGAGGTGAGAGCAGGGGATGACAACATCAGTGTACTGCTTCTCCTTCTCTTCCCATCCACAAGCTGGGGGCTGGTCCGGAACCCGGCTGTTTTGCTCTTAGTTGGAGTCTAGACCTCCAAGAGATCCAAGACCTGGTATGCTGTCTGGCAAGGGTGATTGAACAGTTGATAAACTTGCAAATAATTTGGAAGTCAGTTCACATACACTATATTACCTAAAGTATTGGGACGCCTGCCTTTACACGCACGTGAACTTTAATGGCATCCCAGTCTTAGTCTGTAGGGTTCAATATTGAGTTGGCCCTCCCTTTGCAGCTATAACAGCTTCAACTCTTCTGGGAAGGCTGTCCACAAGGTTTAGGAGTGTGTCTATGGGAATGTTGACCACTCTTACAACCCAAAAACATGTGTTAAAAGACACCCAGGCAGACCAATAGTTAGTTAGTGCACAGGGTAGTTCAAAATCAGAACCGTATCCCAATGCTGAGGCCCCCACCTAAATTGACAGGTGTGATTCCTTAAGGTCATGCAGGAACCTGAAAAAAATGGGGAGTAGAAATTACCAAGAAACCTTATAATGGAACACCATGGACTTAAAAAATCAACTTTATTGAATATGGTTAAAATAAATTGATGCAAAACACTATCACTGATGCAAACAATAAAATTGACAACGTTGTCCAACAACTCAGCGACCTGCCAGCAGCACACCTCATACACCCACCACATACAGTCCACACTGCAGTAAGTCTATAGGGATACATGGACTCTTCCACAATCAGTGGGATAAGGAGGATGAGATTATTCGAATAGTAAAGCCACTCAATCCACAGAGACCAAATCTTCCAATCAAAGGGCGTAGCAATCCACACAGAGTGCCGCTGAAGCTAAATGTTCAATTAAACCGCAATGAAGAAAATAAAGGCTGGATGGGGAGATAAGGATGGAATGGAAATGGGAGTAGCTGGCTGTACCTTGAATAGGGTCTATGGATAAACAGCAGAACCAGACACATAGGTTGATATAAGTCAGCCCCACAACAGGAGATTCAGAGCCAAATGTTGCTGGATATATATCTGGTGGGGATTCAACACACAAGTCCCATATAGCATTCAGTGGGAAGCATATAGCCGCTGTACATCAGTATGCTCACCACCTCATGTCTCACAGGAGGGTGAGTTGTTGCAAATCCTCATGTTGTGTGCAGTCCACGCTTGCCAGCACCTATTCCATAGTCCAATAGCCAAGAGAGATTGATGTCCTACAAAGCCAGCCTGCTTCCCAAAAGTTGGACAGGTTGGAAGGGTGAGTCAGGCAGGGTCACCAGAGTTGCGTGGTGACATCACGCTGACCAGTTTTGTCTGCCTATTCGCGAACCCTCCAGCGAACCCTCCAGCGAACTCATCGTTTAGGTGATATTTGTACTGTCCTGGCATTTTAGGGCCTTAAAGAGGAGTTCCACCCAAAAATGGAACTTCAGCTTTAAGTGATGGTGACCCCCTGACATGCCACATTTGGCATGTCATTTTTTTTGGGGGGGGGGGGAGCGGATATCCTCTTTTTAGAGGCATCCAGCTCCAACTTCCTCCCAGGGCTCTGCGGAACCAGATGCAAGTTCACTTCTTTCCCCTCCCTCCCTGCAATCTTTTGGGACACGTCACAGGTCCCAGTAGATTGCTCTGCCGTTCACAGCGCGGCTCGCGCCTGCAGTAAGAATGCCGGCGACGTTGAGAGGATGGGGAGAAGAGCGAGGCTCCGTACGCCCATTTTGCTGGACCGTGGAACAGGTGAGTGTCCGATTATTAAAAATCAGCTGCTGCACCTTTTGTAGCTGCTGACTTTTAATTTTTTTTTTTTTGGCGGAACTCCGCTTTAAGAAACGATAGGCTGTCAGTACATCGGGATTGAACCATTTTCCTTTGTGTACAGTGTTGCATGACCACGCAATTTCCAGTTAAATTAGCTCAGTGCTGAATTCCAATAAATGGCTTGGTCATAAATGGGGTAAAACCTTCCGGAGCTCAAGTGGTTAACAGACCAAGCTGTTCAGCAAAAGTGTCATTTACAGGGGTTCTGACAAGCTCAAGCCATATAACACTCCCGTGGGTGCTTGCAATTGTCATTTTTTTATTCATATGGTTTAAACATTATTCAAAAAAAATTCTGTTGCTGTAACTAAATAAAAAGTGTTAGCACCTTTACTGTTATCCTGTTACAGAAGTAGAACATTAACGGATCTCCTGGCAGAATCAACAGGTAATAGAGCTATGTTTGGGCTCCTTTACATAAGCATGAAGAGTAATTCACAGTGGAAATAGCTTTTTGGGGGGCCTTGACAGTTTTAACCGATAAAAGCCTGAATCATTGTTGCCCACTGATTACTGGGTGATCGATGTACATTGCAGGAATTTTAACAAACTTTGTGGCAGATTCCTACCTTTTGTTATTCTGAAGAAATAGCTGTTTGTTTGGCTGTGTCCATGTGGAATGCCAATCTAATGGGATCTAATGATCAATTCATTGGTTCTAATTAGGAAAGTCACGGGGTCTGCATTCCTTTAAACGGGATTTCTCTTTGGGAAAATCTCACTAAAAATGCAATTTTTGTTGCAGGGGATGCCAAAAATCTGACTTGTATCTTAGTATAGACTTCTGGGAAAATCAGTGAGCCAATCATACAAGCAGGGAATTACATTTCTGGGGGGGGGGGGTTCCTGTACACCAACTGTGTACAGAACACCTCCAGACAGCCATATTGCATTTTACAGAAAATTACAGAGCTGCAGATTGAAAAGGAAAGGTCATTTTTAATAACATTTCATTACAATATCTCTTGTGTAACCGTTGCATATGTTATATTCATTTTTATTTTATTTGCAATTTTTTTTCCCCACGAAAGTGGAGCAGTTGGGGGGCCATAACAGCCTGGAAAAGTCAATAACATAAACTGTAGGTGATTTGTGAGATAAAAATTATTGATTATAAAATGAGCAAATTACAGATGCTAAAGTAAACAGGTTAGCATAAAACTTGAAAAGTAGGCAACATGAGAAAAGCCTCAATAAACTTGTGAAATCTATCTCCAAAATTTTCAAGCTTTATTTGCTGGAATTTGATAAAAATTTGTAGCTATATTAACTTGAGCGACAAAATAAGATTATAAAAAACCTTTTAACCAGCGCACCCTGGACCAAAAATTAAATAAATAGTGCAATTACAAATACAAAAGAGAAGCCCTTAGTGAGACCAGAAGGTCTAATACATAAAAATAAAAAATAATGTCCTAAAGACGTCAGACGTTGCTGACGAAACGCGTCAGTTCGGTTAGTGCGTGACACGTCACTTCCGCCATCTCTCTGGAATGCAGGTGGAATGCGATCGGCATGCCTGCTTGTTTTTAAGGGCATTTCAAGATTTACTGAACTGTAAGTGTATATTTTATTGCGGAAAATTAAAAAGTTAAAAGCTACACTATGAGGAGCTCTCTCTTTTCTCCTTGACATATATGATTTGTAAACCTTTGTTGGCAGTTATATTGTCTTGGGCTGTTTTCCATTGGAGAATATATTCTTTGCTACCTATGCTCTATATGACTACCTGTAATGGGTGTCATGTCTGTCCGGTGAGTAGGATGTTTGACTAGTATCTGGTAGAAGAAGGCACCATAAAAAATGTTTTAGATTTATCAAGAAGCAATCTAACTCACTATTGGAGACATCTGGTGGTGGTTTATGGATTACATCGTTATTCAGTACACAACTACGTACATTGCATATGTTTGTTTATAGTTAGGAGCGCGGTATGGAAAATGTATTATAATATTAACTTGAGCATCTTTATGGGTAAGATATATAAAATAGTAGCTCATCCACAAAGACTGAAACCCTTCTGCCTATCTTGACCCCCTTTAAAAAGTAAAGATGAGCTGATGGTACAGATGAAGGGCTTTGTTGATAGAATGAAAATAAACAGTACAGGAACAACCCCTTCTTGTCCCATTCTTAATTGAGAACGGGTTGGACAAGAGTTCGTTAATTTTACCCCTGGCAGTGAGATCAAATGTGTAGAAAGGCCTAATTTTTTTCTATGGTAGTGAGGGGATTTATTACTAAAACTAGAGAGTGTGAAATCTGGTGCAGCTGTGCATGGTAGCCAATCAGCTTCTAACTTCATCTTGTTCAATTAAACTTTGCAAAAAAACCTGGAAGCTGATCGGTTTCTATGCAGAGCTGCACCAGATTTTGCACTCACCAGTTTTAGTAAATCAACCCCAAGTCTGAAGCCAAGTCCATGGAAAGGAGAAGACCCTTAATGCACCACTGCTTCCTAAAGTAGACAATATTTAGGGCGTTGAAGGTATTATCCCTCACTATTTTACCTGAAATGAACCCAACCTGATCAAGGCCCACAGGAGATGGTAGAAATGTAAGCAATTTGTTTGCCAAGATTTCGTCAAAAAAATCTTAGGATCTACATTTGTTGAGCTTATTTATGAAGAAGTGAAACTGATAAAATGAACAAGAGCGAGATACTGTATAAAGACCTTCTACGGTAATGTTTACCTTTTAACATGCAGGTATGTGAGATCAAGGACCAAACATGACATTGACATGAGGATTGGAATACATTCTGGCTCAGTGCTGTGCGGAGTGCTGGGACTTAGGAAGTGGCAGTTTGACGTGTGGTCATGGGATGTGGATATCGCCAACAAACTGGAGTCAGGAGGAATCCCAGGGTAAGATATGCATTTTTTTAGGATAACTAATCAGGCAATGCCTCAACACTTCTTGTTAGTGTCAATTCTTGCCCACTCCCTCCCATGCCCCATATGTTCCTTCTGGCCTATATCGATAATTGGTTGTATGTCTGGCCAATAGAAATGTGTGGGAGAATTGAGTGGACAGGCAAGCTTCATTATTACCAGGCAGTGCTGAAGTGTTGCCCAATCACAGCCGGTGGCATTCATGCACTGTGGGGGCAGACTTAAATTAACATGATGTAACAGATGGTAATGGGATATGGATATCTCCAATTAGCTGAAGTCAGAAGAAATCCCAGGGTAATATATGCATTTTAAAGGAACTGATTGGGTAAAGCTTTGGCAGTGTGGTAGTGCTGAAGCTTGCCTGTTCCCTTTCAACCTAACTATACATTCCTGTTGGTCCATCACTATAATGTGCTGTCACAGCAGCCAATAGGAAGGAGGCAGTAAGGGACAGTTACATTTTGACACTACCAGAAAGTGTGAAGTTTGTCCAATCAGAATGGCCCGGCATGCAGGGGGTGTGGGGACACTGAAAGAGGCTAGAGGTGTACCGCTAACACTTTTTTTTACCGCTTTTTCCTTATTTTGTAGTTAGAGTGACTGGGTCACTTTTAAAAATTGAGATGCCAATTACAAATTCCCATTTCTGACTGGCTTCCTTTAGGTCAAAAAATGAGAAAAGGAAGGATTCCCCAAAAATGGGATTTTAAAGGCACTACTATAGAGTATATACTATATACTTTACTAACTATACTTTTTTACTAACTATTTTGCATTCTGTAACCCCTCAGATGTAATTTCCTCTTTATGAACCCTGATGAAGGAAAGAATTTCTGAAACGTGTCGGTTCAGAGAGATTTACTTACCTTCATTGATGTTTTTATTGTATCCAAATTGATGTCTATTTGTATCAGTACCATTTGTTATTGTCTTTTGCTATGATATTGTCTTTGTAAATAAAATTATATATTTTTCCATACGGTGGTAGTGCCTTTAAAATCCCATTTTTGGGGAATCCTTCATTTTCTCTTTTTTTGACTTATTGGGATGTGGCACACCCACAGATAGTATTCCCTGTCAGATCCTCTTTTCTATTTTCGACTTCCTTTACGTTGTACAACTGACAATTTACACTTTACATATTGTACATGCTCATCGGTCCCTGCCCTCAAGGAGCTCACAATCTAAGGTTCCTATCTCACATGCATGCATTGTTTATGGGATGTTGGAGGAAACAGGAGTATCTGGAGGAAACCCATGCAAGCATAGGGAAAACATGCAAAGTCCATGCAGGTATTGTCCTAGTTGGGATTCAACATGAGGACCCCAGTGCAAACCACTAAACCACTGTGCAGCCCAACACATAACAGTGAATGCTATTAGTAGTAATAATTAAAGCTGAATTCCAGGTATGGCATCTTTTACATTGTTCAGCTTGGACCAATGTAAGTATGTATGTGTCATACCTGTGGGATCTCCGTGGTAGCTGGAACTCACTCTAGATTGCTGCTAGCTTTTGGGTCTTGTGCCAAGCAGTTGCACTGCTGATTACTGAACACAGGAGGTCGCCCGCTTGGCACATGCGCCATTCAGAGAACATTTTCTCACTGAATACAAAGTGCTCTTTGATTGGACAATCTCTCTGCGTTATAATTCAAAAAAATGAAAAATGCTCCCTCAATGGGGCTCATGCCTAGTGACTGAGTCACAATGCAGCAGGGCAGCTGCTCGGTAAGGGACCATGAAGCTAGTGGAAATCACTGTAGTAGTGAGGCCTGATATAGTGATTTCCAGCTTCTAAAGCCTTTCTCAACCTCTTCAACACAAAGGAACCTTTAAAATAACTTTCCAGGCTCAGGGAATCCTTGCTAAAATGTACTATATCTACTGTACAACTCATGATACATACAGTATCTGACAAAAATGAGTACAGCCCTCACATTTTTGTAAATATTATATCTTTTTATGTGACAACACTTAAGAAATGACACTTTGCTAAAATGTACAGTACTGAGTGTACAGCTTGTATAACAGTGTAAATTTGCTGTCCCCTCAAAATAACTCAACACAGCCATTAATGTCTAAACCGCTGGCAACAAAAGTGAGTACAGCCCTAAGTGAAAATGTCCAAATTGGGCCCAATTATTGACTCATTAGTGTTACAAGGTCTTGGGTGTGAATATGAAGCAGGTGTGTTAAATTTGGTATTATCGCTCTCACTTTCTCATACTAGTCACTGGAAGTTCAACATGGCACCTCATGGCAAAGATCTCTCTGAGGATCTAAAAAAAAGAATTGTTGCTCTACATAAAGATGGTCTAGGCTATAAGAAGATTGCCAAGACCCTGAAACTGAGCTGCAGCATGGTGGCCAAGACCATACAGCAGTTTAACAGGACAGGTTCCACTCAGAACAGGCCTCGTCATGGTCGACCAAAAATGTTGATTGCATGTGCTCAGCGTCATATCCAGAGGTTGTCTTTGGGAAATAGACGTATACGTGCTGCCAGCATTGCTGCAGAGGTTGAAGGGGTGGGGGGGGGGGGGGGTCAGCCTGTTAGTGCTCAGACCATACACCACACACTGCATAAAATTGGTCTGCATGGCTGTCATCCCAGAAGGAAGCCTCTTCTAAAGATGATGCACAGGAAAGCATGCAAACGGTTTTCTAAAGACAAGCAGACTAAGGACATGGATTACTGGAACCATGTCCTGTGGTCTGATGAGACCAAGATAAACGTATTTGGTTCAGATGGTGTCAAGCGTGTGTGGCGGCAACCAGAGGAGTACAAAGACAAATGTGTCTTGCTGACAGTCAAGCATGGTGATGGGAGTGTCATGGTATGGGGCTGCATGAGTGCTGCCGGCACTGGGGAGCTACAGTTCATTTAGGGAACCATGAGTGCCAACATGTACTGTGACATACTGAAGCAGAGCATGATCCCCTCCCTTTGGAGACTGAGCCCCAGGGTACTATTGCAACATGATAACAACCCCAAATACACCTCCAAGACGATCACTGCCTTGCTAAAGAAGCTGAGGGTAAAGGTGATGGACTGGCCAAGCATGTCTCCAGACCTAAACCCTGTTGAGCATCTGTGGGGCATCCTCAAATGGAAGTTGGAGGAGCGCAAGGTCTCTGATATCCACCAGCTCTGTGATGTCATCATGAAGGAGTGGAAGAGGACTCCAGTGGCAACCTGTAAAGCTCTGGTTAACTCCCCAAGAGTTGGGTTATGCCCAAGAGGGTTAAGGCAGTGCTGGAAAATAATGGTGGCCACACAAAATATTGACACTTTGGGCCCAATTGGGACATTTTCACTTAGGGGTGTACTTACTTTTGTTGCCAGTGGTTTAGATATTAATGGCTGTGTGTTGAGTTATTTTGAGGGGACAGCAAATTTCCCTGTCATACAAGCTGTACACTCACTACTTTACATTGTACCAAAATGTGTCATTTCTTTAGTGTTGTCACATAAAATGATATAATAAAATATTTACAAAAAATGTGAGGGGTGTATTCACTTTTGTGAGATACTGTCATGCCCCGTACACACGGTCGGATTTTCCGACGGAAAATGTGTGATAGGACCTTGTTGTCGGAAATTCCGACTGTGTGTGGGCTCCATCACACATTTTCCATCGGAATTTCCGACACACAAAGTTTGAGAGCTTGCTATAAAATTTTCCGACAACAAAATCCGTTGTCGGAAATTTTGATCGTGTGTACACAAATCCGATGCACAAAATGCCACGCATGCTCAGAATTAAGAGAGGAAAGCTATTGGCTACTGCCCTGTTTATAGTCCTGACGTACGTGTTTTACGTCACCGCGTTCAGAACGATCGGATTTTCCGACAACTTTGTGCGACCATGTGTATGCAAAACAAGTTTGAGCCAACATCCATCGGAAAAAATCCATGGATTTTGTTGTCGGAATGTCTGATCAATGAACGGGGCATAAGTGTGATGCTCAGTGGGAAGAATGCTCCTTATACTTGTGGTCACCAGAAGAAGTACCCCCTTACAGATAGCTAAAAAAGATCAATTATGTCAGTGGGAACTTATCTGAGAGGCAGAAACTGCTCATTGCTCAAGGAACCCCTAGCAACCTCTAGAGGAACCCTAGCGTTCCAATCGAACCCTGGTTGGGAAACCCTATTCTAGAGGGATCCTGCAGGTATGGCACATACATACTTACATTGGCCCAAACTGGTCCAATGTAACTATGTAAAAATTACCATGCCTAGAATTCATGGTACATTTGTATGATGGTCTGTGGGAAGAATGCTCCCTACACTTGTGGTCATCAGGACGGATTACCCCCTCCAGATAGCTAAAAAAAACAGTGGTGTCAGTGGGAACATATCTGAGAGGCAGAAACTGCTCATTGATCAAGGAACCCCTTGCAACCTCTGGAGGAACCCTAGGGTCCCATGGAACCCTGGTTGAAAAACCCTGTTCTTGGATCCCACAGGTATGGCACATACATACTTACATTGGTCCAAGCTGCACCAATGTAACTATGTAAAAATTGCCATACCTAGAATTCAGCTTTAAGTAATCTTTTTCTACTTGGTTTGCAAAATGTTATATTTTGGTTTCATATATGACAATACAAATTCCCCAATTGTTAAACACTGCAAAATAACAGAAGACTTGCGGAAATTGACATTCGGTGCAGTCATACATGCTTTGGTGTCTGAAATGCATTTCCTTTGTTTTAAAGGAGAATTCACATATCAAAAGCTTCTCTTGATTGCCTTAATGGAGATTACAATGTTGAAGAAGGCCACGGCAAAGAAAGGAACGAGTTTTTACGGAAACATAATATTGAAACCTACTTGATCAAACAACCAGAGGAGAACTTGTTAACCCTGCCGGAAGACATCGTGAAAGAGTCGGTGAGCCCGACGGATCGGAGGAACAGCGGGGCCACGTTCACAGAGGGGTCCTGGAGCCCGGAACTCCCTTTTGATAACATTGTCGGCAAACAGAATGTAAGTTCAACTTTTCTGTAATGTCAACCGGCATAAGTCATGCTTGAGTGAAGCTCTGTAATGGGAGCCTCAGAGGAACTGGATCCATCTTTAACCTTTTCTCTAACACGAAACGTCAAATCATTATGTAAACCCTCCCGAGGACAGAATTAACCTACAGAATTTAGCAACAGAAATGCCAGACGTAGCTAACATACCAAAATGGAATGCCCGCCAATTTGAACGATCAATTGTATATATTTTTATAGTGTAACCCCCACCTTTATGAGAATATGTACAATTCTGATGCAGGACAATGACTTATTTCATTGTTTAAAGGGTATTATTTACCTTTTTTTGCTCTGCTCAGCCTATACAGAGGTGTTTTCTGTCCTCGGTGTGAAATGTTCACATTTTACTTGTTGCCGTTGGGTCTTTCTACAGTTATCCATGGGAGACTGTGGAATGTTCATGCAGTAACAACATTCTGTAGCCTCAAAAATAACATTTAGATGCTACCTACTGTGCAAAATGGATCCTTCAAGAGCATATGCAAGCTTAAAGTGTATATAAAGCCAAAACTTTAGCATAGGGAAGGGTTAATAGCCCTGTCCAGGTTTTTTCTCCATCTGTGTCCCCACTGGGGAGATTCACCTGCTCAAATTATTCCAGTGGCTATTGCCCCTGGGGCTGAAATTAAAGTATATCTGAAGATCATGATATGAAACCCAAACACTTTTTAGAAATGTCAAATAATAAAGAATTACTGTAAAAAAAATGTAAAGAAGGCACCTTTTTTAATTCAGCAGTCACGTGACCAAGGCCATTCTACCCATCATCTTACTGGGTCTGGGGGGTGAGGCTGTATTGGTAGAGGGCGGGCAGTGGCATAACATAAGGGATTCAAGAGGAATTTATTATCATTCTACATTAAAAATCATAAAATGAATCATAGATGTATCCACAGCACATAAAAACACCCCATGTTTCACATAAAACATCCACACAGTTAATAGAGTAGACACCCCTAAATCTAGTTTATCTTAAAACTCCTCCAAAATTCAAGAGCTGTAAGAACTGGAGGAAGAAGCTATTTTTTAGCCTTGGGGTGCTGGAGTCAATGCTCCTTAAGGCCCCATTCAGACATTGGGTTGCGGAAAGGAGTGTTTCCCTCTGCGATTCGCTTCAACGGGCTGCCCTAGGCTCGTTTGTCGCCAAAAAGAAGCTCCTGCTCCTTCTCAGGTGACAAGCTTAGCAAAATTTTTAAACTCATGTTTTGGCGTGGAATTCTGCCATGCAACAATCGCAGCAGAATCGCACCACATTTGAAGTACCATTAGGAATAATAGCACCCAAACGCTCATCACGCGTTTTGCTGCAATTTGGAATCGCCAGGAGAATCCTGGCGATTCCACCTGCAATTCCAAATCACCTAATGTGAATGGGGCCTAACTGCCTACCAGTAGGCAGCAGTCCAAACAAAGCATTACCAAGGTGATAACCATCCTTTATGGTACTGTGGGCTCTCTAGAGACATCTACTTCTCCCCTATTCCTCAGTACTAGAAAGATCCACCCCCGTAATCATTTTTGTTTTTTTATCACCCTCTGTAAGGCATTTTTTTCATGGACTATGCACAACCATTGCAACAAAGAGATGTAATAAGTCAACACTCTCTTAATAGCAACCTTGTAGAAGCTGAGGAGGCCGCTTTGAAAACCTGCCCTTTCGTCAGGTTTCTTGGTAAATGCAATCTCTGATTAGCTCTGCCCCCCCCCCCCCCCCCAGGTAAAATACATGCCCTGTCCATGAGAAGTCTTTCATAAGAGTTGTTCCTGGGAAATTGGAACTCCAGTACCCTCTCTACCTCCATTCCACCAATCACAACATAACCAGTTCCCCTAGTTCTCCTAAAATCTATTTTTATTTCCTTAGTTTTAGCCTCATTTGAAGTGATTCCAAAGGTTATATGTTTTTTACCTTAACACATTCCTTGCATCAAGGTGTAAAACGTTTTGCCATTTTCTGTGCCCCCCCCCCAAATACTTGCCTGAGTTCTGTATCATTCCAGCACTGTGCCTGTCTGCCCCAGTCTTCTCTCCTCTCCCTCCGCTCTCACAGGCTTGGCTGAGAACAGCAGGAGGCATTGGCTCCTGCTGCTCTCAGTCAAATCCTGTGAGCAGAGAGCGAGGGGCAGAGCCGAGCCATGCTGTGTGTGTTTATGGACGCACAGAGCCCGGCTCACGGTTGAGCCCGATTAAAAGAGGAGGAGCCAAGATCACCAGTGGGGGACCTGGGAAGAGTAGTTTTGGGGCTCCTCTGTGCAATATTATTGCACAGAATAGGTGAGCATAACTAAATTATTCTCCTTCCACCAGTCCACTAGGCCCTCTATTTCCTTCCAATATACAGATTTTAGCCATACCTTATTCTACCAACAACCATTGTGTCAGCAAGGAAAAATGCTCCCCGTCTTGCACCTTCGCGTTTCACAGGGCTATCCCTGTGCAACTGGTGTATTGACAGTAAGGCTGCAGATTGGAGCTGCTGTCAATCAAGCAGATAGGAAGCTAGGAAGGGGGACATCAGGCAAACTGACCATTGATTTACATGCACAGCATCCCGTAGCTTGGATTAGATGTTGAGGGACAAAGATTGACCATACCAGCCCAGATCTACTTCCATGTTTGGTCAAAATGCTAAAGGAAGGCAAGAGGAGTAAATGTTACTGAAAAAAGGCAGATGCACAAGATTTATTATTTATAAAGGTATGGATTAATGATATATCAGTAATAAGGCTTACATACAGTTCAATAGGTGCTTCAAAATTTTGAGTGGTCACCAAAACAAGAATAGAGAGGAAATCTTCCAATTTGGACACTTGCTTTTAGTGACAAGTAATTCTCCCCAATGAGACAGATGGGTAGTAATCTTTTGCTTTGCCTTACACTAGCCAGAGCCCCCATCTCCCAAAGCACCCCCCCCCCCATTTTGAGGGCATGTGGCCTGGTATGGTTCAGGAGGGGGGTGGCGCTCGCTTGTCCCCTCCCTTTCCTGACCTGCGTGCTCAAATAAGGGTCTGGTATTTTAGGGGGGACCCCACGTAATATATATTTTTTTTAATTAAGACATGGGGTTCCTCTCAAAGTCCATATCAGACCCGATTTTATTATTGCCGGCAATTATTTTTTTATGTTTTTGACAGGTACCTGTCCTGGTACTCCTCTCCTCCTTCCACCGCCACCGGGCAATTCAGAAAGCGCAGCACGCTTCGCGCATGTGCAGTAGGGAACAGGCTGTGAAGCCGCAAAGCTTCACAGCTGATTCCCTTACAGGCAATGGCGGCGGCAGCACCCGAGAGCTGATAGAAACATGGCCTGGGGTACCGACATCGCTGGATTCCAGGACAGGTAAGTGTCCTAATATTAATAGTCAGCAATCTACAGTATGTGTAGCTGCTGACTTAAATTTTTTTTGCTGGGGGAGGCCGGAAAAAAAATGCTTTAAAGAACATAACTCAGTAATTTTAAATATTTTTAACCAACTGCAGAACTAAAACACAGACAGCTAGGGGTACCTGCACACACTTTTAGATACTCCCTTGAGCACCCCAACTGCTCTGAATTTAGTATGCTAATTTTAGCAAACTGTGCCACTTAAAGTAGAACTAAAGGCAAAACTTTTTTTTTTTTTTTTTGCATGTAGGAGTAAGGGAGGGTTATAACCCCTGTCATTTTGTTGCCATATGTGTCTCATTGGGGAGGTTTTCCTTCACTTCCTGTCCAATAGCTGAAACAGAAAGCGAAAGGGGATCCCTGCAAATTAAGGGAGTCCATTGGGGCCCCCAGGTCACCAAAACGAATGTCCCCATTGGAAGATTTCCCCTCTATTACTGTTCTATGGACAACCTGGGACAACATTGGGATTTTGCCATTAGTTATACGTTAATTTTAATAGGATAACAAAAAAGGTCCCAGTACAGCTGAGATACAGGTATTTTATGGAATGCAAAACACCATCCGGAGCATACAGTACCCATCCGAAACACGCACTGCAGTGGCTACTGACTGCCTGATTTGCATCCCAGATAGCAAGAAATTGAGCTGCAAGTTTGAAAATGACTTGCTAAGTTATTGCTAGACTTGCCAGGCTTCACAAGGTTGTTGCACAATTGCAGCAAGTCCACATTGCATGACTCCAGATCAACTTTCTTTGCAAGCATTCTGCAAGTCTGCTGCAAGTTCTGGTTCGTTATGTTGTGCAATAGTCATCCCACCACAGGGGGCACTGTGGCTGAATTTTCATGCTGTAGACTTGCAGAGCTCTTGCTGTAGACTCACCACTGCAACTTTGTTCATGCTAGAGACTTGGGACGCAAATTTGCTACAAATTGGAAAAGTGTCAACTAGAACTTGTGCTTCAAGTGCTCTGCAAGTGTACAACTTGTCAGTGAAAATGTGCAGCAATTTAACAGACTTACAATTCAACTCTGTCATAAATTGCTATCTGGGATCTCTCCATTAAGCTTTGGCATGGAGGCTGGTGTGAATGAGCTCTTACTCTATATTGTCAAATGTATTGGGACAACTGCCTTTACACGCACCTGAACTATAATGAAATCCAAGTCCTAGTGTAGGTCAGGTCAGGCCAGTCAAGTTCCTCCACCCCAAACTCGTTCATTCATGTCTTTATGGACCTTGCCTTGTGCACTGGTCCAAATCATTTGGTGGAGGGGGGGGGATTATGGTGTGGGTTTTTTTTTCAGGGTTTGGGCTTGGCCCCTTAGTTCCAGTGAAGGGAACTCTTAAAGCGTCAGCATACCAAGACTTGTTGAACAATTTCATGCTCCTAACTTTGTGGGAACAGTTTGGGAATGGCCCCTTCCCGTTCCAACACGACATGTTGAACATCTTTGGGATTAATTAGAGCAAGGACTGCGAGCCAGGCCTTCTCGTCCAACAATAGTGCCTGACCTCACAAATGCGCTTCTGAAAGAATGGTCAAACATTCCCATAGACACACTCCTAAACCTTGTGGACAGTCTTTCCAGAAGAGTTGAAGCTGTTATAGCTGCAAAGGGTGGGCCAACTCAATATTAAAACCCTAAGGACTAAGACTGGGATGCCATTAAAGTTCATGAGCATGTAAAGGCAGGCATCCCAGTACTTTTGACAATATGTAGTGTATATTTACTAAGCTTATTGTTGGAGTACATAAAATGCATCAGGGAGAACGAAACCAAATGGCAAAAGGGGAATCCTAAACATATAACAAGGAAGTAGAAAATGGAGCCAAGCACCTTCCACCCATGACTGAAATGATCATTACGGGAAGACTTGGTATAAATAAGTAATGTACTCTCTTCTTTAAAATCTTTAACAAAGATGTAACTGCACATCACAGAAACCGGCAGTTGGGCCGGGGGCTCATGTCAAATTTTCAGCTCTAAAATTTTAAGTGGGACTTGACACCATGCCTACTTCTCCTGGGATTGGATTGCTAATGTTCTTTTCTGGCGCTGGAAAACAAGCATATGTTCAAGCAGCCTTGAATTTTGATGGGACGTCTAGGATAAGTGCACCCTATTGCCTTCCTCCTCCCTCTGCCTTCTTCATCAATTTTTTAATCCTAATTTTGGATGCAGACATTGGGGTGGTTTTACTAAATGCAAATAAACTGTACACTCTTTTTCGATTACAAGTACATGTTGTAAAGCTCTGCTGGTTTCCATCAGCCAATCATGTGCAAGCAACATTGTTTTTTATTTTTTATTTCCTTGTACCTGATTGGGCGTTCTTTACAAAGTAAAGCTTTACCACATTTACCTTTACACCTCCCAATGCAGGGAGTTGAAGAGACAGCCTCCACCATGCAGGGATAAGGAGATACAGCCTCCCCTATGCAGGAAGGAGAAGCAGTCTCCTCCATGCAGGGAGAAGGAAAGAACACCTCTTACCGACAAAGAGAAGGATGCAGGGAGTTGGAGAAATAGAGAAATTCTTCCCTATGCAGCGAGAAGAAGAAAATGCCTACCCCATGCAAGGAGAAGGGGTGAAAACCTCCCCCCTGCAAGCTGATGGAGAGAATGTCTTCCCCATGCAGGGAGATGGTGAGACAGCCTCCCCCATGCAGGAAAAAGGAGAGAACGTCTCCTTCATACAGAGAGAACGAAAGAAAGCCTCCCTTATGAAGGGGAAAGGAGAGAAAGCCTCCCCCATGCAGGAAAAAGGAGATAAAGCCTCCCCCATGCAGGGAAAAGGATAGAGCGCCTCCCCAATGCAGGGAAAAGAAGAGAAATCCTCCCTAGTGCAGGGAAAAGAAGAGAAAGCCTCACTAGTGCAGGGAAAAGAAGAGAAAGCCTCCCTAGTGCAGGGAAAAGAAGAGAAAGCCTCCCTAGTGCAGGGAAAAGAAGAGAAAGCCTCCCCAGTGCAGGGAAAAGAAGAGAAAGCCTCCCCAGTGCAGGGAAAAGAAGAGAAAGCCTCCCTAGTGCAGGGAAAGGCAGAGAAAGCCTCCCTACTGCAGAGAAAAGAAGAGAAAGCCTCCCTAGTGCAGGGAAAAGAAGAGAAAGCCTCCCCAGTGCAGGGAAAAGAAGAGAAAGCCTCCCTAGTGCAGGGAAAGGAAGGGAAAGCCTCCCTAGTGCAGGGAAAAGAAGAGAAAGCCTTCCTAGTGCAGGGAAAGGAAGAGAAAGCCTCCCTACTGCAGGGAAAAGAAGAGAAAGCCTCCCTAGTGCAGGGAAAAGAAGAGAAAGCCTCCCTAGTGCAGGGAAAAGAAGAGAAAGCCTCCCTAGTGCAGGGAAAAGAAGAGAAAGCCTCCCTAGTGCAGGGAAAAGAAGAGAAAGCCTCCCAAGTGCAGGGAAAAGAAGAGAAAGCCTCCCTAGTGCAGGGAAAAGAGGATAAAGCCTCCCCAGAGCAGGAAAAAGAAGAGAAAGCCTCCTTAGTGCAGGGAAAAGAAGAGAAAGCTTCCCTAGTGCAGGGAAAAGAAGAGAAAGCCTCCCTAGTGCAGGGAAAAGAAGAGAAAGCTTCCCTAGTGCAGGGAAAAGAAGAGAAAGCCTCCCCAGTGCAGGGAAAAGAAGAGAAAGCCTCCCCCATACAGGGAGAAGGAGATAAATCTTTTCCTATACAGAGAGAAGGAAGGTGCCTCCCCCATACAAGGAGAAGGGGTGAGCACCTCTCCCTGCAAACAGATGGAGAGAATGCCTCCCACCATGCAGGGAGATGGAGAGACAGCCTCCCCATGCAGGGAACAGGAGAGAATGCCTCCCCCCATGCAGGGAGAACGAAAGAAAGCTTCCCTCATGCAGGGAAAAGGAGAGAAAGCCTCCCCCATGCAAGGAGAAGAAGAAAAGGTCCCCCTCCCTGACTATGCAGGGAGAAGGAAAAAACACCCCTTCCTCTATGGAGGGAGAAGAGGAGAAAGCCTCCTCCATGAAGTGTCAGTTTCCTGCAGTTTAAAAAGCTACACAACAAAGGGTGATGCAAAGGGTAGTGGAAATTCAATGAAAGTTAATTTATTTTGCATGAAAAATTATATATACAACACCAAACTTGTGTCCATAAAGTGAAGAAGGATGCCCAAATTGTGCCCATAAAGTGAACCTGTCCCCAGTTGCATATCTAACATATGTAACTGCAAGCCCTGAACATTATTGCTGAACAGCATCTGAGATCAAATTTAATTACGCTAGAATCCACCTAACAAGATATCATTTTCAGTAAAGTATTACAGGCCTGTGCTGACCCACAGACTGCTTTAAGAGAAGAACAGCAAAGTAAAATGACCGTGCGGCACTACTAAGGAAGAAGCACAGCATGTACATATAACATGAAAACATAGCTTCCCACATGTACATATAACATGCAAACATAGCTTCCCACATGTACATATAACATGCAAACATAGCTTCCCACATGTACATATAACATGCAAACATAGCTTCCCACATGTACATATACAATCACACATCATACATAAAGTGATTATTTCAAATATTGATACACATCGGTAAAATATATTTACATTAAGCTAATAACATAAATAACACAAAAAGCGTCCTTTATGTGGTGGAAATAATCCTTTGTGAAAATTGTAATTTTTATGTTTAATGTTATATATATATAGTATTGTCCCCTAAATTGTATGTTTCTTAAAGGGATGTAAAAAAAAAATCCGTAATACAAAGAGCAGTAATGTATAATGACCCAAAATAGCCAATCTGTTATCATTTTATGTTAGTCTGCCTCGACCAGACTGCTGAAAGCTCATCAGTGATTGGTTGTGAGGGTACACAGCATGGTTTTGCTCTTGACACCATGCTATAAGACAAATCCCACGTCCGTCCCGATGTCTCTTGTATACCTGTTCTGACATAATGAGAGCATGATTTGCCGAATGGATTGTTTTCTGCATGGAGCATGTTTCTGTTAGACCTCTATTGTTTTGCTTGTCTTTTTATATGCATTGTTTTTGCTTGTGGTTTTATTGCATGTTGTCCTTTGCAATGTTATATTATTATGTCTATGACCGGTAACTACTATGTTATGGTTTCCATGTCTCAGCAGTAAGGGGTTGTTCTTTGTAAGACGTCTTTGGGTTTGTGTGATACAGATAGCAATACACAAAAACAATGGCTGAATAAAAAATTTCCTTCACTCATATGGTATTGCTAAATTTAAACTGTATCGTTTCCTTTTCACTGTTATATTATTTATTAATTATAGATATTTTTAAAGCATTGGCAGTTTGCGCAACGCTTTACATATTGTACATACAAATCGATCCCTGGCTTCAAGGAGCTTACAATCTAAGATCTCTATCTACAATCTAAGGCCAGTTTAGACAAGAGCCAATTGAACTCCCATCAGGTCTTTGGAGGAACATGGAGTGCATGAAGGAATTCCATACAAGCACGGGGAGAACATCCAAACTCCATGCAGATAGTGTCCTGGTTGGGATTCAAACAAGGACTCTAGTACTGCAAGGCAGAAGTGACAACCATTAAGCCACTATGCCCATATTAAAGCTGAACTCCAGGAAAATAGCTGCACCATATAACAAAGAGTTTGTGGACACCTGACCATGACCCTTTTGTAAGCTTGTTGGACATACCATTCCAAAACTAAGGCCAATAATATGGAGATGCCTCTTTGCAGCTCTAACAGCCCCCACACTTTTGGGAAGGCTTCCCACATAATTTTGGAGTGTGTCTGTGGACATTTATGCCTTTTCAGCCAAAGTTACTGTTACTGATGTTGGATGAGAGGATTTGGCTTGCAGTTGATGTTTCTATCTATCCCAAAAGTGTTCAGTACAGTAGAGGTTAGGGCTCTGTGCAGGTCACTTGAGTTCCTCCACACCAAACTCACCAAACCATGTCTTTATGGAGGTGACTTTGTGCAAAGAGACACAGTCATGCCAAGATAGAAAAGGGGCCATCATCAAACTGTTACCACAAGGTTGGAAGTACATATTTTACTGAAGAGTCTTTGAATGCTGTAGAATAGACATGTGTGATTTGTTTAGTTTTGATTAGTTTTTCAGATGAAAATTTCATTTTTGGAGATTTGGATGTATCTGAATCTCAAAATGGACACAGAAACGAATGGCAATGAATCCAAAAAAAAAAAAGTTATAATAAAATTAACATTTGCATTTGTTTCATTTGTTTCATTCGGATGACGTGGTAGTAGTTCGGGCCCATGGGGAAATGAATAACATTTTCCTATTTGTTCGATAATTCAGATTCATAAAAAATGGATGGATCTGAATTTTGTTTCATTTGTTAATTCGGATGCACATGGCGCCAGTCAATAAGGTCCAATCCTGCCATTTCTCTTGGTGGGTTGGACTAGCGTCTGAAAATATTGAATCCGTCCGATTTGATGATTTATTGAATATATAGCAATCTTCTGGAAAACTGCAACATGTTTCGAATCCACCCAGACCAATGAATATACAAAACGAATGCCAAAGATACAAAACGTATTCTGAAAATGAATCGGTTCAACCTAACGAATATGGCGAAACTAAATTCTTCAATTAACGAATGCATCCAAAACAAAACGAAATGAAAATTTCCAGTGAGCAAGTGTCCACTGTGGAATATACCGAAGAAGAATGAATCTGACTTTTTAGGTACCCCAGTAAGTACAACTAACATATCTATAAAATCAGCATTTCATTAACATCATATGAAAGAATAAACAGTATAGTAAAAATGGAATAAGTATGAAATGGAATAGCCAAGTGTACTCACTCATGTTCTTCCAATCCAACACCTATTAACCATACAGTATATGTACCATTTCCATTTTACTTTTAAATACCAAACATTGTTGCCTTAGGGTAACTGTATTGCATATTTGGTTTTAGTTAGGTCAGTGTTGGAGATTTTGCTCTCATTTCATAGGTAGACTCTGCTTCTTCAGAAGAGTGATAAGTGCCATTTTCAAAATTCTGTGCTTACAAGATGCATGTTCGCTAAAAACGTCCCTGGGGCAAGTGAGGGACTCAGAGGGGAAAGGACCACCAAAGGTCACTTTCGGACATCAAGCTGACACTGTTCTAATTAACACATAAAGATAAACTACTGTATTAACATGGAATTATGGGACTTCTTCCCCAGCTCTTTCCATATCCATATAACACAATGCATTGCATCAAAAAGGAGACTTAAGATTGAAGTATCATGGTGCAATCCCACATGTTGAAGGTATAAGATGATATACAGTACATGGTCAAGAGTTACAAGGGTAGGTTAGGTCCTGATGGTCCATCCTTTTCACCAGCTTGTTTGTCACTTTCACTAGTTACTAGTCTTTTACCCTTATTCCTTAAACAGTACCCTTCACTGGAAACACCTGAACTCAATAATTTGGAGGTGTTTCCACATACCCAACCCAACCCCACACAACCCCTAGGGAGAGCACTTCTCACAGGGGGTTAACCGATGCGAGGAGGAGCCGCAAGAGTATGATATGTTTGTTATTTAAAAAAAAAAAAAAACGATGGGTTTACAAACCCTTACAGGCAGAAAAACCCACAAACAAAGAACAACTGAAGACAGCTGTAGTTAGAGCCTGGCAAAGCATCAGAAAGAAGGAAACCCAGTCTTTGTTAATGTCCATGGGTTCCAGACCTCAGGCAGTCATTGCCAGTAAAGGATTCTCAACAAAATATAAAAAATGAACATTTTATTTATGATTATATTCATTTGTCCAATTATATTTGAGCCCCTGAAAATGGAGGAGGGGGGGACTGTGTATAAAAATGGTTGCAGTTCCTACAATTTGTACCAATTTGATGCAGTGTGTGTCGTAAGGTCTGAGCACTGACAGGCTGACCCCCCCACCCCTTCAACCTCTGCAGCAATGCTGGCAGCACTCATATATTTATTTCCCAAAGACAACCTTTGGATATGATGCTGAGCACGTGCACTCAACTTGCTTGGTCGACCATGGCGTGGCGAGGCCTGTTCTGAGTGGAACCTGTGCTGTTAAATTGCTGTTTGGCCTTGGCCACTGTGCTGCAGCTCAATTTCATAGTTACATAGTTACATAGTTAGTCAGGTTGAAAAAAGACACAAGTCCATCCAGTCCAACCATAAAAAAACAAAAAAACAAAAAAACAATATACCCAATACTATATACCCACAGTTGATCCAGAGGAAGGCAAAAAACCCCAGCAGAGCATGCTCCAATTTGCTACAGCAGGGGAAAAAATTCCTTCCTGATCCCAGAGAGGCAATCGGATTATCCCTGGATCAACTTTACCTATAAATGTCAGTACCCAGTTATGTATATGTACATTTCAGGGTCTTGGCAATCTTCTTATAGCCTAGGCCATCTTTATGTAGAGCAACAATTCTTTTTTTTAGATCCTCAGAGAGTTCTTTGCCATGAGGTGCCATGTTGAACTTCCAGTGACCAGTATGTGAGAGTGAGAGCGATAACACCAAATTTAACACACCTGCTCCCCATTCACACCTGAGACCTTATAACACTAATGAGTCACATGACACTGGTCAGGGAAAATGGCTAATTGGGCCCAATTTGGACATTTTCACTTAGGGGTGTACTCACTTTTGTTGCCAGCGGTTTAGACATTTATGGCTGTGTGTTGAGTTATTTTGAGGGGACAGCAAATTTACACTGTTATACAAGCTGTACACTCACTACTTTACATCGTAGCAAAGTGTCATTTCTTCAGTGTAGTCACATGAAAAGATACAATTAAATATTTACAAAATGTGAGGGGTGTACTCACTTTTGTGAGATACTGTGTGTGTGTATATATATATATATATATATATATATATATATATATAAGGTGCAAAAAGTTGCTCAGATTTTCTAAACTTCAATAGTCCCTCTTTCTTTGCCATGAAGGAATGATGATAACGTGCACCACCAAAGAAAGAGTGCTCCCAAAAGGAATCACCACAAGTGATTAAATGAGCTCCTTACCAGCTGCTCTGATCCCACAAGGAGACCATCAGACGCCTTGCTGCAAAGCAGCCATATACCCCATGATCTTGCATACAAAGGTTCCACGATCTTCTAAGATAGACTCCATGGAGGAAGTTAAAGTACAGAGAAAAATCCACATAGTGTAGTATTTCACCAAGATTTTAATAAAATGATAAAATCACACTTACAATTTTGAAGGAATTACACAGCATGTGTTACAAACAACCAGCGGGTCCAAGCGGTCAGGCTGACTTGCGGAACAATGTCACGTGTGAGGCCTCTCACAGCATAGTTACATAGTAGGTGAGGTTGAATAAAGACACAAGTCCATCAAGTCCAACCTATGTGTGTGATTATATGTCAGTATTACATTGTATATCCCTGTATGTTGCGGTCGTTCAGGTGCTTATCTAATAGTTTCTTGAAACTATTGATGCTCCCCGCTGATACCACTGCCTATGGAAGGGAATTCCACATCCTTGCCACTCTTACAGTAAAGAACCCTCTACGTAGTTTAAGGTTAAACCTCTTTTCTTATAATTTTAATGAGTGGCCATGCGTCTTATTAAACTCTCTTCTGCGAAAAAGTTTTATCCCTATTGTGGGGTCACCAGTACAGTATTTGTAAATTGAAATCATATCCCCTCTCAAGCGTCTCTTCTCCAGAGAGAATAAGTTCAGTGCTCGCAACCTTTCCTCATAACTAATATCCTCCAGACCCTTTATTAGTTTTGTTGCCCTTCTTTGTACTCGCTCCATTTCCAGTACATCCTTCCTGAGGACTGGTGCCCAACGTGCGTGTTTCTCTGTAACCAGCGCCCTCTGGGGATATGAGACTATTTGGTACTCCCGCTTTTCACAATTAAGGACAGTAAACTGACCCTTTGCTTGTAGTTTGGAGACCTCTGGCTTAGAGTGTTGACCTTCCTGTCCCAGTCTATTACAGATTTCCCAAATACTTAGGCTGGTTCTGTTCTCTCTTTCCATTGCATATAAAACTCTTGAGCTTCACCGAAAGTGGGTGTAAATCACATTGTTGGGTATCATTAGCAGTACAAATGATCTAGTTTTTTTTTTTTTTAACTAGACTATTTGTGGTGTTTGAGAAGCCAATCTCCTGTACAAAAATCCACACCAATGACACAATTATTGGGAGCTGAAGCTCATGTACGTTATCTGGGAATAGACAGATAAATCCAGTTGGGTTCATTTTCTCTTTCCAAATAAACATATAGGTTATATTTTTTTTATCAGGAATAACCAGGCATGTTTTTATGAACAGCTCGGAATGTGAGGAAAACAGATTACACAACACCTTAGCATTGGCAAATATATCTGAAAATGCTTTGAAAAAGGAAAAGCAGGTCCGGAGCCTTTACAAGGACATTAAAGAGACCTTTGCCTGGGGTTTTCTACAGAAATAAGAAATAATTTGTTCAGGCTAGCTGCTGTAAGATATATGGGTGTTTCAAGGTACCCAGTAGTCGCTTAGTAATGTTTGGCAAGCTTAGAAAAGGAGGTGTTTCCAGATCAAGATGTCCCTATAAACCAGGCAGTAATGTGTCTATGTTGAACATATCTGCCATACCATTATGATTTCTGACAGGTAAAGTGAATAACATTGATTATCTTGTTACAATGGCACCTGAAAGTGGGTGGGATATATTAGGCAGCAAGTAGCGTTGGACTGACACTGATATTGGTTTTGGTGGCGATACTAAGCATTTGCATGAGTACTTGTACTTGTGCAAATGCTCCAATAATAAAACCGACACATAGACCTCGTTCATATATATGCAAATTGTATGCATTTCGAACTGCATGCAAATCGCATGATATGTGAACTTGCAGCCTTTTCAATGGAGACAGTTTACATGTGCGGGCCAGACGCAGTGCGTTTTCATAAGGAGTTGGGAACAATTTTGAGCATGGTTCAGGTGCGATTTTCATTGTCATACACTTTGACAATTTGCGCCTGAACCACTGAACAAAGTCGTACCAGAGGGGGCTAAAATCCCTCTGTTGAAACTGGACTGCACATACACTATATTGTCAAAAGTATTAGGACACCTGCCTTTACACGCACATGAACTTTAATGGCATCCCAGTCTTAGTCCGTAGAGTTCAATATTGAGTTGGCCCACCCTTTGTAGCTATAACAGCTTCAGCTCCTCTTGGAAGGCTGTCCACAAGGTTTAGGAGTGTGTCTATGGGAATGTTTGACCATTCTTCCAGAAGCGCATTTGTGAGGTCAGGTACTGATGTTGGACAAGAAGGCCTGGCTCGCAGTCTCCGCTCTAATTTACCCCAAAGGTGTTCTATCGGGTTGAGGTCAGGACTCTGTGCAGGCCAGTCAAGTTCCTCCATCCAAACTTGCTCATCCATGTCTTTATGGACCTTGCTTTGTGCACTGATCCAGATCATTTGGCAGATAGTGGATTATGGTTTGGAGGTGTTTTTCAGGGGTTGGGCTTGGCCCCTTAGTTCCAGTGAAGGGAACACTTAAGGTGTCAGCATACCAAGACATTTTGGACAATTTCATGCTTCCAACTTTGTGGGAACAGTTTGGGGATGACCCCTTCCTGTTCCAACATGATTGCGCACCAGTGCACAAAGCAAGGTCCATAAAGACATGGATGAGCGAGTTTGGGGTGGAGGAACTTGACTGGCCTGCCCAGACTCCTTACCTCAACTCAATAGAACACCTTTGGGATGAATTCGAGCGGAGACTGCGAGCCAGGCCTTCTTGTCCAAAATCAGTGTCTGACCTGATTGAACCCTATGGACTAATACTGGGATGCCATTAAAGTTCATGTGTGTGTGTAAAGGCAGGCATCCCAATGCTTTTGACAATATAGTGTATGTGAACCCGGTCAGGTATCTGTAATTTGTATCGGCAAGTACTTGAGAAAAAGTATCGGTACTCAGTCTTAAAAAAAACTGGTGCATCCCTAACAGCAAGTAAATATGTTGTCTATTAAGTTGATGTGTTGAAAGCAAAAACAAGCATAAGATTTGAATGACTTTGACAAGGGCCAAATTATAATGGGTAGACGATTGGGTCAACTTCAAAACTACAGGTCTTGTGGGATGTTCCCGGACTGCAGTGGTCAGGACCTACCAAAATGGTCCAAGGAAGGAAAACCAGCAACAAGGCTCATTGATGCACGTGGGGAGCAAAGGCTTGCCCGTGTAGTCTGATTCAACAGAAGAGCTAAATGTTCTTTTCTGTATGAACACCCATCCCCTGACTGGCATCCTATCCCTAACAGTTAAGTTCAACCTAACAGCCATCCTATAAAATTATTGCTTAACCTTAAAATTTACAATTTAACACTTAAAACCCATCTAAACCTAAAAACAAATATGTAATATACTGTATTTCCAATCCATAGATGTGATAGCTGCATCAGCTGGGGAAGGGCAGGGTGCCTTGGGGCTCCCCATCCTAGCCCCCAAAGTGAGATGGAGAGAACTTTGGAAGCTGCTACACCCCTCAGCCCCTCCCATCCTAAGCCCAGGAAGAACATCAAACCTTTAGAGAGTTAATGCTTTCCATAGAGACACAAGCAGCCTCTAGCAAGGCCTGGGACCAAGGGTCCATTTCCTGTTGGAACTGTGTTGCGGTCTGCGACCCATTGAAGCCATGTGATTGATTGAGGCTTTCAAGTTAGAAACATCCACCGCATTCAACCTCATGGTGCCTTTATTCAATTAGAATGCTGCTCTGAAGAGAGTGAGAGTGAGTTTTAAAGGCAGGCCACACGCCAGGAGGGTGGTCAAGGGGTCGGTCTCCGCACATCGGTAGAGTCATAGGCAAACATATCATATTGTCCAGAAGGTCAGTGATACGTTGGGAGTTGGCTTCGCTGCTTGCTATGTCCATGCGTATAGTAGCCCACCACCCACCAACATGTCAGTAGAGACATCAAGGGTTTAATAGATCCCCGATGTCTCCATAAAGACCTGTCACTGCCCAAAACTATCACAAGGGGGCTTGTTAGCCCGGACCTAACATCTCAGGTCAGGAAGTAGATTGTGACCCTGGATGATGTCTGAACAAATATGCCTTTGGAGAGAAAAGTAGATAAAGGCATTGTCAGGTGGAGTATTGTAATCTCTGTGAGGGGTAATAAATACCTGGATGTGTTATTACTAATTGCTTTGTCCACTTTAAAGCTTAACAGACAGAAATGCAGTTGAAATTCCCCAAGGCTTATAGTGTTGTCAGCTTGGATGCAAAGACTTTGTATCAAGGTTCTACTTTCCCATGGCTGTGTGGCAGCACAGGTAATTCATTTTTTGAGACACCTTAATAAATCTGGCAGGCTGTGATGAAAGCCCAGGCTATAGCAAGTGCTATCCTGAGCTCCTGGAAGGGCTATATATAGTAACAGTCTACCTCGGCCATTAGGTCATGTCTCTGATTAGAGCTCGGCTGCTCTGAATTGGATTAAGAAGTGAGGATGGTATTATATAACAGGTCTGCAGAGACTGAGCAGTGCTGGCACGCAACTGGCTGATGGATTGTTTGTCACACGATCACTGTAAGTGGATACATCCTATCCTGTATATTACACTGCTGGCAGTGTCACTCCACTGATCACCCTGTCACTCCGAGGCCATGGCATCCCACTCTTATGTAATGGACCGCTCCAGCAAAACATCAAGAAACATTGTCAAAACACATATGCCTAAAGAAGCAAATGCTGAGCCACCAACCCAGTCTATTATAGCATAATCAAGGTGACCACAGGACTATGTCCTCAGCCTCCAGCCTGCTCCTTGGAAGCCCAGTAATTATCACAACATTGTCTACCCTAAACTTTTCCCACTCAACTCCCTACTCAACTCCACCTCCAACCCATCAGCTTATAAAGACACTCCCACTGTAAGCCTTTTTTTCAGCTGTCAGCTGGTGTGGGGCAACTAAACAAAATTACATATTTAAAAGACCGTACTCTTTTAGTGGGCTCATCCATTTTTGTCCACCTTACCCTGGCCGAATACATTTATGATAGGGTCATACTTACCTATATCATAGTGCATATGGGTTAATTCAGAAGAAGTTTGAAGATTTTGCATTGTAAAAGTATGCCTAAAATTACCCTTATGTTTTGTAACTGGGTTGTGGAAGCTGTGCAAAAAAAAAGCTGGAAGCTAATTACTAGACATCGGTATTGCCTTTAGTGAATCTTTTTCTAATCACTCATAGAAATGTTGGCCCTCTAGTACTGGTAATGTGATGGCTGATGGGGGATTCCAGTAGCAGAAAAAGTGGAAGAAGCACAGATTCCCAAAATGAATATAGCAGAAGCAGGGAGACACTTGCACTGCAAGTCCTCAGATACAGCTTCCTCTCCAGCAAGGAAAACAGTGAGCAGCACAGTAGGGGCATCACCAGATCTTGTTCCAAATATGGAGAGACTAGCAGTCAGAGGCAGCAGTGCTATAGATGATCTCACACTGCAGATGTACAGCTATAAGGCTGAAGTCACCGGAAGTTCACTGTTGTTTACCTATTGGAATTAAAGAAAAAAGGTCATTATTTTAGGGTACTGCTAAGGCACCCAACATTTATAGATGTTAGGTAGCTAATCTTCAGGTGCACTTTAAAGCAACCTTCTCCTGAGAGACAGATGGAGGCTGCCATTGTTAGTCTCTTTCTGAAGATGCTAGATGGGTGGCTAGTTCAAGAAGCTGTTGGGTTAAGAAAGGCTTGGGTAGCTGACTTGGAACAAGAAAGCAGAAACCTTTCTCCATGCCCCATCCCCACTGGTGATCAGGGGGATCTCTATGCCTGGAACCACCAGCTGCTTAACTGCCTATTCTAATACCACACATTTGTTAAGGCCAACCATTTATTCTGAATGGTCTGCCAAAGCACAACTTGTAGAAAAGTACAGATATGACCCATGTCACTGTCTCAGGGTAGGTTGCCCACAACAGACAAGGCTACCCTCCAATAAGTACTCCAGCAGGTTGCCAAAAAAAAACATGCACCAATCGAAGGATCACCAGACTAAGAGTCCAAATAAATTTATAAGTTTATACTAAGATACAGCCAATGCATTTTGGGGTCAGAAAACTCTCCCCCTTCATCGGTGTCACCAGTATTGTAATTCTCTCAAAGATTCACAATGCTGTGAAATGTATGGAAAAGTGCGTCTAGGCTTAAGAGCTGTGGTTGAATCCACACTGTCAGTGCTACAGTGCCTTGAAAAAGTATTCATACCCCTTGAAATTTTCCACATTTTGTCATGTTACAACCAAAAATGTAAATGTATTTTATTGAGATATTATGTGATAGATCAACACAAAGTGGCACATAATTGTGAAGTGGAAGGAAATGATAAATGGTTTTCAAATTTCTTTACAAATAAATATGTGAAAAGTCTGACGTGCATTTGTATTCAGCCCCCCTGAGTCAATACTTTGTAGAACCAACTTTCACTGCAATTACAACTGCAAGTCTTTTTGGGGATGTCTCTACCAGCTTTGCACATGTAGAGAGTGACATTTTTGACCATTCTTCTTTGCAAAATAGCTCAAGCTCTGTCAGATTGAATGGAGAGCGTCTGTGAACAGCAATTTTTAAGTCTTGCCACAGATTCTCAATTGGATTTAGGTGTGGACTTTGACTGTGCCATTCTAACACATGGATATGCTTTGATTTAAACCATTCCATTGTAGCTCTGGTTGTATGTTTAGGGTTGTTGTCCTGCTGGAAGGTGAACCTCCACACCAGTCTCAAGTCTTTTGCAGACTCTAACAGGTTTTCTTCTAAGATTGCCCTGTATTTGTCTCCATCCATCTTCCTATGAACTCTGACCAGCTTCCCTGTCCCTGCTGAAGGAAAGAATCCCCACAACATGATGCTGCCACCACCATGTTTCACAGTGGGGATGGTGTGTTCAGGGTGATGTGCAGTGTTAGTTTTCCCCCACACATAACATTTTGGTTTTAGGCCAAAAAGTTCAATTTTGGTCTCATCTGACCAGAGCACCTTTTTTCACATGTTTGCTGTGTCCTCCACATGGCTTCTCGCAAACTGCAAACTGGACTTTTTATGGCTTTCTTTCAACAATGGCTTTCTTTTTGCCACTCTTCCATAAAGGTCAGATTTGTGGAGTGCACGACTAATAGTTGTCCTGTGGACATATTCTCCCACCTGAGCTGTGGATCTCTGCAGTTCCTCCAGAGTTACCATGGGCCTCTTGGCTGCTTCTCTGATTAATGCTCTCTAACCCTGCTTTAAACTTCTCCACAACTTTATCCCTGACCTGTCTGGTGTGTTCCTTGGCCTTCATGATCTGTTTGTTCACTAAGGTTCTCTAACAAACCTCTGAGGGCTTCACAGAACAGCTGTATTATACTGAGATTAAATTACACACAGGTGGACTCTATTTACTAATTAGGTGACTTCTGAAGGCAATTGGTTCCAATAGATTTTTGTTAGGGGTATCAGAGTAAAGGGGGCTGAATACAAATGCACGCCACACTTTTCACATATTTATTTGTAAAAAAATTTGAAAACCATTTATCATTTCCCTCCTACTTCACAATTATGTGCCACTTTGTGTTGGTCTATCACATAAAATACCAATAAAATACATTATGTTTTTGGTTGTAACATGACAAAATGTGGAAAATTTCAAGGGGTATGAATACTTTTTCAAGGTACTGAACATACCAGTTGTAGGAACTTGTGAAGCCTAGGAGTCAAAGCATGGCAGCAAACGGGTCCCCAACACCTGAAGTTATCTGCTAATGAGTGACTGCATGAGCTTGGAGAAGTTTTTTGGGTCTATGGCTGCCTTTCTCAGCTTTTTTAACATGGAAGAAACCTTAAAAAAACTTTCAGACCTCAGGGAACCCCTGCTAATTAATTTCAATATCTTCAGCTAATGGCACTAATGGCACTTTTGCATGATCAGTAAGCTGAGATCTAAGAATATATAAAAGTATATGGAATTTGGTCAGTAGGGAAGGACCATGTTACACTGGTGGTCAGTGGGAAAAATGTTCTTACATTGGTGCTCACTGGGAGGATGTTTCTCAATATTGGTCATCGAGATGAATGCCCCCCTTACAGATAGCAAAAAAATATTGAAGTCAATGTTTGCTTATCTCACAGCCAGAAATTGCTCATTGCTCAAAGAACACCTAGCAATATCTGGAGGAACCCTGGTTGAGAAATGCTGCTCTGTGGTGTCTCTTTACTATTTCTTCATCCAATGGATCCCTCAGCTGTTGTACAAATACATCAGTTGGCTCTAGTGCTTCCTTGTACTGTCCTACATTGATGGACTGGCCACTACCACCTTGCTCCAACAATGCGTGCCCATTATGGGGAGTGCCCAAATACATTTGTTAATGTCAAACAAAAAATATATATATAATAGTAGCCACTTAAACTACATACATCCTAAAATTAACATGTGCTAGGTGATAAAGATTGTACCCACTATAATAATCATTATTGTGCAATACCAAAAATGTATTTATTTATTTTTAATCTTAATTAGCACCTACTTTATATATTTTTTGACTTATTAGTGTGTTTCACACTTAAAGGGACAGCTGTCGCATGGATTTATATAGGGTTGGCTCCTTTTATATTTTGAAATAAAAACATTGGTTAATGTGTAGCTATGGTTAAAACTGAACAAAATATATTTACCTATGCAGATTTTGTACTTCCTATCACTTTCTTCAGTGGTAACAATCAGTACAGAATAAGAGGGGGAAATGCCATAGACAGCAATAAAAACCCCAAACCAGGGGCTCTAATGCTTTCTTATTCTATTCAAAACTTCTAAAAAGTTGTTGCTCCCCCCCCCCCTCCCTTTTCTTCTGCCTGGTTCATGTTGCTGTAGTACTACTGGAAATAAAATGTATAAAATATAAAGAATGCTGTTTTCATTTATTCCCAGTCTCCCTGATGCACCATGGTAGATAAAATAAGAAAAGAATTCTATTTTTATGTTCTTTTCATCGGCAGACTCCCTGTCTGGTCCATGGACTCCATGCTGGTGCTGCTGTATCTAGAAAAAAGAAAAATTGTAGAAGAATCTTTTTTTTTTTTTCAATTATGGTTTCCAGTTGAGGTCCTCCAACCTTGGTCCATGTGGCGGCCATTGATGCTGTTGTTGGTGTAACTCCTCAAGGGAAAGAAAACTTTCTAAAGCAAATTCTATTCTTGTTGTCCCTTTGTCGTCTTCTGCCTGCCGCATGATGCGGCTGCTTCTGTAAAGCTTCTGCAACCCATACTGCTGCTCTAACAAAATAATATATATATATATATATATATATATATATATATACTTTATAAACTATATATATATCACATTTTTGAATCTGAAATCAAATGGAATATAAGAAAAACACAATTTAAAGTGATATTAAAGGCAAATCTTTGTTTAAATAACAAATATCCCATACTTACCTGCTCTGTGCAGTGTTTTTTCACAGAGCAGCCCCGATCTTCCTCTTCTCGGGTCCCCTGCCAGAGCTCCTGGCCCCTCCCTCCTGCCAAGTGCAAGCAGCTTGATATAGGGGCATCCGAGCAGGCTTGATTCCAAGCCGATGCCCTGTGTGTCCATTCACACATGGAGCGTGGCTCAGCCCCTCCCCTGCTCTCTCCTCATTGGCTCAGTGGCTGTGATGGACAGTAGTGGGAGCCAATGGCTCCCGCTGTTGTCTCAGCCAAATGAGAAGGAAGAGATGTGGGAGAGCCACCTTGAGCCTTTACGGCCGTCTTTCAGTTTTGGAGGAACTTAAAGCAGCACTCAACCCCCCCCCCACTTACCTGCAATGCTGTAATGCTCTTCAAAGCACATAGTCACCAGCTGGATTCAGCCATTCGGGTACCACTCAATGTTTCCTGTGCCGCCATCTTGGTCATCTTCAGCTGGCTGCCATTTCAGGGTGCAGGCAGCCACCTCTGATGACGTGTCCTCTTAGACTTCCCTCTGGCTGCTCTGTGTGTTGATCTTACAGCTTCCTAGGAGATGGGATGAAGAGACTGCAGGGCCAGGCACAAATCATTAAATCATTCTGGCCTAGCAAGAAGAGCGGTAGGGAACAGGGCTAAGAATTAAAAAAAATAGGGAAATAATACATATTCCACAATTCTGTTTGTGAAGAGGGGGAGCATTAAAGTGGAACTAACTTCCACTTAATCCGCTTTAAGTGTCCTTCACAGAGCCTTGACCTCAACCCTTCTGAACACCTTTGGGATGAACTGGAATGCCAACTGTAAGCCAGATCTTTTCATCCAACAGCTCATATCACAAATGCTCTTTGGTTGAATAGGAACAAATTCCCATACTCCAAAATCTTGTGGAAAGCCTTTCCATATGAGTGGAGGTTGTTGAAGTCTCAGAGACAGGGAAGGCTCCATATTAATGCCCATGGTTTTGAAATGGATTTCAAGCATACTGTAGGTGTGATGGTCTGGTGTCCACAAGCATTTGGCCACATAGTGTACTGTTAGACCAGCCGTTCTCAAGCAAGGTTCCTTTGGAGGTTGACATGGCATCCTTGAGGTGTGACTGATTGACCTACCACCTGTTGGTGTCTGTATAGTTTTGGAGCTGGTGCCACTTGGCAGAGCCAGCTACGGGACACCAGTGAATGTTTTATACACAGAAACAAGACTTGTCCAAGCTCAACTCTTTATTGGTTACATAAATATGGGTACAATGTCCAAACAGCTAATTTTTCTTAGCATTTTGCTTCGCAATTTGGACATTGCACCCATATATTATGAAATGAGTAAAGAATCTGTGAAGTTGCTGGCTATTACTATGGACCAATGATCGTTTTAGCTGTATGTAAGGGTGCCATTCTGACCACCACTGTAAGGGGGTATCCTAACCTCCAGCCACCAATATAAGGGGCATTTTGACCACTGACCCCTGATGGGTTCCCCGATACATGAAAATTATTTCAAGGGTTCCTCTGGAGTAAAATGGTTGAGAAAGGCTGGCCTAGACCATGGACAGGCACACCAAATCCCATGAGTCATTTCAAGACTCTGACCACCACAGGTATGACTCCCGGAGGCAAAGGCATAGGATTTGTAGTATCATTACAGCTAGAGTGTGAGGTTGCCCACCCCCTTTCAGGAAACTTATGTCTTCTTGAATCCTAAGGTCAGTAGGACATTTTTACACACAAACCTTCGAGCACTCTATTTAGCATCATAGTAAAAATGTATTAACTGCATTCCAGATTGCCTATGAAAACACAATATATATATAAATTATTAGGGGTTTTGTGTATATCTCTATGTTTGCTATATGTATGTGTACGTTCTGTGTGCACTTTTTTTTTCATATGAACTGAACGGTAATTATTTTTTTAAATTTTTACTATTGACACTAAGCAGACATTCCCTCCTCCAATCTTCACTCTTCTCTCACCTGCAGGGTATTTTGACCAGTCAGGCAGATGTCAGTGCCCCCTTGAGGATGTTATTGGTATAGCATATAGAATGTGGGGCCAATCTATGTCTGCCATTAGAATGTTGAAGCCATAGGTTCCCAGGTTTGGACAGAGGTGAAAGAAAAGCCATTTTGAGCCATATCCAGAACACATCCTGATAGGCAGCAGCTCACAGAGGTCAAAGCCAATATTGGGCAATATTCATTTTAATGTGTGTCCTGCCCTTTTTGCTTCTTGTTTTGGATGGGCTAGGGAAGAGTTTTTACTACTATATTGGCCTTTGTTGGAGAGTTTCCCATGTGCTTAGGGCTGGTTCACACAATCTGTGGACTTTCCTACAGACTAAATAATATACACTGATTTGGGTTACTGTATTTTTACCAAAGAAATGTAGCAGAATACACTTTGGCCTAAATTTATGAAGAAAGATGATTTATCAGTCTTTTTTCATTTATTTAGCTAAAAAAAATTAAAAATCCAGCGTTGATTAAATACCACCAAATGAAAGCAGCTCTATTTCTCAAAGTCTCAGTGTTGCATGACTGAGTAATTGTCATTCAAAGAGTGACAGCGCTGAAAGCTGAAAATTGGCCTGGGCAGGAAGGGGGTACAAGTGTTCGGTACAAAAAAACAAAAAAACAAAAAAAACATTTTCCTTTAGAAGCACTTTAATGATTATAGAGCTGCATCATTCTGCTCGGAGTTCCCCTTTAACCACTAGCTGACCAGCGCATGTCAATATACGTCGGAACAATGGCACGGCTGGGAAAATGGGCGTACAGGTACGTCCCCTTTAAATGGCGGCATTCTGGGTGCGCGCGCCTGCCGCATACTCTGTGACCGTGCCCGCGGGTCCCGCGGCCTGCGATCGTGTCACGGAGCGGAAGAACAGGGAGATGCCTTTGGAAACAAGGCATTTCCCTGTTCTGCCTAGTGACATGACAGAGATCCTTCCTAGGACACATTTAAACCCTTGATCGCCATCTAGTGGTTAACCCCTTCCCTGCCAGTGTCATTTACACAGTAATCAGTGCATTTTTATAGCACTGATCGCTGTATAAATGACAATGGTCCCAAAATGGTGTCAAAAGTGTCCGATGTGTCCGCCATAATGAAGCAGTCACAATAAAAGTCGCAGATCGCTGCCATTACTAATAAAAAAAAATTAATAATAAAAATTACAAAAATCTATTTTGTAGACTCTATAACTTTTGCGCAAACAATCAATACGCGTTTATTGCGGGTTTTTTTAACCAAAAATATGTAGAAGAATACATATCGGCCTAAACTGAGAAAGAAATTATTTTTTTTATATATTTTTGGGGGATATTTATTATAGCAAAAAGTAAAAAATATTGCTTTTTTTTTTCAAAATTGGCGCTTTTTTTTTTTTGTTTATAGCGCAAAAAATAAAAACCGCAGAGGTGATCAAATACCACCAAAAGAAAGCTCTATTTGTGGGAAAAAAAGACGTCAATTTTGTTTGGGTGCAACGTCGCACGACCACGCAATTGTCAGTTAAAGAGACGCAGTGCCGTTTCGGCAAAAAGTGCTCTGGTCAGGAAGGGGGTAAATCCTTCCGAGGCTGAAGCGGTTAAATTACAGTTGCGCTGGTAAGGTGTATTAGATAATGGGAAGGGAGTTTTCCTTTAACGGAGCTGACATGGAGTGCGTTTCGATGTCCTGAGACCGACAACTGCCATGGAAACGGCAGGGATGATTTGACTAACTATTAAATTGCGGACTGAGCGGTGGAGTGCTGGCGGCTATTCAGACACATGCATCCTGGAAGCGGGAGCCCCGCTGTGTGTCACACTTCCAGTCCCAGCAGGAGGGGAGAGTGCCAGGAGCTCCATTCTTCCCTCTTCCTTTGTTAATGTGCAGATATATGAAAGCCTGGCTTCTGTACCCAACGCACGGAGAGAGATCATTGTGACTCCGGGCCGTAGAATTAGTTGAAATATCCCCAAACATAATTTACTTGACCGTGAACTCCGGGCACAAAAGCTTTAACCACTTCAGCCCCGGACCATTTGGCTGCCCAAAGACCAGAGCACTTTCTGCGATTCGGCACTGTGTCGCTTTAACTGACAATTGCGTGGCCGTGCGACGTGGCTCCCGAACAAAATTGACGTCCTTTTTTCCCCACAAACAGAGCTTTCTTTTGGTGGTATTTGATCACCTCTGCGGTTTTTATTTTTTTTGCTATAAACAAAAAAAGAGCGACAATTTTGAAAAAAACGCATTATTTTTTACTTTTAGCTTTAATAAATATCCCCAAAAAATATATAAGAAAACATTTTTTTCCCTCAGTTTAGGCCGATACGTATTCTCCTACATATTTTTGGTAAAAAAAAAAAAATCACAATAAGCGTTTATTGATTGGTTTGAGCAAAAGTTAGAGCGTCTACAAAATAGGGGATAGTTTTATGGCATTTTTATTAATATTTTTTTTTTTTTACTAGTAATGGCGGCGATCTGCGATTTCACATTTATACAGCGATCAGTGCGATTAAAAATGCATTGATTACTGTGTAAATGTGACTGGCAGTGAAGGGGTTAACCACTAGGTGGCGCTGTAGGGGTTAAGTGTGTCCTAGGGAGTGATTCTAACTGTGGGGGGGAGGGGCTATGTGTGACACGACACTGATTACAGCTCCCGATTACAGGGAGCTGTGATCAGTGTGCTGTCACTAGGGTAGAACGGGGAGATGCTTGTTTACATCAGCATTTCCTCGTTCTTCCTCTCCGTGAGACGATCGCGGGTATCCCCGCGGACATCGAGCCCGCGGGAACCGCGATCACACTCACGGAGCTCGCGGCGGGCTCGCCTCCGAACAGCATGCTTCTTGAACTGCTGCATACCTCCTTGTGCTGCTTCACAATCCTTCTATATGAGCTCTGCTTTACAGTAGACTGCGGCCAATACCAAATGACTTCCATTATAGCAGACTGCGAATGGCTAATGCCAAGTCACTTACACTGCTTAAAGCAGTATTAAACCCAAAACCAAAAATGTCATATATTGCGGCTTACCAATCATTAGATGTGGTGGCTGCATTAGTTTTCTTTTTTATATTTTTTTTTCCCCCTTCTGTTTTCACCTGGTGATGTGGCCAGTAACACACCTCCTGTATTAGTTAGAGACAACCCCGGATGAAGAAGCGCAGGGGGCACCTTTGGACAGCAGCATTGTCATGTGGGGGGGGAGTGTTAGATGGACTAGCGGATTTAAATACACTAACAGATTGAAGCTAAAATCCAGCAAATACTTTTTATACAGTCAGTTACAGCAAACAGTTTTTCTATTTGGGATAAAGGTTTTACATGCATAAATAAACGCTGATCATTGTAAATAAATGATTGGGATTAAGGAGCACAGGGGACACAGCAGATGGCAGCAATGTCAGTCTGGGTGGGGGGGGAGTGTTAGATGGACTATCAGATTTAAACACACTAACAAACTGAAGCCAGGATCCAACTCTCACCGTATAAACTGTTACAGAAAATAGTTTTCTTTTTCCTTTTGGGATAAATAAATTTACACAAATAAATAAAAGCTAAACATTGTAAGCGCCCCTGTCAGTGGAATTTTTTTTTGTCTCCTCTTTGTAATTGGAAAACTTAAAATAGATGTGACCTGACACAAGCAGCAAAGGCATGCCTCCGTCGTCCCTATTGAGTTTATATGGAAAAAAAGAAAGGTGATGGGACTTTACCTGAGGCATGTCATTGCAAATAATAATGCATGATATATATAATAGTAAATATGAGGTTGATATAATTTAATGTCAGTCACATGGGGTATTCCATGATTTTGAGGAACATAATAATATTAATATAATATGATCAAACAAAGTTGACATATGAAATGTAACAATAATAAATTATTTAATACATGATTTTGAGGAACATAATATAGCAATAAATCATAATATTCATAATATTCATAATCATAAAGATAATAATAATAACATAATAGAATCAAGTAAAGTTGACATATCAAATGTAATAATAATAAAATATTTATTATATATAATAACAAAGCATGATTGGTACAAAGAATTCAAAGTTAATAATTTAAAACCGCATATAATATAAACATGATCGACAAGATAAATTCATGGCTTTACTCATGCATCCAATATATGGACAAAGTCAAAATAATATTATAATATTAAAATTTCCATTTTTTTAATTTTAATTATAATATTATTATGGCTTTGTCCCTATATTGGATGTATGAGTAAAGCCATAAATGTATCTTGTCAATCATGTTTGTATTAAATGCTGCTTTATATTATTAACTTTGAATTCTTTGTACCAATCATGCTTTGTTATTATATGTATTAAATACTTTGTTATTGTTACATTTGGTATGTCAACTTTGTTTGATTCTGTTATGTTATTATTATTATTATTATCCCTATGATTATGAATATTATGATTTTTGGATGATTATATGACATGCTATGTTATTTTATATATATATATATATATATATATATATACTTTATTATTATTACATTTGATATGTCAACTTTGATTCTATTATGTTATTATTATTATCTTTATGATTATGAATATTGATATAATATATTCCTGAAAAACATGGAATACCCCATGTAAATGACATTAAATTATATCAACCTCATATTTACATCTTCCTTGTAATTGCTACACCTGGAAAAGAGCTTGTTCCTTTGAAAAACAACAGACTTACTGGCAGGATCACCAAGTGAGAAATAAGAAAAGAAAGCCTAAAAAAGAAAACCAATGGAGCCATCACATGTAAGAATTAGTAAGCTGCAATATAATAAATGTTTACTTTTGGGTTTAATACCCAAAAATAAAAAAAAAAAACAAAAAAACAATACATTTAGGGGCATATTTATAAAGCAGTCAATGTTGAAATGAATGGGCTGCCAACACATGTGACGTGCCGTGTCTCTAAAAAAAAAGGGCCATGTGCATTTTTTTCCTCCTTTGTGGTTCGTAGCCAACCCATTTCCAATTATTGGGCTGCCTTAATGCAAGGCACAGTGACGCAACAGATTACTTAAGTGTGAATGCCCCACCACTGTATCACTTCTAGGAGAGTCATTGCTAAACGCGTAAGGCCAGTCTATGACGGATACTAATAGTATTCATTGTTCCTCGGTCTGTTTAATGCAGTGTCAATGGATTCGCACTGTGAAGATGACATAGAGATGTGTCGGTGAAGCTTCCAGTTGCTGTAGGGGAGGAGACGGTTCGTTTTCTGAGGACAATGTCTTTTTTTCTTCTACATTTTCCATGTGAAAGAAGCTCTTTCCAGAGGTTAATTGATTCCTCGTGCTTTTATTGGCTTTTTTTACGGTAATGCAATTTCCTGCCTCAGTTAGATACTTTTATTGGCTTCATAAGGTATAATAAGAGGAGGTTAAAAAAAGAGTCTTGTCCTCGGTGGAAACATTAATTGACTTAACATTGAGTTTCTTAAAGGAACACTTTATTTAGAACTGAAAAGTGAAGTCGTCGTTTTCAAATCACTCCTTGGGGGAGGACCCTGGCTCTTTGATCCAAGCTGTATACACCCAGATAGCAAGCAGTTGTGCTGCAAGTTTGAAAATGACTTGCTAAGCTATTGCTAGACCTGCCAGGCTTCACAGGGTTGTGGCACAATTGCAGCAAGTACGCATTGCATGACTCCAGGTCAACTTTCTTTGCAAACCTCTTGGAAGTCTGCTGCAAGTTCTGGTTCAGTTATGTTGTGCAACAGTCATCCCGCCACAGGGGGGCACTGTGGCTGAATTTTCATGCTCTAGACTTGCAGAGCTTTTGCTGTAGACTCACCACTGCAACTTTGCACTTGCTAGAGACTTGCCATGCAAATTTGCTTCAAATTGTAAAAGTGTCAACTAGAACTTGTGCTTCAAATGCTCTGCAAGTGTACAACTTGTCAGTGAAAATGTGCAGCAAGTTACCAGATAGACAATTCAACTCTGTCATAAATTTGTGGCAAGTTATTCTTGCTATCTGGGCAGGACCTATAGTTCTCTGTAGGTGTAGAGAACGCCCCCTTGTCGCCTTTCTGTACTAAGCGTTGACCAGAGTCTTTTAATAGTCAAATAGCAAGAACTTTAGTGGTCAGTAGAGGCCATTCTGTAAATCAGGGGTCTTCAAACTTTTTCAGCATGAGGGCTGCATTGTATATTCTAAAAATATTTGCAGGCCAAAAAAAATCCACTCTTTCATCAAGGGACTTCCTTTAGCACAGTAGCTAAGTGGTTAGCACTTCTGCCTAGCAGCACTAGGGTCACTGGTTCGAATCTCAACCACAACGCTACCTGCTTGGAGTTTGCATGTTCTTCCTGTGCCTGTGTGGGATTCCTGCCACACTCCAAAGACATGCTGATAGGCAGAGGCGTAGCTTGAAGCTTGTGGGCCCCGATGCAAAAGTTGACCTGGGCCCCCCCACATTACTTCCAACGTGCGTGCAGATAGATCCACCGCATGCCAAGATACTCAAAGTGGCTTAAGAGTTTTGAGTTCCTCTTTACATCAGAGGACAGGGATCACCACTGGAGAATCAGAGGAGAGGGACCCCTGGTAGGTCACTTGGCAGAGCTCCTTTCCCATCCCAGGACTGTATACAGCTCCCCCCCCCCACTACACAGGGCTGAAATCACATTCCTTTACACACAGTCTGTCAGTCTTCACAGGGTGTATGTGGCTTTTATGTTGCCCTTCTGACCTGTGAAAATCTCTGGTCAGAACGGCAGTGCAGTTGCAGTAGGCAGATACACCCTGTGCAGATCATGGCTAACTGGATGTGTTGTAAAGGAATGTGATTTCAGCCCTGCGGAGAAGGAGCGGTATAGAGTGCTGTAATGAGAAAGGAGCTCAGCAGCCGGGCATAGCATGCAGGGTGGACGCGGTGGTCAGGGGGTTTTGGGGGGGGGGGCAACTTAGATCTGGGAGGGCAAAGCCATGTGACACAAAATCTGGAGCCTGCAGCCCCCCGAGGAGGTGTTAAGGGATTTGTTTTAGCAGTTTCTGAAGGTTTCTCTGTCAGTGTTGGCAGGTGTTGGGGGAAGGTCACCTCCCGGAGGTGTGTGTCTTTTCCCCAGTTGTCAGGGAAATGGGGTAAGCGGACATCCCCAAGTGGGGGGGTTACAGAGAATCCCAGCTGGTGACAAGAAGACACTGAGCGGTGTCTTACCTCACCAGTGACATAGGTCCCTTCATGGCTATAGGACGGCACTCTCCTCCTCTTGCCTCGATGAGCACGGTTACCAGTCCATGTTGCCAGCACACAGCACAGACACTTCCCCATCCTGGGCTGTTCTCACCCCATGCTCCTCTCTATTCAGGAAATGGCTTGCAGTTTCTCCCCAGCCAATGGGAACAGAGGGGTGTGGACTGTGGAAGGCAAAGTAGAAGCCCAGTACTGGAGCGTGGCTGTGGGGCCCTAGGGCAGATCGGAGCTGGATTTTGTGGAGGATATGATAATATGACAGGGAGGTTTCAGGGGCCCCCTGGAGCTAGGGGTGGGGTTGAGATTGTGATCCCTGCAACCCCTTATGCTACACCCATGCTGATAGGTTAATAGACTCCTGTCTAAATTGTCCCTACTTTGTAGCTCCTTGAGCACGGGGACTGATGTGAATGTACAATATATAGGTGAAGAGCTGTGTAAATTGACATGCTATATACTGTGTATTATTAAGAGCACAAGGATTACACCATCATATGGCTTCCTAATTAAGAAATCTTGCCACTTCTGTGCCCGAGAGATTCAGCATGTGAATTTTCTTTTCTTACCAGTAACTGCCTGGCTTGAACTCCAGGCAGACATAAAAGACACATATTGATATAGCTATGCAACCGTTAATACATTTTAAATGCAAGCAGTGTAAGTACCTGAATTTGACTTGAAATAAGCCTCTTGTAGTCCCCTGTACAGAAGAGCTCAGACAGGAAGAGAAAAAGAAAAAGCAGCACAAGGACAGCTCATGTGCTAATAAGGGGCATGTTTATAGGAGGGGAAAACAGAGGGGAGTGACAGAGTGTTCATCACCGTGCTGCTTCTCTTTTACTGTCAAGTCACAAGTTAGGGGCGGGTCCATGACAGCTGGAGTTCATGGGAAGAGGGTTGAATGATTTTTGCCCTCATTCAACCCAAAAGATTGGGGCATTTAGTGACAGAAAAAGATGCACAGCTCCAGATTGGAGGTTAGTACTGCACCAAAAGCTTTTGTTTTTTTTTGGGGGGGGGGATTTATAATATTATTAGTATTATTTTTGACTGGAGTGCTGCTTTAGGCTGCCCTTTAATTTAAGGTTTGGTCTTTGATCTTTACGGGCCACCTACTTGCCTGGTACAAAAATCAAGATAGCTTCTGGGTTATAAAAAATCAACTTATGGAATACCAAGTGACCAGTTTAGAGTGTTTATCACTAAAAATAAAGTGTAATTATATCAGAAAATAATTTATAGGTATTTTTTTTTTTTATTACTACTTTCTGTGTCTTTAAATGTCATATATACATAAGAAGCACAGAGATGCTCTACCACATCCGTATTTTTGCCATAATAAGTTGTAATGGGGCTCAGTTCATTACCAAAGGCACCCTCTGTGTTACCCATAGCACCAATTATTTAGTAGTAGTTAGTCACATTCAACTGGACTTGTTCGGTAATCTTGAAGGTGTTTCATAGCTGACCAAACCATTTCCTTAGTTCTAATGCGTGTAGGGAAGGTACACTAGCATTTATATTCACCTTAATCCTATCACAATGGAATGTGTAAATGTTGATTGTCCAAGAGCAGGACGGGAAGGGGTTGTGAAGGCTGTGGTGCCATCCTGTCCTAGTTACATAACCCCATTGTTGGTGTCATTGTTGGGTATCTTCCTGACACCCAATAGAAATTTATAACGTGGTAAGCTCCAAAACATCTTTAGCATTACAGAACAAATCCAGCTGCATGTGACTACCTACTACTAGATGTGCCATGACCTGGATAAATGAACCATCACAGCATAATACCAATTATTTTTCTTTTAAAAGCTGATATCTGAGTCATTCCCATGGTTTACACCACATTTCTTCTGCTTACGTAGTTTATAAAACCTCAGCTGCAGTTAGCACTAAAATGTTGCCCTATTATGCCAATTGTGAAACTGAACAGGGGTGAAAAGCGTTGGTTACCTCACTTTTCATAGCGTACCTTTAAAGTTATTACTGTCATTAAAGATCTATGCGGGCTTCTGTTGTTGACCTTGCTAGGTTGGCTGGCTATTATCTTTACCCACTGGCTTCTGTATATTCTGAGTCACTTTCCTGGAACAAGTATATAGATGGGTAATGTCAATATAAAGTCAGAATCCATACCCACATACTTGTTTCAAGTTAATTTCTCATAGTATTATAGCAACAGGATCAGCATGGCAGGTGAACAAGTAGCATTTGTAGAAAGAGTAGAGAAACATTGGGCCTTAATTTTTCTCATATTTGCTTGAATCATTGAGGGCTTGTTCACACCATGAGGTTGAACTCTGCGCAGATAACATATAGGGGTTGATTTACTAAAACTGCAAAGGGCAAAATCTAGTGCAGCTCTGCATGGTAGCCAATCAGCTTCTAACTTCAGCTTGTTCAATAAAGCTTTGGCAAAAAAAAATTGCAAGCTGATTGGGTTCTATGCAGGCATGCACCAGATTTTGCCCTGTCCAGTTTTAGTAAATAAACCAGCATGTCTGTTTAGCTGCATTTTTATGCATGCCACCATACATGTATGGTGTGAGCAGGGCACATAGAAAAGTATGGTTTTCTACGTGCCCTGTTTAGGTCACTCATGTGCGCAGTTCATCAGATGAACGAGTCCTGACTGTAAACTTCATTATACACACTTGTAATGGCCTCACTGGGAGGGGTGTTTTAGAGATGGGTACCATAAAGGGTAAATCATGACTCAAGGTTCCCTAAGACTGTGTGTTAATAGCTTATATCTAGTGGGAGACAGCAATTTTAAAGTCAACCCCCAAGAAATGAAAGTAGACCAGCAAAGGAGGAGCCACAAACTTTCTGCTTGCGCTTTTCAATCCTTGTGTGCCTTGGGGGCTCCCCAAACCTGTACAAATGTTTCATGATCTCCTCAATTTTTCTCTAACTCGGTCATCTGGCCCAATCCCCAGCATCCCATAGTGCTATAGGACACCTTTCAGTTGGTCCCCAGACCTGGACACATGCTTCCTAAAATCCTCAACTTTACTGTAACTTGGATGACTGGCCCATTCCCCAGCATCCCACAGTGCAATAAGGTTCCTCTCAATTGGCAAATCGGCTACTGTGTTGCTTTGTGGGACACAGAAGGAGACTATAGCTCTAATTTGGATCCAGGGGCTTGTGTTGCTCGCTTTGCTGAGCTGGTGTTAGTTTATAGGTTTGTATAGCAAAGCTTTGTACATACTGTGGGTTCATAACCAACATCCACCCTAACCATTTTCTCAATTTTCCTAGTGAATAGATAGATTGCATTTTCATGAATGTTAGCTCTTTCACTTTAAAAAGGACCTGACGCTTTTCAAAAATGTTTTAATGTTTTACGAAGGGAAAGAATATTTCTGATATCGATTAATTGCTAAAAAAAAAATAGCTATTTTCCAAGCTATGTCCTTCCATAGGAACAGTTGGCCTGACCCTAAGTTGAGAGTCATGTTCTTAATGTCCATTTAGGACATCCCTCCAAGATAAGAGGGCTAAGTATATGCATAGTTTACTTGGTTTCTTCTAATCACCCTCATCCGTCCTTACAAAGCCATCTCTTTAAGTTCTGCCATTGTCTTTTACCTGATATCATTTTTCCAAAGTTTACTCACAGAATAAGAGAAAAATGTCAATAAGAGAAGTAGTGGAAATGGAAAAACACCTTTCCAACTGTTGCTTGAACATTGTGCTTCTGGCTCTTACCTCTGGCTGGGGTTTATATTGGGATCCATCTGTCATGGTGGACATTAGTGAAATAGGAGCCAAGCTGGGCATTTAATTTACTTGTCTCTAAAAAAAGAAATTATGTAGATAAGAAGTATACAGGAAGCATGTTGTAAAATGGACACCGTAGCCCCTCTCTTGGTCACGAATCAAGCCAATTGTTCCAATGGAAGGAGAAAGCTCTTAAAATTAGAAATGTCACAAGTTACTTAAGCTTGATGTAAGCTCATACAATGGTGACAGGTCCTCTTTAAAAAGCCCTTTCATGCTTTCTGGGTTTGGTTTCTTTTCTAACATTTGCATGGAATGCTGTTTTGACTTGCAGTGCAACCTGTTCTGAAAAAAAATATACATTTATTTATATATATATATATTGCATTTTAAACCCAGGGGACTAGCAGGTTTTATTTTTTTGCATGTGCTTTCCCCTAGACTCTGGCTGCTCTAACAAGAAATTCAATAAATCTGCTTCCAAACCATCTTGCACAAGCTTTGCATGTCCAATCTGGGCCTGAGGAGATTAACAAGCGAATAGAGCACACCATCGACTTGCGGAGTGGAGATAAGTTGAGAAGAGAGCATATCAAGCCTTTCTCACTGATGTTTAAAGATTCCAGCCTGGAGCACAAGGTAGCCGGGGCTCTGCTGACTCACTTCCATGTTCATCATTGTTTCAAATGTCCTTGTGTTGGTGGAGGTGCATGTGTGTTATCATCATGCTGTAAATGAGGGTAGAGAAGGAAGTTCTGAAGGTTTAGCTATGAAGGTTTTTGTACACCGTTTCCCAAGGATGTGGTGGTATTGTAATGCATTGTGTTAGCCATTGATTAACATGGAAAGATTGGAGTTTTATGCAAAACTCTTTATTAGCTAACTTAAATTGTATGTTAAAACAAAACTTTTTTTTTTTTCAATAAGCCCCTGTCAAGTTTTCATTCCTGTCTATGCCCTAATTAAGATAATCAACCTCTCTATTTGTCCTGGTGCCCAAATAAAAAAAAAATATGTATAGGAATTAAAGATGCAATATACAATTGTATAAGAAACCTATCATGTTGTTTCAAAGCTTTCACATTTAATAACTAATGTTACCCAACAATAGGTATCACTTAAGCACCAAACTTTCCCCAAGTATTCAGTACATTTCGGCGTGGATTCAAAGAGATTACCAAATAAAAATGTGTAAAAGTTGAGTAAAGATGCACTTTCCCCATGGGTAGTTACGATAGTGCATACATTTTTTTTTCTCATTGTTTGAAGTGATGGGTGTCAAGCAGTGTTGACAGGAGGTGGGGCTTAGTTGGAAAGGCAAGGGCTTAGATGGAACAGGTGCTTATTATGTGTGTTGGCCAGGCTTGCTTTACTACTAGGACCTAAGTGTTGTAAGACCATTCATGTAGTTGTGGTTACACCAGTCTGTGTTGGAAGACCATGTGAGTTAACGTTGACTTCTTCACAGTTTTATTGTCTCCCTCAATAATTGCTTCTTCTTATATTTCCTGTATTTAGTTAGTGAGAGCATTATGCAGCGTAATACAAAATGTATTGCCCTCATCACATTAGTTCCTACCCTGAAGTGAAATGCAATCTAACATGGGTAAAACATTCTAGAGACATTTTGGTGCAGTAGGAATTCCACCCCCCTCCCCCCCCCATAATGTTTTTGGAGGACACAAGAAAACTCAAGAGAATCCATACAGAACAAGGGAGAGCATACAAACTTGAACCCAAGTGATCCCAACAGCTGAAAGGGTTCTTGCTGATGTGGATAAATTGGTAAAGATGACCTTAGATATTAGTTGACCATTATCTAATCTCGCTGCTCAAACACAGAACTAAGGTTAGGCTACAAAGGTTCTTCATGGGTGGATACTCGTAAAAAAGGCAAATAATAGTGGATGACCATTTCCCAATCTGGCTGTTTTGGCTTAGTTGGGTGACAGTATCATGTCTGTTTGTGTCTAAAGATTGCATGGGTCTAAGGTCTTGAGGTAAAAAGACAAACAAAGAGGTTAGAAATCTTTGTCTAGTGTTCTTACCCACAATAAGAAAGCCTTGCAGGCGTTTATATCTTTATCCTTTTTCCCTGTTCCATTCCATATATAAAAGGTGTACAAAGGAGATATTTTTATGCCTGAAGCTGTACCATAAGACATCTTCAGACAGTTGGATAGAGCTTGCATATCCATCCTGTTAATGTTTACCTAGCCGTTGGCTTTTTCTGTCACTTGGTGATACAGATTCTTTCAGCTGAATTCCCAAGACTGTATAAGCCATTGTAGCCATTATGGGAGGGTTTTCTGTTGGAGTTCTCATTTATTTAACCTACTGTAAGCTGCTGGAGTAAATCTTGGAGGCTGATAGGGAAAGGCTGGGACCACTGCGGTGGAGATACAGGTGCTAAAGACAAGCAAGTCAGCTGGTGATTCACTTCTGGTGTTTTAGTTTACGGCTAAATCAAGGTCTATTTTAAGCTCCACGCCCATCCTGTTTGCACTGAACCACTAAGAAGATTAGGTTACTAGAGAGGTGTAACAAGCATAGTTGTAGCTCTTGTAAAAAGAGAGCTGCAGAGCAAAAACAAGAGACAGAAAATGATATATTATCATTTATATTTTCATTTAGTTTTTGTACTGACCTTTAGCATCCCAGAATATTGTTGCAAGTAATATGTGACACCTAACTTTCCTTCCAATGCTGCCAGGGTAATATACATATTGAGAGAGTGTGTGGAGGTTGAAGCTTACAAATGAACAGAGCATGGTTTAGCAAAATATATCCAAAAACCTTCATAACTAAAGAAAGGAGGACAATGCCCGACCTTGCCTACTCTTCTGAGAAAGACTTTGGGCACATGGGCATTCCCCTTCATTCCCTATGTGTGAGCTATGGTGGCTTTTGATGTCCTCCAGCTGAACCCCTTATGATGTCCTTCAGTTAACATCCCATCATCCAGCTGTGGAGGGCTGTCTTAATTTATTACAATAAGGAAGGAGTGGATCCTGGTTGTCAAAGCGAGTATGTGTTTTTTCAAATATGAGCCATCTGAGGAAGAGCTTAGTTAGTGGTGGGGCTTAAAGCTGAATTCCGGACAAAAAAAAAGTTGTCCCATGCAGTGGGGCTATGCCCTCACCCATGGGTCAACTGCTCGTTTTTGTCTAGGGGATTGGAGAACAGAGATACTTACCTAATCCTCCGATCCTCCCACACAAGACTGCTCCCTGTGGCTCCTGAAACCCTCCCTTTCCCCACAGTCTTGTGTAGTGGAGTGTTCCTGACATCATCATGCCCATAGACATGCTCTGGATGTGAGGATGTCAGAAAAGGTCCACCGCTGGATCGTGGGGAGCTCCATTTGCAGACGGAGCAGAGGACCGGGTAAGTATAAGCGTTCTCCAATCTCCTAGACAGAAATGAGCAGTTGACACAACCCCACTGCGTGGGAAAACTTTTTTTTTTTTGCCTGTAGTTGGGCCTTAAAAAATATTATTTTATTTTTATTTTAATATTGAAAGTTATACTCGCTGCTGTTCAATTGGACCTACAGGGTAGAAAGCTAGAAACATCTATGTGGCATATGTGGCAAATATCTACTTATTTTAGGTATTGTTAAATAGAAGTCCCCTATTTAAATGTCCTCATCGGTTAAAGTATACCTGTAGCCCAAGCTTTTATTGTTAAGTTTTGCAAAGAAAAGGGTTAGCACCCATGTCAAGTTTTTATTGCTGTCTGTGCCCCCACTAGGGAGCTTCACCCTCTCTCTATTTGTCTTGATGGTCATTATAACCAGAACAAAAGGTGATGTGAAAAATCAAACTTTTACAGTTATCATCAGAGAAGGTGAAGGCAACTCTTTCAATAGGTAGACATGTTTGTGCAACATTTCTAAGAGGGGGAAATTCCTCAGTTTGTAGAGGTTTCCTCTCACCTCCTGTTTCATCTTGAGGGCAGAACGTAATGAAAAAACTCTCCAACAGGACACAGAATTAAAAAAGCTGGGTTTTTTTCTTCCCTACGCTATCCAGAACTAAAAGGGTTTTAGCTATACATACACTTTAATAGCTGAAGGGTTCCGCACCTCTTACATGCCCCTTTAAAGTAACAATTCTCTTGTCCCTTTTGTTCTTTTCATTGCTCTGTGAATTAGATTCTGGCCAATAAACTACAGCAATTGCTTTGTAGAAACATTAATTCTCCCGCTCTACAAGACTCTGGTCTGGCCGCACCTAGAGTATGCTGTCCAGTTCTGGGCACCAGTCCTCAGGAAGGATGTACTGGAAATGGAGCGAGTACAAAGAAGGGCATCAAATCTAATAAAGGGTCTGGAGGATATTAGTTATGAGGAAAGGTTGTGAGCATTAAACATATTCTCTCTGGAGAAGAGACGCTTGAGAGGGGATATGATTTCAATGTATAAATACCGTATTGGTGACCCCACAATAGGGATAAAACTTTTTCGCGGAAGGGAGTTTAACAAGACTTGTGGCCACTCATTAAAATTAGAAGAAAAGAGGTTTAACCTTAAACTACGTAGAGGGTTCTTTACTGTAAGAGCGGCAAGGATGTGGAATTCCCTTCCACAGGTGGTGGTCTCAGCGGGGGGGAGCATCGATAGTTTCAAGAAACTATTAGATAAGCACCTGAACGACCACAACATACAGGGATATACAATGTAATACTGACATATAATCACACACATAGGTTGGACCTGATGGACTTGTGTCTTTTTTCGACCTCACCTACTATGTAACTATGTAATTACACTTTATGGCTGTCCCAGCATGCCAAATTTTATTAGCATGGGCCAATCTCTACATAATCTGTCATTGGAGGTCTGTGTCCTGAGAATCCCAGAGGAGCTCTGAACAAGCACAGGATTTGTAATGGAACTACACTACAGCACCAGTGGACGAAACAATAACGAGCAAATCCCTAATGCTGCATTGACGTTATAAATTACGTGTTGGCAGGGTGTGGCTCAATATTTGTAGCTTCCACTGGTGTATGAAAACTGATGAGGCCCCAAATGAGCTTTGAGCCTGCAGCTGGTTCTGTGGGGCTGCTCAATGGGGCAGTGGCAATGTCAGAAGGGGATGTCATGAAAAATTCACTTCTATAAAGTTACTGAATGTTAACCTTGCACTTGAGGGTACTTCAATTAGAAACACTAACACTGGTATATTCTGGGAGTGAAGTGGAGTTTTCGACCTGTTTTTTTTTTTTTTAACCATCAAGTATGGGAGGGTTTGCTGGGAAAAAGACGAGGGGGAATTAGCCAATGCTTCAGTTTAGGCAAATTCACCCATCCATCCATGTCACCGTGATTTTTTTTTGTTGGTTAATCACTTTGAAAAACACCCCCATTATTTATGACCATAGCCATTTTGAGTAAAGACAGATAATTAATTCATGTAGCATTTGCTTCCTGAAATCCATCTGCCCTTAGCTCATGCCCTTAGAAAAGAAAATAGCCGAAAACAATATCCCAACATTCCACCAAAAATAGCCCAACAAGATTTAAACAGAAGAAAAAATATGCGGCCTCACTGGCCTGGGCTTTTTTTCCCTGCATATCTACCTTTGAGCTGGGAGCACGCCGCACGGCCTCACCGAGAGCCCTGGGCTCCGTTTAACCGATCAGGACCCGGAACATCCGATTCCGGGTCACCTGATCGCTGTAATAGGCTCCGATTGGCTATCACAGTGATCAGTCACTGTGAAGCCCACCTCCGTGTTTTCTGCATCTGTGAATGGATGAGAAAGATACATTCTGTCCTTGCAGAGAGAGGGAAAAAAAAGTGTGTGTAGGAAAAAAAACAATAATAATAATAATTCAAAATTTTTTTTTTAAATAATACCTAGATTTAGGTTTGATCTAGGTCAGTGCCAGGGTTAGTGTCTGGGTCAAAGGTCAGGGTCAGTATTTTTTGGGACATTCCTTTTTTTTCTATTAGTATCAGTGTCAGTCAGTGTCAGTGTGTTTTAGAATAGGATAAAAAAAAAATTGTGCACTATTGTTTCTGGGCTTTACTATGGGTACAAACTAACATACATAAAGTATGTGCGGTGGTCAGGAGCAAAAGAATTTATTTTGGGCTGCTCTTTGGTGGTAAGTTATGGTAGTAGCAAGAAATATACTGCTAAATTAAAAATATTAATACTTTTTATTTACTACTTTGGGCCAGTTTTCCTTTGATTAAAAAAAAAATAATCAGGAGATATCCATTATCATTTACCACCAAATGAAAGCCCAATTTGTCCTGAAAAAAACAAGGTATAATCCACCTGGATGCACGTAGTAGTTATGATATATAAGGGTTTACTAACATATACATATAAGATATACTAACTAATGTCAAAGTTGCAAAATTGGGTAAAGACATTAAGATGATTTGTTTTACCCTTAGGCGGGAAGGGGTTAAAATAGCCTAAAACAAATCAACCAGAAGAGAAAATATCTTAACCGCTAGCCGACCAGCCGCCGCAGTCATACTGCGGCAGGTTGGCACGGCTGCGCAAACCGCCGTAGGTATACGTCTCTCCTTTAAGATGATCTAGCAGGTGCGCGCACGCCCGCTGCATGTCCCAGGAGCCTATGCGCGTGCCCGGCGGGCACGATGTCCGCCAGGCACCCGCGATCTCCCGTGACAGAGCAGGAACGTGGATCTGTGAGTGTAAACTCACAGATCCACATCTTGTCAGGGGAGAAGAGACAGATCGTGCGTTCCTTGTATATAGGAACACCGATTGGTCTCCTCCTGCCAGTGACATTTATACAGTAATCAGTGGCTATTTTTAGCTCTGATTGCTGTATAAATGTCAATGGTCCCAAAAAAGTTTCCGATCTGTCCGCTGCAATGTCACAGCCCTAATAAAAATCGCAGATCGCTGCCATTACTAGTAAAAAATAATAATAATAAAAATGCCATAAATCTATCCCCTATTTTGCAGATGCTTTAACTTTTGCGCAAACCAATCAATATACGTTTATTGCTATTTTTTTTTTACCAAAAATATGTAGAAGAATACATATCGGCCTAAACTGATGAAAAAATTTGTTTGTTTTTTTTATTTATTTTTGTTGACATTTTTTTAGCAATAAGTACAAAATATTGTGTTTTTTTCAAAATTGACACTTTTTTTCTGTTTATAGCGCAAAAAATTAAAACCGCAGAGGTGATCAAATACCACCAAAAGAAAGCTCTATTTGTGAGGAAAAAGGGACATCAATTTTGTTTGTGTACAACGTCGCACAACCGCGCCATTGTCAGTTAAAGCGACGCAGTGCCGCATCACAAACAATGTCCTGGTCAGGAAGGGGGCAAATCCTTCTGGGGCTGAAGTGGTTAAGACCATTTAATTTTGCACCATTCACCCACCAGCCACAGCTTTATATATTACTCAAACAACTCTAAAAAGAATAAGCCTAATGTTGGTTACTTCACACAAAAGTAATGTACAGGCAGTTTTGCTGAATGAAAAGCTATGCAAATCATTTTATGACTGGACCCCTTAGTGTGTGCTTTCATGTAATAGTAATCTGGGCAGCTCTATAACCACCTGATCACTTTTGCAGTACCAATGTGATAACAATAACGTTGAATAAAAATAAATAAATAAATAAATAAAATAATAAAATAAATAAAATTCATAATATAATAATAATAATAAACAAAAAATAAATAAAAAGTGTTATATACTAAATAAATAACTGTAAAATGTTCTTTGCAAGCCCATTGTCCTATTAACACACACACACACAAATGGAAATGCATGCTAATGTATGTAGAAAGTGGTTCAGCCTTTATGTGGTCACTATACTGAATATCATCACCCTAAAATAATCAGATTTTAAAATGATGACCCTCTTCTGCCAAGCCATTTTCACAACAGTAGTCTGCTGGAAAACTGTATATGATTTTCATGGCTCCGTCCCCGTCTTCTTACTAAGACGAAACAGCCATTAGGATCAGTGCCCTGTAGTGCTACAGGAGGAAGCGCCGTCTTTCTCTCAAGGGCCATACATGCACAATGTGCCTTCTCTCCTGTTGGCTTGGATGAGCTCATAAGCTGTGAATAGGCGAGAGAGGGCATGCTGTGCCTGGGAAAAAGAATGGTGCTACTTCCTGTAGAGCTAGGGGCCACCTATCCCAAGTTTTGGGCACCATTTTTTTGCCATTCCACGGGCGCATGCAGTTTTAAGTTATTAATTGATGCAACCTAATATTTCATATTTTACCAAAAAAATGGGTATTATATTCTGTTTGTGTGCCCTAAAATAATATTTAGTGTATTTGTTACTGGAAATATATATTTGAACAGTTGTACAAATATTGTGCAACATAAAAAATTGCAACTGCCACCATTTTATTCTACATGGCCTCTGTTTTCAGTAAATGTATAACTGTTTTACAAATACCGTACTGGTGACCCCACAATAGGGATAAAACTTTTTCGCGGAAGGGAGTTTAATAAGACTCATGGGCACTCATTAAAATTAGAAGAAAGAGGTTTAACCTTAAACTACGTAGAGGCTTCTTTACTGTAAGATAGGTAAGGATGTGGAATTCCCTTCCACAAGCGGTGGTCTCGACTAGGGGCATCGATAGTTTCAAGAAACTATTAGATAAGCACCTGAACGACCGCAACATACAGGGATATACAATGCAATACTGACATATAATCACACACATAGGTTGGACTTGATGGACTTGTGTCTTTTTTCGACCTCACCTACTATGTAACTATGTTTTGGGGGTTTTAGGTTATTTTATTTGTTGTGGGGGGTTTTTTAGCAAAAAAAAAAAAAAAAAAGCAGATTTTAATATGTGTGCAAAAAAATGGAAAAATTGCTCCCAACATGAAGTGGTTAAAGACCAGTCATTGCTCAAATACCAACCAGATTGAAAAGTATGAAAATTGCTAATTCGTTTTATTGATTTTTTTTTCGAAACCGGTGTATAAGGGATTGTCCTGGGAATATAACATAAGCAAAACCTAAGGAGCTGTCCCTTGTGCTGAAATCATCTAGAACTCTCTGTTATAACATTATTGAGTTGATTTACCAAAGGGAAATCGGCTATTCACTTTACAAAGAATTTCTCCTAAGCTTAGCGAATGAGGACAAGCTCTGCTGATTTCCATCATGATAAAGAAAAAACTAATGCAAAAGAAATTTTAACTTTTTTTAATTATTTCTTGTATATGATTGGATGATGGAAATCATTCAATCATATACCAGAAATAATAAAAAAAAAAGTTGAAATTTCTCTTGCATTGTTTTTTCTTTGCAAAGGGTATTTTCACCATGTACACTGAACTAAGTGAAAATTCCCTTGCAATGCAAAACAGCCCATTTGCCTTTAGAAAATCAAGCCCCATTACTTAGAGCATTTAATCCAATACAGCAGGCACTAAAATTCCCAGCATGACCTGACTAAATTTCGCTGGAAGTTTATGCTGAGCATTTAATTCCAAAACAGCCCTAGGGCAACACTTTTTTTTTTTTTTTTACCTTTGCGCCAGTAATTACAGTAATCCTTTGAATGTACCTTAGATCACTACTTTGCAAATTAGTGTCAGGGGAGCAAAGCCCTGAAGATCACCTACAAACAATTAGCAGTTGCGTCACCGAGTGGTTTGTGCCTGGAAATACTTACCTAATGACTACTATGAAAAATACTGTATTCCAGTATCTGATTAATAGTTGTAACAATGATATTCTGAATTGTATTTCCATTTTATATTTAACGTGCTTTATATGTATAACTACCGTATTTATCGGTGTATAACACGCACCCCAATTTAGGAGGGAATTTTAAGGAAAAAAAACTTTTAGGAGAGAAGTTGAAGGGAAAAAAACTTACATTTAAATGCCCATCATTGCAGCCTTCTCAGTGCAGCCTTCTCAATGCAGCCATGTCAGTGCAGCCTTCCCCAGTGCAGCCTTCCCCAGTGCAGAATTGTCAGTGCAGCCTTGCCCCAGTGCAGCCTTGTTAGTGCAGCCTTGTCAGTGCAGCCTTCCCCAGTGCAGCCTTCCCCAGTGCAGAATTGTCAGTGCAGCCTTCCCCAGTGCAGCCTTGTCAGTGCAGCCTTCCCCAGTGCAGCCTTCCCCAGTGCAGAATTGTCAGTGCAGCCTTCCCCAGTGCAGCCTTGTCAGTGCAGCCTTCCCCAGTGCAGCCTTCCCCAGTGCAGAATTGTCAGTGCAGCCTTGCCCCAGTGCAGCCTTGTTAGTGCAGCCTTGTCAGTGCAGCCTTCCCCAGTGCAGCCTTCCCCAGTGATCCCCTGCCATCCTGGGCTTCAAAATCGCCGACTGCGATTTGAAAATGGCGCCGCCGGCGCCGAAATACACAGAGCCGGTCCTCGGCTCTTCTCGGCGGCTCTCGTTCACTTTCGGCTCCACTCGTAGTCCCACCCGGGATGGGCGTGACTGTGAGCGGAGCTATCCGAACCTAGCCGAGTACACTCGGCTAGGTTCGGGCGGCGTCGAGTGAAGCCGAAAGTGGCCGAGAAGAGCCGAGGACCGGTGTCTTGCCGAGAAAGTTCCCTCGGCGGATAAGTTCCCCCCTGTACTGCGCAGGCGCAGCGCCTGCGCAGTACCAGCTACTAGCAGCCGCCGGAGATAGCTGAACGACAAAATCCACAATCAGCTGTACACGGCGCCTGCGCTCTGGGTCCAGGTTCCTTCCCCACCATCCAAGTGGACCTAGAGGGGGAATCTAAAAGAGCCGAGCGAAACAAGGCCGTGCCCGAAGCGTGGCGAGTGAAGCGAGCCCGCGAGGGGCCCTCTTACAGGCGCCGTGTACAGCTGATTTTCAGCTATTCCGCTTCGGCTATTTCCGCCGGATCCTACTGCGCAGGCGCAGGGGGGAACTTAGTCGCCGAGCTGAACTTTCTCGGCAGAACACCGGCTCCGTGTATTTTGGCGCCGGCGGCGCCATTTTCAAATCGCGGTCAGCGATTTTTTAGATCTGTCAGCGGGGGATCGCAGGGGATCGGCGTATAACCCGCAATTTTCCCCTGATTTTAAGGGGAAAAAAGTGTGTGTTATACGCCGATAAATACGGTATATATAATACAAAAAAACTATATATATAAAAGCAACTCATCTACACAAAAAGGCAGCTTGGGTTTTTAGCCTAATGGACCCCAGGATGTTTCTAGTTCTTGGGCCCCCTCGCCAGCATAATTGTATCATGCATAAGGGTTAGTATACACTTTTTTTTTTTTTTTTTGCTTCTGACGTAGTTTATTCTGTTCAAATGCCTGCAACATTGAGGGATACTAGGCTATTTTCTACTAGATGGAGTTGATGATCATATATGTATTTATTTCTTTTGATCATCTGCTACATCTAGTACCATAATGTAAAAATGTGTAAAGTCAATCCGCGCAATTAAATATTAAAAAACAATTAATGCGACAATGAATCAATTGAAATAATAAAAAAAAAAATAACAAAGACGCTGCTATCACTCAAAGTGTTTTCACTCCATTCAAATAATCAAAAATTCATAAATAAACAGTGCTGCGCTACATAGGCCTCATGCACAATGGACGTTAAAATAGCGTTAAAAAACACCAGTAGCTTTGCGGTGAGTTTTTCGTTTTTCAACATTTTTGCAATAGCGTTTTTTAGCGTTTATTAGCATTTTTCCGCATTAGCGTTTTTTTTTTTAAATGGATGAAAAACGTTAAACGCTGGTAAGCCGCGTTTTTGAGCGTTTATCTGCGTTTTTTGTATATCGTGTAGTGAAGTAGCGCTAATATAGCGCATCAAAAAAAAAAAAAAAAAAAACAAGGAATTTCTCAGATGCTCATGGCAAATAAAAACTCATATAAAAGTGTTCAAAGTCCTAAAAGGTGTGTCCCATAATATATATCTGAGCAATAATGCAATGAAATCCAGTAAAGTGTATCACATAAATGTAAACTAAAAGTAAATTGTTTTCCAGGAGTAATTAGCATCCAAAAAAAAAACAGGTGACTCAGAGAGATGATCAGTTCCAAAGTGAAAAATATAAATATATAACCGAAGAAACAAGGGAGATAAGGACAGGTGAAAGAGTCCAAATACTAGCCTCTCACCTTATAGATAGACCCCAACAAGTCTAATGGGGCAACAGTGAACGACCAGCCTGTTGTTGAAGCTTTCCTCACAAGGTCCAAGGGATCGCTGTAACTTTTTCTCCAGTCTCCACGGTCCTTTCTTTATAGATAGACCCCAGTGGGTCTAATGGGGCAACAGTGAACGACCAGCCTGTTGTTGAAGCTTTCCTCACAAGGTCCAAGGGATCGCTCTAACTTTTTCTCCGGTCTCCATGGTCCTTTCCTTATAGATAGACCCCAGTGGGTCTAATGGGGCAACAGTGAATGACCAGCCTGTTGTTGAAGCTTTCCTCACAGCTTTCAATGGATCACTGCAACTTTTGTCCGGTCTCCACTGTCTTTTCCTAGAAGAAAGTTTTCTCCCAATCCTATAGGTGGGGCAAAAGTAAACGATCAGCCTGTTGTTAAAGCTTTCCTCACAAGGTCCAAGGGATCGCTGTAACTTTTTCTCCGGTCTCCACGGTCCTTTCCTTATAGATAGACCCCAATGGGTCTAATGGGGCAACAGTGAACGACCAGCCTGTTGTTGAAGCTTTCCTCGAGGAAAGCTTTCCTCCTCTTGGAGGAAAGCTTCAACAACAGGCTGGTCGTTCACTGTTGCCCCATTAGACCTGTTGGGGTCTATCTATAAGGTGAGAGGCTAGCACTACTGGGGGAGGATTGCAGAAAGACATGTTTACCATCTGACATCTTTATTTTGGACTCTTTCGCCTGTCCTTATCCCCCTCGTCTCTTCGGTTATTTACTCTGATTTATATTTTTCACTTTGGAACTGATCATCTCTCTGAGTCACCTGGGTTTTTTTGGATGCTGATTACTCCTGGGAAACAATTTACTTTTAGTTTAGTTTTATGTGATACACTTTACTGGATTTCATTGCATTATTGCTCAGATATAAATTATGGGATGCACCTTTTAGGACTTTGAACACTTTTATATGAGTTTATATTTGCCATGAGCATCTGAATTCCTTGTTTTTTTTTTTTTTTTTTTTGTTGACGAGGTATATTAGCACTACTTCACTATACGATACACATTTTTATAGGTGTTGGTTACACTATAGAGGTTTAGCTGCTTTTTTCATTTAGCACTTTATATGTATGCACTTTATTAATTAGCACTTTATTTGTATTGATACACTGTTGGTAGCGCATTTGTACTTTGCCATATCTATCAGCGTTTTTTGACGTTAGAGCGTTTTTACAGCTGAAAAACTCCTCTCAGAACCCACTAGTTTTAGGCCTCATGTACACTGCTGCTGGTAAACGCACGTTCAGAGGCAGTTGGATGCTTTTTTCAGCTCCCCCTGAACTCATCCAATGTTATCTTATATGTACATGTACACAGCTTCGTTTAATGTCGTTTTTAGGCAGTTGAGTTTAGAGGCCTTTTTTGGAAAGCAAAAAAAAAAAAATGAGTTCAGATGCTGAGTTTAGAGGCATTTCAAGCGCCAAACGCTTCTAAACGCGGCTAAACTCAGTAACTCATGTTTAGCCGCATTTTGTTTACAGGCGTTTTTCATTTTTGGCTATTTTGAAAAAAGAAAAAAAACTCAAACGCTCCTAAATGCAAACGCGGCTAAATGCAGCATGTAAACGTGGCAAAACACGTTTTAAACGTGGGTTACTAGCTGTCAAGTTAAATAGTTCAGGAGAGGTTGTAAAAACGTCCCGTGTACATTAAGCCTAATGCCGCGTACACACGGGCGGACTTTTCGACCGGACTGGTCCGACGGTCTATCCGACGGACTTTCGTCGGACTTCCGTAGGACTTTCCGAACAAATGGACTTGCCTACACACGATCACACCAAAGTCAGATGGATTCGTACATGATGACATACGACCGGACTAAAATAAGGAAGTTGATAGCCAGTAGCCAATAGCTGCCCTAGCGTCGGTTTTCGTCCGTCGGACTAGTGTACAGACGAGCGTATTTCTCGATAGGAACTGGGTCCAGTGGAGTTCCGACGTAAAGATTTGAAACATGTTCCAAATCTAAAGTCCGTCAGATTTTTGACCGAAAAAGTCCGCTGCAGGTCCGATGAAGCCCACACACGGTTGAATTGTCCACCGGACTCGGTCAGTCGGACCAGTCCGGTCGAAAAGTCTGCTTGTGTGTACGCGGCATTAGGGTTTTTTTTACAGCCAAAAAACACCCCAGCCAAAAACAGTTGATAACAGCCTATGTGTGCAAGGACACATAGGATAACATGATGGGGAGTTTATTGACTGTAGAAAAAAACGTCTAAAGCCAAAAACAGCAGCTGTAAAAATGTCCAAAAACGTCCAGTGTGCACAAGGCCTAAAAATATACAGTGTGCATAATGAAAACAATAAGGACATGAACTCAGTCAACATTCCACTCCATGAAACAGTGATAAATCCAATAAGTGATAACTAGAAACGATTCACCATTCTTGTGAAATAATCCAAATTAAATCGTGCTCGTGCTCTCCTCCGCCTGTGTATTAGGCTGCTCACCTCACAGTTTGACCCCTGTTTCACCAGCGGGTCAAACAATGCAGTGCCCCTCTAGGGATATCACAAGAGACTGGCGTGAAGCTGACACCGGAATTCCATAACCTCCTCTATCTGGTTGGCAAGCTCCCCGTGTGTGCAACGATCAGCATATATATAAAACAGAATGGTAAGATCTAGTGCTCTCCGTTTTAAAACCAATTTATTCCCATAAAAATCAAGTAGACATACTCACAAAAGAGGCACTGTGAGTCATGCTAGCTGTACAAGCATAGATACAAGTTAAACAGGAGGCCGCGGTGTGACATTAGCACGTGGGCCCCGCCCCCTATATGCGTATCGTCAGAGTGTTGAGCGTAGACTTCTTCAGTAGGGGTGGGGCTAGAGACGTCACTCCTCTGTTAAATAGAATCTAATGCTGTTATGACACAGGCTAATCAGCCACTAATTAACCTTCCCACTGCCTCCCCACTGCTAGGATCTCAGTGACACAGGAAAGTAAAAAAACAAACTTCATTCCAGGGGACACCCAACAACAAGGTGAAACCCCCATAGAAATGCAGACCACACTTACTATAAATATCACATTACAGCCATCTATACATAAATCAATGACTAATACAATAATTAACCCAAAAGTAACCTAACTCAAGAAAAATTTTATCTATATCCTATCTCTCTTCTCTTCTTTTCTTTGTTTTCTTTTCTGTCTTTTTCTCCACACATCTCTCATCCTTCCTTCCTACTACCTCACCCTCTTCTCTTCCTGTTTTTGTCCACACATAGTTACATAGTTAGTCTGGTTGAAACAAGACACAAGTCCATCTAGTTCAACCAATAAAAGGAAAAAAATGTCTTTATATATATATATATATATATATATATATATATATATATATATATATATATATATATATATATATATATATATATATATATATATATATATATATATTATGTACATTTAGGAAAGAATCCAGGCCTTTCTTAAAACAATCTAAACAATCTACTAAGCTGGTCAGAACCACCTCTGGAGGGAGTCTATTCCACATTTTGACAGCTCTTACTGTGAAGAAACCTTTTCGTATTTGGAGATGAAATCTCTTTTCCTCTAGACGTAAGGAGTGCCCCCTTGTCCTCTGTGATGACCTTAGAGTGAATAACTCAACACCAAGTTCACTATATGGACCACTTATGTATTTGTACATGTTGATCATATCCCCCCTTAATCTCCTCTTCTCAAGAGAGAATAAATTCAATTCCACTAATCTTTCCTCATAGCTGAGCTGCTCCATGGCTCTTATCAGTTTGGTTGCCCTTCTCTGTAGTTTCTCCGGTTCCCCGATATCCTTTTTGAGAACCGGTGCCCAAAACTGAACTGCATATTCCAGATGAGGTCTTACTAATGATTTGTACAGGGGCAAAATGATATCTCTCTCTCTGGAGTCCATACCTCTGAAGTCCATACCTGGAGTCCAAAGGACTTTGCTCGCTTTGGAAACCACAGCTTGACATTGCATGTTATTATTGAGCTTATGATCTACCAAAACCCCCAGATCCTTCTCCACTACGGATTCCCCCAGTTGTACTCCCCCTAGTATGTATGATGAATGCATATTCTTAGCCCCTAAGTGCGTAACTTTACATTTATCAACATTAAACCTCATTTGCCACACAGTTGCACATCTCTCATCCTTCATTCCTACTCCATCACCCTCCTCTCCTCTCTTCTTTCCCTCCACACATCTCTCATTCTTTCTTCTCTTCTCTTCCCTTTTGCCTCATTTGCCACACAGTTGCACATCTCTCATCCATCATTCCTACTCCATCAACCTCCTCTCCTCTCTTCTTTCCCTCCACACATCTCTCATTCTTTCTTCCTACTCTCCTCTTCTCTTCCCTTCCCGCTTTCTTTTTTGCCACGCATCTCTCATCATTTTTTCTCTTCTCTTCTCTTCTCTTCTCTTCTCTTCTCTTCTCTTCTCTTCTCTTCTCTTCTCTTCTCTTCTCTTCTCTTTTCTTCTCTTCTCTGCCCTTCCCACTTTCTTTTTCTCCACACATCTCTCATCCTTCCATTCTAGTCACTCACCTATCTCACTTTTTTTATCCCCTTTCGGCTTCTCTCCTCTCCTCTTTCTTTCTTTCCCTCCACACCTCTCTATCCTATCTCTCATCCTTCCTTCATACCCTCTCACCTTCCTCTCCTTACCTTAAATTAAATAACCAGAACAAGGAGCAAAACACAAAACCTGATAACTCTCAGCAGGAATCAGTATTCACTTCACTGTAGCTATGCCAGTACCAGATGCATTCATATTGGTTGCAATGCATACGGCACTTAGAGCTTGACTCCTGGCATTATTTCATTGTTGTATTGGCTTTCTAGACTTTTTTTTCTATAACCTATTTCTTTGTTTTGCCTGTTTGTGGATTTAAGTGAATATAAAGAGGATTTCTGAGTTTATTTAATCCTGTGTTAAAGCTCTTGGATAGTTGAAAGATTAAAGCTTGCATTTTCATTGCCTGTTTGTAGCTGAGCCTCCGTATAACTGTTTACTCTGTTCCTGCATGTTGGTGGACAGACACTTCAGCTGGAGCCGGCTGAGTGACATTGAATAGTGTAGAAAGCTTTATGCTGATAGCTGGAGTGAAGGGTATCACATTGATGACAGAATCCCCAACCTCCAAAGGCCTAATGGTGACCTCCAGAGTCAGGAAGAGCTGGCATCCTTCCTTGTAGTGTGGGTTATTAGGCATGGTGGGTATATTGCAAGTTGGAGACATGGGTGCCAGTCTCTTTTTGGAATGCAAGAAAAGAGATTTATTGTCTCTTAAACAGAACTGTGGGAGAGAGGCTTAGGGCCAGGACACCCTTAGGCAGATGCAATACTAATTGGCAGACCCGAGACAAAATAATAGGCAGACAGCTATACAGGTAGAGGGCCTTTAAACTGGATGCAGCAACTGTATTTGTAGAACATGCCTCCTATGGCAACTGAACTTTGAACAGTCAATAGAGATCCATACACGTAACTCACAGTAACCCGTTACAGATCTTTCCTCACATCTCACAGTATCCCACTGTAGATCTTCACTCACTGAGCTCCCAGTCTCTCTTTAGACTTCAAGATCCCAGACGTCACTGAATCCCCTGAGCTCTTCCACAGCTAACTTACTGTAAACTCCTCAAGCTTCACCCACGCTAACCAGCTGGGTCCCTGGCTTAGCACTCTGCTGAAGCCTTCCCACTTCTTCACCGTCCCTGGCTGGTAGGGATGAGCCGAACACCCCCCGGTTCGGTTCGCACCAGAACCCGCGAACGGACCGAAAGTTCGCACGAACGTTAGAACCCCATTGACGTCTATGGGACTCGAACGTTCGAAATCAAAAGTGCTCATTTTAAAGGCTAATTTGCATGGTATTGTCCTAAAAAGGGTTTGGGGACCCGGGTCCTACCCCAGGGGACATGTATCAATGCAAAAAAAACTTTTAAAAACGGCCGTTTTTTCGGGAGCAGTGATTTTAATGATGCTTAAAGTAAAAAAAAAAAAGTGAAATATTCCTTTAAATATCGTACCTGGGGGGTGTCTATAGTATGCCTGTAAAGTGACGCGTGTTTCCCATGTTTAGAACAGTCCCTGCACCAAATGTCATTTTTAAAGGAAAAAATCTCATTTAAAACTGCTTGCGGGTTTAATGTCATGTCGGGTCATGGCAATATGGATGAAAATCAGTGAGACAAACGGCATGGGTACCCCCCAGTCCATTACCAGTCCCTTTGGGTCTTGTATGGATATTAAGGGGAACCCCGCACCCAAATTAAAATAAGGAAAGGTGTGGGGCCACCAGGCCCTATATACTCTGAACAGCAGTATACAGGCGGTGCAAACAAGACAGGGACTGTAGGTTTGTTGTTAAGTAGAATCTGTTTGTAATTTTGAACATTTTTAACGTGTTTAGCTCCAGCCAAAAAATCTTTTCTAAGCTTTTTGGAAAACATAGGGAAGGGTTATCACCCCTGTGACATTTGTTTTGCTGTCTTTCCTCCTCTTCAGAAGATTTCACCTCACTTTTTTGTCCCAATGAAAAATGTTTTTTGAAAATTTGGGTTTTTTTGTGGAACAAGGATTGGAAAGCATCAGTGGAAAGGAGAACTTGTTTTCCCATATTAACTCTTACAGGAGAGAATTTCCCTTCCTAGGGGTAGATTTCATCTCACTTCCTGTTGTCTCCTTCCGTTTGCAAGTAGGAGTCGTTTGTAAGTTAGATGTTTGAAAGTAGGGTCCTGCCCTATATACTCAGCAGAAATTTGGGCCTTAGGTGTTGCTGTGGCCACAACACTGTAAGCCCTCACAGGGCCCTGCTGTGAAATATTAGATCAAGAATTGTAATTACATGCCCCTGTTGAACAGGAGCTGAAAAATTAGGCCTTAGGCACTGGTGCTGGTGCCACAACACTGCAACCCCTCACAGACACTCTAGTTGGAACGCAGGAACGAGCCCTGCTGCAAATTATTGCTTCAAAAATTGTAATTACACGCCCCTGTTAGACAGGGGCAGAAAAATTGGGCCTTAGGCACTGGTGCTGGTGCCACAACACTGCAACCCCTCACAGACACTCTAGTTGGAACGCAGGAACGAGCCCTGCTGCAAAGTATTGCATCAAAAATTGTAATTACACGCCCCTGTTAGACAGGGGCAGAAAAATTGGGCCTTAGGCACTGGTGCTGGTGCCACAACACTGCAACCCCTCACAGACACTCTAGTTGGAATGCAGGAACGAGCCCTGCTGCAAAGTATTACATCAAAAATTGTAATTACACGCCCCTGTTAAACAGGGGCTGAAAAATTGTGCCTTAGGCACTGGTGGTGGCGCCCAGAACCAAAAATGTTCTTACAAGCTATCAGCGTGATGATTGAGGAGGAAGAGGATAATTACTCAGGGATAGTCACTCAGCATCAGCATAGGCAGTCTTTGAAGGGATCTGAGATTTCAAAAAAAATTATTCGGTTACATCAGCATCAGGTGCTTGGTAGCTGGTGGTGATCCAAGACTCATTCATTTTTATGAAGGTCAGCCGATCGACCGAGTCGGTGGACAGACGCACCCTGTGATCGGTTACCACGCCTCCAGCAGCACTGAATGTGCGTTCCGAAAGAACGCTGGATGCAGGACAGGCCAGTAGCTCAATTGCATACTGTGCAAGCTCTGGCCAGTGATCCATCCTCAAGACCCAGTAACCCAGAGGATTTTCGGTGGGAAAGGTGTCCAAGTCTGATCTTGCCCCTAGGTATTCCTGCACCATGTAAAACAGACGCTGGCGATGGTTGCTGGAACCGATCATACCTTGGGGCTGCGGACCAAAAAATTGTCTGAACGCATCGGTCAGACGGCCACCTTCTCCACCGCTCCTTCTTTGACTGACCGAAGCCTCAGCAACACGTTGTCCAGAAACAGGAGTTTGTAACCTCCCAGTCTCTGGGAACGCGTTGCACAGACCTTTCTGCAAGGCCTCCCGAAGATGTTTCATCCTCTGCTCCCTCTGCGATGGCAAGATAAGGTCCGCAACCTTACCCTTGTAACGTGGATCAAGGAGGGTTGCCAGCCAGTATTGGTCCTTCTCCTTGATACCACGAATACGAGGATCCTTACGCAGGCTTTGCAGGATCAGGGAGGCCATGCAGCGTAGGTTTGCTGAGGCATTCGGTCCGGAGTCCTCTGGGTCACTAAGAACGACATGGTCCGCAGCCACCTCCTCCCAGCCACGTACAAGTCCATGTGTTTCTTGGGACTGATCCCTTAAAGACTGCTGCTGATGCTGAGTGCCAGGCTCCACCTCCATACTGACACAATCTTCCTCCTCCTCCTCTTCCTCCTCGTCCTCTTCCTGTGTGATCGGCGGGCACGCAGGAACACTGTCTGGATAAAGGGGGCCTTGAGAGCTAAGGAAGTCCTCCTCTTCCTGCCTCTGTTCTGCCTCAAGTGCCCTGTCCATTATTCCACGCAGCGTGTGCTCCAACAGGTGGACAAGGGGGACAGTGTCACTGATGCATGCACTGTCACTGCTCACCATCCTCGTGGCCTCCTCGAATGGTGACAGGACAGTGCATGCATCCCTGATCATGGCCCACTGGCGTGGGGAAAAAAAACCAAGCTCCCCTGACCCTGTCCTGGTGCCATAGTCGCACAGGTACTCATTGATGGCCCTCTGCTGCGTGTGCAGCCGCTGCAGCATGGCCAACGTTGAGTTCCACCTGGTGGGCATGTCACAGATTAGGCGGTTCTTGGGCAGGTTAAACTCCTTTTGGAGGTCCGTCAGCCGAGCACTGGCATTATATGACCGGCGGAAATGCACACAGACTTTCCTGGCCTGCCTCAGGACATCCTGTAAGCCCGGGTACCTGCCCAAGAACCGCTGCACCACCAAGTTAAGGACGTGAGCCAAACAGGGCACATGGGTCATTTGTCCCTGTCGGAGGGCAGAGAGGAGGTTGGTGCCATTGTCGCAAACCACCATTCCTGCCTTAAGTTGGCGTGGCGTCAACCACCTCTGAACCTGCCCCTGCAGAGCTGACAGAACCTCTGCCCCAGTGTGGCTCCTGTCCCCCAAGCACACCAGCTCAAGCACCGCATGGCATCTTTTGGCCTGCGTACTTGCGTAGCCCCTTGAACGCCTACGGAGCACCGCTGGTTCCGAGGAAGAGGCCATGGAGGAAGAAGAAGAGGAGGGGGTGGAGGAGAGAGGTGTGTCACAATCAGCATTTTGGAGGCGTGGTGGCGGAACAACCTCCAACACTACTGCACCTTGTCCTGCATCCTTCCCAGCTGCCAGCAGAGTCACCCAATGCGCCGTGAAACTTAGGTAACGTCCCTGTCCATGCCTGCTGGACCATGAGTCAGCGGTAATATGCACCTTACCGCTGACCGCCCTGTCCAGCGAGGCATGGACATTGCCTTCCACATGCCGGTAGAGAGCCGGAATCGCCTTCCGTGAGAAAAAGTGGCGTTTGGGTACCTGCCACTGAGGAACCGCACATTCCACAAACTCACGGAAGGGGGCAGAGTCTACCAACTGAAAAGGCAGCAGTTGAAGTGCTAGCAATTTTGCCAAGCTAGCATTCAACCGCTGGGCATGTGGATGGCTGGGAGCAAACTTCTTTCGGCGGTGCAGCAGCTGGGGCAGGGAAATTTGCCTGGTACAATCTGACGTCGGTGTACCAAAAGCAGATTGCCCACAAGTACTTGGCTGTGACACACCTAATTCTACACCTTCATTCCTCTCACTGCAGGTCTCAGAGAGGACTGAAGGTCTAGTGGGGTTGGAAATCTCAGCTGATGAGGAGCAAGGAGAGATCCTCTTTGTTCTTTGGTGTGGGTCTTTTAGATACGCTTGCCAACGAACTGCATGGCAGGTCAACATATGTCTGGTCAAGCATGTGGTACCCAAGCGGGAGATATTTTGGCCACGCGAGATACGCTTGAGACATATGTTGCAAATAGCAGCGGTGCGATCTGATGCACTCGTCTCAAAAAAGGCCCACACCAAAGAACTTTTTGAATAACGCGCAGAGACTGCAGCGCCCTGCACATGTGGAGCTTTGGGGTGTGATGCAGTCAATGTGCTGCCCTTAGGCTGGCCCCTGGAGGGCATCCTGCCTCGTTGGTGATGTGCTGCCGCCTCCTCCTCCTCCTCCTCCTCCTCCTCCTCCTCCTCCTCTCTCCTATCAGGCACCCACGTTGAGTCAGTGACCTCATCATCCCCTCCCTCCTCATCACTGGAGCAAACCTGGCAGTATGCTGCAGCAGGGGGAGCATGACTGCCAGATTGCTGTCCTTCTTGGGCACCCCCTCTGTCCGCGCTCATGTTACTGCCTTCATCGAGCTCAGTATCGTCATCAGAGCCTTCCAAACGCTGGGCATCCTCCTGGAGCATGTACCCAACACTGTGGTCAAACAGTTCGAGGGAATCCTCATGAGGACATGGTGGAGCTAGGGAAGGAGTCACTGATGACATTGAGCTGAGGGAAGAGGCCGCTGCTTTGCCAGACAAAGCACCCTGGGCATGGGTGAGAGAGGATGAGGAGGATGAGGACGGCTTGGTCATCCACTCGACCAAGTCTTCCGCATGTTGCGGCTCAACATGGCCAGCTGCCGAAAAAAAGGCCAAGCGTGTCCCATGGCCACGTGCTGATGAGGATGCACCGTCTCCACGACCAGCACTAGACACAGAGCCTGCTTGCCCTCTCTTATTGGCTTGTGACTGTCTGCCTCTCCTTCTTGGCCTTCCAGACATACTAATGGCCTGTAGCTGCACTAAGCTGGGATAGAACACCTGTAATTTTCTTCAAGTAGCTTTATATACTGTAACCAGACAAGCCTGCCTGTCAGTAGGAAGATAACAGGAACGGATCTAGCTGAACACTGTGAGCAGGACGCACTGTACTAAATGTAAATAGTCTAGCTGCCTGACCGTGGTACTAATAGGATCAAATAGAACACCTGTAATTTTCTTCAGGTAGCTTTATATACTGTAACCAGACAAGCCTGCCTGTCAGTAGGAAGATAACAGGAACGGATCTAGCTGAACACTGTGAGCAGGACGCACTGTACTAAATGTAAATAGTCTAGCTGCCTGACCGTGGTACTAATAGGATCAAATAGAACACCTGTAATTTTCTTCAGGTAGCTTTATATACTGTAACCAGACAAGCCTGCCTGTCAGTAGGAAGATAACAGGAACGGATCTAGCTGTACACTGTGAGCAGGACGCACTGTACTAAATGTAAATAGTCTAGCTGCCTGACCGTGGTACTAATAGGATCAAATAGAACACCTGTAATTTTCTTCAGGTAGCTTTATATACTGTAACCAGACAAGCCTGCCTGTCAGTAGGAAGATAACAGGAACGGATCTAGCTGAACACTGTGAGCAGGACACACTGTACTAAATGTAAATAGTCTAGCTGCCTGACCGTGGTACTAATAGGATCAAATAGAACACCTGTAATTTTCTTCAGGTAGCTTTATATACTGTAACCAGACAAGCCTGCCGGTCAGTAGGAATTTAACAGGAACGGATCTAGCTGAACACTGTGAGCAGGACGCACTGCACTAAATGTAAATAGCAGGAACGGATCTAGCTGAACACTGTGAGCAGGACGCACTGCACTAAATGTAAATAGTCTAGAAGATAACAGGAACGGATCTAGCTGAACACTGTGAGCAGGACGCACTGCATTAAATGTAAATAGTCTAGATAGAAGATAACAGGAACGGATCTAGCTAAACTGAATACAGTGTATATATATATATGCAACACCTGGGATGCATATATATACACAATACACTGTAAGTGCAGCTAACTGACTGACTGTTCTGCCTAATCTATCTAACTCAAATCAAATGACACTGTCTCTCTCTCTCTCTATCTCTCAGCACACCGGAACACACACTACACAGGGCCGCCGTGCAGGCGGCCTTATATAGTGTGGGGTGTGTACTAAATGCCCTGAGCCGTAATTGGCCAAAGCCACCCTGGCTTTGGCCAATTACAGCTCTCTCTACTGACAGCGCTGTGATTGGCCAAGCATGCGGGTCATAGTGCATGCTTGGCCAATCATCAGCCAGCAATGCACTGCGATGCCGCAGTGAATTATGGGCCGTGACGCGCCACACGAATTTAGCGCGAACGGCCCATAACGTTCGCAATTCGGCGAACGATCGAACAGCCGATGTTCGAGTCGAACATGGGTTCGACTCGAACACGAAGCTCATCCCTACTGGCTGGTGAAAAGGCTGCTCTGGTACTCCTTGATACTTCCATACATTGGCCGCTGATAACAGGAATGGTTGTCTCTTGCTGGCGACTATTCCTCCCTTTAAGTCTGGCCTTGATCATCACTTGCCCCTGGCGACAGGAGTGGTCGCCCAATGTGGCAGCTGCTTCTCCCTCACCGCTGGCAATGATCCAGTTCCCCTGTCCGGTGGAACCTCTTCAACTTGGTTGGGCTTCCAGCCTGAAGCCCCAATCCTGTGCTGCTTCTCTCAAACCTGAATAGGCCTCAGGCTTTGGCCCAGCAGCCCGGAGCCTTGTGACACACGTCCACCCATACAGCCGTCCAGGTGGCACCTAACTCCTCCCAAATAAATAGGCGCTTCCAGCAGCAGGGCCGTCTTTAATATTGATTGGACCCTGGGCAAACATTTTCTTGGGCCCCCTCCCCCTATGCAATTTCCCTCTCCACCTGCTCTGAGACATACAATAAATAGCAGCTAGACTTGAAATCAGTTTACTGAATCAAATCAGGAAGTGATTGCGATTGGTTGCCAAAGGTTACAGTGTATCATTAGCGCTCACTGACTGGCTGCTAGAGGTCACAGCACACATTATGGCTCACTGATTATTTGCTAGAGGTTACAGCACATGACTGTCACAGCACACATTATGGCTCACTAATTATTTGATAGAGGTTACAGTACATGACTTCCGCTTGTTGATTGGTTGCAAGAGGTTACTGTACAGCAATACTGCTCAATCATTGGTTGCTAGAGGTTACTAGACGTCCTTACCACTCACTAATTGGTTGCTAGAGGTTACTGCACATTATTACTGCTCGCTGATTGGTTGCTAGAAGTTACTGCATATCGTTACCACTCAATTATTGGTTGGAAGAGTTTAGTGCACATCCTTACTGCTCACTGATTGATTGTTAAAGGTTATAGCATATTATCTCCTTACTGCCTGCACACCACCTCCAATGACCACCAATGTTAGGGGGGATTTACACTGACCACTAATATAAAGAGGGATTTACACTGACCACCAGTGTAAGGGAAATTCTGCACTTACCACCAATGTAAAGGGAAATGTACACTGATCACCAATGTAATGAAGAATTTACACCTGCAACCAATGTAATGGGGAATTTTACATCAACAACCAATAAAGGGGGATTTCTACACTGGCCACCAATGTAAAGGGGGAGTTACACTCACCACCAATTTAAAGGGGGCTTCTACATGGACCATGTATGTAAGGGAAGATTCAAAACTGACCACAAATGCAAGTTTGGATTTTTCTTACCGATTACCAATATAAAGAGGAGTTTCTACACTGGCCACCAATGTAATGGGGATTTACACTGACTACCAATGTAATAGGAGCATTCACAGTAACCACCAATGCAAGAAGGGATTTACACTGACCACCAATGTAAGGGGGACCTTTACACTGGCCACTAGTGTGAATGAAAGGATTGTACACCAAGCCCCAATGTAATGAGAAGATTTACACTGACTACCAATGTAACTGAGACATTTAGCCTGCGTTCACTTTTGTGTGTGTCGGGAACGCATGCAAAATCTCTTTTCTGACACCACAGAAACGTGCTGCCCTTTAGCGGATACACAGCAGTGCCATTAATTGTTAATGATACCCTCATGCATCTGCTGAGCTGTGCGGATTCACATGCACCAAAATTCAGGGTGCTGTGGCACCATGTTATTTTTAAAAAGGGTTCCACCTCCAATTTGCTTACCTTTGCAGGACAGGATGATGTTAGGCTTAATGACCATAGTTGTAGGCAAGACTTTCCAGGATGCCCCTTTATCTCCCCAGTGGGCAGCATTCAGCAGAAGTGATGGTGAATATGTGAATATGACCTCAGGGGGGCATGATATACATATGAATGCCTCTATTTACATATCAATGCAGTTGGTCCACAGCTATTTACATATTAATGCAGGTTATTTACATGTAAACACAGGGTCTGCAGGTGAGTCAGCAGAACTGGGCAGCATTAGTAACAGAACTTCACACTGAGATATCGGGGCACACGAATGGGACTAAAACTTCAAGGGACAAGGGAATTTAAACTGAGATAGTTGGCAAGTATGAGGCAGCTGCTTTTGGCCCCACAACAATGATGGGGGCCCAGAGCAGCTGCCCCTTTTGCCCTGCTTAAAAACGGTCCTGCCCAGCAGACCAAGGGACTGTCAATTTGCTGAGTCAACCTATTCACTCCTAGTCTGGATTCCCTATGCCCTTATCATTCTACTGCCACAGGCAACAATGCCACCTAGTGACAGAAGAGTGAGGTGCATCAAATCCAGAGTTAGGGAAAAAGCCAGTGAATCCTGTATCAACCAGCCAGGCTAGTTACCACCTAGCAAGCTAAATTTGTTAGCAACCCTGCCTACTATCAGGGTGCTACAACTGTCTGATGATTTAATATATTGACAACATAATTTATTTAATACATTTTTATGTTACTTTGTACATTATCTAGCAGGGCATGCCAACAGTAATAAAGTAACATTTTTTGAGTACAAAATACTATTTTTTTTATATAAATATACACGATAACTGCTATTTTTAAGTTGTACATTGACCTATTTCATTATTTTAAATATACTGTTAAAAGTGTTTTGTTATACCCGTTCAATGAATGCAAATAAAATAGCTGCTGATCCTGCCAGAAATCCAGTGAGCTTGTACCATCCTGTTTTCTTTTTGAGAAATTTGACATCACCTTATGTTTTTGACATGCAGTACATTTATGTTCTTTTTTCATTTTGAGCGCACAGTGATGCAACACTTCGAAAATAAGGCTGTTACCTTGTCCTTTCGTTGGAGCTGTGTTGGGAAATGCAGCCCAGTGCTGGTGGTATGAATGAGGCCTTGTGTTCTTGGGTTTAGATACACTTTAAAGTGGACATTCATCCCAAAACACAATGTGGGTTTACCTGGCTTCAGCCCCCTCCTCTACCACAATTGTGTGTGTGTGTGTATATATATATATATATATTTTTTTTTTTTGTGCTGCAGGGCAGTACTTTCTCCTCTCCCACCTAGGCAAGATGCTAATATGCTGATGTTGCACACAGATGTGTTAAAGGGCTCTGCTGTGCTTTGAGACCATCTGCGTTTGTGATTTGCATGCATAAGTGCACGGAGATGGCGCAGCAAAAGAGGTCCTGGATCTCTTTTCCTACATATGGAGCCATGCTAGGTCCAGAAGGCTGGGAAGAGCCCCTCAGCACATCTCCACATGCGCCAGTGGAGGGGGGAGAACTGAAGTTTCTGTTTAAACTTTGTAACTTAAAGAGGAGTTGCAGCCCCATCTGCCAAAAATACAAAGTCAGCAGAAAACACTGTAGCTGCTGACTTTTACTAATAGGGTACTTACCTGTCTAGGCATCCAGTGGTTTCCTTAAATGGCGCCTCCATCTTGCTTAAGGGAAACTGGTAGTTTCCCTTAACCGGCAATGAAACATTGCGGCTTCACAGTCGGTTTCCTACTGTGCATGCCCAAAGAAAAGTGGGGGGCAATTGAGCCGCAGGGAGCTGAGCCGGAAGTGGGAGCGGGTACTTGTCAAAACCAGGAACCAGCTCCCCCTCCCCGCCTAAAAGGTGTCAAATGTGGCAGTGGAAGGGGGAGGAGGCAGACAAGTGGAGTTTCCCCTTTTAGGTGGAACATGACAGTCCCACCACCATGCTTGACTGTAGACAAGACACACTTGTCTTTGTACTCCTCACCTGGTTGCCAGTAATCCATGTCCTTAGTCTGCTTGTCTTCAGCAATTTGTTTGCAAACTTTCTTGTGCATCATCTTTAGAAGAGGCTTCCTTCTGGGACGACAGCCATGCAGACCAATTTGATGCAGTGTGCAGCGTATGGTCTGAGCACTGACAGGCTGACCCCCCACCCCTTTAACCTCTGCAGCAATACTGGCAGCACTCATACGTCTATTTCCCAAAGACAACCTCTGGATATGACGCTGAGCATGTGCACTCAACTACTTTGATCGACCATGTCGAGGCCTGATCTGAGTGGAACCTGTCCTGGTAAACCGCTGTATGGTATTGGCCACCCTGCTGCAGCTCAGTTTCAGGGTCTTGGCAATCTTCTTATAGCCTAGGCCAACTTTATGTAGAGCAATCATTCTTTTTTTCAGATCCTCAGAGAGTTCTTTGCCATGAGGTGCCATATTGAACTTCCAGTGACCAGTATGAGAGAGTGAGAGCGATAACACCAAATTTAACACACCTGCTCCCCATTCACACCTGAGACCTTGCAATACTAATGAGTCACATGGGACCTGGGAGAGAAAATGGCTAATTGGACCCAATTTGGACATATTCACTTAGGGGTGTACTCACTGTTGTTGCCAGCGGTTTAGACATTAATGGCTGTGTGTTGATTTATTTTGAGGGGACAGCAAATTTACACTGTTATACAAGCTGTACACTCACTACTTTACATTGTAGCAAAGTGTCATTTCTTCAGTGTTAATAAAATATTTACAAAAATGTGAGGGGTGTACTCACTTTTGTGAGATACTGTATCTTTAAGGGTTAAAATGCTCATTGATCCTCTTGAGAACTTATTTTTAATTTCATGCTAAGTGATCTATATTTTTATTTCCGAAGGGAGAAAAGCAAATGTGTACAGACATTAGCTGTATTATTATTTCCAGATAAGGTATTATAGATTGGCAGCAATAAAGAATAATTACACTGCAATTCACATTGCGTTGTTGAGTGGCACCGACTGTAATCCAAACCAACTATTGACTGTGTCGTATTATGCAATAGAATAAAATATGACTTTAATTTTAAGTTTTCTGTATTTCAGTATTCACAGATGAGGGATGAAGTGTTCAAATCCAACCTGGTCTGTGCGTTCATGGTTCTTATCTTTATCACGGCGATCCAAAGCTTACTTCCTTCTTCAAGGTAAATGCAGTCTTTGATATAGATTGGAATTGCTCTGCTTCAATTCAACCCAGGGCACATGTGCCGCAGCGGGGAGGTTGGGCCGTAACGCGTCATGGTGCACCATTGTGTGCTGAGAGTGTGCTCCCAGCATGCTGACTGAGCTGACACTGGTAACAGTCAAAGGCTGGTGGGACTCATTCATGTGACCACTATGATAACCAATTAGGAACTTTGCCTCCTGCGATCCGTCAAAGGGTTAGCGGGGGGCATCAGCAAGAGTTTAAAATTATATTAATCCTCAACACTTTCAGCAGCTGGTTTAGGGCTCTTTCACACGGGGTGGATAAGTGATGATCCGCCCCGTGAACACCCGCTTGCTCAGCGGGGATCGCTCCGCCGATGCCCGCTGAGCAGGAAGATGACAGGTCCATCGCTGCACACTGTGCAGCGATGGACCTGTCAGAGCGCGCTCTCCCCTATGGGGGATCGGATGATGACGGACCGTAGAGTCCGTCGTCACCCGATCCGATCCGAAAATGGATGGAAAAGTAGGGTTTTCCTCCGTTACACTTTTCGGATCGGAGCGGGTTGGATGTCAGCGGACATGTCACCGCTGACATCCGATGCTCCATAGGGATACATGTATGTCCGTTTTTCATCTGAAAGCGGAAGGATGAAAAACGGACATACAGTTCCCCCATGTGAAAGAGCCCTTAAGCAACGCTGAATATGCAACTTCTTTATCTTTAATCCTTGTCTATGTTCCAGTGTAAGCTGTTGCCATGATCGCTGTTTCTTGTTTCAGGGTGGCTCCTTTCTTTTGCATCATCCTAATGAGTCATTAATCTGGGTCAAGAGTTTATTGAAGGTCAGGCTGTATGACTCATACAGGCAGGTCTTTAATGCCTCCCCCTGGTTCTGGAAGATTGGAGAAATTTCTAGAAGCTGGAGGGTGGAAGCCAGAAGGGTTCATCTGCATACTTAGCCAATCCCCAGGCAATGGGCCTGGCATAGCAGCTGAGCCAGGTCATAAACATGGATGTCATGCTGGCATGAGAGTCAGGTGGAAGATGAAGTGCTTTTTGTCCTTCTTCTGAGCACGGGCTGCGGCCAGACTGTATTTGCTGATACTAAGATTATAGTCCTGGCCGCCGCCTGTGCCCAGCAAAAGAAAAAAAAGTTCCATGGATACTGGGAACACCACTTGGGACAAGTCCCCAGGGAAATGGGGTTGACTTTTTATGTACTCCATGTGGACAGTGTGTGTCAGGGAACAGTGGGCCTCCCTTCTCTAGGGGCCCATTTTCCCCGAACACATTGCACACATGCATGACACTGTATACAGCTATGAGTACCTAGAACAGGTGTGCCTAGGCACCCTCACAAAACCAGCAAGTGCACTGATATTTTTCAGGAGGAATTCAGCACAAAAAGTAGATTTTTCAAGGTACTGCTTAGACACAATTAACATTTCTAAATGTTCTTTATAACACGGCAAGTCTTCACTTTTTGAGTGCGGTCAACTGTACCTTTTAGCATTTTTTTTTTCTCCACAGAGCTCTCAAACAGATGCTGAATAGGAATGACCAAAGCCATTCCGACAAAATTGAGGTTGCTGTGAAATTACCGATGTTCCCATCAGCAAATTTCACAGAATTGAAAACTCTAAATTTCCCTCATTGAGCTGCTTAGGCAAACGGTTCCTTAAAGATATATATATTTAGAGGTTGTTTTATTGTTTTTGTTTTGTTTTCGTTTTTTCTTTTGGAATAGATATTTTTTTGTTTGATTTAGCTGCATTATTTCTTTCATTTATTGGTTTATTTAGACTTTTTTTTCACCCAAGATTAACAAATATTTCTAATTGGATTTAACTGGAAAAATGTATGAGAATGGTGTAAATCTTGGGTAAAACATTTATGAATAGACCTCTTTGCATTTTTGTTTTCTCCTTTTTTGTGCTTTTTTGATCTGTACTGTTTTTCATTATTTGTTTTTTTTCCATAAAAAAAAAACACATATCAAATGAGGAAGAGGTCCTGGATTTAAAATGTAAACAAATTTAGAACCCAAATAAACTCTCACAATTGCAGTCTTTGGAACCACATCAAGACACCGCGAATTTTGACATTTCTCACATACAGTATGTGTAAAAAGCTGCATTATTTTGCTAGAAAATTACTGTGAACCCCCCAAAATTAGATATTTTCTAAAAGCAAGGGCCCTGGAGAATTAAATGGTGGCTGATGCAATTTCTTATGTCACATGATATTTGTGCAGTTGTTTATAAAAGATAAATTTTCAGGAAAAAATGCACTTTAATGAATTTTGGTGCACACAAACACAATATAATACCCAATTTTTGGCAAAATATAAAAGATGATATCATGCCGACAAAATAGATACCTAACATGTCACACTTTAAAATTGCAGAGGCCCGTAGAATGGTGACAAACCACAGTGCATTAAATTATTCATAGGATACACTTTAAAAGCCTTTACAGGTTATCAATTTAGTGTTACACAAGAGATCTGGCACTAGAATTATTGTTCTTACGCTGATGTTCACGACAATACATTAAATGTGTGGTGTAATCCCTGCGTGTGGGGTCCTGTACACAGCTGCAGCTTTAAAATTTGTTACTTGTTAATTTAATTACTCATTTTCTTAGATTTTTTTTTTTATGCCGCCTTTTTAATTTTTTCAAGACTTTTATCGGGTTTTACAGAAAGGTAAAGAAGAAAAACAACATAACATGAGTAATGTTGATTTTTTTCATTTTATTAACTTTATTGTTATCACAAGGCGTGAACAACATTCCTTGAGATAGCGACAGATACCCATTATGGAGAGATCTATGGTCTGTTAAAAACTGTTTTTTTTCCCTAGAAAATTACTTAGAAGCCCCAAACATTATACATTTTTTTTTAACACCCTAGAGAATAAAATGGCGGTCGTTGCAATACTTTCTGTCACACCAAATTTGCGCAGCGGTCTTACAAGCGCACTTTTTTTGGAAAAAATACACTTTTTTGAATTAACAGTAAAGCTAGCCCAATTGGTTTTATATTGTGAAAGATAATGTTACGCCGAGTAAATTGATACCCAACATGTCACGTTTCAAAATTGCTCCCGCTCGTGGAATGGCGACAAACCCTTAAAAATCTCCATAGGCAAAGTTTAAGAATTCTTCAGGTTGCATGTTTTGAGTTATAGAGGAGGTCTAGGGCTAGAATTATTGCTCTCGCTCTACCGATCGCGGCGATAACTCACATGTGTGGTTTGAACACCGTTTTCATATGCGGGCACTACTCACATATGCGTTCCCTTCTGCGCGCGAACTCGGTGGGACGGGGCGCGTTTCAAAAATGTTTTTTTCTTATTTATTTTACCTTTTATTTTTTATTTTTACACAATTGTGTCACTTTTATTCCTATTACAAGAAATGTAAACATCCCTTGTAATAGAAAAAAGCATGAAAGGACCTCTTAAATATGAGATCTGGGGTCAAAAGGACCTCAGATCTCATATTTACACTAAAATGCAATTAAAAAAAAAAAATTTTGTCATTTGAAAAAATAAAAATGGCCATTTAAGAGCTGTGGGCAATGGCATGGAGACGGGTGGGGGCCATCTTCTCCTCACTCATCTCCATACCCAGGAAGGAGAAGCATCCGATCGCCTCCGCCACTACCGACAGCTCTAGTAAGCGGCGGAGGGCACCGGAGAGCGGCAGGGGGCCCTCTCCCCCTACCAATAAAAGCAATCTTGCGGCCAATGCGCCGCAGAAACCACTATTATCGGAAACCAGACCGCTCGCTGAAGAAGAGGATAATGGGGTTATGGCAGCTAGCTGCTGCCATAGCAATGATATTCCTCTTCAAAGAGAGGACGTATATCAGTGTGCGGTGGTCCAGAAGTCATTAAAAGTGATCAGGTGGCTGTAGAGCCGCTCAGATCACTTTTACACGAAAGAGAATTGTCAGCAGCTGATCATTTTACATATATATATATATATATATATATATATATATATATCATTATATATGTGTAGATACACACACACACACACATATATATAGTGTTTTGGTTTTTGGTAGCTCGCAAGGCCTTATTTATATCAGGTAAGTATAAAATGTATCAATAAGATGAAAGCCAGAGTGCTCTTGTGAAGAAATACCGTAAAAGAACAATACAGTCGATACTCGCGCGTTTCGGCTTTTACAGCCGCCTTCATATGAGGAAGGATGTAAAGACCGAAACGCGTTAGAGGAGCACTCCGAGTTCCCGGCTTTCATCTTATTGGTACCTGTTATTTTGGAGTTGAATGCCCCAGCCAGAGCACCAGTCTCCAGCTCCTGGATGTAAGATATAGCACTTGAGCTTGGGTAAAATTTCTACAATTATCTACAGGTAAGTATAACATGTTTTTTTTTTTTTAAATAAAATATTTTCCTTTACAATCACTTTAAGTATTTTTTTATGTATTATAGGCATTTTTCTAGCCCTGAGAATTTATGCAGATTTCTCTTTATTATCGTTGAGATTATTGGTCATTTTCTTTGATATTTTCTATATACGTTTCCTTTTTATTGTCACCTGTTATTGTTATTATTATTAGTTATTATTATTATTATAATTATTGTTTTTAACCACTACCTACAGGGCACTTATACCCCCTTCCTGCTCAGGCCATTTTTCAGCTTTCAGCACTGTTTCACTTTGAATGACAATTGCGGGGCCATGCTACACTGTACCCAGATGAAATTTTTATAATTTTCTTCACACTAATAGAGCTTTCTTTTGGTGGTATTTAATCACTGCTGGGTTTTTTATTTTTTACTAAAAAAAGACCAAAAAATGTGAAAAAAATGTTTTTAGTTAGTTTCTGTCAGTAAATTTTGTAATTAAGTAATTTTTCTCCACTGATGTGCGCTGATGAGGCAGCACTGATTAGGTGGCACTTATGAGGAGGCACTAATATGCCACACTTTTGGGCACTGATAGGTGGCACTGATGAGCACTCATAGGTGGCACTGATGGGCACTGTTAGGTGGCCCTGATGGGCACTAATAGACGGCACTGGTGGGCACTGATAGGTGGCACTGGTGGGCATTGATAGGCAGCACTGGTGGGCACTGATAGGTGGCATGGATAGGCAGTACTGATGGGCACTGATGGGTATTGATGGGTGGCACTGATGGGCAACACTGATGGCCATTGATGGACAGCAGTGATGGGCATTGATGGGCAGCACTGATAGGCAGGACTGATAGCCAGCACGGACTGGCATCACTAATGGGCACTGATTGCTGGCACTGGTGGGCACTCATCGCTGGTACTGGTTTGTGGCACTGGTGTCGCTATTGTAATCAGGGCACTGATGATCAGTGCCCTGATCACATGTGTAGATCTCTCCTGGGAGGAGATGCTACTGATCGGCTGTCCTCGCCACACACTCTGTCAGTGTGAGGCGAGGAACGCCAAATACCGGCATCTCCATGTTTACATGTGACCGGCTGTGATTGGACACAGCCGATCACATGGTTAAAGAGCCGTGGACGCCGCTCTTTGCAAAGATCAGGGTCGCTCCGTGTCCTAGCAACACGGCACAGCCGCGACCGTGGCGCTGCATGCACCTGAGGGCGGACGAGAGCAGGCATTCTGGGACGGCGTCCCAGAACGAGAGCCGCACCGCTCCACCGCCATTTGACGGGCAGGCGGCAACTAGTTAATCTTTAATATCGCTATTATTATTTATTAGTAGTAGTAGTAGTAATAATCTTTGTTGTCATAATAATCTTTTGTATTATGATTATGAATATGATGATTATTATTTTTTGACTTCATTATTATTGGCATGTGCGAATTGCAAGATGTTTATATTCTTTGTATTCTAATTGGAGGGAAGCATATGAACAAAGTGTGGGAAGAGATCTCTGCCCCCATCATCAGCCTTCACCTGTTTACATCTAATAAACAATAAGTTAGTGAACACGAATCTTGATTAAAACAAGTGTTAGGATGCAGCTGCAACACTACATAAGTATGAAATCGTGTATCTCGATCATATTTGGACTATCGTGTCCTTGTAATGGAAACTTAATGTGATGAGTCGGTTCACGCTTGCTGGGAACTCCTGGGAGTAGTTGTTATGTTCTATTTTCTGAGCCTGACATCTGGGAAAATAGCTATGGAACGTATTTCTCAGTATTTATACCATTGAACCTGAATAGATATGATCGTGTTGTGTTCTAAATTAACATAATTTTTTTTTTTCCTTGAAAGAGTGATTTAGTTAAGGCTGAAGATACTCATAGATAGAGCAGAGCTTGGAAAGTCTGGGCGTCACAATCATCCTGTATATCAGTTGTGCCATAAACACGTGCAATGCAAAATCCATACCGAACATTTCCAAACATGCAGCCTGGCAGGTCAGAAAAGAGAGGGGGTGAGCGAGCGCTCCCCCCCTCCTCCTGAACCATACCAGGCCACATGCCCTCAACATGGGGGGTGCTTTGGGGCAAAAGAACCTTGTCCCCATCTTATATTGGGCCCAGCCTTGGGCTTTAATAAGTTGTCATCCGCGCTATAGCCGAATGACGGCTACAGCGCGGACCTGAATTCCCGGGAGGCCGTCGTACGACGGCCTCCCCTGCGCACACGCCCTTCGCGCGCCCTACAGGGCATGCATGGAGCGCGCTGTGATCATCAAGTCACTGAGACTCGGATGATCATCCATCCGAGTAAGGAACTGGTTCCGGCCCCTTACCATGTGATCAGCTATCAGCCAATGACAGCTGATCACATGATCAAAACAAAAGCTCTGTGATTGTTTTTTTTTTTTCTCCTCATGCTGAAAGCGCGAGGAGAAAAAAAAGCCGATCACCGGCTCATCAGCAAGGGACATTGGTCCCGAAGAGGAAGAGGCAATTCTGCCTCAATTGTGCCACTAGTACCCCCTGCCAGTGCCACCTGACATTGCCACCTGACAGTGCCCACCAGTACCACCTATCAATGCCCATGAGTGCCACCTATCAATGCCTAAAAGTGCCACCTATTAATGCCCACAAGTGCCACCTATCAATGCCCACCAGTGGTGCCAATCAGTGCCACCTAGCAGTGCTGCCTATCAGTGTACCAGATCAGTGCCCATTATTGCCACCCATCAGTGCCCATCACTGCCACCCATCAGTGCCCATCACTGCCACCTATCGGTGCCCATCAGTGCCGCCTCATCAGCGGCTCTGATGGGCCACTGATGAGGCGCTTTTTTTAAAAAATTCGGTCTTTTTACATTTTTTTAACAAAAAATAAAAACCGCAAAGGTGATCAAATACCACCAAAAGAAAGCTCTATTTGTGGGAAAAAAATGATAAAAATTTCATTTGGGTACAGTGCTGTATGACCGCGCAATTGTCATTGTGTCAACAAGTGCGTCAGTGCTGAAAGCTGAAAATTGGTCTGGATAGGAGGGGGGTTTAAGTGCCCAGTAAGCAAGTTGTTAAAGTGTTTCCCCATGGACAATCTTGGGCAACATAATCTGCCACCATGTCATGGGCAGGAAGAGCTTGCTTGGAGTTAATTGCATAACCACACTACAAGAGATTTGGTCCTGAGAGGTGCCGTTCCATTCACTGGACTGAGTCTGGAGGAAGCTGGAAGGTGGTAACCGTTCTGGGGACTCCTGAGTAGGGACATTAAGTTGATCCCTGTGACTGGGAAGTGCACTGGAAGCTGCATTGGGTACCGGCAGTTGTGTATTCGCGCAGGGTAACCAGATGCAAAAGGACTTGCCCCGTGGTCTTCATCTGTGGGGCCTTAGACTGTTTGATACTTGCTACTACCTCTAGAGAAGATTGTCCTCTAACTACTAAGTGCTGAGCATTTTGGAGTATCCCATGCCCTAACCCCTTTTCCTGTTAAGGTTCTTCAAGCAATAAATCTTAAAAAGACATCCCCTAGACTGTTTATTGGAGCTGGTGTGAATGGACTGGTGCTTGTGTGGGTGGGCAACCTCCATACTTGTTGAGGCAGATAAACGGAGCACTCAGTATCCAGTTATGCCCTGTACACACGACCGGTTTTGCCATCGGAATAAACTCCGAAGGTTTCTCCAACCGAACTCCCAACGGAATTCCATTCAAGCGGTCTTGCCTACACATGGTCAAACCAAAGTCCGACTAAAGTCCGACCGTCCAGAACGAGGTGACGTACGACGGGACTAGAAAAAGGAAGTTCAATAGCAAGTAGCCAATAGCTTCCGTCTCGTACTTGCTTCAGAGCATGCGTTGTTTTTGGTCCATCGGAACAGCATACAGATGAGCGGTTTTCCTGATAGGAATTGGTTCCGTCAGAAGTATTTAGAACATGTTCCATTTCTAGGTCTGTCAGAATTTTCGAAAAAAAAAAGTCAGATGAGACATACACACAATCGGAGTAGACGATGAAAAGATTCTGTCGGACCTTTTCTGTCGGATATTCCGCTCGTGTGTACGCGGTTTTAGAAGTAAATGGAGGTGAATATGTAGTCGTTTTTTTGAAAGTAGCAAAAACATATCAAGCCAATGCGTTTCAGGGGAACCAAGACTCCCCCTTCTTCAGGGCTGCGGCTTTATGTTAATGCTGAGTGGAGCTATATCCCAATTTGGTCTGTCTGTAACACAGAGATCTGGATGGTTGCTGGTTCATTTGGTGGTGGCAGCATAGTCTATACACTATGCTGCCACTGCCAAACGACCCAGCAACCATCTAGATTTCGGAGTTACAGACAGACCAGTTTGGGATATAGCTCCACTCAGCATTAACATAAAGCCGCAACCCTGAAGAAGGGAAAGAAGGGGGAGTCTTTGTTCCCCCAAAACGCATTGGCTTTATAATTTTTTTCTACTTTCAATAAAACGACTACATATTCACCTTCATTTTGCTTCAAATTGGATACTGGGAGCTCTGTTTATCTACCCCTACAAGTATATGTGGAATCGATAAAAAAAGACACCACTTTCCCCCATCTATAGCTGGCTATCGCAGTAAGAAGCATTGGAAGGCTAACAACAGGTACAAAAAAAGCCAACATATTTCACAGATACCAGGTGTCGTGACGAGGCTCTGTGGCTTACGCATGCATTTGCAAATGTGTGTAGACTAAACCCCTGCTTTTAACGCATACTGTTAGACAGGTTATTTGGTTGTCTGCGGGCTGGTCGGTAAGTTAAGCTTGGTTTTTCCCTTGAATTTATCCTTGGCCTTGTTTGTATATGTGGAATCGGCCTTGTGGGCGTACCCTGAGGTAGCAGCCCAAGCCCCCCAAAAGGGCTCACCGCCACTCTTTTGCTAAGTTGGGCCAAAATTATCGGGAGCGAACTTTCCCAACCTGCCCCCACCTTCACCCACTCACAGACCCTCGACTGAGTGAGTCAGTCCAGCGCAATCTCCAACCCTATAGAACTCCATACTTGTTGAGGAAGAACCCGTTCATACCAGGGGCCCTTACGGGGGGGGTGGATAGCGCTACATAATTGTGTTTTTTAGATGCCTATGCTTTCCTTCCCTCGTGATCTTAAATACATTGCAGCAACCATCCACCTGACATCTTAGATTATCACAGAAATCTGAAATCCATTGACAGCAGCTGAGGATAGACCTGTATTTTTCAAAGCAGCGGAGGCAGGACAAAGAAGCTCTTCAACGGAGATGTACTTAGCAAAATTGCTCTTGTGACACACTTGTTATTTGCAAACAAAAAGTGGATAGTGCTGAAAGGAGTTATTTTTTTCCTCTAAAAAGCTTTCAAAATTAGATGCTACGAGCATCTGAAAACTATTTTTGGTTGAACGCAAAAGAAAGTAATAGCTCTCGTACAACCAGCATGAGGTTGTGTAGTAAGGATATACTGTACATAATGCATCTCTTATATCTTCTGTATGTTTTTTCTTCTGTTTCAATTCATTTTTATGCTTTAGGGCTCGTTCACATATGGCGGCAGCCATTGGAGCCCCTCTGAAAAGAGGTGGGAGGTGATATGTCACCTTCTCACCATGTGTTTTAACCCTGAAAAGTCCACACCACTGTGCCGCAATTGTGTGCATTACATGCAGTTGTTGGGCAGTTGCGGCACAGCTCCATTTACTGCCTGCTAAAGGCAACATGGGGTATAATTTTTGTTTCGACATCTGTACAACCCCGTTAGTCTGATGTTGTGGCTTGGAGAGAGAAAGCAGAGGAATGGTGGGAAAGCCGCAGCTCCGTTGCTTATTTTTACCTCCCTCCTGCCACTCGGGTGATCGAGCCCTTTGGACATTCAAAATATTTGCATATTCTTAACTAGCAGTAAATCATATTTAAAACAAGCCCTCACTGACCTCTGTAGCTGTAAGCACTATGGGACAATTCAGGAAGATGTCTTAATTATTTTCTCAGCTGCTCAGCTCACCCTGACTTTCTTTTGCAAGCAAAGATTAAGCAGCTTAGCTGACCCTGCTCCCCCATATCAGCAGAAAATGAATAGCTCAGCTCTTCCTGCTCTCCAATGCCAGCACTGACCAGATCTGCCTATCCTGCACCCCCATCCAGCAGTGACTGGGCAGCTTAGCTCACCTAGTACACCTTCCCAGCAGTGATATACAGCTCAGTTCCCCCTGCCTCCTTTCTAAGCAGTTGTTTAGCAGCTCAGCTCACCATTCCCCTTTTCAGCAGTCACTTAGCAAACTCAACATCCCTTGCCCCCCCCCCCTCGTCAGTCAACAGTGGTTCAGCTGATCCTGTACACCCCTCCCAGCTGTGACTTCAAAACTAAAAAAGCTACCAATGTTTACTCGTGTGGTGACCAATGATGGCTGATGATAACATTTTTTGGGTAGAGCGCAAACAAACCCCTCTAGGTCCTTACCTGCAAATGGAGCCTCCAGCCGGGGCTGTCACAGCTCCCCTGATACCCGCCGGCTTCCGCGTTCCAAATCTTCCGGGACGAGAAACTGGAAGTGAAGCGATGGCTAATTTTGGTTCGCTAAAATCAAAAGTGGGAGGGTTCAGGGCACAGTGCTCTGCGCCCTAAGGACAACATTAAACAAGCCAATTAGAGCCTCAGGCTCTAATCATTTGATTGTTAAAAATTGACGAAGCTAATAGACACCTACATTTTCGGTGCCCCGCACAGTGCACTGCACACACAAACAACAATTTATTTTTAAATAAATCATGATATGGCTAACATTTTTTAACTTTAACCCATTGACGCCGACGTAACGTAAATATGCGGCCTTCAGCTTCAAGGGTTGTACCAGGGTGATGCCTGCAGCTGCAGGCATCACCCTGGTACCGTTTTTTTAGAGGGCATGGTCGGCTTTCTTGTGATGACAACCAATGCGGCTAATCAGCCGCTCGGCTGCTATAACAGCAGCAGGAGGAGGGGGCCCCGAACGACTTTGATCGAGTCTCGGGTCTAGTAACCCGGAAAGCGATGTCATGACATCACTTCCGGTTTACCGAAGACTTAAAGGCGCCAAATTTTAATGAAATGACAGTATTCAAAACAGCCAAACTTGACGTTTTGAATGTTTTTAAGTGCAAAGGAGGGATTTGGGGTCTTATGGACCCCCGGTCCCTCCATAAAGAGTACCTGTCACTGCTTATTACTGTCACAAGGGATGTTTACATTCTTTATGACAGCAATAAAAATGATCAAAAATAAAAAAAATTAAAGGGATAGTGTAAAAAAAAATTTAAAAAATGAAAGCACAAATCCCTCCGTGCATGCAGAAGCAAACACATACGTGAGTCACGCCCACAAATGTTAACAGTGTTCAAACCACACATGTGAGATATTGCCACGATCGTTAGAGCGAGATCAATAATTCTAGCACAAAACCTCCTCCGTAACTCTAACCAGGTACCCTATAGTTTTAAAGCGTCACCTATGGTACCCTGTAGTTTTAAAGCGTCACCTATGAAGATTTTTAAGTACTGTAGTTTGTTGCCATTCCACGAGTGTGCGCAATTTTAAAGCATGACATGTTAGGTATCTATTTACTCGACGTAACATCATCTTTCACATTTTACAAAAAAAAATTGTACTAACTTTACGTTTTTTTTTTTTAATTCATGAAAGTGTATTCCTTCCCAAAAAATTGCATTTGAAAGTCTGCTGCGCAAATAAAGTGTGACATAAAATATCGCAACGATCGCCATTTTATTCTCTAGGGTCTCCGCTAAAAAAAAAATATATATATATATATATATATATATATATATATATATATATATATATATATATATATAATCAGGGGTTCTACGTAATTTTCTAGCAAAAAATACTGATTATACCTTGTAAGCAACAAGTTGCAGAAAAAGGCTTAGGCATGAAGGGGTTAAGATGTTAAAAAATGTTAGTCATATTATCATTTGTTTAAAAATAAATTGTTCTATGAATATGAACTTTGAGAGGCATGCGCCCCTTATGGACTGGCCGCCACTGGTGATAGTACAGCAGCCTTCTAGTGCCCCGTACACACGGTCGGATTTTCCGACGGAAAATGTGTGATAGGACCTTGTTGTCTGAAATTCCGACCGTGTGTGGGCTCCATCACACATTTTCCATCGGAATTTCCGACACACAAAGTTTAAGAGCTTGCTATAAAATTTTCCGACAACAAAATCCGTTGTCAGAAATTCCGATCGTGTGTACACAAATGCGACGCACAAAGTGCCACGCATGCTCTCTTTATAGTCCCAACGTACGTGTTTAACGTCACCGCGTTCAGAATGATCGGATTTTCCGACAACTTTGTGTGACCGTGTGTATGCAAGACAAGTTTGAGCCAACATCCGTCTGGAAAAAATCCATGGATTTTGTTTTCGGAATGGCGATCAATGTCCGACCGTGTGTACAGGGCATAGCTGTTTAATCTCTGTTACAAACACAGAGGAGTTACCCTGGCAGGGGAGACCAGGGTGACTTGAACTGCTAAGTCACTGCTGGGAGAAGGGAGCAGGGAGAACTGAACTGCTGAGGGAGTTATGTAATTGAGCGAGATTAAATTACACCACAGCGCCTGCAGCTATAGGGATCAATGATATTTTGTATAAACTTGACTGTTCTTTGACTGCTACAGCTTCACTTTAACGTAAACCTGTCATTACAAAAACACATGGGCTAACATGGTGTCCTCCTTCTGAAAATGCTAATTGTGTGGGTAATCCCTATTCTGAATTTTGGCACAGACCCAGAACAATCTGTATACTTGCTCCTAGGTACAGTAGGTATAGAAGCAAGAGGGCCCGCATGAGACCCAAGCAACTGACATTGTCAACTATTGCTTACTGACAGGTCTTTTTTAAAGCTAGTACAGATACAGAGGCCAAGCATCTGATGCAATTAAGAGGGACTCATTGGAGGTCAGTTGGTCATTGGTGGTCAGTTGGGAAATATGTATGGCCAGTAACGACACCTTCATTAACTATGTACTGGTACATTCTGCTAATTTAATAGCAGGTTTGTGACACCATAAGGACGAGCACCAGCGCTACACAGGAACTAAAACTACAGTGGACAAGGGCAGTGCCTATCTTCAATACTGTCCTTTCCTCAGCATTTACTACTGATTGAAAGGTGCACTTGAATAGTGGTTGCCTTCTCGATTTTCATGCCATACCCTAAATCACTTTTTTTTTTCTCCATAGGATGATGCCGATGGTGATCCAGTTTTCGATCCTGATCATGTTGCACTCGGCGCTGGTCCTGATAACGACGGCGGAGGATTATAAATGTCTTCCCCTGGTGCTCCGGAAAACCTGCTGCTGGATTAATGAGACGTACTTGGCGAGGAATGTCATCATCTTCGCATCCATTATGATTAATTTCCTCGGAGCCGTAATCAATATTGTAAGTCATTTTGCCGCGGGAATGCCTAGGTTTGTGGGTGGCGAGAGCAAGAATGAGGAATAGAACACAGAATTCTCTATATGACAATAATTGGAGATGAATGTTCAGAAAGAGCCATGTACATTGCTGTGACAACTCCAGGCATATTAAAAAATAAAAACAGCCTTTAATTTGGTTTTGTGTTCATGCAGATTCTGTGAAATTATTTTTCAGCTCCCTTGCCTAGAATAGGCCTTTCTGCTGGCCTGTGGTCGAAAGCTGAAATTAGGCTGAAAGTAGGAGTGTCTTCTCTGATAGGTGGAAAGAGTTATGTTTTGGATAGAGTAGGGAAGGGTTAAACCCTGTCAATTTCTTTTTGCTGTCTGTGTCCCATTGGGGAGATTTTCCATTCTGTTTGTGTCCCATTGGGAAGATTTTCCCTTCTGTCTGTGTCCCATTGAGGAAATTTGACCAAAGTAAAGGGAATCTCCTTTTAGGTGTTGGAAGATTTCCCCTCTGTTCCTGTTCCAGTAACAAGAGCACAACTGTGGATATCCCGTCACCCTTGTGCGAGACAGGGAAGGCAATAAAAACAGAACTTCTAGCCCTTCCACACGCTATCCAAATTAAACACATTTTTGTTTTTTTTAATACACTTTACAGGATGACCACCACTAACCAGAGTGTACATCACCCATTGATGCTCACCCGCTATGCTCTTCTGAACTGAGCTCCAACATTTTGTATGCTTTTTGTAGGATGGTGTCACACTTCTTCCTCCTATTCCTCATGTGTCCTTGTTTGAACATGGCAAATTAGCCACTGTGGCCAAAGCACTGTATCTCAGGAGGTTCCTCCATTCCTAGAAGGACAAGTATTTACCGAAGGAGCAATGAAGTTGTAGGGTGAGGAGGACAGGCACTTCTTTAATGAGTCCCAACCTTTTGTATGATCTTTGTAGGATGGTGTTAGACTTCCTCCTCCTGTTTCTCATGTGACCTTGTTCGAGCCTGACAACTGGAGATTCTAGGAGGTCACATGCTCCTTCATACTTAAGAAAGGTATTTACCAAAGGAGCAATGAAGTTGTGAGGGAGCACAGAAAAGGCAAGTTTTAGTGGGTGAAGAGGCAACTAACATATTCTCTTAAAGGAGCCTCAATGCCTCAGGCACATACACAAGTTTGTAGACACTTGATCTATATGAACTTGTTGGACATCACATTGCAAAACCATGAGCATGTCTAACAAGACAATGGTTTTGCATGTCAAACAACCATGTGACTATAACAGCCTCCACACTTCTGTAAAGACTTTCCACAAGATTTTGGAGTGCATCTGTGGAAATACACTCCTTTCAGACAAAGGGGCATTTGTAAGGTCAGGTACTGATGTTGACTGAGAATACCTAGCTCATAATCAGGGTTCTAATTCATCCCCAAGGTGTTCTGTATGGTTTAGGCTAGGAATCTGTGCAGGCCACTCCAGTTCCTTCACATCAAACTTGTGAACCATTAGGCTAATCTACTTAAAGAGTTAAGAATCCATCATTTGATGTGAAAAGCAAACTCCTGTATTTACTTTAGGATTCTAAAATCCTTTAGTAAATCAGCCTCCATGTCTTTTGCACCCCTGAACTCAACAATTAGGAGGAGTGTATACATACTTTTAGGCATATGATATATTGTAGCCAAGTATGTGTTCAATTATTTTGCTGAGCTTGTAATTAGTTACCAAATCTGAGCCAATAAAATAGCTCAACAGGTATAATGCATCAAGAGTTCCAATGATTCTTTATGTAGGCTATGGGGGAATGGGGACACAGACATGTCTTTCTAAACTCCTAGTTGTCCCTTCTATTGCAAAAAAAAAAAAAAAAAAAATTAAAAGGTTAATTGAGTATATTGGGCAATTTAAAGCCCAACCCCAGCTAAATTTGATAGAGATGGGAAGAGTTAGAACTTGAGTTGCATTTTTAGTACTGTCTGTGTCTTTACTAGGGATATTTCCCTTTAATTTTTTTTTGTCCCGGGTAACACTAGAATCTGAAATTAGGGTGAATTGGTGTCACCAGGAGAATAATACATAGAGATCATTTAGTACAGACTTCTATTCTGTACTAAGTAGCTGTGTTTTGGTTGTTGTCTTTATTACAATTGGAGAGATATCCAGAGCAATCATTATGCGTATCCTTTTATTTGGCAATCTGTTGTCCTGTATTATCTCTATTTACATCAAGCATCCAACCCCTGATGAAAGAAAAGTAGTGAGCCACGAAAATGTGTTGGCTTTTTCTTCTGAACTCCTGTCATTTGCAATAAATATTTACAGGACTTACATGATGTTTGTGGTGATCTTTTTCACATTCTTTAGACTACTCCAGGATCCCCCAAGGATGCCTTTGCTGAGCTTTAGTAGAAAGCCAGCACTTCGGTAGGTATCAGCAAATGGTTATCCTTATTGGGAAAGTGATATAAAGCCAGAAAAAACAATCGGCTGAAACGGCTGGCCGAAACGCATTGGTTTTTCTGGCTGTACAGTATGCCACTTTGCCAAAAAGCCTTTGTTGATACCTATCAAAATGCCGGCTTTCTATTGAAGTTTGTCTATTGAAGTTTGTCTACTAGTATGGTTTTCAGAGACCTTGCAGCCTGAGCACCGAGTTCTGAAGCCTCTGGGATGTCAAGTCAGTGGTTGCAGCACTTTCACCTGTACACAAGCCTTGGCTGTGCTGCCTCAAAAATTTGGATGCAAAATCATATTCCCCCTTATTTTGGGTCCTGTGCTCTACTAATGCCGCGTACACACGAGCGGACTTTTCAACCGGACTGGTCCGACAGACCGAGTCCGGCGGACAATTCGACCGTGTGTGGGCTTCATCGGACCTGCAGCGGACTTTTTCGGGTCGAAAATCTGACGGACTTTAGATTTGGAACATGTGTCAAATCTTTACGTCGGAACTCCGTCGGACCCAGTTCCTATCGAAAAGTCCGCTCGTTTGTATGCTAGTCCGACGGACGAACACCGATGCTCGGGCAGCTATTGGCTACTGGCTACCAACTTCCTTATTTTAGTCCGGTCGTACGTCATCACGTACGAATCCGTCGGACTTTGGTGTGATCGTGTGTAGGCAAGTCCGTTTGTTCGGAAAGTCCATCGGAAGTCCGCCGAATGTCCGTCGGAAAGACCGTCGGACCAGTCCGGTCGAAAAGTCCGCTCGTGTGTTCGCGGCATAACACATCTGCCATCCAAATGCTATGCAGAAAGTGCTGGACAGGAAGTCTAAGCAAAATCTCCTTAATGAGCATATGAGGTAGGGGGGAAAGGTGAGTACATGCTTCTGTGGAGGGAGGAAATGTGGGCCCTTTCTTTGCTGTGCATGGGCAAAGGAAAGATTCACTTTGAAGAGGACAACTTTCACTTAAAGGTTAAAAAGACAAATAAAAAATCGATTCTACTCTAAGGATTTTAAATGACACAGTTCAGAAATCTCCCTTGCCTAAAACATTGGCTTACTTTCAGCTAGTGACTAAAGCATCCATGTAGTACACATTATACAATTTTATGTGCAGCGTATTCATGCAAATTCCATCTCTTGTGGTTTCTTTTTTTTTTTTTTTTTTTACTGCTACCTAATTCCGCACTTTGCAAATTACCATTCTGCATAAGTGACTTTGAGGGAAAAAAAAAGTTTTGAGAAAAACAAGATTGAGTGCCAGAGCGCTCCGTTCCAGCAAATTAAACTTTTGCAATTTTCTTTAAATAAGATCTGGGATTTTTTATCACATAGAAGCCAAATTATGTTGGCTCTTTTTATTCAGAAAACAAATTTGCAGCAGGGAATGAAATCTGGGCAGCTGCTGTAAATATACGTGGCACAGCTTGCATACATCAGTATAACTTAGAGAGGGATTGGACAGCGGAGCGTACACTCCAGGATAATCAGGGCAGAGTGGGGATATCTAAGAGCCAATATCTTGGTTATAAAGGCAATCTGAAAATTGTTGAGCAAATGCTAGTTGCCTGGCTGCCATTCTTGACCCCTGGCTTCGGTACTTTGGATCACTTACCACCAAGAAGTATGCAAATAAGACCTTATGACTTTTTCTTGACTTTCTTGATCTACAAGTTTAGAGACCAGAGACTCAGGATGTGTTAAAGACCATAAGGCTAGTGGCAGGTCATCCTTTGTATTGTCTTATTGTTCTGTGTATCATCTTCACAAAAAAAGCTCCCAACTTTTTGTTCCTCCAATCTCTACACTGGCTCCCAATCACCCAGCGAATTAAATTCAAAATACTGACCACAACATACAAAGCCATTCACAACTCTGCCCCGAGCTACATCACCAAACTTGTCTCCAAATATCACCCAAATCGTCCTCTCCGCTGTTCTCAAGACCTCCTACTCTCAAGCTCTCTCGTCTCCTCCTCCCATGCTCGTCTCCAGGATTTCTCTAGAGCCTCTCCCATCCTCTGGAACTCGCTACTTCAACCTGTCCGGCTATCCCCTACTCTTGCTACCTTCAGGCAATCCCTGAAAACTCATCTCTCCAGGAAAGCCTATCATGTCTCCAACTTATCTCCTACCACTTCCATCAGCTCATTCCCCACAGTTACAACTTTTTGTACCACCTGCCCCACCCTATTAGATTGTAAGCTCTTCTAAGCAGGGCCCTCTTAATACTCCTGTTATTATTGTATTATTACTCGATTGTCTCCCTTTTTATATTGTAAAGCGCAAAGTAAACTGTTGGCGCTATATAAATCCTGGATAATAATAATAGTAATAGAGTGTACCCAGCCCTATTACAGCTGTTTTTGTATGGCTGTAGAAGCTGCGCTGTCATCCCAAACAGAGATATAAGCCCTGCCTACTGGATTACAGAACACCTCCCCTCTTGTTAGCCTCATAACATAAGGGGAAGGTGTTCTGTAGTACAGACATGAGACTTGGGCAGTGCTGACAATTTTGCTTGAGACCTCAGTGTAGCAGAGGCAGCATTGTCAGCTCAAACAGGAAGTCAGGGGCTCACTGGATTGCTGGCAGGTCTACAGGTATATTTCTGTAGTTGCAGCATTCTTAAAATAACAAAACATGTAAATACAGTATATTGTACAGATGTATTGAATAGTGTTTTTTTCCCCTTATATACATGTTAATGTTAGTTGCAAGGGAAGGAATAATGGTCTGTAGGCCTGGTTCTGAGTGATCTGAAAAGCTGTTCTAGAACATGGGGATTCCCATTGTGTCCTATGGCTTCATGCACATGGGCATAATACGTAAAATACTCCTATCCACGCTAGATCTTTCTGCCAGGATATGGCAGAAAAATGTAAGTGATATTATGATATTAAAGGTATTTTTATTTATTTAGGTGTATATATATATATATATATATATATATATATATATATATATATATATATATATATATATATATATATATAATATAAAAATAAAAAACATGTTATACTTACCTGCTCTGTGTAATAGTTTGCACAGAGCAGCCCAGATCCTCTTCTTCTAGAGTCCCCCACCACGCTCCTGGCCCCTCCTCTTCTCTGAGTGCCCCCATAGCAAGCTGCTTGAGTCCCCCAATGTGTATCCATAAGACACAGAGAAGGGGGCTTGGCCCCGCCCCCAGTCTCTCCTCAGTGGCTGTCAGCTGTAATTGACAGCAACGGGATCCAATCAGGAGGCAGAGACCTGGGAGAGCAGCCGCTGTCATGCACATCGCTGGATCGTGATTCGGCTCGGGTAAGTATTAGTGGGGGCTGCAGGGGAAGGGGCTGCATACTGAAGGTTTTTTAACTTTTTTTTTCTGCCTCTGAACACCCCTCCATGACAGCCTATGTGTCCAGGCACACATAGAAGCTTACAGGTGTTTGAAGGTAGAAAAAAAACAAAAAAACAGTACTTGCGTGTTCAACAGAGAAGCATTTGGGTAGAAAAAAAATGCACAAACACACATAAAAGTGCATAAATACGTATTAACACTATGCGTTTATGTGCGCTTGCGTGTTAATTCATTCTAATGGCCAGAATAAATATTCTGGCCAAAAAAAAAATACATTAATGCCATACACTTGAATGCGCACAATATGCACAAATGCATAATGAGGCTTTGACTGCCTTTTTGCGGCTGCTTTTCCCCTATAAAGAGGAAAGACATCTAAAAGAACATTGTGCATGGAGCCTAAAGAGAGTGCATGAAAATATGCATTTTTCACCCCTTTTACTTGTTTCTCTTACACCTAGCAGGGACGTGCAGTCAGGGGTGGCAGGTGAAGCTCTGCCTCACCTGCCATGAACATTAATAAAAAAATGTAAACATTTTTTTTTTTTAAATCGAGCTTTGAGGGTCATAGCGCGGCAATCTGAGGTCACAGAGACCCCAAATTTGGTGAGGTAGGTAGCCTAAGTCCTACCCCACCACTGGTAAATTTGGGGCTCCTACGACCTATGGTTCTGGAGATACGGGGCTCTGTGTGCAGCCTGTCAGAAGTTACATACAGAGCGGCCGGTTTAAATACAAGCTGGCACACTCTGTTTGCAGCAGACTGAGAGGTTGAGCTCACAGAGCCTTTCCTCACTTCTTGTCAGAGGCACTGAGCTCAATGGGCAGCTTGGAGTCTTGGACCAATGGTAAAGTATCATTAGCCCCAGCTGTTCAATAAAAATGCTGCAGTGGAGGCACGCCTCTCACTGCAGTGTCATTAAAAGGGAATGTGTCTAAAAGACAAATACTCCCTTCCAGCTCAGCCCTCTTAACTACTAGGAAATACATGGGTTTATGTGATTTACCCACAATCCCATGTTTTTCTCACACAGTTAAAGTGGAGTTCCACCCACTTTTACAACTCTTCAGCATCCCTCACTAAACTGTGCACTGTAAACGAATTGGATATTTTTTTATTTTTTTTCTCAGCACCTACTGTATATCTGCTGTATTCATTTTTCACTTCCTCCTCCCTGGCCGTGGCCCATCGCAATAATTTCCTGTTTGCAATGCCTTCTGGGAAGGGGCGGCAACTTCCTCTGACACTGTAAGGATGAGATCCAGGAAGAAATACAGTCTGGCTTCAGATGCCCACATTTAAGATGGCCACAGCCTGCTGTAAGTTTATAAAATAACAAACTACTGCTATAAACCAACAAAACAGACCTTAGTTTACAGACTAACTTTACTAGAATACATTAAGCTTGTGTATTATAGGGGTATTTTTATTTAAAAAGTATAATTTCGGCCAGAACACCACTTTAAGAGGGAGAATGAGAATCTGCTGCTGTTAAAAAGGTACTGTTATAATCAAGCTAAACCATATATTATCATTATGCTATATGTTATAAGATAATAATTTATTATTTGTCTATTTACTGTGAAATTACTGGTTGGAAGTTATAACTTCAAACTTCAGTAATTTGTCTGTTAAGCCACCTGCTTGAGTACAGTTTTTGAAAATATAGTAAATTACCTTAAAAACAATTTACAATAATTTGTATATTGCTTATTCTAATTAACCCCTTGCCACCCAGGCCAATTCTGACACTTCTAGTCTACATGTAAATATCATATTTTTTTTGCTAGAAAATTACTCAGAACCCCCAAACATTATATATATTGTTTTAGCAGACACCCTAGAGAATAAAATGGTAGTCGTTGCAACTTTTTATGTTACGCGGTATTTGTGCGGCAATTAAAAAAATAAATAAAAACTGTTTCATTAATATGAAAAAAAAAAAAAAACACTAAAGATAACCCGATTTTTTTTTTATAATGTGAAAGATGATGTTACACCAAGTAAATAGATACCTAACATGTTACACTTTAAAACTGCGCACACTCGTGGAATGGCGCCAAACCTCAGTACTTAAAAATCTCCATACGCGACGCTTTACAAATTTTTTACACATTACATGTTTAGAGTTACAGACGAGGTCCAGTGCTAGAATTATTGCTCCCACTCTAACAATCGCAGGGTATGTAACCTGTGTGTATCTGGCTCTGATACTAGCCAGTGCCTCACCAGCCACTGACCTCACCCGCACGTCCCTGACACCTAGTAAATAACTTTCCATTGGCTAAAACAAAAGAGCACAAGCCTAAAAAAGATCTGAAAGGGCATGTACTCCAAATTGCCTGAAGAAACAATGTACCGTATATACTCGAGTATAGGTCGAGTACATACATTTTTTTGTGCTGAAAGTGGCCCCCTCGACTTATACTCGAGTCAAGCACTTTTCTGCAGCAAAAAATTTCATTTTCTGAACCGATTTTGGGGCCCCGTATCTCAGGGCCACTTTGTGCTAGGAACCCCAAATTTGGTGTGAAAAACCAGTGGAACTGGTACCACAACATATCCAAAGCTGGGGTTCCTAGCACTAAGTGGCCCCAAGATACGGGGCCCCAAAATCGGTTCAGAAAATGTCATTCTATGCTGCAGAAAAGTGCTTGACATTTTCTGAACTGACTTTGGGGCCCCGTATCTCAGGGCTACTTGGTGCTAGGAACCTCACATTTGGTGTGCAAACTCAATGGAACTGGTACCACAACATATCCAAAGCTGGGGTTCCTAGAACTAAGTGGCCCTGAGATACGGGGCCCCAAAATTGGTTCAGAAAATGTCATTCTATGCTGCAGAAAAGTGCTTGACATTTTCTAAACGGATTTTTGGGGCCCTGTATCTCGGGGACACTTAGTGCTAGAAACCCCAGCTTTGGATATTTTATGGCGCTACTTCCACTGGGTTTGCACACCAAATTTGAGGTTCCTAACACTAAGTGGCCCCAAGATATGGGGCGCAAAGTTGGTCAACTGTGTCTATCTGCAGCAATGTCATTTCGGGACCCTTTGGGTTCAGAGACCCCCAATTTTTGCTGCAGCTAGGGGGCATCTAGGAACCCTTAACTACCGAGTTTGAAGTTCGAGGGACCTATGGCTGCAAATGGGCACAGTGAGGCTGCAAATGGGCATTGTTGACCCTCTTTTCCACTTACAGTAGCTGTGCATTTCTCACCCTCGTCTTATACTCGGGTCACTAAGTTTTTCCCATTTTTTTGTGGTAAATTAGGGCCTCGACTTATACTCGGAACGACTTATACTCGAGTATATATGGTAATGAAATAAATTGTATTCAACAAAATAAATCTGACCATAGATCATCATAACAGTTAAGGGAACTATCTTTTTCTGAAGTAGGTCAGCAAAGGCAGCCCCTATATTGCTCTAAATACCAAGCCTGTAAGGTTGGCTGCTACAGTTGTCACAGCTGAGGCTTCCATCCAGCACTAAAAGCTTTTATTGCCCATCTTTCATAATCAGTGCTAGTTCCAGGGCTGGCATGTGACTGTGTGATGTTGAACAGTTGTGCAGTACCCTGAAATTGGCATCCCTTGCAGGCTTTGGCATTGGCATTCTCCAGCAATAGATGGAAGCCTTTGCTGTGTGAAGAAAAAAAAACTGTTCCTACAACATCCCTTTAAAGAAAAATTATAACGATTCCTGTTTTTATACAATATTTGTGTAGCACGGCCCCCTTGGGGACTGCTTGGATTTACCTGCTCATCTGCATCACCATGAGCCTGTGAACCTTCCAGCCTACCTGACACTCTGGGTTCAGATATCTTTCCACAAGCACCTTTAAATGACATCTCACACAAGTCAAAATGTTTATATTATCTCAGCTTTTACTGGAGTAAGCAAGTTAGTGATAATATACAAAAGAGGGCAATAGATCCACCGAGTTCTGAATAACTGCCCAGACTCGGTAGAGGAATTCCCCAAAAGACAGCTTAAGAACAGTTTAACAGTATAAGAGTACAATACACATTTATGTACAATGGGATACCACCTGTAGCAAGACCTGTAGGACAATAAAGGTTAAATGTTTAATGCAGGTAGTTACACTCTAAAGGGGAACCCCAGGCCGGCCTTTAGATCCTAATCAGAGATCAGATAGAATAAGGATAGTGTAGGGCCCTTTAAATAGTAAAAACAGCAATGTCCGAGGTGCAGGCCTGATAGTCTTCACCGGCAGTTGGAGCTCATTGGATTATATCCATTAAGGCACAGTAATGTATTAACAGACTGGCTGGCTTAAACAGGCTAATGGTACTCCTTGAAATGATTGTAGGTAAAGGGGTCTATGTACAGTGTTCAAATAGATGTGCAGTAAAGTGTTCCCAAGGTAAAGGTGTCTGTACACAGTGTTCCAATAAAGTAACCAGGGAAAGATTCCAAAAGAATCAATACCATCAATCAATCAATGACTGGACAGACAGCGACCCGGGATGAGACATACATCAATGAAGCCGCCAACGATGACCCACAGGTACAGCGTGTGGACGAATGTGGTGTCAAACTGCTGAGTTGGTGCCGTGTAGATGTCTGACAAACAACAAGCAGTGTTAGGCCCAAGGCCAGGCTGAAATAACTTGAACACCAGGGGGTAGGCCGCAACCTCTCTCTCCCCGTCATGGAGAGATGCGCACAACGCCAAGCCCAGGAAGGTGAGAGAGTCGGTCTCTTTTATAGTCTCTCCCAGAAGTCCCCTGGATGGTGGCAAGGATTTCTGGGATGTGCAATCCCAGTGTATGGTTATGCAATGGAATCGCTGGTCAGAAAGACTACTAGTCCCACAATCCTTAGGACTGAGCTCACAAATATGATGACAGTCATTGGCACCCAGCATTGAAGGGATATCCTATAGGTGAGTAATGATGGGGAACGCACATAATATTACAAGTAGTCCACATCGCTACATTTGTATTATAAATAATCATTTCATGCTAACAGTTGTGCATTTGCTGGGGCATCTCTGTCCTCTGCGCCGATGATGCTGTGTCCCAGGTTCCATGGGCATGGTCAGGGTGGGACCGGACAGAAAGTAAGCAAGCATGATCTCAGCACAAGCACCTGGAAGGTAACTGTTTTAAATGTGAGCCATGGGCAGGGGAGACAATGTAAGAATGGCAAGTAATACATGAGAAATGATTCCCAGAGTACTGTGTAGGATTGCCACCTGTCTGGAATTCCTCCGGACAGTCCAGGTTTTGAATCATGTGTCCAGGTTTCAGGCGGTTGTTAAAGTGATTGTAAAGCTTAGTTTTTAAAAAAATAACAAACATGTTATACTTACCTCCTCTGTGCAAGGGTTTTGCACAGAGCGGCCCCGATCCTCCTTTTCTGGGGTCCCCCTATGGCACTCCTGGCTCCTCCTCTTCTCGAGTGCCCCCATGGAGAGCCGCTTTCCATGGGGGCACTCGTGCGGGCGTGCTCCCGAGTTCTGCTCCTGCGTCTATTGACACAGACAGCAGGACTCAGCCCCACCCCCTGGCTCCCGTGTCTTTGCATTTGATTGACAGCAGCAGGAGCCAATGGCTTCTGCTGCTATCAATCTATCCAATAGGGACCTGAAACAGTGGCTGGAGCTGCTGTGCTCGTCCCCGTCGCAGGACCGATCGGGCTCAGGTAAGAAAAAGGGGGGGTCTGGGGGGGTGCTGCAGCACAAAAGATTTTTCACCTTAATGCATAGAATGCATTAAGGTGAAAACCCGTGAGGGTTTACATCCCCTTCAAGGACACGGTGGCTGGCTTCCCGGCCTGCTTTTTAGCAACCAGCTACAGTATATACAGTGTTTTTAAAGAGAAAAAAAACTGCAAAATGCATGAAAACTGCATGCAAAAAGGCATCAAAAACACAAGTTTTAAAACGCAAAACAAACCGCAAAATGTGCCGAAAAAATGCATCAAGCACAGCGTGCATAGATGTGAACCTAGACTTAATAATAGTCGTTAATAATGAAAATATGTAAAAAAAAAAAAAAAAACACTATTTATTTCCTATAAATGTTTTTTTAACTATTTGTGAAGAAGAATTAATTGAACTACCTAAGCAGGGTTATATGAAAGTGTCAGATCTTTGTACCCTACTCTGTCACTCAATGGCGGCCCTGCAAATTAAGGGAATTCCTTGAGGACCCCCAGGTTACCAGAACTAGTGTCTCTATTGGAAGATTTTCCCTCTATTCCTTTTCTGGGGACAACATAAAATTTGGTATTTTCTTTTAACTGCACTTTCAATGATAATGGTACACAGGAGAAATAGACAGGGTGAATCTCCGTAACGGGGACACAGGAAGCAATAAAAACTGAGAGGTGTTCTAATCCCGCTCCACTCTATCCAAAACTGAAAGGAAAAAGCTTTGCTTCAGTTGTACTTTAGTTTGTGCATTTTCAGTTGTTCAAGTCTGTTTATGGGGACAGAAACGTCCAATTTTGCCTTAAAGGTCGCTCCTGTAGCTTTTGGGCTTATTCGCACCAGTGATTGAGATATGGTAAAACCATTAGGCATGTGCAATTCGTTTCGTTCCGAATTCGTTTTTTAACAAATTGCGACAAATTCGTTAATTCGGGAATATCCGAATTAACGAAAACCCGTTTAACGAATTTTTTCCGAATATTCGTAAATTCGATAAAATTGGACATTCGTAAATTCGTGCATTCGTACATTCGCAATTTACGAATGTACATTCGTTCATTCGTACATTCGTACATTAGTAAATTAGTGAATTCGTAAATTTGTAAATTCAAAAATTCGGAAATCTGAAATAATAGTTAACTAATAATAACTTAACTACTAGTAATTATTAGTAACTTTTAAATTATAGGTATTGTAATTTCCTTTCAAATTTGGCTGTTAGTGAACGTAACACATACAAATTTATCCGAAGTTATGAATGATCCGAAAAAACGGAATGGAACGTAATGAATTGATAATAATAAATAACAATAATAATAATAACAACGTTTTATTATTATTATTTATTATTAATTTGTTCCGTTCCATTCGTTTTGGATAATTCGTAACTTCGGATAAATTCGTATTTGTTACGTTCACTGACAGTCAAATTTGAAAGGAAATTACAATACCTATAATTTAATAGTTACTATTTCAGATTTGTGAATTTTCGGGTTTTTGGATTTTCAAACTTCGAATTTACACATTTCCGAATTTTCTAATTTACAAATGTACGATTTTACGAATTTACGAATGTACGAATTTACGAATGTACAAATGTACAAATGTAAAAATGTACGAATGTTCGAATTTACGAATGTACGAATGAACGCATTTACGAATTTACGAATGAACGAATTTACGAATCGCGATCATAATGAATGACCCGAAAAACAAAAAAAAATATTAAACTAATGAAACGAAAACGAAAATGAACAAATTTTTTGGCTGTGAACATGTCTAAAAACCATGCAGTTGAGCTGCGTTTTCACAACCCCCCAACCGCTTCCCTTTAGTTGCAGGGACAGCAGCAGTGGGTGTACACATGCCATGGTGGAGATGCTTTGCTTTACACCCACTGAAGAAATTTTAACACTTTTGGTGGGCATAGCACCAGCTGAGCGCGACCCATTCAAGTGAACAGGGCCACTCTGCAAGCATCCTGCAACACATACAACCACAGTTGCGACGCGCCAGTGCAGGGTTTAATAAAGCAGGAGGTACTGTAAGAAGACAATACAATGCCTCCTCACCCTCTGCTCTTCAGAGAGCAAAATAAGTGTGAATAAGCCCTTGGAGCGTCAAGTGGCGCTTTGAACATGAGATTTTGGGTGTTGAATGTTTTGGAGCTACGAGCCTTTGTAATGCTTTGGTATTATTGGGCCTCAGTCACCAGCAAGAGAGCGACATGACGCTTATCCAGCTGGTGAGGGAGCAAATCATGAGAGCAGGTGAGGTTTCACCTCCATGGTGTGTCCTCCATGGTAAGTTCTGGCAGGATGGCAGGTGAGGCATCAACCTTCAGTGGACTGACCCTTTAAAAATAAGTGCCGGAATGGAAGGAGGTAGAGGCTCATCCCCACCAGGTACAGGGACCCAGACAAGTCTGTGATTGCTGCAGCCCTCATCTCTACGCCCAACGTTTTCTGGTCCTTCTGATAATCAGACACACGGTATATAAGTAGTATGTGTTCCTCTAAAAGGCCTACAGTCAATATTCAAGCCACGTGTCTAAATCATTCATCCTTTGCCCTCTTCTTTATAATCCGGTTTCCCATTCCTGCTACTCTTCTTTCATCGTGTACATTATTACTACTTTAAAACATTGCTGCATCACATTGTAAATTGAATGAGCCTCTGACTTGACAGATATAAGGGGGTAATATTAGGTTAGACTCCAAATGCTTTTCTAAATTTGATTTTGCTCGAGTTCTTTCCAAGAAAATAAATCCATGTATATTGCTTTGGGATAAGGTTATAGACTGCTGGGCACAGTGGCTTAATCACAGGGGTTACTGCGCAGACAAAGGGAACCGATCTATCACTAGTGATACTGTCAGGTCTTCCAGAGGAACGCATTGCTGGGTTACTGCTATGTAAATGCCCTCCTTTTTTTTTTTTTTGCTTCATTCAATAGGATTTCTGAATAGCTAACATACTCTATATTACCAAAAGTATTGGGACGCCTGCCCTTACACACACATGAACTTTAATGGTATCCCAGTCTAATGCCCCGTACACACGGTCGGACTTTGTTCGGACATTCCGACAACAAAATCCTAGGATTTTTTCCGACGGATGTTGGCTCAAACTTGTCTTGCATACACACGGTCACACAAAGTTGTCGGAAAATCCGATCATTCTGAACGCGGTGACGTAAAACACGTACGTCGGGACTATAAACAGGGCAGTGGCCAATAGCTTTCATCTCTTTATTTATTCTGAGCATGCGTGGCACTTTGTCCATCGGATTTGTGTACACATGATCGGAATTTTCGACAACGGATTTTGTTGTCGGAAAATTTTATATCCTGCTCTCAAACTTTGTGTTTCGGAAAATCCGATGGAAAATGTGTGATGGAGCCCACACACGGTAGGAATTTCCGACAACAAGGTCCTATCACACATTTTCCGTCGGAAAATCCGACCGTGTGTACGGGGCATTAGTCCGTAGGGTTCAATATTGAGTTGGCCCACCCTTTGCAGCTATAACAGCTTCAACTCTTCTGGGAAGGCCGTCCACAAGGTTTAGGAGTGTGTCTATGGGGATGTTTGACCATTCTTCCAGAAGGGCAGTTGTGAGGTCAGGCACTGATGTTGGACAAGAAGGCCTGGCTCGCAATCTCCACTTTAATACATCCCAAAAGGTGTTCTATTGGGTTGGGGTCAGGACTCAGGCCAGTCAAGTTCCTCCACCCCAAACCGCTCATCCATGTCTTTATGGACCTTGCTTTGTGCACTGGTGTGCAGTCATGTTGGAACAGAAAGGGAAATTGTCCAAAATGTCTTGGTATGCTAACGCCTTAAGAGTTCCCTTCACTGGAACTAAGGGGCCAAAGCCCAACCCCTGAAAAACAACCTCACACCATAATCCCCCCTCCACCAAATGATTTGGACCGAGGCACAAAGCAAGATCCATAAAGGTCCATAAAGACATGGATGAGCGAGTTTGGGGTGGAGGAACTTGACTGGCCTGCACAGAGTCCTGACCTCAACCCGATAGAACACCTTTGGGATGAATTAGAGCGGAGACTGCGAGCCAGGCCTTCTCGTCCACATCAGTGACCTGACCTCACAAATGCACTTCTGGAAAAATGGTCAAAAATTCCCATAGACACACTCCTAAACCTTGTGGACAGCCTTCCCTAAAGATTTTAATCTGTTATAGCTGCAAAGGGAGGGCCAACTCAATATTGAACCCTACGGACTAAGACTGGGATGCCATTAAAATTCATGTACGTGTAAAAGCGTCCCAATACTTTTGGTAATATAGTGTAGCTGTGACCTACAGTGGCAGGATGGCACATGACCACCAATGCCTCATTTTACTGACTGTCAGTAAGTCTTTCCTGTGTATAATAAAAAGTTGCAGACTGCAGCTATGCTTGCCAGTGCAATCCAGCAGGGTCCTCACTGTTCTCCTTAAAGTGATTGTAAAGTCTTGTTTTTTTTTTCTATAAAAAATAACAAACATGTTATACTTACCTGCTCTGGGCAGTTGGTTTTGCACAGAGCAGCCCAGATCCTCCTCTTCTCAGGTCCCTCTTCTGTGCTCCTGGCCTCTCCCTCCTGTTAAGTGCCCCCATAACAAGCAGCTTTCAGACACAGAGCTGTGGTTCGACCCGCCCCCTCTCTTTCCTGATCGACTAACTGACTTTGATGGACAGCAGCAGGAGCCAATATCGCTGCTGCTGTGTCTCAGCCAATCAGGAGGGAGAGTTCCGGACGGCCGAGACACTCGTGGACATCGCTGGACAGAGATAGGGCTCAGGGAAGTATTAGCGGGGCCGAGGGGGGCTGCTGCGCACAGAAGGCTTTTTAGCTTAATGCATAGAATGCATTAAGTTAAAAAACTTTCTGACATTACAACCTCTTTAAAGTGAATTTTTGCCCAGATTATAGGTGTTCAAGTATTTCCATATTCTTAATAAGCGGTAGAATAGCTTTAATATAAACCCTTGCTGACCTTTGTAGCTACAAGCACTATGGAGTAATTTATCCACAGAGATCACAGCAGAAGCGCTAATGTCTTTTAAGTTGTTCTCTCAGCAGCTCTGCTCCCCCACTCAGCAGGAACTGAGCAGAATCCCCCTGCCAGCAGTTATTTAGCAGATTGTCTCTCCCTGTTCCCATTCCTTGCAGTAACTAAGCAGCTTCCCCCAGCAGTGACTTAGCAGGTTAGCTCACCCTGCTCCCAACTCCCAGCAGTGATTCGGTGCTCTCACTGCTCCCTTTTTTCAGCCATGACTCAGCAGCTCATCTCCCCCCTCCCAGCAGTGAACCGGGAGCTGTGCTCCTCCCTACCAGCAATGAACCAACAGTCTTGGTTTTCCTGCTCCTTCCTTCTAGCAGTCACTCAGATTACATCGCCAATGAGGATCTCGTGCCGATGTTCCTTGTATCTTGAGCTGCATTCGATCTCCCTGGATCTCTTCTGGTAGCTGCAGGATCTGCTGGTGGCCCTGAGCCATATATCAATATCTTGCTAGTGCATTGGTCATTGGACACTGAAAACTGGGACTAGTAGTGTGATGGACTGGTTTGTGGATTTTTGCATACATTAACACTGGCAGGGTGGCTTACAATGATCAGCTTTTATTTATTCAAGTAAAACCTTTATCCCGAAATGGAAAAACTGTTTTCTGTAACTGATTATAAAGTACAGTGGAACCTTGGTTTATGAGTAACGCGGTTAACGAGCGTTTTGAAAGACGAGCAACTTTTTAAAAAAAATCCTGACTCGGTTTGCGAGTGTTGTCTCGCAAAACGAGCAGGATTCAAGCCAGTCGGTGTGCAGTAACGCATTTGGCCAGAGGTGCGGGGGGCGCCGGTGACACTCGGAACGGTTCGGAGCCGTTCAGAGCTGTTTGGAAATACTCGGAATCACTCGGAAATACGCGGAAACACGCGGAAATACTCAGTTCCCGAGTGTTTCCGAGCCTTTCCAAGTTCAGCCAAGCTGTCCCTGAGTATTTCCGAGGCTCTCCGGCGCCCCCCCCCACCTCTGGCCACATGCGGTATTGCATGCAATAGAAGTCAATGCGGAAGGAATTATCTTCGTTTCCATTGACTTCTATGGGGAAACTCGCTTTGATATGCAAGTGCTATGGATTACAAGCATTCTCCTGGAACGGATTATGCTCGTAATCCAAGGTTCCACTGTATTAGCTGGAGTTTGGCTTTGCTAGTGTATTTAAATCTACTAGTACATCTAACACCCTCCCTCCGAGGGTCAGTCTCTCCCCTCCTCCGAGACTGACAATGCTGCTGTCCAAAGGTGCCCCCTGTGCTCCTTCATCCAGAGTGGGGGGGGGCACTCTAATACAGGAGAAGGGTTACTGGACAAAACAGCAGGTGCAAACAAAGGGGAAAAAGCCTAAAAAAAGAAAACTAATGCAGCCACCTTATCTAATGATTGGTAAGCTGCAATATAGTACATTTTTGTTGTTTAAAGTTAAAAAAAAACAAAAAAACAAAACAGTGTGTTGCACTGTAACAATGTATCACACCCCCTATTATTAGGCACATATTATACAGAGCATTACACATGCCCGCTGGTGTGAATGGGCCCCAACTTACACTGATGAGGTTATTGACCTTACATTATTCGTAGTTTCCCTTTAAATACTTAAATACTCCCACACTTCAGGCAGTGGAATGAACGATGGCACGGATGAATACACCAATAACTATATTGATCTGAAAAGCAAAAGTACTTAGCACAGCAGTAAAAAAAAAAAAAATCATAAAGGACTATGACAATATTTCATTTATACAGCATAGTTAGAGGGTCCAATAAAACCCGCTGGCCCCGTAAATTTCTGCCTCAGTGATAATGCAATTTCGTTTTTGGATATCAGCAATAAAATATCAGTTTAAATGGATTGCCGCTTAAGAATAAAGTAAGCTAAAGAATTCCTTAAAGGCTAAGCAGAAGGTCAGGCCGGAATATAGGGCGTAAGGGTTTTATGGTTACATAAAAGTCTCATATTAAATGACATAAACTTACTTTTCTTTAAACCAAATAAAAAGACAATGAATGTAAATTGTGACAGACTCACCCGGGACAGAGGCTTTTGGAGGGGACTGAATGCTAGCCTCTTGCCTACCGATTATGGGCCCTGGCATTTGGGGGAATGGTGCGCTTTGTGAGCTGTATGCCTGGGGACCCTTGAGGTGGTGTTACTTTAGATTCGGGTCCTTGTCCCCCAGACCACACACTCTGGAAACCCTGTGTATGCCATATTGGAAATGGTGACTGGGAGGGTATGTCTTGGATTGCTTAAAATAGGACAGTAATATTTATCCACAATATCTCCCAGGATATATGTAAAGACTATTCTTGGTTTGTTTGATTCTGAACTCAAGATGTTAGTTGAGAGAGATGATCACATTGGCCTCTAGAACTGGGTAGGAGCCAGACAGTCTACTTCTACTATAGTTTTTGCCTACTAGGCTGAGGAGGGGGGGATCACTGTTTGTATTGTTAATTGTAATTAGCTCTTGCTATTGTGAGAAGGTGTCCTGTGTTTATATTAATGTGTGAAGCTCGGTGACAACAAGTCTGACCTGTAGTGAAATCCTGATTAATCATAACAATGCTCGGGAGCGAACGGTTTCTGGTTACAGTTCTTATTGTAAGCCTGCTGTATATATTTGTATGTCATCTCAAATAAATGAGTCCATGTTCAGCAGCGAAACAAGTATTGTCTTGTTTTGTGCTTGTGAGCGGTTGGAATATCTGATATCTATATTCAGACTGGGAGGAAGCAGTATATGACGAAAGCACTGAAGCGGAGTGTGGGACGTTCCGTTACAGAAATAAATGATGAAAAATCCATAGAGTTAAAGAACTTGTCACATGCTACCTAAGAGCCAAAGTACTATGTTCCTCTATGGCTGACATTTTAGACATTTTATTATAGCTTGTAATAGTATTGTACAGTAGTATAGCTCTCGAAGACTATCCCTCCATAAATCTCTATTGAGTATTAGAATACTGCTTTTACTTCTTCTATTGTGTGCTGCCATGCTCAGTATTTGCTGTTATATCTGTCCTAACTCATATTTTTGAGGTTGTCTATTAACTGACCATGTATCCGGTCATCTCGTGGGGGAAAGCCAATGAACACCTAATAAACGTTCTAATAAAAATACATTTACATAAAAAAGAAAAAGTAAAAACAACAAAAAAAATTTGGAAACGTCACCAAAATCTGAAAACGTCATTGATCATAGTTGGGGGATAAACGTAGTCTATCACCTTTGAGTCTACAACTCCTATGAATGTTTCAAACATCTTACTGTAAATCCCTAAACCAGTCTTTCTCAACTTTTTTACCCTAGAGGAACCCTTAAAATATTTTTCAGGTCTCGGGAACCCCTGCAAAAATCAATTACTTGGGAAGAATACCCCTATATTATAAAAATAGAAAATTCATAGCAGAAAGAGACCAAGTGGTCCATTGAGTCTGCCACATTTTTTTTAATTAATACATGTTTTTGTATTTTTTGTTTTTGGTTACTTTTTTTGTCTGAGTATAGGTCTATGTTTGTCCCAAGCACATTTGAATACACTTCACACTACACTGTTGACTGACTCACTGCCTCTACTGGAAGTCTGTTCCATCTTTGTGATGTAGGAGCGCTGAACCATATAGACATGCATTATAACTCAATGGGCAGTTTACAGTCCTAGAGGCTGCTCACCTGCAACGGTGGGGTCTTGCTGGAACCCCAGAGGGGTTTACTAAAGTTTTGAAAGGATTGGAGTGCCACACCAGCTTGTATAGACTGTTAAAAGATTTTTACTTATTTTGTAACAGCCAATGCGTTTTTTGGGAGGCTTAGCACTCGTCCTTCGTCAGGGCTAAAAAACAGATAATGTAGGCACCTGGATTGGAAAAGCCTTGGAAGTCTGTTGCAAGCATCGGCTACCCTTTCAATAAAATAACACTTTCTAAGATTAGGTTTGACCTTCCTCCTGCTAGTTTGAGGTAATGCCCCTGTGTTCTTAGATTTGCTTTCAAATTGGTAGTTATTGAGAAGAATGCCTCTTGCATTGGTAGTCAGTAGGAAGAATGCTCCTTACATTGGTGGTCAAAGGGAAAAAGTCTCCTTACATTGGTAGTCAGTGGTAAGAATGCCCCTTACATTAGTAGTCAGTGGTAAGAATGCCCCTTTCATTGGAAGTCAGTGGTAAGAATGCCCCTTGCATTGGTAGTCAGCAGGAAGAATGTTACTTACATTAATGGTCAAAGGGAAAAAGTCTCCTTACATTGGTTGGTAGTGGTAAGAATGCCCCTTACATTAGTAGTCAGTGGTAAGAATGCCCCTTTCATTGGAAGCTAGTGGTAAGAATGCCCCTTGCATTAGTAGTCAGTGGTAAGAATGCCCCTTTCATTGGAAGTCAGTGGTAAGAATGCCCCTTACATTAGTAGTCAGTGGTAAGAATGCCCCTTTCATTGGAAGTCAGTGGTAAGAATGCCCCTTTCATTGGAAGTCTGTGGTAAGAATGCCCCTTGCTTTGGTAGTCAGTGGGAAGAATGTTACTTACATTGATGGTCAAAGGGAAAAAGTCTCCTTACATTGGTAGTCAGTCGTAAGGATGCCCCTTACATTAGTAGTCAGTTGTAAGAATGCCCCTTTCATTGGAAGTCAGTGGTAAGAATGCCCTTTGCATTGGTAGTCAGTGAGAAGAATGTTACTTACATTGGTGGTCAGTGGGAAGTATGCTCCTTACATTGGTAGTCAGTGGGAAGAATGTCCCTTACATTGGGGGTCAGTGGGAAGAATGCTCCTTACATTTGTAGCCAGTGGAAAGAATGCTCCTTACATTGGTAGTCAATGGTAAGAATTTCCCTTGCAGTGGCGGTCAGTGGGAAGAATGTTCTTTACATTGGTGGACTGTAGGAAGAATGCTCCTTACATTGGTAGTCAGCGGTAAGAATGTCCCTTACATTGGTGGTCAGTGGGAAGAATTCTCCTTCCATTGGTGGTCAGTGGGAAGATTTCCCCTTACATTAGTAGTCAGTGGGAAGAATGCTCCTTACATTGGCAGTCAGTAGTAAGAATGTCCCTTACATTGGTGATTAGTGGGAAGAATGCTCCTTTCATTGGTAGTCAGTGGAAAGAATGCTCCTTACAATGGGGGACAATGGGAAGAATGCTGCTTTCATTGGTAGTCAGTGCAAAGAATGTTCCTTACAATGGGGGACAATGGGAAGAATGCTCCTTACATTTGTAGTCAGTGGGAAGAATGTCCCTTACATTGGTAGTCAATGGTAAGAATTTCCCTTGCAGTGGCGGTCAGTGGGAAGAATTCTCCTTACATTGGTGGTCAGTGGGAATAATGCTCCTTACATTGGCAGTCAGTAGTAAGAATGTCCTTAACATTGGTGAATAGTGTGAAGAATGCTCGTTACATTGGTAGTTAGTGGGAAGAATGCTCCTTACATTGGTAGTTAGTGGGAAGAATGCTCGTTACATTGGTAGTTAGTGGGAAGAGTGCTCCTTCACTGATGGTTAGTTGGAAGAATGTTCCTTACATTGATGGTCAGTGGGAAGAATGATCCTTACAATGGTGGTCAGTGGGAAGAATGCTCCTTACAATAGTGGTCATTGGGAAGAATGCCACTTACATTGTTAGTCAATGAGAAGATTACTCCTTACATTGATAGTCAGTGAGAAGAATATTTCTTACATTGATGGTCAGTGGTCAGACTGCCACCCTTACAGATAGCTAAAGATAATTGGCATCATGCTGTTGGCTCTGCAAAGTGGCATAAGCCCCTAGGCAGGCATCATTAGGTAGGAGGTCAATCATCTACAGCTCAAAGAACCCCTAGGAACTGCTGGAGAAACCTTGGTTGAGAATGGATGTCTTATGCCGGCTTCTATAAAGTCCCATCTATTATATTTGCATTGTTTGTTACTTGCTATTTGTTATCTATAGATATGTTTCAATTTCCCTCCAATTAACGTTCCATTTTTTTTCCCCTCTTTCTCTCATCACAGCTTTGGTGTGATTTCGACAAATCAATTACCTCAAAAAACCTGACATTCAACTCCTCAGCCTCCGTCACCGACATCTGCTTTTATCCCGAGGTAATTATGATCTTGTCACTCTCTTGGCTAATGGTCACTTGTTGCAAGATATATAGGCGCGCAATACATCTCGCGTAAGGCAGTAAAAATTTCAAACCGCAGCCAGACAGGTGACAAAAAAAAAAAAAAAAGGCTATTTTGTTAATTGGAACTTTTTACGGAAAAAAGGTATTTTTTTCCTCTCTGCCCTCTGAGAGATTGCTGACAAATCATTGGCACCTCTTTGTCTCATCACAGGCCCTTTGTGTGCCGGTAATTTTCTGCAGAAATGAATATGAAGGTGTCACAATGTGTCGAGCGGGATCCAAGAAGAAATTCTGAATGCACAATAACAGGCGACACAAGGGAGACACAAATTATCGGAGTTTGCTGCACAGCAACACGATGTTTGAACTAATAACATGTTATTGTGGCAGGGTGCACCAGGGCAGAAGATAGAATGGGCAGCTAGCTGGAAAATAAGCTTGTTTAAAGCCACTTAGAGGGAGTGCTTTTGTGGTACGTTTTCAAGTCTTTTTTTTCTTTTTTTTTTTACACAGACATGTAATTCCTGTTAGAAAATGCTTTATTATTTGCACCATTATTTGGTGTTCATAATACATGTTATTATGGAGCTCCAGGCATTCCAGATATAAAGAAGGTGATGGGAATGTGTACTTTAGCTAATGAGGGGCTCTGCTAAGCCCTGTTTGCACTGACTGCATAGCACAAACCCAGTCCAGTTAGACAAAAAAAACATCTTTTTCATGAGAAATATTAACTATTAGGATGTGGTGACCTCGTTTACACTTTCTCGTTCGTTATCTATTGCTGAATTACATGCAGATTTAAAATACGTGTCCAGCCAAAAAAAGTTGCGTGAATCTTGGGTGAAATCTAAATTTTGACCTGGGCATCTAGGCTTCAATACTGTAATTGGCTGATGCAATTATAGTGTTAAAAAAAAGCGTCAAGCCAAAATGATAAGACAAAAACCAGATAGCAGTAAAATACCAGCTGGGGTTCTAACCCTTCCCACTCTATTCCTCACCCCGTATCCGTAAGTTAAAGGCTCGCTGGGCGTATGGCAGGATCAGCAGGTATTTTTATGCACTTATTAAACAGATATAACGAAGCATTTTCATTGCTGTATATTATATACGGTATAACAGAACAAAAGGGAACACATAAAAGGAGGTCATTGTTAGGATGCACACTCTTTAGTTCCGCAGAAGGGATGCAGTGACCTCATTTACACTTTTGCGTTTCTTATCTATTGCTGAATGACATGCAGATTTAAAACACAATTTAAAATATGTGTCCAAACAAACAAAAGTTGTATGAATTTTGCATGAAAAAATAAATGGCCTCCATTGTGTTATAACCAAGTTTAACAATGCATACTGACACTTCTAAATTTTGGCTTGGGCATCTAGGCTTTAATACTGTATTTGTCTGATACAATTATAGTATAAAAAAAATACATGTAAAAAAAATTACATTTGGCTTGGACATCTAGGCACAGAAGGAATAAAGTGTATGTCAAGCCCAAAAAAATACCAGCAGGGGTTCCAACCCTCCCTACTCTTTTAGCTGGGGCATCTAGGCTTCAGTACTGTAACTGTCTGATACAATTATAGTATAAAAAAAAGAATACATTTAAAAAAATAACATTTGCGTCCAACTTCTAGGCAGAAAAGAGTTAGTGCCGGTTCACACTAGACGCAGCACGACTTGCAGGTCGCCTCACCGAGGCGACCTGCACACGACTGCCGGGGCGACTTGCAAGACGACTTCTGTATAGAAGTCTATGCAAGTCGCCCCCAAAGTAGTGGGTATGTCAAGCCAAAAATCAAAAAGCAGTAAATTACCAGTAAAATATCAGCAGGGGGTATAACCCTTCTTATGTTACTCTTACCTCGTCTTCATAAATTAGAGGCTTGCTGAATTTCTTAATGGATTAATGAGTATTTTTATCCTCCAAACATATAACAAAAAAGTTTCACTGCTATATATGTGAATCTTGGGTAAAATCTAAATTTTGACCTGGGCATCTAGGCTTCAATACTGTAATTGGCTGATGCAATTATAGTGTTAAAAAAAAGTGTCAAGCCAAAATGATAAGGCAAAAACCAGATAGCAGTAAAATACCAGCTGGGGTTCTAACCCTTCCCACTCTATTCCTCACCCTGTATCCGTAAGTTAGAGGCTCGCTGGACATCTGGCAGGATCAGCAGGTATTTTTATGCACTTTTTAAACAGATATAATGAAGCATTTTCATTGCTGTATATTATATACAGTATAAGAGAACAAAAGGGAACACATAAAAGGAGGTCATTGTTAGGATGCACACTCTTTAGTTCCGCAGAAGGGATGCAGTGACCTCATTTACACTTTTTCATTTCTTATCTATTTCTTATCTATTGCTGATACAATTATAGTATAAAAAAGAATACATTTAAAAAAATTAATTTGCATCAAACTTCTAGGCGGAAAAGAGTTAAGGGTATGTCAAGCCAAAAACCTAAAAGCAGTAAATTACCAGTAAAATATTAGCAGGGGGTATAACCCTTCTTATGTTACTCTTGCCTCGTCTTCATAAATTAGAGGCTTACTGAATTTCTTAAAGGATCAATGAGTATTTTTATCCTCCAAACATATAACAAAAAACTTTCATTGCTATATATAACAGATCAAAATGGAACAAATAAAAAGTTAATTGTTAAAATTTTGCATACACTTTAAGTGCAGAAGAGTCCACACAGAAGGTGTTTGTTATCGTTTGCTCAACTACATGCAGATATAAAACATCATTTAAGACTAGGTTCACACAAATCCGGTGAAAATTAACCCTCCGTTTTCACTGGAAAGTTCAAAAGCATCTGTTCAGCGGTTTAGCAGTTCAGATGCAAATTTTTGGAACTGGCGGCCATCGGCGTCTTTAACATTAGCTGGTTGTTAAGGAGCAGGCCAGGAAGCCAGCCACCGTGTCCTTAACAATGGATGACTTATCAGCTGTTTTCCATCGGGGGGTTCTCCGCTGAGACCTGGATGTAAAAAAAAATTGCAATTAGAAAAAAAAAAAACAGCTTGGGGCCCCCCTTTCCAAATCTATACCAGACCCTGAGGTTTGGTATGTATCATGAGGGAAATTTACCCCCACACCAAATAGTTTTAAAAAATGGCATGGGGTCCCTCTCAAAATTCATATTAGACCCTTATCTGAGCATGGCCAGGAAAAGGAGGGGGACAAGTGAGCACCCCCCTCCTGAACCATACCAGGCCACATGGCCTAAACATGGGGGGGTACTTTGGGGCAAGAGGGGCTTTTCCCATGTTGATGGGGACAAGGGCCTCTTCCCGACAACCCTGGACGGTGGTTGTGGTGGCATGCAGGCAGGGGGCTTATCAGAATCTGAAAGCCCCCTTTGATAAGGGGCCCCCAGATCCCACCCCCACCATGTGAATGAGTATGGGGTACATTGTACCCCTACTCATTTACAAAAAAAAGGGGAAAGGGCAGGGCCCCTTGCCCCAATGCATCCCCCAAGGTTGAGGACATTTGGCCTGGTATGGTTGAGGAAGGGGGATGCTCACTTGTCCCCCCCTTTTCTGGCCTGCCAGGCTGCATGCTCAAATGAGGGTCTGGTATGGATTTGGGGGGGGACCTTTGGCATGGGGTTCCCCTTAAAATCTATACCAGACCCGAAAGGTCCTGGTATGGATTGGAGGGACCCCCTCACTGTTTTTTTTTCTGCTTGAATTCGTGTTCAAAACTGATGAGATGTGCTCCATAGAAAAGGCTGCTAGTTCACGTCATGCGAATCAGATGCGGTTCAAAATGCATCCAATTCGCATATATGTGAACAGAGCCTAAAATGTGTCCAGCCAAAAAATGTATGAATCTTGGGTAAAAAAATAAATTGCCCCCATAAAGTTATGGTCAAGTTTACCAATGCATACTGACAGTTCAAAATTTTTAGCCTGGGCATCTAGGCTTCAATACTGTAACTGTGTCAGAAACCATGAATCAAGCATTGAAGCATGAATCAAGAATTAAGCAGTAGAGGGCATCGGAGAGCGGTGGGAGGAGGAGGGCCCTTTCCCGTCGCCGATAAAAGTTATCTTGCGGTGAATCCGCAGCAGAGACCACTGTTATTGGAAACCGGACCACTCACTGAAGAAGACGATACCGAGGTTATGGCAGCTAGCTTCTGCCATAACAAAGATATCCCTCTTCAAAGTGCCGACGTATATCAGTGTGAGCCGGTCCGGAAGTGGTTAAGTAGGCAGGACTAAAGAGCAGGATATCATCAACAGGTGAGTCACTGTGGAGAGATAGGAGCTGGTAATTAGCCGACAGCTGAGTTTCCAGCTCAGAGAAGGAAGGGCTGAGCCCAGCCGTGACAAACTGTCTGACACAATTACATTATTAAAAAAAATAAGCATAAAAAAAGATATTTGGCTTGGACTTATAGACACAAAAGAGTTAACGTGTATGTCAAGCCAAAAAACAGATAGCAGTAAAATACCAGCGGGGGTTCTAACCCTTTTCACTCTATTCCTCACCTCATCTCCAGTTAGAGTAGTCCAAGTTAGAGTTTCACTGGATTTCTGTAATGATCAGGGGGTATTTTTTTTGCATTTTTTGCACAGATATAACAAAACGCTTTCATTGCTGTATATTATATATAATATAACAAAAAGGAACAAGCAAAAGGAGTTCATCTTTAGGTTGTACATACACGTTCGGTGCAGAGGACTCTACACAGAAGGAATGCTCGGTTACACTTTTGTTTCTGTTATCTATTGCTGAACTACATTCGGATTTAAAACGCCATTTAAAATATGTGTCCAGCCATAAAAGTTGTTTGAAAAAAATTAATTGGCCCTATAGCGTTATGGTCAAGTTTACCAATGAATACTGACACTTCTACATATTGGGCATCTAGGCTTCAATACTGTAATTGACAGAATGACAGTGTTACATACCTCCCAAAATTTTGAGATGGGAATGAGGGACACCAATAGCAAAAGTATGTAGGCATAGGACACACCCCTCTGCAACGCCCCCCTTAAAGGACAATTATACATAAAAAAGGATTAGTTAAACCCACAATTGCTTTTTTTTTTAGCACTATTATTCATTGATACTGGCTTTTGACATTTACAAATGCAACAATTTAGAAATTGAATAAAAGGTTTAACACTTTTTGAAAGATGAATAGTACATTTTGTATACAACTATATAGATGAGGCCAAAATGAGGGACAAATGAGGAGGAAAGAGGGACTTTATTTCTAATCAGGGACAGTCCCTCAAAATCAGGGACAGTTGGGAGCTATGGACTGTTATAGTATGAAAAAAATACAAGTACAAAAAAAAGTACATTTGGCTTTGACATCTAGGCTAAAAAAATACCAACGGGAGTTCTAACCCTCCCCACTCTATCCCTCGCCTTATTTTTGTACAGTATTTTTTTGCACTTATTAAACAGATGTAACAAAACACTTTCATTTCTTTATTTAACAGACCTAAAGGGAGCAAATTAAAGAAGTTCCTCGTTAGGATTTGCATACACTTTAAGTGCAGAGGAATGGCAGTTAATATTATTTTCTATAAATAGAGCTGACAATGACCATTTTTCTTTCCATCAGTACTTTGTCTTCACTGGAGTTCTTGCGATGGTCACCTGTGCGGTCTTTCTACGGCTCAACTCTGTCTTGAAGCTGGCAGTGCTGCTTATTATGATAGCAATATATTCCCTACTGACAGAAACCATTTACACGTCGCTCTTCCTGAGATATGACAACTCTCATCACAATGGGAAGTAAGTGTAACTGTGTTGTTTTGCTAATAAAGTTGCATTTTCAATAATGGTGAATAAAATGTAGGCGTTTCCTTCACCACCATTCAGATTCCAATCTTACCTTGTTCCTACTGTATAATAAAAGCACACAGTCCCCTTTGCCACTCTTTCTGCTAATTTTATTAGCTAGGACCTGCATCTGCAGATACTGATATCAAAAACAGACCTTTTTTTACTGTTCAGAATCATGATATAGAACAGTGTTCCTTAAAACACTTAATGCCATATGAGTTCTCTGGAGAACGGAACCCAGTTTGCCCTGGATCAGCATCATGAGTTGTCATGGTGCGGGTGGGCAGGCTGCCAGCCATAACAACCAATGACATTCTAAAGCCATGACCCATGGTGTAATTCGCTATGGTGATTGTGTCCGGCACACATGCACCATGGCAATGCATCACACCCCAAGCATTCAGGAGAAGAAGGAAGTCTGCCTACTCCAAACCTCCTCCACCACCACCCCTTTACCACGCTGCTGGAGCCAAAAGGTGAGGTGTGTGATTGAGGAGCTCTGTGATGTTAGGGGGGCTGTGTGATTTGGGGGTTCTGTGATGGGTAAACTGTGTCACGGGGGGGCTCTGTGATGGGGAGATTCTGATGTGATGGGGGGAGACTTGTGTATAAGAGGCCGTTGATGTAAGGGGGTGCCTCTAAAATGATGAGGGGGCTCTCATGTATAAGTGGGCCTATGATGTAAAGGGGGGTTCTGATGTGATGGGGGCCTCTGATGTGAAGGGGGGACTCTGACATTATGGGGGATTTTGATGTGAGGGGGTAGACTCTGATGTGAAGGGAGGAGCTCTGATGTGACATGGGGGATCTCTGATGTGAAGGGGACTTCGGATGTGATAGGAAACCTCTGATGTGAACAGGGGCGGATCCAGGGGGGGCAACGGGGCAATTGCCCCCTCCGAGAAATGCGGGTGAGTGTGAGAGAACCGGCGGGCGGCTCCGTAAGTGAGAGTGCTGGTGGGCGGCTCCATAGGTGAGAGAGCCGGCGGGTGGCTCCGTAAGTGAGAGAGCCGACGGGCGGCTCCGTAAGTGAGAGAGCCGCCGGGCGGCTCCGTAAGTGAGAGAGCCGACGGGCGGCTCCGTAAGTGAGAGAGCCGCCGGGTGGCTCCCTAAGTGAAAGAGCCACCGGGCGGCTTTGTAAGTGAGAGAGCCACCGGGCGGCTCCATAGGTGAGAGAGCCGCCGGGCGGCGCCGCAGGAGAGAGACAGCGGGCTGGCCCGGCGGCTCAGTTGGTGAGATGTGCCGCTCAATGTGTTTGTGGACTGCTGGCCAATCAGGGAGCCAGCGGGCGGGGGAGCAGAGAGATGACATCATCTCTCACCGCCCGGCGCCCGCCCTGCATCCCTGCAGTTCCCCCCTCACCATGCAGGCAGCTGCGGCAGCAGAGAGATTACATCACCTCTCTGCTGCCTGTCTCTGGGACACAAGAGACCACCTTAGCAGGTGGCAAGTGACAATCTTCATCTGGTGACAGGCGACGTGGCAAATGACAATCCACAACGTGCGGCAGGCGACGTGGCAAGTGACAATCTGCATCTGGTGACAGACGACGTGGCAAGTGACAATCCGCAACATGTGGCAGGCGACGTGGCAAGTGACAATCTGCATCTGGTGACAAGCGACGTGGCAAGTGACAATCCACAACATGCGGCAGGCGACGTGGCAAGTTACAATCTGCATCTGGTGACAAGCGACGTGGCAAGTGACAATCCGCAACATGTGGCAGGTGCCGTGGCAAGTGACAATCTGCATCTGGTGACAAGCGACGTGGCAAGTGACAATCCGCAACATGTGGCAGGCGACATGGCAAGTGACAATCTGCATCTGGTGACAGGCGACGTGGCAAGTGACATGGCAAGTGACAATCCGCAACATGTGGCAGGCGACGTGGCAAGTGACAATCTGCATCTGGTGACAGGTGACGTGGCAACTGACACACTTAGGACTCCCACTGATTCTGCATTATGGTGAGTTAAACTATTTAATTTTTTATAACAATGTAATAATAGTAATAATGCGCTTCAATCATCCTGACACCATAACAACCATGGTGCCGTGATGATTGAAGCGCCAATACCAGCCATTTCCCCGATAGATGTACCCCCAAAAAATATATTTTCTGGAGTTGCCCCTCCCGAGACTAGACTCTGGATCCGCCCCTGGATGTGAAGTAGACTTCTGATGTGATGGGGAACCTTTGATGTGAAGGGGACTTCTGATGTGATGGGGAACCTTTGATGTGAAGGGGACCTCTGGTGTGAAAAGGGAACTTTTGATGTGATGGGGACCTCTGATGTGAAGGGAGGAGCTCTGATGTGATGAGGGAATCTCCGACGTGATGGGGAACCACTGATGTGAAGGGGACTTCTAATGTAATGGGGAACCTTTGATGTTAATGGGACTTCTAATGTGATAAGGGAACCTTTGATGTGACATGGACCTCTGATGTAAAGGGGGACTCTGATGTGATAGAGGACCTCTGACATTATGGGGGACCTTGAAGTGAGGGGGTAGACTATGATGTGATAGGGGGATCTCTGATATGATGGGTCTTCTGATCTGATAAGAGAACCTTTAATGTGAAAGGGACTTCTGATGTGATGGGGGAACCTTTGATGTGAAGAGGACTTCTGATGTGATGGGGGAACCTTTGATGTGAAGAGGACTTCTGATGTGATGGGGGAACCTTTGATGTGATAGGGGGATCTCTGATTTGAAGGGGACTTCTGATGTGATAAGGGAACCTTTGATGTGAAGGGGACCTCTGATGTGACAGGGACATCTGATGTGATAAGGGAACTTTTGATGTGATGAGGAACCTCTGATGTGAAAGGGGGTTTCTAATGTGAAGTTAATTTAATCAAGGTAGTGGTGTAGTAGTTATCCCAGACTCAAGTTTCCCATTGATTAGTAACATTCATGTTAATTTAAACTGGTGTGCTTTGAGATTTTGCATACTTTTAAAGAGTTCTGCGAAAAAAGGTTTATGAGATGCTTATAATAACGTAGCGTAATTGTTACTCTGTTGCATTCAAAGGTTTTTTTTATAAATTGCTATTTAAGGCCTTATTAGCACTTAATTAGCCCTAATCAGCCTCAATTAAAGTGGATGTAAACCCACTCTCATCCTTTCTAAACTACTGCCATAGTGGATATCTATAAGGATATACATGCCCCCTGCATGTATCCCTACCTGTCAAATGTCTCCCCTCTGTCTGTTATGAGACCCGAAAAACTGCAGATTCTGTGGGCGGGTCTGTTGTCTGGAGCTCGGTGGGTGGAGTTGTGAAGTCAGTAGACTCCCCGCCCACCTCTACATTCCCCTTGTCAACATGCATTTTCTCCTGTGTATTTCTTACACTGAACTTCTGCTATGATCACTAACATTCAGTCAAAACCCAGAAAAGTCACCACATGACTTCAGCAGGCCCAATCATGCTGAAGTGTGAAGCAGCCAATCCTGGGAGAGCTGGAGAAGAAAGGAGGAGGGGATCTGAAGTACACAGAATGCCTCTCTCAGGCTCTTGCATGAGATATGTAAATCACCTGTCACTCACAGCAAGGGGGAAGAACTGACTCCTATTTCTCTGTGTGTCAGTTTTTATCTCACTGAAAAAAGATAAGAGGACTGCTCAGAGCTGGATTAACTGTTCGTGGAAAGACTGGGCACAGATGACATGAAATCCTATACTGTGCAAGGTGCAAGCCTTAATGTAAAAAAAAAATTGGGTTTACATCCACTTTAACTTATTTTCTCCCTTTTATTTTTGAAACCATTTTTTATTTATTTTTTTATTATTAATTTTGTTCATTAATGCTTATAGTGGGGGTTATTACTGGGAGGGGCTGGGGAAGACCCGGCTGTCATGGTGCACGTTGGCACCAATGACAAAGTCAGAGGCAGATGGAGTGTCCTAAAGAACGATTTTAGGGACTTAGGTGCTAAATTGAGGAAAAGGACCTCCAAGGTAGTGTTCTCAGGAATACTACCGGTACATCGAGCCACACCAGAAAGGCAGAGGGAGATTAGGGAAGTAAACAAGTGGCTGAAGAGCTGGTGTAGTAAGGAGGGGTTTGGGTTCCTGGAGAACTGGGCCGACTTTTCAGTCGGTAACCGGTACTATAGAAGGGACGGACTGCACCTAAATGAGGAGGGTGCAGATCTGCTGGGAATGAAGATGGCCAAAAAGTTAGAGGGGTTTTTAAACTAGGCGATGGGGGGGGAGGGTCTAGAGACAGTGATAGCCAGCGCGGAAGATATTCCAGAGGGTAGTATTGGGGGCATTAGTGGTAGGTTAACCAAAGCACAAAAACACAAGGTGAGTATAGTAGCAAGTCCTAGTTGCAATCTCGAAACACCCAATACAAGGACAATATGCGACCAGTCTAAACTATGTGGCATGTTCACCAATGCCAGGAGCATGGCGGACAAGATGGGTGAACTAGAGATACTGTTGTACAAGGAGGATTTGGATTTTGTGGGAATTTCAGAGACCTGGTTCAACAGCTCTCATGATTGGCTGGCAAACATTCAAGTGTATACCCTATACCGCAAGGATAGAGAGGGTAAAAAAGGGGGAGGGGTATGCCTATATATCAAGAATAATGTACAAGTGAATGTGAGAGATGACATCACTGAGGGAGCTAGGGAGGAGGTGGAATCCTTATGGGTAGAGCTCCAAAGGGATGAAGCTAAGGGGAAAATAATACTGGGAGTATGCTATAGGCCCCCTAACCTGAGGGAGGAAGTGGAGACGGATCTCCTATCACAAATTGGATTAGCAGCAAGGATGGGAAGTGTTATCATAATGGGGGATTTTAATTATCCAGACAGACTGCGGCGGAGGGAACCGCGCATTCACATTTAAGGCTCGCCAGTTCCTTAATGTCTTGCAGGACAATTTTATGGGTCAGAAATAAAACATTATTGGATCTACTGATTACCAACAATACAGACCTGATCACAGATGTGGAAATACGGGGCAATTTAGGTAACAGCGATCACAGGTCAATTAGTTTCAGTATAAATCACAAAAATAGGAAACATGAAGGGAACACAAAGACACTGAATTTCAAAAGAGCCAACTTCCCTGAACTACAAACCTTGCTAAAAGGCATAAATTGGGATAAAATATTAGGAACAAAGAGTACGGAGGAGAGATGGGTTTGCTTTAAGAGCATATTAAATAAGGGCATTAGCCAATGTATCTCATTGGGTAATAAATTTAAAAGAGCGAACAAAAATCCTGGATGGCTTAACTCCAATGTAAAAATGCATATATAACCAAAGGAGAAGGCCTTCAAAAAATACAAGGTTGAGGGATCATCCTCAGCATTCAGACTTTATAAAGAATGCAATAAGAAATGTAAGGGTGCAATTAGGACGGCTAAGATAGAACATGAAAGACGCATAGCGGAGGAGAGCAAAAAAAATCCCAAGAAATTCTTTAAGTATGTAAACAGTAAAAAAGGGAGGACAGACCATATTGGCCCCATAAAGAATGAGGAAGGACATCTGGTTACAAAGGATGGGGAGATGACAAAGGTATTGAATTTATTCTTCTCCTCAGTATTCACGAGTGATTCGGGGGGCTTCAGTAACCAAAACTGCAGTGTTTATCCTCATGACACAACACAGGAAGCACCTACATGGTTAACAGAGGACGGAATTAAAATTAGACTTGAGAAACTTAACATTAATAAATTACCGGGACCAGATGGCTTGCATCCGAGGGTACTTAGGGAACTCAGTCAGGTGATTGCCAGACCGTTGTTCCTAATTTTTACAGTCTATTGACTGGAATGGTACCAGCTGATTGGAGAAAAGTCAATGTAGCACCAATATTTAAAAAGGGCCCAAAAAACATCCCTGGGAATTACAGACCAGTTAGCCTAACATCAATAGTATGTAAACTCTTGGAGGGGATGATAAGGGACTATATACAAGATTTTAGTAATAAGAATGATATCATTAGCAGTAATCAGCATGGATTCATGAAGAATCGTTCTTGCCAAACCAATCTATTAACCTTCCATGAGGAGGTGAGTTGCCATCTAGATAAAGGAAGGCCCGTAGACGTGGTGTATCTGGATTTTGCAAAAGCATTTGACACAGTTCCCCATAAACGTTTACTGTACAAAATAAGGTGCGTTGGCATGGACCATAGGGTGAGTACATGGATTGAAAATTGGCTACAAGGGCATGTTCAGAGGGTGGTGATAAATGGGGAGTACTCAGAATGGTCAGGGGTGGGTAGTGGGGTTCCCCAGGGTTCTGTGCTGGGACCAATCCTATTTAATTTGTTCATAAACGATCTGGAGGATGGGATAAACAGTTCAATCTCTGTATTTGCAGACGATACTAAGCTAAGCAGGGCAATAACTTCTCTGCAGGATGTGGAAATCTTGCAAAAAGACCTGAACAAATTAATGGGGTGGGCGACTACATGGCAACTGAGGTTCAATGTAGAAAAATGTAAAATAATGCATTTGGGTGGCAAAAATATGAATGCAATCTATACACTGGGGGGAGAACTTCTGGGGGAATCTAGGATGGAAAAGGACCTGGGGGTCCTAGTAGATGATAGGCTCAGCAATGGCATGCAATGCCAAGCTGCTGCTAATAAAGCAAACAGAATATTGGCATGCATTAAAAGGGGGATCAACTCCAGAGATAAAACGATAATTCTCCCGCTCTACAAGACTCTGGTCCGGCCGCACCTGGAGTATGCTGTCCAGTTCTGGGCACCAGTCCTCAGGAGGGATGTACTGGAAATGGAGAAGGGCAATAAAGCTAATAAAGGGTCTGGAGGATCTTAGTTATGAGGAAAGGTTGCAAGCTCTGAACTTATTCTCTCTGGAGAAGAGACGCTTGAGAGGGGATATGATTTCAATTTACAAATACTGTACTGGTGACCCCACAATAGGGATAAAAAATTTTCGCAGAAGAGAGTTTAATAAGACTCGTGGCCACTCATTACAATTAGAAGAAAAGAGGTTTAACCTTAAACTACGTAGAGGGTTCTTTACTGTAAGAGCGGCAAGGATGTGGAATTCCCTTCCACAGGCGGTGGTCTCAGCGGGGAGCATTGATAGCTTCAAGAAACTATTAGATAATCACCTGAATGACCGCAACATACAGGGATATGTAATGAAATACTGACACATAATCACACACATAGGTTGGACTTGATGGACTTGTGTCTTTTTTCAACCTCACCTACTATATAGTGTTAAAATGTGAAAAAAAAACCTGGTATTCTCCTTTAAGATACCAAAGGAGCTCTAAGAAGGACAGTTAACACGGCACTATTTGTCTGGTAGACAAATACAATATGTTATTGTTTTGTAACTTTATAAAAAAATGTGTTTAAAAAAGAACATATTATTAGTTGTCTATGGCAGAGCTATGCTTTGTTGCAGAGGTAGAGATGTTTTTTCTAAATCTTGAATAAATGATCCCTAAAACTGGTTCTGCAATAAATGTAAAGTACAAAGAGACTGGTTCTCTTTAAATGAAACCATAGAATTTCGATGAATAGCGTTTCAGCCTGTCAGGGAATATGAAGGCTGGCTTCTCTCTGGATGTGGACAATGTGGTTTCAGGCAGAATATCTATTTGTGAATTCATGAATAAATAATGGAGTGTAAACAGGCTAAGCAGCCGCCTACACAGCGAGTTCTGAAAGCCGCATTACTAACTGTCCTCCTCGTACTGACTTCACACTGTATTGTTACCCTGATAAAGTATCTGAGATTTTATTTTTATCTCCCTCCAGCACGGACTTCCTGGGGACGAAAGAGGCCTCTCTGCTGCTAATGGCCATGTTTCTCTTGGCGGTGTTTTATCACGGACAGCAGGTAAGGCAAACATGTCCTTCAATGTCTCATTTACATATACTCGGTGGCATTTTATGATGAAATGACTTTAAAAATGTTACTGCCTCTTAACGCCGACACTGTTGTCCTCTTGTCTTCCGGAACACTTGTAGTTCATTTATATCGACAAGTACAAGTTTTTATAATGTGGGAAGCAAATACATTCTCATACTGAATAATAAGATGGCTTAGTACGGCCAGCTGAGAATTCCTGTATGCGGCGTTATCTTCTAGCAGGCTCGTGTAGCTGCTTACTTTTTGAATGTCCAAAAATGTTGGTGCAAAGCACATGGTTTTCTGAAGGCAGTTTGAACTTTCATTTATGTATGCCTGGTACTTTATACCTTTGCAGTATTTTTTGCTTCCATGATGCCTGTGAACAATGGTACAAAGAAGTGGTCTCCAAAATTGCAGCACCGGGGCTGGATGTGGCCCTTTGCGTGTGATTATCAGGCCCTTGGGCAATGTTCCTCCCAGTGATACAAGCTATTATTCCTCCCACTATTCCTACCACATATATAATGTAAATGATAGAATAATATTCCTCCCACTGGTACCAACAATGGGTCACTATTCCTCCCACTGACACCAACAATGGGGCAATATTCCTTCCACCGACACCAACAATGAGGGAATTCCTCCCACTGAAACCAACAAAAGGGCACTGTTCCTCCCATTGACACCAACAATGAGGTACTGTTCCTCCCACTGATATCAATGAATGGACATTATTCCTCCCACTGACAGCAAGATGAGGCACTATTTATTCCTCCCACTGATACCAATGATGGGGCACTATTCCTCCCACTGATATCAAGCATGGGACATTATTTCTCCCACTGACAGCAACGATGGGGCACTATTCCTCCCACTGATACCAATGATGGAGGGGGGATTCCTCCCACTGATACCAATGATGGGGGAATTCCTTCCACTGATACAAATGATGGGGGGATTCCTCCCACTGATACAACGATGAAGCACAATACCTTCCACTGAGCCTAACAAATGGATACTATTCCTCCCGATACAACAATGGGACACTATTCCTCCCACTGACACCAATGATGGGGCACTATTCCTTCCACTGACCCTAACAATGGGAAACTATTCCACCCACTGTCACGATCAGGCGTCAGGCTTGAAGACCAGTTGCTATAGCAGTTGCAGGACTACCACCGACCAGCAGGATAGGTACACAGGCAGTCACCCTGGCAGATGACACTGGCTCACCTGAGGTGCGGAGCCTAAGTACTAGTGTTCACCAGAGCTACTGATGGTGGAGATGGATTTAGCTGCATGCTAGTACCAGGTCGCGGTCCTCAGGTTTGCCCCACAAGGGTGTGAGCAAGCTGGGGTCCAGAAGCGGATGAACAGATAGGGATCAAACAACACAGTGGTCAGTAAACAAGCCAAAAGGTCGGTAACGGGTAGTTGCAGGTTGGGGGTCAGGCAGTCGAGTAGTCAAGGAACAAGCCAAGGGTCAATCACGAGTGGTAGCAAAATACAGATGACAGCAGGGAAGATAAGAGCAAGGCACTGGCTGAGAAGGCACAATAACCTGGCAAAGAGGAAGTGCTGAGACAAGGCTTATATAGGAAGTTCATGGGAGGAGCAAGGAGTTCAAGAGTCAACAGCAATCAAGACACAGGGCAAGGTTATCCAATGGATCAGATAGGATTGTCCAATAAATCAGGCAGGGAGCTGTCCAGCATCCCATATAGCTCAGTGGGATGAGTCGACACCAGACACTGTAGAGGTTCCAGGTTCGAGCCCAGGTCCTGACAGTATTCATGTCCTCTGGATGTCTTAGGGCTGGGTTTGTGAGGAAACTTCTGGTGGAATTCTCTTGTTAATCTGGGGGCATGAACGTTCTCCTCAGGCTCCCAAGAATTTTCTTCTGGTCCATATCCTTCCCATTGGACTAGATATTGTAGCTTGTTTCTAAAGATCCTGGAATCAAGAATTTTCTCCACCACAAATTCTACTTCATCCTCTACCTCAACAGGTGGAGGAGGTGGAAGTATTCTTCCAGAAAAGGGATTTTCATGAAATGGTTTAAGTAGTGATATGTGAAAAACAGGATGAGTTTCAGGATCAGGAAGTTTTAAGCGAAAGGTAACCAGATTGATTTGAGAAGAAATCTTACATGGTTCTACAAACCTCTGGCCCAGCTTTGCAGACGGAACATGGACCTTCAAATTTTTGGTTGATAACCAAACTTTGTCACCCACATTAAAGGTAGGAAGTGATCTGCGATGTCATTTTCATACCCCTCCTTTAGGAGATTCAAGAATGTCTTGAAACCTGTGGCCCCTATGAAGTTCTTTTGAGGCAGGATAGTAAGTACATTCAGGGTTGTCTTCCTGGCATGGGGCACAATACCTTCCATTGACCCTAACAATGGGACACTATTCCACCCATTGATACAACAATGGGATACTATTTTTCCCACTGACACAAATTATGGGGCACTATTCCTTCCGCTGACACCAATGATGCTGTGCTATTCCTCCCACTGAAACCAACAAAAGGGCGCTTTTCCAGGGTTGCCAACCGTCTGTAAATTTACTGACAGTTTGTAAAAAACATTGGGATTTCTCTCGTCCATAAATGTTCGTAAATGGAAGCAAACTGGCTGTAAAGTTATAGTAGCTGACTCCTTTCTTTTGAACTTTCAACTAGCCTGCTGGCGCCAAGATGCCACCACTGGCCAGGGTTGCCAACCGTCAGTAAAGTTACAGAGAGTTTGTAAAAATCTGTGATTTTTACAACTGTCTGTAAATATCAGGGGCTGATAAATTTGTTTTGCTGTGTTGACTTTTTAAGTGTAAACCAGGCAAATGACTTGATATGGGTATTGTCAGTGTTTGCATATTGTGTTTAAATATCAATTGTCCTAGTTTTTAATAGGAGTTTTGTCATTTTTCAGGTTGTCAGTAAAAAATTATACATTTAATGGTGCATTCATTATCAGAGAGCAGCATTGATTTGTGTATTTTTTATCTGCTTGGAGTTCAGATTTAAAGTAAGGGCAGAAAGCTGCACAGCAGGAGAGAGGGGGGTATAGAAATATAGATTGTTGCATACAGGATTTCAGCTTTACATACTTTATGTACGGGTTCAGAGATCTACATTTCAAATGCATTTGGAAAGTGTTTTAAAAGGCTCTCCAGCTGTGTGCAGGGGGTTTGCAGTACAACAAGAGGAGTACGTGATGAAGAAGAATGATAATATACCAGGAAACCTTTTTTATTTCTTCTCTGTCTGGATCACCAAGCCCCTGAAGGTATATGTACGGATAACAACTGAAAAGATAAAAGGGAAATTGTTACACTTTGGGGAAAAGCAGACACTAACTAGATAGTGTGCCTCTGTGTAATTTCAAGGTAATATAATAAGTAAAAGATGTTGAACCACATATTGGTGCAATATTTGTCTGCTGAAATAAAAAGCAAGATAGATAGATAGATACAGTGCCTTGAAAAAGTATTCATACCCCTCGAAATTTTACAACCAAACGCAAATGTATTTTATTGGGATTTTATGTGATAGACCAACACAAAGTGGCACATAATTGTGAAGTGGAAGGAAAATGATAAATGGTTTTTGAATCTTTTTTACAAATAAAAGCATTGCGTGCATTTGTATTCAGCCCCCTTTACTCTGATACCCCCAGCTAAAATCTAGTGGAACCAATTACCTTCATAAGTCACCTAATTAGTAAATAGAGTCCGCCTGTGCGTAATTTATTCTCAATATAAATACAGCTGTTATGTGAAGCTTTCGGAGGTTTGTTAGAGAACCTTAGTGAACAAACAGCATCATGAAGACCAAGGAACACACCAGACAGGTCAGGGATAAAGTTGTAGAGAAGTTTAAAGCAGGGTTAGGTTACAAAAAAATATCCCAAGCTTTGAACATCTCATGGAGCTCTGTTCAATCCATCATCCGAAAATGGAAAGAGTATGGCACAATTGCAAACCTACCAAGACACGGCCGTCCACCTAAACTGACAGGCCGGGCAAAGAGAGCATTAAACAGAGAAGCAGCCAAGAGTCCCATGGTAACTCTGGAGGAGCTGCAGAGATCCACAGCTCAGGTGGGAGAATCTGTCCACAGGACAACTATTAGTCGTGCACTCCACAAATCTGGCCTTTATGGTAGAGTGGCAAGAAGAATCCATTTGTTAAAAGAAAGCAATGAGAAGTCCCGTTTGCAGTTTGTGAGAAACCATGTGGAGGACACAGCAAAAATGTGGAAGAAGGTGCTCTGGTCAGATGACACCAAAATTGAACTTTTTGGCCGCAAACCAAAATGGTATGTGTGGTGGAAAACTAACACTGCACATCACCCTGAACACACCATCCCCACCGTGAAACCTGGTGGTGGCAGCATCAAGTTGTGAGGATGCTTTTCTTCAGCAGGGACAGGGAAGCTGGTCAGAGTTGATGCGAAGATGGATGGAGCCAAATACAGGGCAATCTTAGACGAAAACCTGTTAGAGTCTGCAAAAGACTTGAGACTGGGGTAGAGGTTCACCTTCCAGCAGAACAAGGACCCTAAACATACAGCCAGAGCTACAATGGAATGGTTTAGATCAAAGAATATTCATGTGTTAGAATGGCTCAGTCAAAGTCCAGACCTAAATCCAATTGAGAATGTGTGGCAAAACTTGAAATGTGCTGTTCACAGACGCTCTCCGTCCAATCTGACAGAGCTTGAGCTATTTTGCAAAGAAGAATGGGCAAAAATGTCACTCTCTAGATGTGCAAAGCTGGTAGAGACATCCCCAAAAAGACTTGCTGCTGTAATTGCAGAGACAAGTGGTTCTAAAAAGTATTGACTCAGGGGGGCTGAATACAAATGAACGCCACACTTTTCACAATCACATATTGTATGCATGAAGGTAAAAAACCTTCTGTGTGCAGCAGCCCCTCCAGCCCCCCTAATACCTACCTGAGCCCCCTCTCGATTCAGAGATGTCCACAAGAGCCTCGTCTCTCCGAGGGCCCGCACTCCTGATTGGCTTTTGGCAGCAGCAGGACCCATTGGCTCTCGCTTCTGTCAATCACAGCCTGTGAGCCAATCAGGAGACAAAGGGGGCAGGTCAGAGTTGTGGTTCTGTGTGTGAATGGACACACAGAGCCACAATTTGGGAGCACGCCTGCTTGGTTCCCGCCAGAGCAAGCTGCTTGCTATGGGGGCACCCGCCAGGAGGGAGGGGCCAGGAGTGCTGGTGTGGGGCCCTAAAAGAGGAGGACCCGGGCTGCTCTATGGAAAACCATTACACAGAGCAGGTAAGTATAACATGTTTGTTATTTTAAAGGAAAAAAAAACAAGACTTTAATATCCCTTTAACCCCCTGTTTGTGTGTGTGTGTGTTTTGTTTGTTTGTATGTTTTTTTTATTTGTTTTTTCTCTCTCTCTTTGGTCATCCATCTGTATAGTGGTGGGGGACTTATTGTTATTTATTTAGACACAATAGTTGATGGACCTTCAATATAGGTTCTCCCTAGTTGATGGACCTGCAATATAGGTTCTCCCTGATGTTTGGGTATAACCTGTAGAATGCTGTTAGTTTTTAATCATGGTTTGTAAAAGGAGGAAATGTAATTGGATGTTTATCATGTTTTTATTGTATGGATGTATCTAATCCTAAAAATTGATATTGAACTTTTTGTATGTTGTTTAAAAGGAAAAATTAATAAAATAGAGATCAAAACACCCCCTTTTTTTAACAACGCTCTGTAAATATCTGGTAAATGAGGAAACCAGTTTGCTGGTGTTTTGGAAGAGGGAAGATTGTCCCATTCTTGCCTGATACAGGATTCTAACTACTCAACAGAATTTTGTCATTATTTGGCATTTCAAGATGTGCCAAATATTTTGAATTGGTTAAAGGTCTGGACTGCAGACAGGCCAGTTAAGCACCCAGACTCTTCCACTAGAAAGCCATGCTGTTGTCATAGGTGCAGTATGCAGTTTAGCATTGTCCTTCTGAAATATGCAAGGCCTTCCCTGAAAATAACATCATCTGGGTGGGAGCATTTTCTTGTCTAAAACCTGAATATATCTTTCAGCATTGATGGTGCCTTTCCATACACACTATTGCACCCCCATACCATCAGAGATGCAGGCTTTTGAAGTGAGTGCTGATAACAAGCCAGAAGGTCCCACTCCTCTTTAGTCCGGAGGATGTGGCGCCTACAATTGCCAAAAGAGAATGTCAAATTTTGATTCAACTGACTACAGAACAGTTTTCCACTTTGTAATAGATCATTTGAAATGAGCTTTGGCCCAGAAAAGATAGCGGGGTTTCTGGATGATGTTCAGATATGGCTTCTTCTTTGTATGATGAAGCTTTACCTTGCATTTTTGGATGGCATGGCAAACTGTGTTTACAGACAGTGATTTTCGGAAGTACTTCTGAGCCCATGCAGAGATGTCCATCACAGAATCAGGCCTGTTTTTATTGCAGGCCATCTGAGGGCCCGAAGATCACAGACATCCAAGATTGCATTTTGGCCTTGTCTCTTGAGCTGCAGATTCTGGGAATCTTTTAATTATATTATGTGCTGTAGATGATGAGATATTTAAAGTCTTTGCAATTTTATGTTAAGGAACATTATTCTGACAATGTTGAACCTTTTTTTAGACACAGCCTTTCACAGGTTGGTGAACCTCTGTCTATCTTTACTTCTGAGACACTCTGACTCTCTCAGATGCTCTATTTATACCTGATCATGCTACTGACCCATTACCAATTAACGTAATTAGTTGCAAAATGTTCTTCCATTTCTTCCTTGTTATTACCACCTACTTTGCCAGCTTTTTGCTACCCTGTCCCAACTTTTTGAGACGTGTTGCTGCCATCAGTTTCATATTTTTACCGTTTAAATTTTCTATTGTGAATAAAATTTGGCCTTATGAGATTTGCACATCATTGCATTCTGTTTTTATGTAGATTTTACACAGCGTCCCAAATTTTTGGGAATTGCAGCTGTATATATACAGTATCTCACAAAAGTGAGTACACCCCTCACATTTTTGTGAATATTTTATTATATCTTTATTATATCTAAGATTGCCAAGACCCTGAAACTGAGCTGCAGCATGGTGGCCAAGGCCATACAGTGGTTTAACAGGACAGGTTCCACTCAGAACAGGCCTCATCATGGTTGACCAAAGAAGATGAGTGCACGTGCTCAGCATCATATGCAGAGGTTATCTTTGGGAAATAGACGCATGAGTGCTGCCAGCATTGCTTCAGAGGTTGAAGGGATGGGGGGTCAGCCTGTCAGCTTTCAGACCATACGCCGCACACTGCAAATTGGTCTGCAGGGCTGTCATCCCAGAAGGAAGCCTCTTCTAAAGATGATGCACAAGGAAGCCGCAAACAGTTTGCTGAAGACAAGCAGGCTAAGGACATGGATTACTGGAACAATGTCCTGTGGTCTGATGAGACCAAGATAAACATATTTGGTTCAGATGGTGTCAAGCGTGTGTGATGGCAACCAGGTGAGGAGTACAAAGACAAGTGTGTCTTGCCTATAGTCAAGCATGGTGGTGGGAGTGTCATGGTCTGGGGCTGTATGAGTTCTAGCGGCACTGGGGAGCTACAGATCATTGAGGGAACCATGAATGCCAACATGTACTGTGACATACTGAAGCAGAGCATGATCCCCCTCCCTTCAGAGACTGGGCCGCAGGGAAGTATTCCAACATGACAAGGACCCCAAACACACCTCCAAGATGACCACTGCCTTGCTAAAGAAGCTGAGGGTAAATGTGATTGACTGGCCAAGCATGTCTCCAGACCTAAACCCTATTGAGCATCTGTGGGGCATTCTCAGACGGAAGGTGGAGGAGCGCAAGGTCTCTAACATCCACCAGCTCCGTGATGTCGTCATGGAGGAGTGGAAGAGGACTCCAGTGGCAACCTGTGAAGTTCTGGTGAACTCCATGCCCAAGAGGGTTAAGATAGTGCTGGAAAATAATGGAGGCCACACAAAATATTGACACTTTGGGCCCAATTTGGACATTTTCACTTAGGGGTGTACTCACTTTTGTTGCCAGCGGTTTAGACATTAATGGCTGTGTTGAGTTATTTTGAGGGGACAGAAAATGTACACTGTTATACAAGCTGTACACTCACTACTTTACATTGTAGCAAAGTGTCATTTCTTCAGTGTTGTCACATGAAAAGATATAATAAAAAATTTACAAAAATGTGAGTTGTGTACTCACTTTTGTGAGATACTGTTAGTAGATAGATACTCTAAGATAGATACTGTAAGATAGATACACTCACCGGCCACTTTATTAGGCACACCTGTTCAATTGTTTGGTAACACAAATTGCTAATCAGCCAATCACGTGGCAGAAACTCAATGCATTTAGACATCTAGACGTGGTGAAGAAGACTTGCTAAAGTTAAAACCATGCATCATGGGGAATGGAGATTGTGGGTGCCAGACGGGCTGGTCTGAGTATTTCAAAAACTGCTGATCTCCTGGGATTTTCACGCACAACCATCTCTCGGGTTTATAGAAAATGGTCCTAAAAAGAGAAAATATCCAGTGAGCTGCAGTTGTGTGGAGGAAAATGCCTTGTTGATGTCAGATGTCAGAGGAGAATAGGCAGACTGGTTCGAGATGATAGAAAGGCAATGGTAACTCAAATAACCACTTGTTACAACCAAGGTATGCAGAATACCATCTTTGAATGCACAACACATCAAACCTTGAAGCAGATGGGCTACAGCAGCAAAAGACCACACCGGGTGCCACTCCTGTCAGCTAAGAACAGGAAACGGAGGCTACAATTCGGACAGGCTTACCAAAATTGGACAATAGAAGATTGGAAAAATGTTGCCTGATCCGATGAGTCTCAATTTCAGCTGCGACATTTAGATGGTGGGGTCAGGATTTGGCATAAACAACATGAAAGCATGGATCCATCCTGCCTTGCATCAATGGTTCAGGCTGGTGGTGGTGGTGTAATGGTGTGGGGGGATATTTTCTTGGCACACCTTGGTAATTATTATGTACCTGTTTAAAGTTATTTACTTGCCTGTTTCTCATAACCGCCTTACTCTGTTATAGAATGCAATGTTTGTGAGCTCCTAAACACCCCTGAAGAAAGCATTGAGCTCTTCCTGAAATGCTTTGGATATATTAGGAGCAGTGGCGTCACTACTGGGGGATGAGGGGGCGCCCCCCCTCCCATGGATGACACCCACAAGAGGGGTGACACCAGGCCCACATGTCCTAACAAGCAGGACATACTGCCAGGCACCGCTTCGCTTAGGATCGGCACCAGCATCAGGCAGCCGCTATTCAGTCTCACATTCCCAACCAACGTCCTCAGCTGATCCCCTCTCCTGATCCCGTAAAATGCCACTCAGTCCAGTGTCCTCCCCAGTCCTGGGGCCCCTCGAGTCACTTCCATTCATTTCTTTGCACGGAGCCCTCCAGTGCATACTTTTGCTGGACAAACAAACTTCCAACACATTGGTGCAGCCTATGAGAGCTGGCTCCATGGAGGACACCACAGGCTTGTCTCCCAGCCCTGTCCCTTTACAGATGCAGAGATCTTCCTCAGAGAGCCCATGGAGTGGAGATGCGGCCTCTAATGCTGATCATCCTCTCTGTACTTCTGGAGGGAGCCAAAGTGACAATAAACAAGTGCTTGGAGGGCAGCCAGCCGCAGCTCTCTATGCCTCATGAACTACAACAGCCAGGTGGACACAAGTGCCACAGCCAGACCATGCTGGGCAGAATCTACATCAACCTGACCCTGCACCATGGTCACGGTGAGTGAGACAATCCCATCTCCTCTGGGAACAGGGACCACCCCATCTCCTCTGGGACAGGGACCACCCCATCTCCTCTGAGGACAGAGACCACCCATCTCCTCTTGGGACAGGGACCACCCCATCTCCTCTTGGGACAGGGACCACCCCATCTCCTCTGGGACAGGGACCACCCCATCTCCTCTGAGGACAGAGACCACTCATCTCCTCTTGGGACAGGGACCACCCCATCTCCTCTTGGGACAGGGATCACCCCATCTCCTCTTGGGACAGGGACCACCCCATCTCCTCTGGGGACAGAAACCACCTCGTCTCCTCTGGGGACAGAAACCACCCCATGCACAGTGGTGTAGTGGGTAGCACTTTCGCCTAGCAGTAAGAAGGGTCACTGGTTCGAATCCCAACCACGACACTACCTGCCTGAAGTTTGCATGTTCTCCCTGTGCCTGTGTGGGTTTCCTCCGGGTACTCCGGTTTCCTCCCACACTCCAAAGACATGCTGGTAGGTTAATTGGATCCTGTCTAAATTGTCCCTAGTATGTATGAATGTGATTTAGGGACCTTAGATTGTAAGCTCCTTGAGGGTAGGGACTGATGTGAATGTACAATGTATATGTAAAAGCGCTGCATAAATTGACAGCGCTATATAAGTACCTGAAATAAAAAAATAAATAAATCTCCTCTGGGGACAGGGACCACCCCATATCCTCTTGGGACAGGGACCACCCCATCTCCCCCATACACCATTCCATACCCTATCCCATCTCCCCTGGGGACAGGGACTACCTCATCTCCCCTGGGGACAGGGGCCACCCCATCTTCACTTGGGACAGGGACCAACCCAGTTCCCCTGGGGACAGGGACCCCATGTACACTGATATCTGACTGTAATACACCCCCATCCATGACAGTGCATGGGTCGGTGTGCCAGGACTGACCGCATCATATACAGATGCTGGTTTAGGGTGCGCACCATGACCATGCACTGCTGGCCCAAAACTAGCCTGCCCAGTGTCCTGCAGGGCACTGTGGTAGGCTAGACAAGGGATAGCTTGATGCTCTATCCTGCCCAGTGTCTACTGCTCTGTACTGCTGTCACTCGCAGCGGCAGGACAGAGCACTGTGGCAGGCTGGGGGGGGGGGATTATATAATAAGGGGAGGTGACACCATGTTTTACCGCACCAGGTGACACCAACCCTAGTGACGCCACTGATTAGGAGAGTGTCACTCAGTTGTACATACCCTCATAAGTCAGCAGTTTTACTGCTGATGTTTTTTATTATTAATGTACCATATTTTTTTATTCATGGCTGCATAAATAAAAGTTTTATGTTTTATACAATACAAAATATCTTCTTTGACCCAAGGTAATATGCCTACATGAGGATGCACGCAACACCTGTGCATCCCTGTGTGGGTAAATACAGCTCTGCACGGGCGTACAGTATTAAACACCCTGTGCGAACAAGGCCTATACTCTTAGGTTTGGGAAAGCATACAATTCAGCGCTGGGTGTTCATGCAGCCAATCACCACTCCAGCACAATGTCACATGGAGGCAGGGGGATAGTCCGAAACCCCCTGTACCAATTCCCTTGCGCTTTCTTTGCTAATTAAAAAAGATACATGTCACAGTCCTGCGTATTTAGAATGTAAAACATTTTCGTCTTCTGTCTGTTTTCCTTCTTGGCGTCCAGCTTTGTTTTTCTTTGACGGCCTCAGTCTGATCCGTTTTATCTTGCTGGCAGCAGCTGTTATAATCACTTTTGTGGCAGCTGCCCTGAGTTTTGGCTGACAGGAGACAGAGCATTATGACAGTCGCTTCTATACCAGCAGCTGGGCAAAGCATGCATCAAGATATCTCATCTGACATTGCTGGCAAGGAGAAATAATCCCATGCACATATGTGTGCGCATACCATTTCTATAACTTTATTTACAAACACTTTACCGCCGGGCCTCTACTCTTTCTGCCTTGTAAAGTTGGTTGAACAGTTTATTTTGAAACCATGTTGACTAAAGTGAACTTTTCATCAAATAGGCAAATTCATTTTTAACTTTTTTAGCAGGCGATTGATTGCTTTGTACAACCTCTGTGTAGAGCTACCACCGAAGGAACCGCTTAGTAATTTGGGTTTTCTGTTCTGCGCCTTGACTCCAAGAACGACCTCAGCCCCTCTGACACACCTGGTTGGATAAAAGTCACTGCAAGCATCTATAAAGACACAATCATGTACACCTTTAACTTGGTGGTGAGCTAATATAAGGAAATAGACACAAGGCCATTTAGCGGTAAACTAAATGTATTGGTGCAGTTTAGAGTAGATGATGGTACAAGCATAAATGAGCACACAGCAGATAAATTCAAACACAGTCTGCTAGACAAGGTAATCACTATGCCAAGGTAGCTTGAATAGAGTTTTGTACCACTAGACTGTGAGCAACTCAACAAATTCAGCGACTGCAATGTGAGTTGCAATTTTATAACTAGTCTGGGGTGCACTCTAGAGGTGGTTGTACTATAGCCCAGGCCTCCTGCAGAACTATTCTTACCCCCACAAGCAATAGTAGAAGTCCTTGTAGGGCGGCTTATCTGGATGGAGAGTCCTATACCCTCCCCTCCTGCCGCCTTGCGTAGGGGCCTATCTTGCAGTTGGTGCATATAAGCATAGTCCCCATGGCTGTTTGCATGCAGTATTATAAGTTATTGGGTAAGTGCCTAGTCCTTTTACGTATAGTTTCCAATAAAGACAACAGGCTGTGGCCACTCAGCCCTCTCACCAGTTCAGTAATACAGCCACAGAAGTCGCACAGCATGTAAGGAGTGCTCTATTTACCCAGTGTTACAGCTCTAGCATCGGTGCAGCACTGGACTTCCTCCGGTAATGGCACAGTCTCAGTACCTGCGCTCTCCAATCTTCTCTTTCTTGTCTCCCAGCTGTAAGCCCAATGCCTCTGTCCAGCTACTGGCAAGTCTGGATGGGGAATGTGCTCACTCTAAACTCCCACAGCAGAAAGACTGTGCTATTCAAACGGCAGCCTGGGAAGATACCCCTCTTTTCTCCTCCCCTGTCCCGGCTGTATTTCATTGAGTAATATAAGTGCACAATAGCTCTCCCTTCTTGGACTTCAATTTCCACACTCCACTTGCGGCCAGCATCAATGTCTGTGGAGCACTGTTGACTCACCCGCTCCCCCTTCTGTTGGGAGGCAGCAGTGCACTGAAGTCCAGCTTGTCTGTTTGGTCACAGCTTAAGTGTGCTGCAGACAGTATTACAGCTTGCTCCTGCAGCCAAGTACCTGGCTACATCTGCATGTTAAAAAAAAAAAAACACTGATCACTTACCTCACCTGCTGAAGCTCTGGTTCCAACCCCGTGTAAGCTCCATGTTTGAGCTTACGCAAGGTTAATTTCTAGTAAGGTTCACCTGTTCAAATCCTGTTCTCCTGAAATAGCAAGACTAATGTGCAGTTTTACCTACAGTAGCCGCCATTCTCTTAAGGCTAGTATACCTACAAGTACTTTGATGGCATCCAGAACTTAAGGTTCAATGCTATATTCACACAACTCACCAGCAACCCTGGGAGAGAGTTCATGTGTCAGATGGCTTCAAGCTGCAAAGAAGGCTCAAAGCAGGTATCATATAGAGGAATAATTGGGATTGGTGACTGGCAGGATGCCAAGCTTGTAATGGATGGTCAGGACTGGCTAGCAGCAGGCAGAGGCAGCGTTCAGTATCCAAGCAAGGGTCAGGACAGACGGAGATTAGTGGCGTATCTTTTATCTAAAAGAGGGTAAAGACAAGGGGTCAACAACAGGAGAATTCAAACATGACAAGACTAGGCTTACAAGAACAACAAGGTAAGGCGATTACAGGAGGCATGTAGCAAACACTGTCACAAGCACAGAGCCCTAGGCTTTTGATGTTTATATAAAGCACCACAGTGCCACTAACTAATCAGGAGAAGAGGCTAGGCAGACCAAAGAGGGGAATGCCACCGTCAGACAATAGAATTAGAGGAGACATTGCCCAGCATCCAACACTCGGAGAGAGAGACCAAAGAGGTGGCCATGGGGAGAGGGAGAGTGCGTCAGACACTCCTAACATTACCTTCCCTCACATGACAGAGTTCCAGCCTGTTGAATATCCGCTTACATTCTGGGAACAAGGTTTGAAACTTACATGCTCCCTTTATACCCATTAGTAACAGATAAAGGCAAGGCCTCAAACAGGCGAACAGAGTGGCAAGGGATGGTGCTCTATCAAGGGAACCTTTCATGTTGCTCATTTATCATTCTTTTGAAAGAACCACCATCCTCACCAACACATGGTAGTTAAAAATGGTAGTATGGCACTAGTGGCAAATAGCTACATGGACTTCAAGGAGCAATGAAGGATGCATCAACAGGCAACCCAATGACCTCTATACAGGTGCTTAGCACTTGCCATGACAGCACCTCAAAGAACAAGTCCCTCCCTGGCTGGTTTTAAGAAGGAGCGTAGATGTGGAACAGCCAAAAAATATACTCTAATACAGTATAAAGAGTTTAACTCTTTCCTGGAAAACCTGTTTAACGTAAAACCCCATAATACAGGAGCCCACAGTTGATTTTAGTAGCTAGATTATTCTACTGTAAGAGGTATTGATTACCTGTACATATCTAGTAGTAGTTAGTGACATTCAACTGGACCTATCCTATAATGTTAAGATTGTTTCATAGCTTGTTTGAGCCATTTCTTAAATTGGATTAACTGCCAAGGGTATCATTCCAACATTACACAGATAGAACAAATAGCTCCCTATAGTACAAGCTACACATGAATCCTTTGGAAGCAATTAATCGTATGACAAGAAGGTCTCAGAAGGACTGATGTGTCATCATGGGAGCCACATCCCTTACCATCACCAGAAACAAAGTAAAAAAATATTACTTGGACTTAGAAGGTATCACAGACTACTGCCAATGTTACAGAATATGTTTAAACATTTCAAATTGTGGAATCAACATGAACAAAAGAGGCTGCAAACGATTGGTACAGAACTCCATATATCTTTAATTTGTAACAGTAAAATCACAACCTTTTAGAAAACAGTAGTAAACATATTTCAGGGGCCAAGGAATCCTCCTTCATCAGGGCTCAGAAGTGGTTGCTGGAGTTCCAAAGTGTAGTGTGCTCGAACCTCCTGGATATATATCTTCAATGTAAAAACCTAGGAGGCTGTGTGGAGCTTGATAGTTGAGTGGTGGTGTTCCAATTATCTGGCCAAGATCCAACAGACAAGAGCCATTATTAACTGGCTTTTTCAGAAAGCCAACCTTTAAAGTGGATGTAAACCTGATTTTTTTTTTTTTTATTGAAGACTTCTACCTGGTACAGTAGAGGATGTCAATTCATCTGTGCTCAGTCTTGCCACAGAGAGTTAATCCAGGTCTGAGCAATCCTATTGTGTTACTTGATAAGATAAAATGTGACACACAGATCAGTTTGGGTCGCCACATCCCCCACTGCTGTGACTGACATCTGATTTCATTATCTCATGAACGAGCAGAGAGCAGAGAGTGTGTTATGATTCCAGTTTTACATTGCTCCTCCTTTTGGGCATGCTGAAGTCATGTAGTGTCTAGGAGAGTGGAGGAATAGGAGAGTAGAAGAGTGTAGAGGTGGGAGGGGAGTCTTGTGACATCACGACTCTGCCCTCCGAGCTCCGGCAAAGGGACATTCCAGAGTTTTGCGGGGCTCCTACTGCTGAAGGGGGTGACATTTGCAAGGATACATGCAGGAGGCTTGCATGTATGTATACATTAATACTGTGCTATTAGTTTATACTGGGTGAGTGGTGAGTTTACATCCACTTTAAGTCTTGTGCCCCTATTGCATTATTTCTCTTGGTCAAATTGTTGATTTGTTAATTTGGTATAATAAGTTTGAAACATTATAACATATACTATAGCAGCTCTAAAATATTCCACTCTCCTACTCGCATCTTGCGAGTTGAAAATGAGGGTTGGCGAGCGTGGGCTGCCTGGGAGCGGGGGGGGAGGGCGAGCACCGCCGACATGCGAGGTTGAATGGGAGCCATTCTCCCAGCGATAGCGGAGGGGAAGAAAGGAAGAGAACAGGCGGCTGGATTATCAGAGAGTGGGGATCAATTATCGTGTGTTCCCCACACTCGCTGTCACACAGAGCCCCACCTCCTGGCCCCGGTACTTTGATAGACAGATCACCCGTTCAATCCTGGGACGTGTGACGTGTATCAAAGTACCTGGGCAAGAAGGCGAGGCTGTTTGTGACGGCAAGCGGCGGGAACACTCTGCAATTGAAATTAAAGCTCTTACAGCGATGTTCCTCAGCGCAGTGATGATCCGGCTGGCAATCCTCTCCTCTCTTCCCCTGCACTGGTAGACTGCATTGATGGACACAGGCAGGCTGCTTTGATGGACACAGGCAGGCTGCATTGATGGACACAGGTGAGGCTGCATTGATGGACACGGGTAGGCTGCATTGATGGACACGGGTAGGCTGCATTAATGGACACAGGTAGGCTGCATTGATGGACACAGGTAGGCTGCATTGATGGACACAGGTGAGGCTGCATTGATAGGCACAGCCAGGCTGCATTTATGGACACAGCTAGGCTGCATTGATGGACACAGGTAGGCTGCATTTATGGACACAGGTAGGCTGCATTGATGGACACAGGTGAGGCTGCATTGATGGACACAGGCTGGCTGCATTGATGGACACAGGTAGGCTGCATTGATGGACACAGGTGAGGCTGCATTGATGGACACAGGTAGGCTGCATTGATGGACACAGGCAGGCTGCATTGATGTAGTATAATCAGATATTTTGGTTTGATAAACCGCCCTTCAAATCAAAACACCTCCACCGCGCTCCCTATCCTCCACAGATAAAGTAAAAAGAAAAATAATGTGAATGTAGTGAACCTTGTGGTGAAGTCTCTCCACAATCAATGTGAAGCAACCCCTTTAAATTATGGTGCAACAACTAAATATTTGATCAAGGGTGCCTGTGACTATCACACTCCACACACTGATTATTATTTTTATTTATGTTGGGACTTATTGCACTTTATTATACAGATTGTACATGTGATGTCTCCATCTATGTAACACTGGAGACGTATAGTTAATTGTCTATGCGTGTGAGTGTTGAAATATATATCTAGAGGGTCACACCATCACTGTGTTAAGGACACTTGCACACTTATAGGGTTATGATATGTACGCTTATCATATATTGTTATAGATTTGTTCAGAGTGAGATCAGATAACTTTGAGTGTATAGAACACATATAGAGGGTCACACCATCACTGTGTTAAAGGCACTAGCACATTATATCTAAGCGCCTCTTATTTTTTCCTGGATGCCTGTGTGTGGAGTGTGATAGTCACAAGCACCCTTGATCAAATATTTAGAGGCTGCATTGATGGGCACAGGCAGGCTGCATTGATGGACACAGGTAGGCTGCATTGTTGGGCACAGGCAGGCTGCATTGATGAGCACAGGTAGGCTGCATTGATGTGCACAGGTGAGGCTGCATCGATGGACACAGGTGAGGCGGCATTGATGGACACAGGTGAGGCTGCATTGATGGACTCAGGTGAGGCTGCATTGATGGACACAGGTAGGCTGTATTGATAGACACAGGCAGTCTGCATTGATGGACACAGGCAGGCTGCATTGATGTAGTATAATCAGATATTTTGGTTTGATAAACCGCCCTTCAAATCAAAACACCTCCACCGCGCTCCCTATCCTCCACAGATAAAGTAAAAAGAAAAATAATGTGAATGTAGTGAACCTTGTGGTGAAGTCTCTCCACAATCAATGTGAAGCAACCCCTTTAAATTATGGTGCAACAACTAAATATTTGATCAAGGGTGCCTGTGACTATCACACTCCACACACTGATTATTATTTTTATTTATGTTGGGACTTATTGCACTTTATTATACAGATTGTACATGTGATGTCTCCATCTATGTAACACTGGAGACGTATAGTTAATTGTCTATGCGTGTGAGTGTTGAAATATATATCTAGAGGGTCACACCATCACTGTGTTAAGGACACTTGCACACTTATAGGGTTATGATATGTACGCTTATCATATATTGTTATAGATTTGTTCAGAGTGAGATCAGATAACTTTGAGTGTATAGAACACATATAGAGGGTCACACCATCACTGTGTTAAAGGCACTAGCACATTATATCTAAGCGCCTCTTATTTTTTCCTGGATGCCTGTGTGTGGAGTGTGATAGTCACAAGCACCCTTGATCAAATATTTAGAGGCTGCATTGATGGGCACAGGCAGGCTGCATTGATGGACACAGGTAGGCTGCATTGTTGGGCACAGGCAGGCTGCATTGATGAGCACAGGTAGGCTGCATTGATGTGCACAGGTGAGGCTGCATCGATGGACACAGGTGAGGCGGCATTGATGGACACAGGTGAGGCTGCATTGATGGACTCAGGTGAGGCTGCATTGATGGACACAGGTAGGCTGTATTGATAGACACAGGCAGTCTGCATTGATGGACACAGGTAGGCTGCATTAATGGGGACAGGTAGGCTGCATTGATGGACACAGGTAGGCTGCATTGGTGGACACAGGCAGGCTGCATTTATGGACACAGGCAGGATGCATTGTTGGGCACATTCAGGCGGCATGGAGGGACAGAGGTGAGGCTGCATTGGTAGGCACAGGTAGGCTGCATTGTTGGGCACAGGTGAAGCGGCATTGATGGACACAGGTAAGCTGCATTAATGAACACAGGTGAAGTGGCATTGATGAGCACAGGTAAGCTGCATTGTTGGGCACAGGTGAAACGGCATTGATGGACACAGGTAGGCTGCATTGTTGGGCACAGGTGAAGCGGCATTGATAGACACAAGTAGGCTGCATTGTTGGGCACAGGTGAAGCGGCATTGATGGACACAGGTAGGCTGCATTGTTGGGCACAGGTGAGGCTGCACTGACAGGCACTGATAAAGTTGTTGTTAATATTTATATTTATAACTTAATTCTTTATAAAACATTTTAGTGTCGTTTCATGAGATAATTTATGAGGGCGTGTTTAGGGTCGGAATTAGGGGGGGGCAGGGTAGGGGTTGGGTGGGGCAGCTGGTGGCAAGTAACCCTTGAGGCCTAGCTAGTAGCTCAGGACTTGAAATTTTGAGCCCTGTTCTATAGAGATGTCAGTAGTTTGTGGCATCTTCAATGATTTTATTGATTAACTGTAAAGATTTAGAGGAATGTTTTATCAGGTGGGATTATCACTGCTACGTACTACTTGTATAACTTACATAATGGAAAATCATTTGCTCCGTGTGTGTAATGATCATTCTCTGCTCTTGGCAATAATCGCAATGTTAGTAGTGCAATTAAACTGTTCTTGCACTTACTGTAAAAACACAATCTTAGCATACTATTAACAATAATGTCCTCCAGCAACAAAAAACTAGAACTAAGGAAAAGCATCTCTATATGTGGTACCCTTAGCAACCAATCAGCTGTCATTATTTGTCAACCTAAAACTAGAAAACTAACAGCTGGAATCTGATTGATCATTACAGTAGAGGAGGGAGGATCATTTGCAGAATATCAAAGTTTAAAGCATTCTACAAAAGGAAAAATGGAAATGTATGGGCTGAGCCTATGGCAGGGAGTGTCTGCTCAAAGACCCGCGTCCAAATCCTTAATTGCTTTTGAGCTAAAAATAGTTACTTTGGCAAGTACTGCGGAAATTCATTCAGCTAAATCAGAGAATTGAGCTAGAAACATGTTTCCAGTGATAATCCATTGAGCAGTACGGTACTACAATGTTAGTCTTCCATTGAAGGAGATCTGTGTGTTTAGTCTCTAATAGGACATGCTTTTTAAATGAGGAATTAAATACAGCTACAAGGCAGAGAGGGAAAAAAGTCAAAAAGGCAAAATTCATCATTTCGAAACAGTGTTTCCAGAAAGAATATTCTCTTGGATGTCTAATGCCCTGTACACACGACCGTTTTTCCCGTCGGAATAAACTCTGAAGGTTTTTACAATGGAGTTCCGACGGAATTCCGCTCAAGCTGTCTTGCATACACACGGTCACACCAAATTCCAACCGTCCAGAACGCGGTGACGTACAACACGTACGACAGGACTAGAAAACGATAGCCGGTAGCCAATAGCTTCCGTCTCATACTTGCTTCAGAGCATGCGTCGTTTTTGGTACATCGGAACAGCATACAGACGAGCAGTTTTCCCGATAGGAATTGGTTCCGTCAGAAAAATTTGGAACATGTTCTCTTTCTAGGTCCGTCAGAATTTTCGACTTAAAAAGTCAGAAGGGGCATACACACAATCGGAATATACGATGAAAAGCTCCCATCTGACTTTTTCTGTCGGACATTCCACTCATGTATACACGGCATCAGAATAACACACAGTATTATTGGTGTCCACTTTGATTGAGCTGTGATTGGTTAGTCTATGAGTGCCTTCACACCCCATGAGACACCATATTTATTTATTTCAGGTATTTATATAGCACCAACTATACAGTATATGCAATGCTTTACAAGGAGCTTACAATCTAGGGCAAATTTAGACAGGTGCCTGTTAACCTTCCAACATGTCTTTGCAGTACGGGAGAAATCTCACGCAAGCACAGGGAGAACGTGCAAACTCCATGCTAAGTACTAACCATTAAGTCATGGTGCTGCATTCGAGTGGACCAGTGTTTCGATATCAGAAGATATTTTAATGGGATACCAGATTCCGATTTTATTGGCTGGTGGCTTGCAAAGTTGTCTGCGGGGGTCTAAATGCCCATTTCCAACTAAAACATATTTTTTGGTTACATTAGAGTGGGGAAGGGTTATAACCTCTATTGCTGTCTATGTTCTGATCACCACTCAGAAAATGAGAAACCTTCCCCAATAAGTACACAGATGGCAATAAAAAAACTGACAGAGCATATCATCCTTCTAGATTTCACGTTAAAAGAGTATTTCATTACATTATGTGCCCTTGATGGTGAGATTGTGTTAACTGCATGTCTCTCTGGCCATGCAGGAAGTGAGGATTTTTTTTTCCTATAGACTATTACACTAATGTACCAATACAGTATAGTTATAAGCATGGGTTATTTGAGACCAGAAGGTTATTTCAAAGATTCCTCCATGTTGAAAAGGTTGAGAAAGGTAGATATTGACATAATATAAGCGAATGGCTTGTGGCCAGGGGGCTGTGTCATGTCATAGCAACAACTGCTTAAGGGCTAGAGTAACAAGGCATTATAGGAAAGAACGTGCAATGAGGTTCAGTAGCCTTGTCCTCCCAGAGCAGTGGTCTCCAAACGGTGGTGGTGGTGGGGGGGGGGCAGATGTGGCCACTTGCTCACCTTTATCTAGCCCTTGCGGGCAGTATTCATCTCACTGAGTTGAGACACTCTTCTATCCACTGACACCAACAATGGGGCATAATTCCCGCCACTGACATCAACAATGGGGCACTGTTCCTCCCCCTAGTACCAAAGATGGGATACTGTTTATTCCCACTGATGCTAGAAAAAATTCCTATTCACGCTGGCCGCAGTCCTGCCCCCCTAAATTCTGAGGGACAGTAAACTGGCCCTTTGTTTAGAAAGTTGGGAGACCCCTATCCTAGAGGATAGCTATGTGACTATAACAAGAGCTTCATGTTTCTAAAAGCAGATGTTAACCATTTTTTTTTATCTCTTTACATGGCTATGACTGTCTCTGCTCCTGCAAACACTGTAATGCATTTTTTTTAATAATACATGGGATATTGGCAGAATAATTTCTGACCATCATGATGATCTCTATCACTCATTTTCAATCAGGGTTCAGTGGAACTCTAGGGTACATTCAGAGGTTGTTAAGGTTTCCCTGAGCTGTTGAGGCTGATTGACCTCCCATCTGATGGTGCCTGCATATTTCTAGGGCCAATGCCATTTGGAAAAGCCAGCTGCAGGACACCAGTAATCTTTTTAGCTGTCTATAAGAAAGCCAGCACTGTAAGAAGGGCATTCTTATCTCTAGCAAACAATGTAACGGGTTTTGATTTTAGCAGGGGGTTCGCAAACACCCCAAACTATTTCAAGGATTCCATTAGGTGGATGTAAACCTGGAAAAAAAAAATTGAATAAGACTTCAACCTGGTAGAGTAGAGAATGCCAAGTCATATGTGCCTAGTCTTGCCATGAAGAGTTAATACAGCTCTGAGCAATCCTCTTGTCTTTTTTTACTGAGTTAGAAAACAACACATAGAGAAATCTGTGTCGCCACTTTCCCCACTGCTGTAACTGACATCTGCTTTCCTTATCTCATGCATTAGCATGAGAGCAGAGTGTGTCTACGGCACCGAGTGTATGACATGCGCAGGAGGGAGTTTATATGATGGGGCCATGCCTGAGCGCTCCTTCTGCTGTGTGCATGCTCTCCTTCACTCTGCAGGCGCGACGCTGCCTGGCCAAGGGTAGTGTAGATTGTGAACAAGCAAGCTACACTCTTGTGAAACGCGTCAACTGTAATCCCTGTCTGGTTTTTGACACTAAAGATTATAATCAAGCAAAGTTTGCAGCACTGGCGTGCGACCATTTAGTTTCTTTTCCAAGGGTAGTGTAGAGGTGGGCTGGGAGTCTGGGGACCTCACGACTCTACCCACCGGGCGCCAGACAATAGACCCGCCCAACAATTCCAGAGTTTTGCAGGGCTCCAAATGCAGAAGGGGTGACAATTTAAAGGTAGGGATACATGCAGGAGGCATGTATATACATATAGATCACTAGTATGCCATTACGTTGTAAATGATGAGCGTGGGTTTACATCCACTTTAAGGTAAACAGGTTTAGAAGGGCTGCTCTAAATTGTCACCTTCCCCCATTTCAACTTTCTGAGATGTTCACAGCACTTGTGAACAGGCCACATGCCCCAGAATGATTGCATTATATATTAGAGCTGCACGATTCTGGCCAAAATGAGAATCACGATTTTTTTTGCTTAGGATAAAAAGATCACGATTCTCGCAACGCAAAATCTTTCACATTATACAAAAAAAAATTGGGCTAACTTTACTGGCTAGTTTTTTTTTTTTTTTAATTCATTAAAGTATTTTTTTCCAAAAAAATTGCATTTGAAAGACTGCTGCGCAAATACAGTGTGACATAAAATATTGCAACAACCACCATTTTATTCTCTAGGGTCTCTGCTAAAAAAAAATATATATATATATATATATATATATATATATATATATATATATATATATAAAATGTTTGGGGGTTCTAAGTAATTTTCTAGCAAAAAATAAATGATTTTAACTTGAAACCAACAAATGTCAAAAAAAGATTTAGTCTTTAAGCGGTTAAACTTTCCTTTATTTTGACAAATGGTTACAATGTTTATATACGTTAGTTCCACTAAAGAATGTTGTGATTCTTGGCAGACTGCCCAGTTTTTCTCTTCCTTTCTTTTGACGGCTGTGGCTTCAGAAGAGCAGAGAGAATTCTTTGCATAGACAGAATCGTGAAACACTTTTGTCAAGATCGCAACAGGAAAAAATTGCGATAACGATTCTTGACAATTAATCACGCAGCTCTATTATATATTGGTATGTCAGCAATTAACAAGTTAATCCTATAATCTAGTTGGAAGACTTTATTTTTGGTCTGTTATTCCACACATTAAGATCCAACCCTAGCTGCTAAAATTGCTCAAATCTCTACATGGGAAATCAAAAAATACAAGGTTGAGGAATCATCCTCAGCATTCAGACTCTATAAAGAATGCAACAAGAAATGTAAAGGTGCAATAAGGACGGCTAAGATAGAACATGAAAGACACATAACGGAGGTGAGCAAAAAAAATCCCAAGAAATTTAAGTATGTAAACAGTAAAAAAGGGAGGAGAGACCATATTGGCCCCATAAAGAATGAGGAAGGACATCTGGTTAAAAAGGATGGGGAGATGGCGAAGGTATTGAATTTATTCTTCTCCTCAGTCTTCACAAGGGAATCAGGGGGCTTCAGTAACCGAAACTGCAGTGTTTATCCTCATGACAGATCACAGGAAGCACCTCCATGGTTAACAGAGGACAGAATTAAAATTAGACCTGGGAAACTTAACATTAATAAATCACCGGGACCAGATGGCTTTCACCCGAGTGTACTTAGGGAACTTAGTCAAGTAATTGCCAGACCATTGTTCCTAATTTTTACTGACAGTCTACTGACTGGAATGGTACCAGCTGATTGGAGAAAAGCCAATGTAGCACCAATATTTAAAAAGGGCCCAACATACATCCCTGGGAATTACAGACCAGTTAGCCTAACATCAACAGTATGTAAACTCTTGGACGGGATGATAAGGGACTATATACAAGATTTTAGTAATGAGAACGGTATCATTAGCAGTAATCAGCATGGATTCATGAAGAATCATTCTTGCTAAACCAATCTATTAACCTTCTATGAGGAGGTGAGTTGCCATCTAGATAAAGGAAGGCCCGTAGACGTGGTGTATCTGGATTTTGCAAAAGCATTTGACACAGTTCCCCATAAACGTTTATTGTACAAAATAAGGTCCGTTGGCATGGACCATAGGGTGAGTACATGGATTGAAAACTGGCTACAAGGGCGAGTTCAGAGGGTGGTGATTAATGGGGAGTACTCAGAATGGTCAGGGGTGGGTAGTGGGGTTCCCCAGGGTTCTGTCCTGGGACCAATCCTATTTAATTTGTTCAGGAGGATGGGATAAACAGTTCAATCTTTGTATTTGTGGACAATACTAAGCTAAGCAGGGCAATAACTTCTCCGCAGGATGTGGAAACCTTGCAAAAATATCTGAACAAATTAATGGGGTGGGCAACTACATGGCAAATGAGGTTCAATGTAGAAAAATGTAAAATAATGCATTTGGGTGGCAAAAATATGAATGCAGTCTATATACTGGGGGGACAACCTCTGGGGGAATCTAGGATGGAAAAGGACCTGGGGGTCCTAGTAGATGATAGGCTCAGCAATGGCATGCAATCCCAAGCTGCTGCTAACAAAGCAAACAGACTATTGGCATGTATTAAAAAGGGGATCAACCCCAGAGATAAAACGATAATTCTCTCGCTCTACAAGACTCTGGTCCAGCCGCACCTAGAGTATGCTGTCCAGTTCTGGGCACCAGTCCTCAGGAAGGATGTACTGGAAATAAGGCGAGTACAAATAAGGGCAACAAAGCTAAGGGTCTGGAGGATCTTAGTTATGAGGAAAGGTTGCGAGCACTGAACTTATTCTCTCTGGAGAAGAGATGCTTGAGAGGGGATATGATTTCAATATACAAATACTGTACTGGTGACCCCAAAATAGGCATAAAACTTTTTCGCAGAAGGGAGTTTAACAAGACTCGTGGCCACTCATTAAAATTAGTATAAAAGAGGTTTAACCTTAAACTACGTAGAGGGTTCTTTACTGTAAGAGCGGCAAGGATGGGGAATTCCCTTCCACAGGCGGTGGTCTCAGCGGGGAGCATCGATAGTTTCAAGAAACTATTAGATAATCACCTGAATGACCGCAACATACAGGGATATACAATGTAATACTGACATATAGTCACATAGGTTGGACTTGATGGACGTGTGTCTTTTTTTCAACCTCACCTACTATGTAATTATGTAAAGTATTCCAAAGGGTACTTCCTCTTTTTTATATGCAGTGACCATACCCTGATGTACTGACTACCTACTTTTCATCTTTTCCCCTCCTTTTCTGAACTATATTATAAATATTGTATGGCTTGCACTGTGTTATAGCTGGAATACACAGCAAGACTGGATTTTCTGTGGCGGGTTCAGGCCAAAGAAGAAATCAATGAAATGACGGAACTGAGGGAGCACAATGAAAACATGCTCAGAAACATTCTCCCAAGTCACGTGGCTCGCCACTTCCTGGAAAAGGACAGAGATAACGAGGTACGACCTTCCACAAAATGCAATGTAACTGACAATTCATTATTATTGGGGGAGGGCTTTGGTGAGTACCTGAAAAACTCCAGTAAGAGCAACTACATTCTAATAAAGTCAAATATGTCCCTTGCTGAACTTTTTAAAGTCCTTCAAATCAAAACCTGTTATGGATATATGGCCTATAGCAGGGGTCTTCAAACTACGGCCCTCCAGTTGTTCAGGAACTACAATTCCCATCATGCCTAGTCATGTCTGTGAATGTCAGAGTTTTACAAGGCCTCATGGGATGTGTAGTTCCGCAACAGCTGGAGAGCCGTAGTTTGAAGATTCCTGGCCTATATCTATAACAATTTCTTTATGTGAGCAGATCCTCCTCCCTTTCAGTATGTGACTGCTGAGGAAGAAAATCCCCTCTATTGACATTGGTAATGTTTAAAATAATTTAAGTTGTGGCTTCTGGGTGGTTGGACGTCACGAGTTCTCTAAACTGAACTGCATGCCTCTGACTTGTTTATTTTTATAACTCAACTCAAGGTGAGAAGCGGTTTACAGTTTCTGCAATCGCCATATACAGTGCTCAGCATAAATGAATACACCCTACCAGATTTATCAGAAAACCTTTACTTTCCTTTCAGAATCAACAATTTCGTTAGGACACTATACTACAAAATACTCCCAAAAATGCAGGCCAAGATTTGCACACACAAAAAAAAAGTATTTTTCCTAACAAATTCATGCAAGACCATGTAGCAAAAATGAATACACCACAATGAAAGTCTTAGGAGCAAAGCTAAATTTTAGACAACAAAATCCTAATTAACCGCTTGCCGCCCGCCGGCTGTCATATGACAGTGAGGCAGCGCGGCTCTCATTCTGGGAGGGCGTCATATGACGCCCTCACCTTCCCTACCCACCAGGGGGCGCACGCGCGCCGCCGCCGGCAATCGAGCGCGCCCGCCGTGTCACTGGGCTCCCGATGCGCGTGCCCGGCGGCCGCGATGTCCGCCGGGCACACGCGATTGCCCGGTAACACGGCAGGAAGTGGATCTGTGTGTATGTAAACACACAGATCCACGTCCTGTCAGAGAGGAGAGGAGACCGATCTGTGTTCTCAGTACAGAACAACCGATCAGTCTCCTCCCCTTGTGAGTCCCCTCCCCCTTCAGTTAGAAACATTCCCTAGGAACACAGTTAACCCCTCGATCACCCGCTAGTGTTAACCCCTTCCCTGCCAGTCACATTTATACAGTAATCAGTGCATTTTTATAGCACGGATCGCTGTATAAATGACAATGGTCCCAAAAATGTGTCAAAAGTGTCCGATGTGTCCGCCACAATATCGCAGTCACAATAAAAATCGCAGATCGCCGCCATGACTAGTAAAAAAAAAAATAAATAAAAATGCTATAAATCTATCCCCTATTTTGTAGACGCTATAACTTTTGTGCAAACCAATCAATATACGCTTATTGTGATTTTTTTTTACCATAAATATGTAGAAGAATAAGTATCGGCCTAAACTGAGGAGAAAATTTGTTTAAAAAAAAATAAAAAATGGATATTTATTATAACAAAAAGTAAAAAATATTGTGTTTTTTTCAAACTTGTCCCTCTTCTTTTGTTTATAGCGCAAAAAATAAAAAACGCACATGTGATCAAATACCACCAAAATAATGCTTTATTTGTGGGGAAAAAATAATAAAAATTTTGTTTGGGTACAGTGTTGTATGACTGTGCAATTGTGATTCAAAGTGTGACAGCGCTGAAAGCTGAAAAATGGCTTGGGCAGGAAGGGGGTTAAAATGCCTTGTATTGAGGTGGTTAACAAGAATTCAACTACAAGTGAGTCTGATTATTCATTAAACAGGTGTCCAGGAGACAGTTGAATATAAAAGGGCGTTACTTAACAAAGAAAACCCCTTTTCCCATTTCATGCTGTCAGCAATGGCACCACATGGAAGAGAAATGCCTGAGAGGCCTGAGAAAATCATTTCTTTACACAAGAAATAGTAGCGTGTGCCAGGCTTAAAGTGGTTTCCGGACGAAATTATACTTTTTAAATAAAAATACCCCTATAATACACAAGCTTAATGTATTCTAGTTAAGTTAGTCTGTAAACTAAAGTCTGTTTTGTTAGTTTATAGCAGTAGTTTGTTATTTTATAAACTTACAGCAGGCCGTGGCCATCTTAAGTGTGGGCATCTGAAGCCAGACTGTATTTCTTCCTGAATCTCATCCTTGCAGATCTCGCACATGCTCAGTGTAGCACAAGCAGTGTAATAGGTTTCAGGTCAGGTTTCCATAGCAATGGCAGTGTCAGAGGAAGTTGCCGCCCCTTTCCCAGAAGGCATTGCAAACAGGAAATGATGCGATGGGCCACGGCCAGGGAGGAGGAAGTGAAAAATGAATACAGCTGATATACAGTAGGTGCTGAGAAAAAAAATTAAAAAATATCCAATTCATTTACAGTGCACAGTTTAGTGAGGGATGCTGAAGAGTTGTAAAAGTGGGTGGAACTCCACTTTAAGAGTAAATCCATCAATAATTGTTGTCACCAAAACAAATGCTCCATTGGACAATTTCACCTCTATTCCTCGTGGCATTAATGTTTTTATGACATTGGTCACCAGGACGAATAGAGAGGGTGAATCTCCCCACCGAGGGCACAGAGATCAATACAATCTGGCAGAGTTTCTAACCCTACCATATTCTATCCAAAAAGTTTAAAAAAATTGGGGTTTGATAGCACTTTCAATAGTAACAGTTAATTTGCAAAACCATAAACTATAAAAGAACAGTTTTGGCACCTTAATCAAGGCTAATAAGGTTATCCAAAGCTAAAAAAAAGTTTTGGATTTATTTAAACCATGAAGGAAACCTGTAGCGGGGAGATGTGGAAGCTGCCATTATAAACCATTCCGTCTGAAAACACTAGTTGCTGCCTGTCATTCTAATCCAATGGCTTCAGTACTTGCATTTCAGATGTTCTGACTCGATGCTGACTGTCCTGATCGGTATGCTTGACCATGCCCAGTGTCTGCGTCTTAGGAAGTACTGAAGAAAATTGGATAAGATGCGCTGGATCTGGAAAAGTTCCTTAGTAGGATTCGTAGAGATGAGTTTTGCCTTGGAATAATTCAGTTATTCCAGCTACGCTTACATTTAGAAAAACCTGCTTGAAATCCAGAGGCCAAGCGTTGAATAAAACCCCACCATAACATATAGAGTCTAAGGCCTCTTTCACACGGACTGTCCGTTCAGGTCCGCCTGTCAGTTTTTTAGGCGGACCTGAACGGACACTCCATGGAGGTCTATGGAGCGTCGGATGTCAGCGGTGACATGTCCGCTGACATCCGACCCGCTCCGATCCGAAAAAGTGTAACGGAGGAAAACCCTACTTTTCCATCCGTTTTCGGATCGGATCGGGTGACGATGGACTCTACGGTCCGTCATCACCCGATCCCCCATAGGGTAGAGCGGCGCTCTGACAGGTCCGTCGCTGCACACTGTGCAGCGACGGACCTGTCATTTTCCTGCTCAGCGGGGATTGGCGGAGCGATCCCCGCTGAGCAAGCGGATGTTCACGGGGCGGATCAGTGATGTGAAAGAGCTTTATCACAAGAAACAATAAGCCAACGTGTTTTGTTGGTCAGGCCCTATTCATCAATCCTCAGAATACTAGGTATAGAGAAATATCAGGACTCAAGCTGGTAAACGTATTCTGAAAAAGTTTATTATGAATCATTGCTGGAAAGAATATTTCTGACAGCCAATAATAACTCCTTCTTTGTTGCTCTCAGCTAGCGTAAAGTGAAAATAAAGTCAAGTTTGAAGGGTTGGAAAAAACCTTGCCTTGTAATTTAACTTTTTCTATGTAGACTGCACAGTGCTTGGGCAGTACAGTGTACAGCTTGGCACAATCTTGACATACCAAGAATTGAGTCGGGCGCAGGCGATGATGTAACACATGCACGTGACCATCCAGTGGAAAAAGAGTAGTATCACGGAACCCATAAGAAGCAAAGGGGGGAAGATGTGGGCAAAAAGAGAAGGGAATTTAGCCTGGATTTGGGCACACTAGGAGGCAAATGTGGCATACTGTGCATATTTGCAAACTATGGCAAGAACTAATGTGACGGATTGCTTGGCACCCAGCCTGGGTGCCTCTGCCAAGATACCGCTTCCTCCACTCTGGAACCAGGAACCTGGTATTATAGCTGAGCATTGCACCCAAGAAATAGACGACACTTGCTTAGGTGCAAACTGGAACTGACTTTAGGATCCATGTTTTCCCTTAGTAAAAGCACCTCCCATACAGTACACAAACACTGGCTAGGACCACAGTTAACCCTTTGATCTCCCCTGATGTGAACCTCTTCCCTGCCAGTGTCATTAGTACAGTGACAATGCATATTTCTAGCACTGATCACTGTATTAGTGTCACTGGTTCCCAAAAAAGTGTCAAAAGTGTCAGTTTGTGTCAGGTTTGTCCACCGCAATATGGCAAGTCCGCTATAAGACGCTGATCGCCGCCATTACAAGTAAAAATAACATTTGCATAAAAAATATCCCATAGTTTGTAGACGCTTTAACGTTTGCGCAAACCAATCAATATACACTTATGCCGCGTACACACGAGCGAAATGTCCGATAGAATAAGTCAGCCGAAGTCTTTTCATCGTCTTTTCCGATCGTGTGTATGCCTCATCGGACTTTTTTTTTACGAAAATTCTAACGGACCTAGAAATGGAACATGTTCTAAAAATTTCCGACAGAACCAATTCCTATTGGGAAAACCGATCGTCTGTATGCTGTTCCGACGGACCAAAAACGACGCATGCTCTGAAGCAAGTACGAGATGGAAGCTATTGGCTACTGGCTATTGAATGTCCTTTTTCTAGTCCCGTCGTACGTGTTTTCCATCGCCTCGTTCTGGACGGTCGGACTTTGGTTTGACCGTTTGTAGGCAAGACCACTTGAATGGAATTCCGTCGAAGAAACCTTCAGAGTTTATTCTGATGGCAAAACCGGTCGTGTGTACACGGCTTTACTGGGATTTTTTTACCAAAAATATGTAGCAGAATACATATTGGCGTAAATAAATGAAGAAATTTGATTTTCTTTACATTTTTTTTATTGGATATGTTTTATAGCAGAAAGTAATTTTCAAAATTTTTGTTTTTGTTTATAGCGCAAAAAATAAAACCGCAGAGGTGATCAAATACCACCAAAAGAAAGCTCTATTTGTGAGGGGGAAAAAAGGACATACATTTTATTTGGGTGCAGCGTTGCACAACAGCACAGTTGTCAGCTAAAGTAACTCAGGCCTGGCCTGGTCAGGAAGGGGGGGTAAATCTTCCGGAGCTGAAGTGGTTAACAAAATATTTTCTGTTGCATTTAATAAAAATAAATAATAATAAAAATAAAAAAAAACAAAAAGAGCATTAGTATTTTGGAATTATGTAGGTGCAACCCCCAAGTAGATCCATCGTGGTGCTTTGCAACCTTATTTTATTTCGTTCAGCCCTGTGTTTCTTTTAAACTTGACATCCTTGACTTAAGGGCTGAAAAAGAGAGTCAAATCTTTTAGTCTGACACATGGTATGTTATGAACTGAATGTTGCAGTACGCCTGTGGCTTTAATTTACACCTCTGACTACAAGCGCTGTGTTTGTGTTCTTCTGTTTCAGGAGCTGTACTCTCAGTCCTACGATGCTGTAGGCGTTATGTTCGCTTCTATCCCTGGATTCGCAGATTTCTACTCCCAAACAGAAATGAATAACCAAGGCGTGGAATGCCTGCGCTTACTCAACGAGATCATCGCTGATTTTGACGAGGTAAATGTCACTGTCGGGAAAGGCAGATGGAAGGTCTCGGGAGTTCAGATGGTTGGAACGTGCCAACCACCCAAAAATATTGTTCTTTGTCACCCAACTCTTGGCTTGGTATTATTGTGTAATAACATGATTTGCAATACCAATGGGTGATAATCAGGGTGCAGATTTCCATTATTGGAGTAGGCACTCAACTTTTGGTAACCAAAATGACCATGATCAACGTACATTGAATATTTTTTTGCTGATTGGTTCATTTATTAGTGGTGTCAACTATGTTCAATTGTCCACCTTTGACAGCTAGCAGCTGACATTGTGTGAAGCTGCTAGCTGTCAAAGGGGGGCAATTGAACATAATTTCCTTTACACCTGGGCACTGAGCAGGGGACATTAACCACCTCCGGGCCTGGCCTTTTCTGGCACTTTGGCAACAATCGATATTTTTTACTAGAATATTACTTAGAACCCCCAAACATTATATTTTTTTTTTAAAGCAGAAGCCCTAGAGAATAAATAGATTTCACAATTTTTTTATGTCACAGGGTATTTGTTCAGCAGTTTTTCAAATGCAATTATTTGGGAACAAATACACTTTTTTGAATTTTAATGCAAAAAAAAACACAATACATAACCCCATTTTTTTGTAAACTATTAAAAATGTTGTTACTCTGAGTAAATAGATACCAAACATGTCACACTTTAAAATTGCGCACGCTCATGCAAAAGCGCCAAACGATATAAATTTTACTATCCATAGGCGAATCTTTAAAAGCCTTTACAGGTTACCACTTTAGATTTACAGAGAAGTTCTGGTGCTAAAATGATTGCCCGTGATCTGACGTTCATGGTGATACCTCACATGTGTGGGACGATCGCTGTTTGCATGCGTGCGCGACTGACACACGCGTTTGCCTTTGCATGCGAGGGGGGGCTAGGGGCCTTTAACATTTTTTTTTTTTTAATTATTCATTTATTGTATTTTTTCTTTTTTCTTTTTATTTATTTATTTTTTACACTGTTGCTTTAAATGTTTTCTTTTTTTTCTTTTTTCTTTTTTTTATCACTTTTAGTGCTGTCACAAGAAATGTATACTTCCTTGTGACAGCAATAGGCATGCGACAGGTACTCTTTATGGAGAGATCTAGGGTCTTATAGACCTCTGTCCTTAAAAGCATTCAAAACACCAAGATGGGTGTTTTTGAATGCTTTAGATTTTTTTTAAATGGTGTAGATTATTTTTGAATAAACCAGAAGTGATGTCATGTCATCGCTTCTGGTTTACTATTACAAACAGCTGATCAAAGCTGATCTTGGCTTTGCTTGGCTGTCTGGCCAGCCGGCAAACGCTTCGGCTGATCGCCCGGGTCTCCCAGTGGGACATCCTCTCCTTTCGCTTATAATAGCAATCGAGCAGCTCGTCAGCTCTAGCTGAAAGAAAAGTGAATTGGCTCTAAAAAATGATACCGGGATGATGCCTGCAACAGCTGGCTGTCAGAAACCATGAATCAGACTGAGACAGAAGTACAGTTAAGTCACACTTGTTTAATAATAGTAAAAAAAAGGTAAACAGAGTAAACGTAGTCAAAACATAGCAAGAGTTCAGGAACCGGAACGGATAGTCAGACAAGCCAAAACGTCAGGAAGCCAGAGATGAGCGTAGTAGAACAGCAAGCAGGATCTGGAGCCAGAAGGAATGTCAGCCAAGCAAGTCTTTAACAGGAACACAGGAGAGCGTCTCTAGAGATGTGACCAAGGCAAAGGCAGAGATCATCTGGACTGGACGGCTTAAGTAGGCAGGACTGACAAGCAGGATATCATCAACAGGTGAGTCACTGTGGAGAGAAAGGAGCTAGCAATTAGCCGACAATTGAGCAGCTAGCTTTGAGAAAGAAGGGCTGAGCCCAGCCCTGACACAGGCATCATCCCAGTATAACCGCCTAAAGTCCAGCGACGTACGGGTACGTCGCTGGCCAGGAAGTGGTTAAAGTGGAACCTCACCCTAAAAGAGAAGTTCCACTTTATGTCTACCTACCTCCCTCCTCTACCACCTTTTGGCATGTTTTTTTTTTTTTGGTGGGGTACCTAGTTTTTATCAGATACCAACTCCCACTTCCGCTGAAATCACATAGGTGATTCCACTGAAGTTCCACCCCCACCTGTGACCTTTTGGGACACGTCATAGGTCCTAGGAGGCTGTGTGACCTTTCACACAGAGCAGCACAGCTCACACATGTGCAGTGGGAAGCCAACTATGAAGCCACAAGGAGTCACAGCCGGCTTCACATAGTTAACACGTTGAGGGCTGGGGACCTGAAGAACAACAAAGAGCCAGCTCAGATGAGGACGGCACTGGATCCTTGGAAAGGTAAGTATACTTTTGTTAAGAGTCAGCGGCTACAGTATTTGTACCTGCTAACTTTTAATTGTTTTCAAAGAGATTGAAGAAACACTTGATTTCCCATTTTTGGGGCAGAAAGCAGTTAATAAAGACTGACACAGAAGACTGGAGAATAGGCAAACTTGGGTAAAAATTAGACACCATCCCCCATACCACATGATGCCCAACTTGGAAACCTTCACCCATCTTTGGACAAATGGTTGTTTGAAAGTGACAAGGTTGAATGTATAAGTCCAAAACAATATGAATGTGGGAATGGTGTTAGTTACTAATTGTACCAATGAAGGGTGTCATCCCTGGATAAAGTAACTTAAAGTAAAGTATATGTGATGGGACTATAAATACCCCCCCCCCCCCATGATCAAATATACACACAACAAAATATGTTTAAAAAATTCTACAAATCTTTATTCCATCAATTTAAAAACTCTTCACGTAAAAAGTGTATACAATTTATAATGGGATGCCAACTCTACCACTTGTCTTCCACATAAACAAGCAGAGGAATTGTAGCATGGAATTCCTCAGAGATCATTAAATGTAAGTCAACGAGTTTTACGAGGTAATCCGCTTCATCAGGACCTCAGATCTTGTATATAGAAATAGCTGGTCACTAGAACAATATTAAAAGAAATTACACATAAATTAGGTTTAATCTACATAATATGTCATAAAAGACAATAGCCTCACATTTATTTGCAACAATGAATATAAACCTCTATCCTTAAAAAGAGAGAGATAGAGGGAAAAAAACCCCACACAAACTCTGTATATACCTTCCAATGCATAAAAGATATTCTCTTACCAAACCCAGTTCTATAGACATATATACAGTATGTATTGGTGGGCCTATTCCCAGTACATATTTACTAGATATCTCCAACAGATCAAGAATGGTTGAATGTATTAGTGGTGAGGCCAGGGCTGGATTTCTGTCAAAGGAACTTGCTTCTGAAGCAACAGCTCTTTGCTAATGTCACCTCTTTTCCACAGTAACTAGTTTTAAGGGCAACTGAACCTTCAGTTTAAATTAGCTGAATTTAGGACAGGTGAATCAAAAGTTGTACAAAGTCTTACAGTTTTCTGTATAAAGCAGCCACGACCTAAGTGAAAAAGCTTCTCCCCGCCAGCATGCTGCAGAGAAGGACCCTTGCTCTCTGTGTGGAAGCAGTGGTCTCTTTGCAGTAGTCCTACATTCTACTTGCTGAGTCAGAGCTAAAGGTCTCCAGCAGTGGCGGCCCATGCATTGAGGGCGCACGGGCGCCGCCCCTCCTTTTCCTGCCGCCGCCTCCCTTTCCATGCGCCCGGCCCCTTTCAGGATGCCGGACACATGGATTCCTATGGCGGGGGTGGGAGGGGGTGTTTTTTTTTTTAAGCATTTGATTAGAGTCAGAGGCTCTAATCGGCTTCAAAAAAGGGTGGGCTTCAAAAAAGAGAGTGCGCCCTGATCCTACCTAATTGTGTGACCATAGCGAATGAATTTTCCTTATCTTCACACTACAGTGCCTCCCCGCCAATCAGGAGGCAGGTTGGTGAGACCTGTTTCCCAATTGGCTAAAGCGGCAGGCAAACCTATTGGATGCCTAATGGCGCTTTGGCAAGCGGAGGAAGCATGAGAGGAGCGGACACCTCCACCGCTGCTGCTGTCCGAGTGTGGAGGAGAGTGGAGACACAGAGCGAGGATGCTCTTCAGGTAAGGACGGGTGTTTTTTAATCCAAATGTTTTTTATCCCCAGCCTCCCCTGTATAGAGGGATTAAAGTGATCTGAAAGATGTCAAACCCTTAAATTGTTTTGCTAAGAGCATTGCACAGCTCGGATCACCATCTTGCTGGAGGGAGATGCTACTCTTTTCATCTCCCCGTCCATTGCAAACAAACAGCCAAGTTTAGACACAGGAGTATGATCTTCTGGAAGGAAGTGTACATGAATAGTGCTACAAAGTATACTATGGAGATATGTCAGAGCCGAGTTATGTAAACACCAGGCTGGGAGGGACGAAACTTGCTGGTTTCTGTCTCTTCTTTTCTGCAGCACAGAACTGTCAATTCACTTTGATATCTTCCTAGTCTGAATGTTTCGTTCTGAAATAGCCAAGTACATGATAGTATGGATACTTTTATGATTGAATTAGCTGATGGCTGCTAGTCTGCATTTTATTCATAGTTTCTTCATTTCCATTGATAATATGGGGATGTACAGATATTTTTGAGCATATTATTGAGCTTAGCATATTGAAGTTGTTTTACAGGCTTTTTTAATTTTTTTGCACACTATTAGGGACAGTTTAGGTGCATTATTCCATACAAGAGCGTTTTTAGGGCAGAATTTAGCATTTTTGGCCCCACAGACCTTTGTAGTGGGAGTGCCTGAAAAGCGAACGTAACACACGCTTTTGCACTTTATTTTCAGGCACATGCAATGAAGTCTACGGGGGCAAAAAAAGAAGCCAAATCTGCTTGAAAATAAGCTCCTGTACTTTTTTTAGGCAACAAGTGGCTGTGAGTGTGTACAGACACCATTTCAAATAATAGCGTTTTGCTGCTTTCGGGGCAACTTAGGCTTCATGTATACAGGACGTTTGAATACCTCTTCTGAACGCTGGAACTTGACAGCTAGTAACCGACATTTAAAAACGTCGGTTTTGCCACATTTATACGCTGCATTAGTGGCGTTCATGAGTGTTATTGTTTGGAAGCGTTTTTTTTTTTTTACAGATAACTGATAAACCTGATCAGTATACCCTCCCAAATGCCTACAATGCAGGAAAAAAATCTCTCTCTCCGGGGGCGGCCCATCCATTAGGGCGCACGGGCGCTGCCCTCTCTCTCCAGCCACCCCCTCTATGTGTAATGGATAGATTCATGCATTGCATGAATTTATTCATGGCCGCCACTCCCTATTCAGGCGACCGGCCCCTTTTAGGACACCAGGCGCCTGAATTACAGCGGCGGGGGTGATTTTTAAAGCACCTAATTAGAGCCATAGGCTCTAATAGGCTTTAAATAAGGTGAACTCGGAGGGCAGAGTATTGCACTCGGAGCCCACCCAGGTGTGTTAGAAAAGCAAATGAATATTTGCTTTTCTAACACTGAACCGCCTCTCCGCCAATCAGGTAGCGTGGGTCTGATACCCATCACCTGATTGGCTGAAAGGACAGGCTCTGTTATTGGACACCTAGCAGGAAGCAAGAAGAGACACACGGAGGACACAGCTCACCGCTGCCTGACCCGACACCAAGATTAATCAAGAAGGGTAAGTGCCGGTCAGACAGCGGGCGGGTGGGGATCACAGTGGCTGCATTTGATGGGGCACAGTGGTGGCATTTGATGGGCACAGTGGCTGCGTTTGATGGCACAGTGGCCGCAATTGATGCGCACAATGGCTGCAATTGATGGGCACAGTGGCTGCGTTTGATGGCACAGTGGCTGCAATTGATGGGCACAGTGACAGCATTTGATGGGCACAGTGGCTGCATTTGATGAACACAGTGGCTGCAATTGATGGGCACAGTGGCTGCATTTGATGAACACCGTGGCTGCAATTGATGGGCACAGTGGCTGCAATTGATGGGCACAGTGGCTGCATTTGATGGGCACAGTGGCTGCATTTGATGAACACAGTGGCTGCAATTGATGGGCACAGTGGCTGCATTTGATGAACACAGTGGCTGCATTTGATGGGCACAGTGGCTGCATTTGATGAACACAGTGGCTGCATTTGATGGGCACAGTGGCTGCATTTGATGAACACAGTGGCTGCATTTGATGGGCACAGTGGCTGCATTTGATGGGCACAGTGGCTGCTGGTGCAGTGGTTTGTACACTGCAATACACAGCCCTGGACAGGGTATCTATCATATCGCTTGCAAAGGCAAAGGAATTAGATCGTTTTTCTTGAAAAGGTGAACTTACCCTCTTCCCGACTATGCTATAGTGAAAAGACGGCTACAGCGCGGTCATGCAGTTCTGGGAGGGCATCCATGGACGTCCTCTTAGAACATGCCCCCTGGGACGCGCATCCAATGCACTCTGTGATTGCTGTGTCCTTTGGACGCAATTGATCACAGATTGGGGTAAAGGGCCAATCACAGCAGCCCATTACCATGTGATCAGCAGTGTCAAATCACAGCTGATCACAATTTAAACACCCTTTCCGGTTATCAACATTCCTTTCCTCACGTGCTGTCACATTGTGGGGAAAGGAGAGTCGGTAAGCAGCAAGTGTGATAAGGGACATTTACACTGATAATCAGGCCACTGATCATCAATGCAGTCCCAACAGTGCCAATCAGTGCTGCCTATCAGTGCCCATCAGTGCCTCCTCATCAGTGCCCATCAGCATTAATAGCCCAAAGCCCACCAACAGAGGCCCTTCAAGACGAACCATATTCTTTTAATGAATCACATCTATCCTCACTCATCCATGTCTTTATGGACCTTGCTTTGTGCACTGGTCCAAATCATTTGGTGGAGGGGTAATTATGGTGTGGGGTTGCTTTTCAGGGGTTGGGCTTGGCCCCTTAGTTCCAGTGAAGGGAACTCTTAAGGCGTCAGCATACCAAGACATTTCGGACAATTTCATGCTCCCAACTTTGTGGAAGGGGGGATGGCCCCTTCCTGTTCCAACATGACTGAGCACCATGCACAAAGCAAGGTTCATAAAGACATGGATGAGCGAGTGTGGGGTGTTGGAACTTGACTGGCCTGCACAGAGTCCTGACAGCAACCCGATAGAACACCTTTGGGATGATTTAGTGTGGAGACTGCAAGCTGGGCCTTCTCATCCAACATCAGTGCATCCCTCCGTCATACGCTGCCCTGCTCTCCTCTCTCCCCCCTCACCCCCTCCTTCCTGCCTATCAGCTTTGTCTCTGTTGTCTGCAGACCCCCCCCCCCCCCCCCGCTACTATTAAAAATAAAAGCCTACAATGGTCACTGCCAGCCCCTCTATTAGAGGCTGGCATACCACACTATGCAAGTCCTTTGTAAAAACGAGCAGTCTAAATACCTCTTTAGAGCTGTCTAAAGCCGGTCACGTGACTCACGGCCGCTTTACAGCTACGAGACTTTGCTTCTCCGGAGGAGACAAGCGGCCATGTGATCTCCCCGGCTGACGTCAGAGGGAGATCACGGCTTCTCCCGCCGTAGACATCAATCAGAGCTGTAAAGCGGCCGTGAGTCATGTGACCGGCCTGAAGACAGCTCAAATTCAGTATTTAGACTGCTCTTTTTTTAAAACTACTTACATAGTGTGCATTGCCAGTCTCTAATAGAGGGGCTGGCGTAGTCTTATATAAATGGGTTAACAAATCCTTGAAAGCTGTTTTAGCTGGAAAGGGTGGGCCAACTCAATATTGAACCCGACGGACTAAGACTGGGATGCCATTAAAGTTCATATGTGTGCAAAGGCAGATGTCCCAATACTTTTGACAATATAGCATAAGTATCAATGGTTTAGCTGTACAACCTGGTCCAGGACCTGAGCCTGCCTTTGTTTCGAAGTCAGAGTTCTGCATTCATTATTACTATTACTGTTATTATGACTAAGGCATTTATATAGAGACACCAATTTACATATTGTACATTCATATCAGACCCTACCCACAAAGAACTTACGATCTAAGATTCCTGTCTCACACACTTGCAAGGGCAATTTAGACAGTTGTTAGTTAACCTACCAGCATGTTTTTGGAGTGTGGGAGGAAACTGGAGGAAACCTACACAAGCACAGGAAGAACATGCAAGTGGCAAGCAGGTAGTGTCCTAACCAGGATTTGAACAAAGGACCCCAGTGCTGCACCTTCAATCCAGAGAATTCCCTCACAGAACTTTTTTTTTTTTTTTCAGCCACTAAATGTCCTCAGTCTGATGGCCAGCATCTTTCAGCCCACTTCCTCTGAACCCAGATCATCCTGGAGATGCCCCCAGCCTGTGCAATTCGTTTAGTTCCGAATTCATTTTTTAAACAAACTTTTACAAATCTGTTAATTTCCGGATTTTTCCATTTCCGAAATTTAGAATTTCCAAATTTCCGAAATTTAGAATTTCCAAATTTTCTAATTTCGGAATTTTCGAAAATTCGAAATTTCGGAAATTGAAAATTTCTGAAATTCGGATATTTGGAAATTCCAAAAATTTGGAAATTTGAAAATCCGAATTTTTGGTTTTCCGTATTCCGAATTTCTGATTTTTTCGAATTTCCGAATTTCCGAAAAAAAGCAAAAAAACGAATGAAACTAACACGAGCAAGTTTTTTGTCAGTGTACATGTCTAGTGACTGGACAGTGCAAAGAGAGGAAGCACAGCGATTAGATAATTTCTATGTTCCTCTGCTCACTCCTCTTATCAGCATGCTTCTTGTCTGCACATGAACTGATTGGCTCTTTGTGTTGCTTCTTCCTCACACTCCAGCCCTGCTGTAGGGGGCTACAAGAGGCTCATATCATGTCAAACTTACTGATGCATTTAAATAATACATTTCATAATGTGATAATGATTACAGAGTTGCATTAATTTGTGTCTTTTTATCTGCCTGGATTTCAACTTTAAAGGGATAAAACATGAAGAAAAAGTGCATGTATTGCAGAATGTATTGCATATGTGTGTTGTTTGTTTGTTTTTGGTTTTTTTTTGTTTTTATTATTTTATTTTGCCCTGGCATGCACTTTAATTTGTTTTTAATATCCACCTGAAGTTCAGCGGTAAACAGAATGGTACTTTTTTGGGGTGCTTCTATCAATGTGGTAATCTGTATCACATTTTCCTTTTAGTTGTTAGATGAAGAAAGATTCCAGGATATAGAGAAGATCAAAACCATTGGAAGTACATACATGGCTGTGTCTGGATTATCCCCAGAGAAACAGGTAAATAGACATTTCTTCTTACATCCTAAATCCCAACTCTAACCAAAACTGTTTTCAAGTTATCAACAGAGTGGGTCAAGTTTTAATTGCTGCCCTCATTGGGGAGATTTTCCCTCGCTTCCTGCCCTTTTCATACTGGGAAAGGAAACTGGAAGAGATGGGCGTCACCAGGACTTGAAGACACAGAGTGAAATAAATGGTCAGATGTTCTAAACCCAAAGAGATATCCTAATGCCATGTACACATGGGCGGACTTTTCGACCGGACTGGTCCGACGGACCGAATCCGGCGGACAATCCGACCGTGTGTGGGCTCCATCGGACCTGCAGCTGACTTTTTTGGTCGAAAATCTGACAAACTTTAGATTTTGAACATGTTTCAAATTTGTCCGACGGACTCGAGTCTGGTCGAAAAATCCGCTCGTCTGTATGCTAGTCCAACGGACAAAAACCCACGCTAGGGCAGCTATTGGCTACTGGCTATCAACTTCCTTATTTTAGTCCGGTCGTACGTCGTCACGTACGAATCCGTCGGACTTTGGTGTGATCATGTGTAGGCAAGTCCGTTCATTCGAAAGTCCGTAGGAACTCCGTCAAAAGTCCGTCGGACCAGTCCGGTCGAAAGGTCCGCCCGTGTGTACATGCCATTACACTTACTGGCCTGATGGCACCATGGGGTTGACTTCCTAAAGGCAAAAAGGTTGTTCACTTTGTTAGGGAAGTTGCACTTATCAAGGACGCTTTCTCCAGAGCTTGGTAAAGGAGGTGAAGCTCTGTTGAGTCCATCATCAAATCATATGCCAGCAAAAAATTTTTTTTTCAACCACTTCAGTACGAGACACTTTCACCACCTTCCTGCCCAGGCCAATTTACAACTCTCAGCGCTCTCACACTTTCAATGACAATTACTCAGTCATGCAACACTGTACCCAAATGAAATTTTTATACTTTTTTTTTTTTTTGAGGCAGCTAGAACTTTCCTTTGGTGGTATTTAATCACCATTGGGTTTTTTGTTTTTTGCGATATAAATGGAAAAAAAAATTGAAAAAAAGCAAATTTTTCTTATGCCGCGTACACACGAGCAGACTTTACGGCAGACTTTGCCCGGCGGACTTTTCGACGGACTTTATGACGGACTTTCTGAATGAACGGACTTGCCTACACACAATCCACCAAAGTCCGTTGAATTTGTACGTGATGACGTACACCGGACTAAAACAAGGAAGTTCATAGCCAGTAGCCAATAGCTGCCCTAGAGTGGCTTTTTGTCCATCGAACTAGCATACAGACGAGCGGACTTTTCGACCGGACTCGAGTCCGTCGGATAGATTTGAAACATGTTTCAAATCTAAGTCCGTCCAACTTTTGAGAAAACAAAGTCCGCTGGAGCCCACACACGATCGAATTGTTTGACGAAATTCCCTCCACCGGGCAAAGTCTGCCGCAAAGTCCGCTCGTGTGTACGCGGCATTAGTCTCCGTTATACAATTTTGCAAATAAATAATCTTTCTTCATTAATTTTGGCCAAATTGTATTCTGCTACATTTCTTTGGTAAAAAAAAAAAAAAACCCAAATCATGGTATATTATATAGTCTGTAAAAGTTATAGAGTCCACAAACTATGGTATATATTTGAACATTGATTAGTCCTGATGTACTGACTCATTTGTGGTATTTAGCAAGAGGCATTGTGAGTTTTTTAAAGTTGTCATTTTTTGTCACAACTTTTTGGAAAATGAAAAAATTAAATAAAAAATAATATGACTGGTGTGTGGGTGATCAAGGGCACTGACTGTTAACAGTATATAAATACAATTAAAAATAAATAATATATTTAAAAAAATATTAATTTTTAAACAATTTTGTTTTCTTTGTTTTTTACAATTTTTTTATACTGTGACCAAGTATAAAAAAAAACAGTGTCACTATGGTGACGCTGTACTGCTATGGGGAGATGATCAGGATTTTTTTTTGTACATGATTGCTTATAACAGTGATGACCACTGGTATAAACAATCATTTTTATGAATGGCGTGCATTCATGTGCCATTGTGTATAATTGTGATAGCTGTGATCGAGTACAGTTTTCACATGATACAGGTCCGCTGTGATTGGCTATCCCAATGGTACACAATGAATGGCTATGAATGAAAGTCATTGTGTACAACTGACACTGACTGTGATCTGTCACAGTGATCACATGGTACCAGTCCCGGCCAAGTACAATGATCTGTCTTCCGCTGTGTTTACACAGTGGATCACAGATTGTGCTGCTTACTACCAATGTAAGAAACATTCTTCCCACTGACCACCAATGAAGGAGCATTCTTCCTACTGACCACTAATGTAAGGAACATTCTCCCTACTGTTCAACAGAAAAGGAGCATTCTTCCCACTGACCACCAATTTAAGGAACATTGTTCCCACTGACCACCAGTGAAAGAGCATTCTTCCCACTGACAACTAATGTAAGGAGCATTCTTTCCACTGACCACCAATGAGGGAGCATTCTTCCCACTAACCACCAATATAAGGAACATTCTGATCACCATTGAAGGAGCATTCTTCCCACTGACCACTAATGTAAGGGCCATTCTTCCCAATGACCACCAATGAAAGAGCATTCTTCCCACTGACCACCAACGTAAGGAACATTCTTCCCACTGACCACCAATGTAAGGAACAATCTTTCCACTGACCACCAGTGAGGGAGCATTCTTCCCACTAACCACCAATTTAAGGAACATTTCTCCCACTGACCACCAATGAAGGAGCATTCTTCCCACTGACCACTAATGTAAGGATCATTCTCCCTACTGTTCAACAGCGAAGGAGCATTCTTCCCACTGACCACCAATTTAAGGAACATTGTTCCCACTGACCACCAATGAAAGAGCATTCTTCCCACTGACCACCAATGTAAGAAACATTCTTTCCACTGACCACCAATGAGGGAGCATTCTTCCCACCAACCACCAATATAAGGAACATTCTGACCACCATTGAAGGAGCATTCTTCCCACTGACCACTAATGTAAGGGCCATTCTTCCCAATGACCACCAATGAAAGAGCATTCTTCCCACTGACCACCAACGTAAGGAACATTCTTCCCACTGACCACCAACGTAAGGAACATTCTTCCAACTGACCACCAATGTAAGGAACAATCTTTCCACTGACCACCAGTGAGGGAGCATTCTTCCCACTAACCACCAATTTAAGGAACATTTCTCCCACTGACCACCAATGAAGGAGCATTCTTCCCAATGACCACCACTGAAGGAGCATTCTTCCCCCTGACCACCAATGTAAGGAACATTCTTCCCAATGACCACCAATGAAGGAGCATTCTTCCCACTGACCACCAATGAAGGAGCATTCTTCCCAATGACCACCAATGTAAGGAACATTCTTCCCACTGACCACCAATGAAGGATCATTCTTCCCAATGACCACCAATGAAGGAGCATTCTTCCCAATGACCACCAATGTAAGGAACATTCTTCCCACTGACCACCAATTAAGGAGCATTCTTCCCACTGACCACCAATGTAAGAAACTTTTTTCCCACTGACCACCAATGCTACCAGCACAAGTTGCCTGTCAAAAAAGTATACTCTGTGCACCCCTCTGAAACTGATTTTGCAAAGAAGAATTTTGTGGCTATGAAAGATTACAGCAGAAAGTTGCATTTTCCGCTCTTAGATCGGACTTTTTAAAAGTTCAAATTTTCTGACAGTTTCATTTTAGGTGCCCAGGCCAAGCTGAGTTCAGGGAACAAAAACATTATGTCTTGGTCGTATCCATGAAAACCAGATGGCCAATTGTTGCATTATCTTGTCCTGAGTGGCTGCCATTTTCTGAGCAGAGTGCTTACAAATAGGCGAAATGATGTCATTCCCCCACAAGAGGCACTTCTCCACTAATGCAATTTTGCAGCACTTAGCAAATAAACCATAATGTCTTGAAAATGTCACACAGGCTTTCAATAAGATGCTTTTGTGAGTTTCACTCTCCGTAGTTTGTACAATGTCTCTCTTTGTGCTCATCAGGCAGTCTTGAGACACTGATGTATGAAAACTAATGGCACAGCGGAGTTTGTTGCCCAAAACAAGCTGTTACCTTCATGAACTCCACTTTCCACAGATCAGACATATATTTTGCCTGATTTCTCAATCCATTTCAAACTAAGCAATTGCCCATTGAATCGGCCTTTTACCAGAATTGGACTTTGGTAGCAATACAACAATGTAACATGGACTTTGGTTGGTGTGGACACCAGTTACACTTTCTTCTGTTTCATTTTTCATCTCAGTTGTGACGACTTTTAGGTTGTAATGGCTTTAAAGGGCGCATTCAAACCATGGCTATTGAGCTGAACTGACCAAGGCATGTCTAATGCCACGTACACACGGTCGGACTTTTCATCTACAAAAGTCCGACGGACGCCGACGGACCAAATCCGGCAGACAATCCGATCGTGTGTGGGCTTCCTCGGACTTTCAGCGGACTTTTCCAGCCGCAAATCTGACGGACTTTAGATTTGAAACATGCTTCAAATCTTTACGTCGTAACTCCGCCAGACCCAGAAATCCGCTCGTCTGTATGCTAGTCCGACGGACAAAAACCCACGCTAGGGCAGCTATTGGCTACTGGCTATCAACTTCCTTATTTTAGTCCGGTGTACGTCATCACGTACGAATCCGTCGGACTTTTGTGTGATCGTATGTAGGCAAGTCCGTTCGTTAGAAAGTCCGCCGCAAGTCCGCCAAAACTCCGTCGAAAGTCTGTCGGACGGGCTGTCGGACTTTTGTAGCCGAAAAGTCCGACCGTGTGTACGCGGCATAAGACAAGCTGAATCCGACTGTTTCCACTAGGCCTGGTTTACACCAATGTGCTGCATTGATGCGTTGGGTAAAAATGGAACATACTGTATTTTGAGCCCCCCCAAAAAATTCCCTTGCAGTACCCCCCTTCCCCCCCCAGCACAACATTACTATATGCAGCACTCCACCAGGGTCCCTCCAGTTGTAAGGCTGGTCCTGGCAGCCTCCTTCTCAAATGCCGCGTACACACGAGCGGAATGTCCGACAGAAAAAGTCAGACAGGAGCTTTTCATCGTATATTCCGATCCTGTGTATGCCCCATCGGACTTTTTACATAAAAAATTCTGACAGACCTAGAAATGGAACATGTTCTAAATATTTCCGATGGAACCAATTCCTTTCGGGAAAACCGCTCATCTGTATGATGTTCCGACGGACCAAAAATGACGCATGCTCTGAAGCAAGTACGAGACGGAAGCTATTGGCTACTGGGTATTGAACTTCCTTTTTCTAGTCCCGTCGTACGTGTTGTACGTTACCGCGTTCTGGACGGTCGGACTCTGGTGTGACCGTGTGAAGGCAAGACAGCTTGAGCGGAATTCTGTCGGAACTCCGTTGGAAAAACCTTCAGAGTTTTTTCCGGGAAAACCGGTCGTGTGTACAGGGCAAAAGACGCTCATGGTCACACCCTCACACTCACTATGTACAATGCAGGGTTAATATCCCTGCATTGTACGTGATGACAACAAGGGACCACACATAGACCAGAGGAAAAGAGGGCAGCACCGGAGATGGTGGGAATAAGGTACGCAATACAACCTGTTCCTGTTAACCCTCGCCTGGCGCCCACTACAATGTAGTTAGAGATACACCAAAAGTTCGGCTGCCGAAACATATCACCACAATTTTGCGCTCATGGTGTGTTTTTTCATAGGTCATGTGACTCAAAAACCACATAAAAAATGTAACACGGGTGCGTTATTGATGCATGATTGATGCTCTTTCAATGCATTTCAAAGGGGAAGTGCGTTTTTGGTGAGTTTTTTTTTTTTTTTTAACTGGCCCAAAAATGCAGCAAGCAATGGAAGCGCAATGGACCAGTGTGAAGACATACAAAGAATTAAGACAAATATGACAAAAAATAAATACTGCGCTATCCGTGAAACGAAAAATTATAGAAACTCATATGAAAATATATTGAAAAAAACTCCGCTGCAACTTCATGTGAGACACACACAATACCATACAAAATTAAAATTCAAGTTGCGCTGATTGATGGTTAATAATCAAGAATAATACCTTAAATTATGACACATACACAAATTAATACATGTGTAACCTGTGAAAAAAAATGAATAAATACTTCTATATAATTGGTGAAAAAGTCACTAATTGATCCTTGATGGATAAAAAAACAAAAAAAGTCCATGTGTTGAAGATGGTCCATCCATGTGTTCTTCCACAGTGGCATGCGAACACAACACCTGTAAATGATCTCCTATTACGGGAGATCAGATGCGCTTGTGGCTTATTACCCCGCCTCGGGTCTCTGCACTGTGCACCAATACTCCCAGCGTCCTCAACAATGGATAGCCAAATACACACTTGTATTCAATAGGTCCCTATGGAAAGATAATAAAGGCTTGCATAGTGTAAATCCTTATTTAATTCGATTAAAAAGAACAAAATTGCACCTACAATTCAGTTGCATTAAAACAGCATTAGAAATCGAGCCGGCCGGCTCTTGATAGCATCCCATTACTTCTGGGACCTGCGTACACGTGGTGACGTCAGTACGTCGCTCCTCCCTATGCATGTTTCGTCACACCTGACGTCGTCCTGGGGCGCTTACAATGCATTTCAATGGGGAGGTGCATTTTTGGTGACTTTTTTTTTTTTTAACTGGCCAAAAATGCAGCAAGCAATGGAAGCGCAATGGACTAGTGTGAAGACATACATAGAATTAAGACAAATATAACAAAAAATAAATACTGCGCTATCTGTGAAACGAAAATTGATAGAAACTCATATGAAAATATATTGAAAAAAACTCCGCTGCAACTTCATGTGAGACACACACAATACCATACAAAATTAAAATTCAAGTTGCGCTGATTGATGGTTAATAATCAAGGATAATACCTTAAAGGATGACACGTACACAAATTAATACATGTGTAACCTGTGAAAAAAATGAATAAATACTCCTATATAATTGGTGAAAAAGTCACTAATTGATCCTTGACGGATAAAGAACCAAAAAAAGTCCATGTGTTGAAGATGGTACATCCATGTGTTCTTCCACAGTGGCATGCGAACACAACACCTTAGAAAAAGTGGAAAAAGAAATAGAATAGTGCCTCCACCTCCATACGCACTGCCTCTTACCAGCTGTAAATGTTCTCCTATTACGGGAGATCAGATGCGCTTGTGGCTTATTACCCCACCTCGGGTCTCTGTACTGTGCACCAATGCTCCCAGCGTCCTCAACAATGGATAGCCTCATACACACTTGTATTCAGTAGGTCCCCATAGAAAGATAATAAAGGCTTGCATAGTATAAATCCTTATTTAATTCGATTAAAAAGAACGAAATTGCACCTACAATTCAGTTGCATTAAAACAGCATTAGAAATCGAGCCAGCCAGCTCTTGATAGCATCCCATTGCTTCCGGGACCTGCGTACACGTGGTGACATCAGCAGGTTGCTCCTCCCTATGCATGTTTCGTCACACCTGACGTCGTCCTGGGGCGCTTACGATGCATTTCAATGGGGAGGTGCGTTTTTGGTGAGTTTATTTTTTTTTTTTAGCTTGCCAAAAATGCAGCAAGCAATGGAAGTGCAATAGACCAGTGTGACGACATACATAGAATTAAGGCCTGGTTCACACCTATCTTTTTTTGTGGTGCTTTTTGCAGAATTGCACTACAGTTCATTTAACATGGTTTCTTATGGGACATTTTTGGAAAGGGTCAGAGAGTTTTTTAAATGCAAATCGGTGCTTTTTTTGCATTGTTTTTGGTTCAATAGACTTCACTGGAGAAGCTGCATGAAAGCATGTAATGCTATTTTGCCTCGATTTTGCCGTGTTTTGTGTTTTTTAACCACTTCAGCTTCTGAAGGTTTTACCCAGTTATGACCAGGTCATTTTTTTGCGATACAGCACTCGCTTTAACTGACAATTGCGCGGTCATGCAATGCTGCATTGAAATAAAATTGATGTCCTTTTTTTCCCCACCAATACATTTTTCTTTTGGTGGTATTTGATCGCCTCTGCAATTTTTATTTTTTGCGCTATAAACAAAAAATGATCAACAATTTGGAAAAAAACAATATTTTTTACTTTCTGCTATAATACATATCCAAAAAAAATAAAAAAAAACAAATTTCTTTAGGCCAATATGTATTCTTCTATATATTTTTGGTAAAAAAAATCCCAATAAGTGTATATTGATTGGTTTGCGCAAAAGTTATAGAGTACAAAAACTATGGGATAGATCTAGGTACTTTTATTTCTTTATTTTACTGGTATGGCGGCAATCTGCGATTTTTAGCTGGATTGCGACATTGCGGCAGACAAATCTGACACTGAGTGACACTTTTTAGGGACCAGTGACACCAATAGAGTGATCAGCGCTAAAAATATGCTCTGATTACTGTATAAATGGCACTGGCAGGGAAGGGGTTAACACCAGGGCCGATCAAAGGGTTAAATGTTCCCTAGGGAGGTGCTTACTAACTGCGTGGGACAGTGTCACACTGAAGGAAAAGAGAGATCCGCGATTCAGCTTAGCTGAATAAAAAGATCTCCCTTTCCCTTCCTGACAGATCCGCCATTTGCCTTGTTTACACAGGCAGACAGCTGATCCATCTCTCCCGTGAACGATCGGCAGATTGCAGCAGCCATCATGGCTCTGGACCCGCTGATTGGCTCCCGCTGTGTCCAATTACAGCGGGGGCAGCGCGCGCGCCCCCTAAACCGCGTGCATGAAATCATGTACAGGTTGCCCTGCCACAGAAATGTATGTGAGGTTGTCCGGAAGTGGTCAATCTGCCCAACAGCAATTGGCCAAAAAAGAAAAAAAGCATTAAAACAATGCAAACTGCGGCAAAATCGTGGTAAAAAACTCAAAATGCACAGCAAAAAGCACCGCAGAAACGATCAAAAGCAAACTGCATAGGTGTGAACCGAGCCTCAAAAGGATGCATTTTTCTTGAGCTTTTCTTGCACTAAAGTTGCTGATAACGGTCGACAATAAATTCATATTCATTTAAATTCATGATATTAATTAAAAAGTTGAATATATTACAATTATAAATAAAAAATATATATATATATATTAAAAACTGTCAAGTTCGGTTTCAGCCAAGTGCATCCTGAATTTTGGGTTTCGACACTAACATTTCCATTCGGTGCACCTCTAAATGTGGGGGTCACTGGTTTGCCACAGATTCCTTTTCTCATATAAGTTCAATAGCAATGCGACACACAGCAACAATCACTCTTCTGGCTCAATGAACAGTCCAGGGCAAAGAACCAATCTTTCTCTGAGCACAAGAGTCACTAGACTGTTTGGAACTTTTCTGATAAAAACATTTCCTAATCAAACAAAAATTTTTTTTTTTGTTTTTGGAGCACTGTGGGCTCTTTCTATATTTTTTGCATCAATATATTTTTTGTGGCACGTTTGCACAAATGCTCAGCACCGTTGTGTTCCTCAGTATACATGCGGATGTTATGCTTTATTTACAGTATATTGATGGTTTGATTCATCACTTATATTTTTATTTACTGTTTGTTTTACTAGTATTTTGCACTGTATGATTAATGTTTACACAGGTATATGTTTACAGGGGGTTGTCTTAATTTATTTACTTCATTATGAGCATGTCATCACAGTGGTTTTGTTAGCACTGGTGGTGTACATACAGTTTACGTACCCCCCTATAGGGAGCGCCATTCACCCCATTCTTTATTCAATTCTTGAATGTGAAGGCTGCAATGGTTTTCTTTTTTAGGCTCTCTTTTTTTCTATTTTCATCAGGTTATCCAGCCTGTAAGTCTGTTGTTTTTCAAAAGAGCAAGCTCTCCTGCAGATGTGTCAGTTACAGAGATAGGACAAACCATTTATCACTGACAGGGATGCTTACAATGATCTGCATTTAATTTATTCATGTGAAACCTTTATCCCAAAATTAAAAAAAAAAAAGTTTGCAGTAGAAAGTATTAGCTGGAGTTCAGCTTCAATTTGTTAGTGTATTTAAATCTGCTAGTCCATCTAACCCCCACCCCCCTCCAATGTTGCTGTCCAAAGGAACCCCCTGTGCTCCTTGATCCAGAGTGGGGGCGCTCTAAATACAGGAGGTGTTTTACTGGCGAGATCACTAGGTGAAAACAGAGGGGAAAACCCCCCCCAAAAAAGAAAACTAATGCAACCACCACATCTAATGATTGGTAAGCTGCAATATATTACATTTTTGGTTTGGGGTTTAATACCGCTTTAAATAAGACAACGCTGTCTATAGCACAATATGCTCCAAATTCTACTGCAGGTATTTCAGGCAGTATTTGCTGTTTATCCAAACCAGACCTATATGGTCCCTGTACTGTGGGCAATCAGGCAGCAGCATCAGATAAAATCCAGGTCTCATCATATCACAGCGGTAGCAGCAGAATAATCCGCGGTGTGCAGGAATGGATGTGCTATCTCGGTGGGCTCAGGTGCTTTCCAGCAATTGGAAAAAAAGGGGGAGTCTGTTCTCTCCACAATAAACAACCTCCATAGCGCTCTGTCCTTCTAGCATGTAGACCGTTGATGCAAATGTAACAATCAAAAAGGAGTTCTTCACCAAGGAACAACAGATACAAGAGAGTCAGCTTCTTTGACTTTAGTGCTGTCCACAATGGACAACTATCATATCTTTGTAGCCAGTTGTATAAATATACAAATCAAGTAGATAATTCTTCAATAAAAAATCATCAGGTACACAATTTTTTAAGCCGGCCATAGATGGTTCAAATCTGTTTAGTTTCCTGCTGAACCAGTTGAGTTGCGAACCATGTATGGGCAGGCTGATTGTACCTAAAGTGATTGATCAACTTGGGTGCAACCAGCCTGCCCGATTTTAAATGCTATTGTCTCTCGCGGCTGCTAGTCGCTAGCAATAATCAACATTTTCTCCTGGTGGGGACGGCAGCATCTGACCCCCGCCTGCCTGGATAACACAGTGACTCGCTGGAAAGGATTCCCCTGTCAATACTGTCGCAGCAAAGAAATTCACTCCATCTATGACTGGCCTTAGTTTAGTGCTATGTACGAGGTCTGACACACAAAAAATAAAAAATGACTGTGCCCATACTCTTTTTATTTAAAGTGGATGTAAACCAGTGGTGGCTGAGTGTCCTTTCTTTTGGGAGGGTGGCAAACAGCAAACCCCCCCCCGGTAGGTCGGCGGCAGCAACTAGGAAGCCGGCGGGCAGCATGTCCGGCAGCTTTCTTCCTCCTCCTGTGGTGTGGATCACAGCGGCTTTTGCCGTGCATCCCCCTCCCTCCTCCTCCTAGGTTTCCAATAGGATTGCCTGACCTTTCAGCCAATCTAGAAACAGGTATCAGACCCGCGCTTCCTGATTGGCGGAGAGGCGATTTAGTGTTAGAAAAGCGAATATTCATTTGCTTTTTTAACACACCTGGGTGGGGTCTGAAGCGCAATGCTCTGCGCTCGGAGCCCACCCTATTTTGAAACCTATTAAAGCCTATGGTTCTAATCAGGTGCTTTAAAAAACACACCCCCGCCACTGTAATTCATGCGCCCGCCATCCTGAAAGGGGCTGGGCACATGAATAAGGGGCAGTCATAGATAGATTCGTGCTATGCATAAATCTATCCATTACTCATATAGGGGGTGGCATGGATAAAGGGGGGTGGCGCCCTTAATGGACGGGCCGCCCCTGATGTAAACCCTCACATATACCCAGTGAAGTGAACAGCCTCAGATGATACACAGAGATGAAACAAATCTCCCTACATAAGTTTTACATGTGATATAAAGTGCAGCGCTAAGATGTGCAAATAAAATGAAAATGCAAGAAAGTGAAATTAATTGAATAAAATCAGTCAAAGGTGTATATATGAATCATACAAACATGATACTGATAACAACATATTCATAAATCATAATGTCCATGTGGAAATAAACGTGAAAAAAACACAAAAATTTCCTGAGGACAATGGTGAGTGACTGAAGTGAAAAAACAGTTCAATGTACATTCAAACTTCTGCTGCTGGAAAGAAGTTCGATGTGCTTTTGTAAAGAAGACCACCGAGAGTGGAAATCGAACATCAGAAGTGTGGCCGCCACCAAACACAATGATCGGGTACTCTTACCAGATCAAACGGGCTACTAATGAGCAGCCAAATGCGCAGAGAGACCAGGGCAAATTGGATTCCACGGGAACCGGCATATAAAGGAACCAGCGTACACGGAACCACCACACACGACACCAACACAGAAGGACACACTCCAACTCAAATAATCCAAGGCTCAACCAAGCATATATAAATGGAGGAGGAAAAAACGCCAACATAGCATAAAATCCTTACTAAATTAATTTATTGAATAAGTAATAAACTTACATCAATTTGGATGGATACAGGCACTGTATATATGTGATCACAAATGAGGATAATAGGAAGTGTAATAACATGGAGCCAGCACACTACGTCCCAACTTTTTGTCCACTAAGACTTCATCCGGGGTACAGGCTGGCTCCCAATGCATCACGCCAATATATAACAATCAACTAAATTTGTTAACCGATGAAATTGTATGGGCCTGAACCAGCACTAGCCAAACCGGAACTTTTCCGTGAAAGGGAATTTAATAGGACACGCGGCAATTCACTAAAATTAAAAGGAAAAGCGGTTTAACCTTAAACTGCGTAGAGGGTTCTTTACTGTAATGCCCTGTGCACACGGTCGGACATTGATCGGACATTCCGACAACAAAATCCATGGATTTTTTCAGACGGATGTTGGCTCAAACTTGTCTTGCATACACACGGTCACACAAAGTTGTCGGAAAATCCGATCATTCTGAACGCGGTGACGTAAAACACGTACGTCTGGACTATGAACGGGGCAGTAGCCAATAGCTTTCATCTCTTTATTTATTCTGAGCATGCGTGGCACTTTGTGCGTCGGATTTGTGTACGATCGGAAATTCCGACAACGGATTTTGTTGTCGGAAAATTTTATAGCAAGCTCTCAAACTTTGTGTGTCGGAAAATCCGATGGAAAAAGTCCGATGGAGCCCACACACGGTCGGAATTTCCGACAACACGCTCCGATCGCACATTTTTCGTCGGAACTTCCGACCGTGTGTACCGCGTGTACAGGGCATTAGAGCGGTAAAGATGTGGAATTCCCTTCCACAGGCAGTGGTTTCAGCGGGGAGCATCGATAATTTCAAAAAACTATTAGATTAGAACCCGAACAACCACAACATACAGGGATATACAATGTAATACTGACACATAATCACACACATAGGTTGGACTTGTTGGACTTATGTCTTTTTTCAACCTCACCTACTATGTAACTATATGTACTATGTGCTAGGCATAACAGTCTGGGTCCCCTTGAAGCCAGGAGTGATGAAGTGCCACCAGCAAGGGTATGAGAGTTCACTTGTGATGGAATAACGCAGCTGTCCCTGAAGGCCACAGTGAAGGCCCTATCTTGCGGGTCTGTTGCACTTTGTTTTGATGCGCTTTCAGAAAGTGTACCAAACCTGCAGGATATAATAGAAGTCTAATAGAAGTCTATAGCTCAGTGCAGCTAACCCGTAAGAAAGCCGCAGGTGTACGCACTGCAGATCAGTAAGAAAGCAGCCTAATGCCGCATACACACGGTCTGACTTTTCGGCTACAAAAGCCCGACAGCCTGTCCGACAGACTTTCGACTGACTTTTGTCAGACTTTTGGCGGACTTGCGGCAGACTTTCTTACGTACGGACTTGCCTACATACGATCACACAAAAGTCCGACGGATTCGTACGTGATGACGTACACCGGACTAAAATAAGGAAGTTGATAGCCAGTAGCTAATAGCTGCCCTAGCGTGGGTTTTTGTCCGTCGGACTAGCACACAGACGAGCGGATTTCTGGGTCCGGCGGAGTTACGACGTAAAGATTTGAAGCATGTTCCAAATCTAAAGTCCGTCAGATTTGAGGCTGGAAAAGTCAGCTAAAAGTCCGCTGAAAGTCCGGGGAAGCCCACACACGATTGGATTGTCAGCCAGCTTTAGTCCGTCGGCGTCCATCGGACTTTTGTAGACGAAAAGTCCAACCGTGTGTACGCGGCATAATAACCCTTTTTCATAAGTGCTAATATGCCCAGTGCAAAAGTGCAGTGTATGTGATATTTAATACACTGGCCTTTTCCTCTTCCTGCTTTTGCTGGCATCTAGAAAGGTCCCAGGTGAAGTGCACTTGGTATCACTCTGTCTAGGACAGGTGCCAGTGCTACAGAGGAAGCATCAGCTTATTCAGCTCCTGCTCCCTCCCCGTCCTCCTGCTTCCTCTGCTCTGCTGGATGCACTCTGATGCTCTGGGGTGGCGAATTGGCAACCTGTTGCTTGTCAACCCACCATCCCAAAGCATGGGCATACAATTCCCTTGTTTGGGGTTGAGGGCCACATCAGAGGGCTCAGAGGGCCATATGTGGCCTGCAGTCCACAGATAGAGCACCCCTGGTTTATGGTATATAGTGCCCTGGCAAAGTGGACATCAGGTTAGGGTTTACATCTACTTAAAGCGGAAGTAAACCCATCCATAAAACAGTTTCATTTCCGGCATGTGCCAGAAATGTAACACCCCCATTAGTTGTGCTCTCAACCAAACTGTCAAACCATCCAATGTCTGGTGTCATAACTGATCACATGTGCAGCATCATGGCAGTTGTAGATTAAACAGCGGCAAAGATGGAAGCTTCCTTGGTTGAAAATGATAGGGGGGTTTATTTACACTTTAAAGTAACATTGTAGAGTTCACTAGAAGAGGACAATGTTCAGATCAGTGGAGTGAATATTACCTGGCTCAGAAAATCATTTGAGTGTTTTGGCAATTGTAAGGTTATATCTAGCAGGAGAAGACATTAAATGTCAGCATTAAAATGGTGTCAATACCACCCATGCGGCTGATAGATTGTACACTCTAAGCATGCATACAGAATGTTATTGAAGGTTAACAAAAAAAAAAAAAAACGCAAATAAAAGAAACTGCAGCCTAGCATGACTAATGTTTGTAATTTTGTATTATGCAGCAATGTGAAGACAAATGGGGTCATTTGTGTGCTGTGGCTGATTTCTCCATCGCGCTGAATGAAAGCATCCAAGAGATCAACAAGCATTCATTCAACAACTTCGAGCTACGCATCGGTAAGTGTAATAGGTAGATAAACCAAACAAACAAACAAGATAGATAGAGAGAGCGGCAAGGAAATATTCCTTACAGTGTTTTTTGTTGCCAATTCAGAATCTTTCAGCCATTGCATGCCGAGGAGGTAGTTGAGGTGTTGCACCTAAAGTAAGACTAAATTCTGCCGTTTATGGGGGACCTTTTCCTATACTGTGCAAGAATGCACAGCATACTTGCATATTATGGCGTACTTACCTGTCAGTGTACCCTCCTCCAGGAGTAAACTGGTTTAGGTGACAAACAGAAAATTCCTTCACTTTGGAGGGATTTTCAATCACTTCCTGTTTGGCCATGGGACAGGAAGTAAACGGAAATCTCCCCAGTGGAACACAGATAGCAAAAAAAAAATTAAATTGTATCAAATACTTAAAGTAATTTTCCTTTTCTGGTGCCAATCTATGGCAGCATACCTGTGATAGTGCTCCACCTCTAACCCAAGGGCGGATCCAGAGTCTAGTCTAGGGAGGGGCGCTAGCAGAAAATATTTTTTTTTTTGCGGGCAATTTATCAGGGAAATAGCTGGTGTTGGCGCTTCAATCATCACGGCACCATCTTGATATGGTGTCAGAATGATTTGAGCACATTATTTCTATTATTACATTGTTGTATAAAATGAAATGGTTCAACTCACCATAATGCAGAATCAGTGGGAGCCCTGAGTGTGTGTCACTTGCCACCGTCGCCTGCCACATGTTGCGGATTGTCACTTGCCACGTCACCTGCCACAAGTTGCGGACTGTCACTTGCCACGTCACCTGCCACATATTTCGGATTGTCACTTGCCACAAGTTGCAGATTGTCATTTGCCACGTCACCTGCCACATGTTGCAGATTGTCACTTGCCACGTCACCTGCCACAAGCTGCGGACTGTCACTTGTCACGTCACCTGCCACAAGCTGCGGACTGTCACTTGCCACGTCACCTACCACACGTTGCGGATTGTCACTTGCCACACGTTGCGGATTTTCAATTGCCACGTCACCTGCCAAACGTTGCGGATTGGTCTCTCACCCTCCTAGCCGCCCACGAAGCCGCCCACTCTCTCACCCGCCCCGCTGTCTGTCCGCGGAGCCGCCCGTTCTCTCACCCGCCCACTCACCCACAACTAATTTCTCGGGGCGCCCCCCCCCCCCTGGATCTGCCCCTGCTCTAACTACTCCCTCAGGACCAACGAATAGCATAAAAGAAAGACAGTTAACTCCCCCAGTATTCTCTGTAATAATCTACATACCGAGGGTGGGTTTGTATGCAGCCATGGCTTGACACCAGGAATGCAAAACTCCGGTATTTGATACAATTTTCCTGGCACCAACATGACATTATACCTGTGATAAATAACTAGCTGACAAGGTGGGTATATGCCAAAACAGAAAAATGTATTGTAAGGTGGAAACAGAGGCTCTGATAGCTTTCCTACCAAAATCTATCATAGACAAGATACCTGGATCCACTTTGCAATGCCTCAGAAAGGTATAATGTGATCACCTAGAGAAATTGTTCTTCAGGTGTAATTCTGCCCAGGCCATGATTTGCTCAACTTGCCCCCAAAGTGTGTTTCTGTGAGTGCACCCATTCTTTGAATGTAGGCAACTGCAACTGCTGCCCCATTATCCATCTACACTAGGACCTCCCCTCCATCCTGGTGGCATGGGCTGTAAGGGCCAAATGGGCTGCCCGTAACGCCAGGATATTAGAGAGACCATTCTCTTCTCCTAGAACCTCCATCATCCTTGAGCACTGATGCCCTCACAATGTGTCCTAGCCTCTCTCGCTGGCATCCATTGTAATTGTGGTCCAACTCAATGTCCCTCAGCCACCGTCAAAGATGCTTCCTCATGTAGGGTGCTACACTGATCATTTGCCTCAAGTAGTGCCTCAAGTAGTGGCCAAGAAAGTCTGTCTGGAATTGCCATCAGTGCCAGTGGGACCATTGGGATACCCGCTAACATACTGCTGACTTACAGGACCTTCCTGCGGTCTTGGTCAGGAAGGGGGGAGGTCACTGGGGGGAGGCATCAAGCTACCAGATAAGCAGTGGAGAAAGTGATAGGCCCGGCTCACCTTCAGGGAAAACATGCAAACTCCATGCAGACAATGTCCTGGTCAGGATTCAAACCAAAGACCCCAATGCTTTAAAGAAGAAGTGCTAACCACTGAGCCACTATGCTGCCCACTCCCTCTTCCGCCAGTTGTTGTTCTTGGTGAAGAGTTCAAGAGGGATCCTGCTTCGGAAGAGCTACAGTGAACTCTGAGGTGGCGCCTTTCACTACCTGCTTGAGGTGGGATGCTATCTGGAGGCTCTCCTGCTCTATGTCAATCGAAAATTTTGCCCAATCTATACAGATTAATTCCTTAGGCATAGGGGTTGTTCCACAGGCCTAGCAAACTTACCCCTCGACCAAAAGGCATGCTCGGGAGATGAGGAAGAGCTACGTCTCTTCCTGGACTTTTTTTCCGATGAAGAAGAGCTACGCCTCTTTCTGGACTTTTTTTCCGATGAAGAAGAGCTACGCCTCTTTCTGGACTTTTTTTCCGATGAAGAAGAGCTACGCCTCTTTCTGGACTTTTTTTCCTTGTGCGTGAATGGTGGCTGGAGAGATGGCTAGAAGCTTCAGAGGAAGGGCTGTCCTCATCCAAATACATATATCACATTGCAGATCTCTTATGCCCCGTACACACGGTCGGACTTTGTTCGGACATTCCGACAACAAAATCCTAGGATTATTTCCGACGGATGTTGGCTCAAACTTGTCTTGCATACACACGGTCACAAAAAGTTGTCGGAAAATCCGATCGTTCTGAACGCGGTGACGTAAAACACGTACGTCGGGACTATAAACGGGGCAGTGGCCAATAGCTTTCATCTCTTTATTTATTCTGAGCATGCGTGGCACTTTGTCCGTCGGATTTGTGTACACACGATCGGAATTTCCGACAACGGATTTTGTTGTCGGAAAATTTTATCTCCTGCTCTCCAACTTTGTGTGTCGGAAAATCCGATGGAAAATGTCTGATGGAGCCTACACACGGTCGGAATTTCCGACAACACGCTCCGATCGGACATTTTCCATCGGAAAATCCGACCGTGTGTACGGGGCATTAGATCTTTCAGTGCGTGTATGGCAGGGCTGAACAATCAAAGTAACCTGCATCAGAAGCACTGTTTTTTTGTTTTTTTTTACACTTACTAAAACTGTTGGTCCCTTACCTATTATACATATAAGGGTCTTGTGTTGGTGGTGACTGACTCCTGGCTCATTAGAATGAGGCAGCCAGACAGAAAGATAGTTGACAGAATAGGTAGAAAAGGATTAATGATATGAAGAGAAGCCAAAAACATAGACTGCAGCAACGTATAGAGTTTCCTGGACCAGCAAGACAGACAAGACCAGCAGCAGCAACTGTTCAGCAGGGAGAACTAAATTTTTCCTAGAACCAAACAGCCAACACTAACCACCTCCTAACCACTATTATTAACTCACCCTGTACCCACAGATTAAGGGCTCATTTTCCCCTGTCCAAAATTGTTGCCCGCATCTCCTGCACTCTACTTGGCAAGCAGCATGCCGTCATACCAGTACTGGCCTCCGGCCAGAAAGAACCAGTGCGTGTGTACACCCCAGAAGGTGGTGACAATGCTAGGATACCAAGCCAGGCCAAGACCGACACCAAGGGTAAAGAAGGGAAAAAACGGAAAGAGGAAAGCCAGCAACACAGCTCACTGTCGAAAACAAACCAGCAAATTCAGTATTTTAAATACCAAGACTGGAGGGAAAGAGTTAGCCTGGTTTACATATGCGAATTGGATGCAATTTGAACCATACCCAATTTGCATGACATGGGAACCAAAAGGCTTTTCTATTGAGCCGGTTCACATATGTGCAGGCCGGCCATACTTCGATTTAAAGAAAAAGTCCAGTACGATTTTCAGGTCAGTTCAGGTGTGATTTCCAATGTCATAAACTTTAACAATTCGCACCTGAATCACACCTGAACCGCTGAATGAAGTCGCAACAGATGAGGATTAAAATCACGATGTAAACCGACTCTGCACATATGTGAAGCCAGGCTTAAAGAGCTTCTGTGCACAGACTCACCTGTGTGAAATCAGGAGGAAAGCTACATAGCTTAGGAAAGCTGGCCACCCCATGCCCTAAAACTTTGCAGACATTTCTCATGGAAGCAGATTTCGTTACAATTGAGGAAACACTGCATTGCCCGAAGGGAACATCAGAAGGGGCTCCCAGGCTGTTTAGCAGATCAAGACCTGGGACTGAGTCTGGGAGAGGCTGAACCCAGGCGGAAAATTCTCTAGGCAGTATACTGGGGGCATTAACCATCTTTCTTTTATGCTATTGACTGGTTTCAAGGGAGTGGTTAAAGGCAGAGCTCTATCAAATGTATGCTGCCATGTTGGCGCCAATAAAAAAAATTGTCTTTAGTTCTCCTTTAAGATCCACTACTTGTATGCCTGACATTTTCTATTGGTCTCGATCCTTCTTGAAAATTAAGATAGTTATCACAAAAAAAAGAAATACTATGTAACAATAAGCAATCTTTATATAATAGTGCCAGGAGTCCTTAGTGAAGTTTTTCTTTAAAGTGGTTGTAAACTCTTACATATACCCAGTGAAGTGACTGGCCTCAGGGGAAACACAGAGATTAACCACTGCAGCCCTGGAAGGATTTGCCCCCTTCCTGACCAGGCCATTTTTTGCGATATGGCACTGCGTCGCTTTAACTGACAATTGCGCGGTCGTGCGATGTTATACCCAAACAAAATTTATGTCCTTTTTTCCCCACAAATAGAGCTTTCTTTTGGTGGTATTTAATCACCTCAGCGGTTTTTATTTTTTGCGTTATAAACAAAAAAAGAGCGACAATTTTTTTTGAAAAAAAAAACAATATTTTGTACTTTTTGCCACAATAAAAAAAAAAACAAAAAAAAAATTTTCTTCATCAGTTTAGGCCGATATGTATTCTACTACATATTTTTGGTTAAAAAAAAAATCTCAATAAGCGTAAATTGATTGGTTTGTGCAAAAGTTATAGCGTCTACAAAATAGGGGATAGATTTATGGCATTTTTATTTTTATAATTTTTTTACTAGTAATGGTAATGAGCTGTGATTTTTATCGACATTGCGGCGGACAAATCGGACACTTTTGACACTTTTTTGGGACCATTGACATTTATACAGCGATCAGAGCTAAAAATAACCACTGATTACTGTATAAATGTCACTGGCAGGGAAGGGGTTAACACTAGGGGGCGCTCAAGGGGTTAACTGTGTTCCCTTGGTGTGTTCTAACTGTGGGGGGAGGGGACTGACTAGGGGAGGAGACCAATCGGTGTGCCTATATACTAGGAACACACGATCTGTCTCTTCTCCCCTGACAAGACGTGGATCTGTGTGTTTACACACACAGATCCACGTTCCTGCTCTGTCACGAGCGGTCGTGGGTGCCCAGCGGGCATCGTGCCCGCAGGGCACGTGCATCGGCTTCGGGAACACGCCTTTCTGTACATGTGATTGTAAGAGGCTGATGCCAGGTTAGCTTTAGGTCCTTACAGTGATTGCAATTTAACCAGTTCCCGACCAGCCGCCGCAGTTATACTGCGGCAGGATTGCTCCCCTGGCCGAGCCGTGGTATCTGTACGTCGGCCCTTTAAGATGCTGTAGGAGGCGCGCGCGCGCCTGCTAGATCATCTTAAAGGAGCGACGTATACCTATGGCGATTTGCGCAGCCGTGCCAACCTGCCACAGTATAACTGCGGCGGCTGGTCGGCTAGCGGTTAAACAAATCATCTTACATAAGTTGTACCTGTTTATCTACAGCTGTCTTTCCCCTACATCCATTCTAAGTGCAGAATTTACACAGAACCTCTCAGCTCTGAAAAGAAGAGGGCGGAGATCTAGAGTGACATCAGTGGGGAGAGCTTTGAGAGCTGATTGGAGGAAAGCGACACACCCCCTTCACACTCACAGTCACGCAGGAACAGCTGAGGCTGTCAATCAGCTGGAGGTCCTTCCCCTGTCACCATTTTTCTCTAGGTGGCAGAAAAATTCATCAGAAATGATTTAAGCTGATAGCAGAGGAACGAGACAGCCGGCAGAAATGACACTTAGTGCTCTGGACTGAGACAAGTACACACTATAGAGCAGTGGTTCTCAGGGGTCGAATGACGATTTGCCAGGGGTCACCGAATCCTAGGTTGTTCCTGAAGCCCGCACTGCTCTCCCAGACTTTTCGCGGCTAGCCCAGCAGGACTGTCCCTGGAGCCTGTGGGCACCCAGCTGGGCTGTTCCTGGAGCCCGTGGCCGCCCACTCAGCCTCTTTGCAGCCACCCATTTAGTTCACGGCATGGCTGGGGGGGACAGAGACTAGAGGTCAGCTGACTGGTGAGGAATGTGAAGTGGGAGGGGCTAGAGGAGACCCTATCTTCTGATTTCGGCATAAGTGTCACTGCTGCGAGACACCACAGAGCTGGAGTCACAATGAAGCCGGTGACACAGTGAGTAACACTACCTTTGATTAGAGTTGCCATTAAAAGTCCCTACTACAGTTCTCAGATCAGCAGATGACCTTGATCAAGAGCACCTAAGTTGGCTGATCAGAATTGCCACTGATCCCACCCCCCACCAGCACTTCCACTCATCCCAACTCCCCCCCAGCACTGCCACTTATCCTAAATCCCTGCCAGCACTGCCACTCATCCCATTCCCCCCACTCCCCCACCAAGGAATAAAAATAGAGAATACATGGAAGGGAGAGGAAAAGAGGGGGAGGAACAAAGGAAATGGGAGAGAAAGAACAAGAAAGATGACTAGAGAGAGGAATGGGGCAAAAAAAAAAAGAAGAAATTAGGATAGAGAGAGATAAAAGGGAAAGAAAGGAGAACAAAGAGAAAGAGTGGTACATCCTAAAATGTACCAAAAGGGGGTTTTAATACTGTATGAGTGGAAGGGACTCGGGGAGCGCTAAATGTCCATGGGTTAGGGGCGCAAATGACTTGTCTTGCCTTGGGTACTGAAAACCCATGCTACGAAAATGTTACTGTTAGGGGTCCCCACAACTTGGGAAATTTTATCAAGGGGTCACAGCACTAGGAAGGTTGAGAACCACTGCTATAGAGGGATATGCTTTGTTCATATTTCATGTCTGAGGTTTACAATCACTATAAGCCTCTACGAGCCCATTTGGTATGCTGAAATGGTACCATATATCCCTAGTTCCATACATATTTACTGCTGTTAATCCCAGAAATTCAGCCTTCGCTAGGTGATTAAATTAAGCTTTTTTTTTTTTTTTTTGCCAGATGGTTGATTCATGCTTTAGCAAATACAGCTTCATGATTGGAAAATAAAAAGAACAAATTTAGATGTTATGGGGCTATTGGTTTTCCAGAGACTGGCGGAGATGCGTCTCGCATACTAACTGAACTATCAGTGAATCTTCGGGAAGGTCATAAGTCTGAATTAATGAGGTGTATACAAATGTAGCAAGTGTTCAGTGCGTTGTGATCGGGACCTTTACATTGTGACTCATACTGGTGTCAGTAAAATGCATCACACAGGCACTTTGTAAGAGGCTCACTGTTCTACAATAGATACATAAAGCAAGATAGCAAGTCTTGGCCTGGCTAAATAGGGACAATCTCTGCATTTACTGATTGCACCCTTTATAGGAGACATGAAAGCTGCCATTGCAAATAGCATTTTCAGAACTAGGTCAGCATGCTTGGCTCCTCTTTAAAGTGTTAATTGGAAAGTTACAGACTCTTTTGAAAAACAACCCCCTCAACCATGGATACTCACCTTGCCTGTGATCCCCTGATGCTCCATTTCTCCATAGGAGTTGAGAGTCTTGTGTGTCAGATGGCTTAGGAGCTTACTCAAGGTTAAAGCGGTAGTAAACCCCACTGTGTGATTTTTACCTACAGGCAGGGGCGGACTGACCATTCGGGCACTCGGGCACTGCCCGAGGGCCCCATGCCACTAAGGGGCCCCATCAGGGTTGCCAGCCTCAATAAAACCAGGGACAGTATGTAAAAATCTGTGTTTTTTTAAAAATCCCAAGATTATAGCTGCCCTGCCTCTCCAGTACCTTTTCAGTGTGTGTATGTGTATTCTGTGTGTGTATACTGTGTGGCCCCATAATCTATTGCCTGGGGGCCCCATAATCTCCTATTGCACGGGGGCCCCATAATCTCCTATTGCCCGGGGGCTCCACAATCTCCTATTGCCCGGGGGCCCCATAATCTTCTCCTATTGCCCGGGGGCCCCATAATCTCCTATTGCCCAGGGGCCCCATGAGTTGTAAGTCTGCCCCTGCCTACAGGTAAGATTTATTAAAATGAATATCTCCTAAAGGTGCCCCGTTTAGGACAGAGGTGTCAAACTTAATTTCTTTGTGGCCCGCATCAGTATTAGGTTGCTCTCTAAGGGCCAGTTGTATCGGTAAGACTAGATGTCCAGAGCACCCCCCTTTACATCAGATGTCAAGAGTGCCACCGCCACCCCCTATCCATGTGTCTGGCCCCTTTCAGGACTCCGGGCGCATGCATTTCAATGGTGTGGGTGTTTCCTTGAAGCACCTTGGGGTGGGGGTTTTCTTGAAGCACCTGAACAGAGCCAGAGACTCTAATAGGCTTCAAAATAGGGTGGGCTCAGGGAGCAGAGCATTGCGCTACGAGCCCACCCAGGTCTGTGACACTAGCAAATAAATATTCGCTATTCTTCCTCATTCTCCTCCCAGTCCATTAGGAAAGCCCCTATTGGCCAGAGGGTCTTAGAACTCCCTGGCCAATCGTGCCTCAGGACACACTTCCTGTGTCTATTTGTCAGGAAGGAGAATGTATCCTGTATGTCCACTGGTGCGGCCTGGCTCTTCCTTCTCCCTGCATCCATGTCTCCCTGCTTCCTCAAGGTAAGGCAGCCTTTCAGGTGACCATGATCGCCGCCATCTGTGTCTCACGTGGGGGGGTTTGCTGTTTTGGATGACCCGCCATCTGTCTCCCGCGGAGGGGGGTTTACATGATCACTGCTGTCTGTGTCTCCCACGGGGGGGTTGCTGTTTTGGATGACCCGCCGTCCATCTCCCGCGGGGGGGTTTGTTAGGGTTGGTTGTGTGCCCCCCCAAAATAGTAAGTACCAGCCGCCACTGCCCTCAACCATCAAAAGTCAAGAGTCCTCCCACCCTCCATTGCATCGCAGTGCACCCCCCTTATCTTGTGATGCAGCCAGGGCGGAGCTGGGAAGCAGGAAGTGCAGGGTATGGAGGAGGACCAGAGGCGAGCTGGAGTCTGCTGAATACGGAGATGAGGGGGTTCTGCCGCTGCATGTAGAAGCGCAGGATCTGGTGGAGGAGTTCTGTTTTCTCCTCCTCTATGATGCCAACTGTTGAGATGGGGCAGAGACAAGGGGGGTGCCGCAGCTGAAGGAGGGCTGCGAGGGCCACATGAAATGGCCTGGCAGGCTGAACTTGGCCCATGGCCATTGTGTTTAGGAGATATTTGCTTGCCTGGCAGCCGGTGGTGTCACCAGCGTATGCGTTCTTAAGGAACGGCGTACTCGTGCCATTACTTCAGAGCTCTCTGCAGCGGCTGTCACGGGAGTGACGTGGTCGCAGCATTGCCAATCAAACAGCAGGAGCCTGCAAACCCAGAAGGAAGATCGGGTGAGGATATAAGCCCCATCAGTGGTGACAGCGCACCGCTGGAGGGCTTAGTTTCAAGGTAAGTCTTTCATAATGTGGTAGTATGTGATGGATACTAGCACATTATGATACAACCTTGCAGTAGGAATTTTTTTTGTTTGTTTTCAGAAGTTTACTACCGCTTTAATGACATCCCTCTCTACTGTACAGTGTTCATGTCTGGTGCCAGGTATTTCCTGAGGACTCCAAAGGAGAGGCTGACAAGACAAAGTAGACTCAATGGCTGGCAAGCTGTACTTCCACTATTATATATGTCTTTCTTCTAAGGAAGTGATCTCCAAACTGCGGCCCGGGGGCCAAATGTGGCCCTTCACTTGCCTTTATCTGGCCCTTGAGGCACTATTTTACCAACTGACACCAATAATGGAGCACTATTCTTCTCATTGATATCGCCAATGGGGAACTATCCCTCCCATTAAAACCAATGAAGGGGCATTGACACTGGGGCTATTTCGACTTCCACTGCCCACAGTCCAGCCCCCCTAATGTCTGAAGGACAGTAAATTGTCCCTTTGCTTAGAAAGTTTGGAGACCCCCTCCTCTAAGGGAAAATAGTTGAGAAAGGCGGATGTATAGTATACCTCTTTGCTTCTCCCCTTGACAGCCAAAAGTTGAAGTTTAGTTAAGTTAAAATGTGTAAATCCAGCGTAAAGGTATTTTTTTCAAAGCAAATTTTACCTAATCATTGTACATGATACAATTAGAGGTCAATTTGCCAAAATTGTTACTTTTGCATAAAATAAAATTTTGCTCTTCCTCAATTGTAAGAGTTTGTATTATTTTGCCAAAATTTTGATTTCTTTCACTTTTTTTTTTAAAATTTCAGGAATAAGTCATGGATCGGTTGTTGCTGGCGTCATCGGAGCAAAAAAGCCCCAGTACGACATCTGGGGGAAAACCGTCAACCTGGCTAGCAGGATGGACAGCACGGGCGTCAGCGGCAGAATACAAGTGCCTGAAGAAACGTATCACGTCTTGAAGGACCGCGGCTTTGCGTTCGAGTACCGGGGAGAGATCTATGTCAAAGGCATAAGCGAGCAAGAAGGAAAAATCAAAACTTATTTTCTTCTAGGAAGAGTACAGCCAAATCCGTTAATATCACAGCCAAAAATAATCACCGGACAATACTCCCTAGCTGCTGTCGTACTAGGACTTGTCCAGTCTCTTAACCGGCAGAAACAGAAACAGATCCTTAATGAAAATAACAATTCCGCCATCATGAAGGGACATTATAACCGGCGGACACTATTGGCCTCCAGTGGTTCGGAGGCTGTTACGCAAACAGATGGAGCCGATAAACCCGAATTGCCATAAAACATCATCTTTTTTTTTTCCTTTGAGTTCATTTTTTGTATTTCTTTTATATATAAATACACAAATAAAGACTTATAATTTTTTTACAAAAAGTTTGTGTTTTTTTTTTCCTATTTTTATCATAAACTCATTTAAAATGTGTAAAAAAAAAAATGGTGGACATAACACAGCAAAGCCAGGTTGTGATGCATGGCACTACTTTAGAATTCTCAACAGTTTTTTTTTTTTATAACAGGAGAGGGTTGTTGACTGCTTGAAAACCCCATAACCTGTGGGACCAGGGTTTCCTTTTTTTTCTTCTAAAGCACTGCTTCTCCTTTTTTCTGTCGCATTAATCTTGAAAAGTATGCAACATCTCAAGGTATCCCAGTCTAAAATTTAAAAAAATGTACATGCTACTTATCAGTGGGAAACCTGAGCCTGGGACGATGCACACAACTGCCAATTGACTTTATGAAATTAACAGTCCCCTCTATATCAGAACTTCAATTCAAATCAGAGGTTCCCCCATCACATCAGAGGATCCCCCATCACATCTGAGGCCCCCCATCACATCAGAGGTTCACCCATCACATTAGATGCCTCCATCTCATAAGAGTCCTCCCTTCACACCAGAGGTTAATCCATTACATGAGATGCACACCATCACAGGAGAGTCCTCCTTTCACATCAGAGGTTTCCCCATCACATCAGAGGTTTTCCCAACCCAATGAGATGCCCCCCATCCCACCAGAGTCCTCCAATCACATCAGAGCTTCCCCCATCACGTGAGATGCCCCCATCACATCAGAGTCCTCCCTTCACATAGGAGGTTCCCCCATCACATTAGACCCCCATCACATCAGTGGTTCCCCCCATCAATTCGGAGCCTCCCATCACATCAGAAACTCTCCATCACATTGGACCCCCCATCAAATCAGAGGCCCCCCATCACATCAGGGGCCTCTCATCACATTAGCGTGCCTCCTTCATGTCAGTCACCCCTTCATATCTGAACCCCCCCATCACAATCCATCACAGTCCCTTCATCAGCATCGGTTTTGCTAATAACACAGCCCCCCTCACAAAACCTTGCTTTACATCAGAGCCCAACCTTTTGGCTGCAACAGCACGGCGGAGTGGGGAGGTGGAGGAGGTCTGGAGGAGGCAGAGTTCTATCTTCTCCTGCATGTTGGGGGTGGCTCTGCATGCTGACTGCACTGAAATCAGAGCTGTGCACTGCCACGGTGCGGGAAAGCCTGCTATCATCACCATAGCAATGAATGACACCATGCATCCTGCCCCTAAAGTGTCACTGGTTGTTATGATGCTGGTGGCCAGCCTGCTTGCAACATGGCAACTCATGACGCTGATCCATTACAAACGGGGTCCTGTGCTTGTGGCGCCTTGGAGGAACCCAGATGGTACCCTGATTGAGAATCACTGTTCTAAAGTGTAGATTTCCATGAGTTACATAGTAGGCGAGGCTGAAAAAAAGATACAAGTCCATCAACTCCAACCTATATGTGTGATTATATGTCAGTATTACATTGTATATCCCTTTATGTTGTTGTGGTCGTTCAGGTACTTATCTAAAAGTTTTTTTAAATTATCAATGCTCCTCACTGAAACCACTGCCTGTGAAAGAGAATTCCACATCCTAACCGCTCTTACAGTAAAGAACCCTCTACGCAGTTTAAGGTTAAACCTCTTTTCTTCTAATTTTAGTGAATGGCTGCGTGTCTTATTAAATTCCTTACTATACTTACTTCGGGTTGAGGTGCTTTAGTCAACCTACCACTAATGCCCCCAATACTCCCCTCTGGAATATGTTCCGCACTTACTATCTCTACCTCTGGACCCCCCCTCGCCTAGTTTAAAAGCCCCTCTAACTTTTCGCCCATCTTCACTCTCAAGCAGATTTGCACCTTCCCCATTTAGGTGCAGTCCGTCCCTTTTATAAAGTGAGAAGTCACCCCAGTTCTCCAGGAACATAAAACCCCTTCTTTCTACACCAGCTCCTCAGCCACTTGTTTACTTCCCTAATCTCCCTCTGCCTTTCTGGTGTGGCTTCGATGTACCGGTAGTATTCCTGAGAATACTACCTTGGAGGTCCTTTTCCTCAATTTAGCTCCTTAGTCCCTGAAATAGTTTTTTAGGACACTCCATCTTCCTCTGACTTTGTCATTGGTGCCAACATGCACCATGACAGCCAGGTCTTCCCCAGCCCCTCCCAGTATTCTGTCCACCAGATCTGTGATGTGCCAAACCCGAGCACCCGGTAGACAACATACAGTTCGGCGCTTCAGGTCTTTGTGACAAATGGCCCTCTCTGTCCTTGTAAGAATTGAGTCCCCAATCACCAGAATCTGTCTTTCATTTCCCTTGGCTTTTTTCACGACCTCACTGGAGGAGTTTTTCCCCTGGTAGCTAGGGGAGTCACTCAGCTCCAGCAGTGCTGGTCCTGGTTTCACCAATGTCACTCAACGGGGCGTACTTATTGGGATGTTCCAGCCCAGGACCGGCCTCCCTGACTCTTTCCCCTCTATCCTTCCTGACTGTCACCCATCTACTCTGCTTTGGTGCCTGCACATCTTTGTCTCCACTCACCTCTGTGCTGGCCCCTGTCGGCACCTGCCTGGTACAATCCCAACTCTCCTTTAATATGGAGGGACTTCTCAGTGTTGACAGTTGCTTCCCTAGTTTCAGAACCTGGGCTTCCAGGGAAACAATGTGCTTACATTTTGCACAGCAGTATTCGCCCTCGATCAGATGATCAAGGAACGCATACATGCGGCAATATGTACACTGAGTCACATCTCCACACCCGCCGTGCATTGTACCCACTAATTTAATGGGGATTGGAGGTTATACTCTGTCCAAATTAACTAACAACTAGCTTTCTGACACTAATACTCAACAATACACAGGTTCTCAACAAGACAATACACAGGTACTCGCAACACATGTGCACTTACAGCCCACGTGAATTCAAAGCACTCGTGTACTCACAGTCCACGTGCACACACAATACTCTCAATACACAGGTACTCAGGCACTCACCATACCCAGGTACTAACAATACAGACACACACACTACTCAGATACTTACAATACACAGGTACTCACAATACACACACAATACTCAGGTACTCACAATACACACACAATACTCAGGTACTCACAATACTCAGGTACTCACAATACACACACAATACTCAGGTACTCACAATACTCAGGTACTCACAATAGACACACAATACTCAGGTACTCACAATACACACACAATACTCAGGTACTCACAATACTCAGGTACTCACAATACACACACAATACTCAGGTACTCACAATACTCAGGTACTCCCAATACACACACAATACTCAGGTCATTCACAATACTCAGGTCACTCACAATACTCAGGTCACTCACAATATACAGGTACTCAGTTACTCTGCAATACACCGGTACTCACAATACTCAGGTACTCCACAATATACACTGTGCACTGCACAAAACCTTAAATCTTGCTAACCCCCATTTTCCCAGTTACAATAATAATATTACTAACAGGAACTTTCAGATGTTACCTACAGGTTTGATGACTCTTGTAATAACCTCCTGTTTTCAACTCTGGTTTTTAACTCACTACTTAATCCAGTTCCACTTGGTCTTAATTCCAGCAAGTAAAAAGGTGGCAAGCTCAAAGATGAGTTAATAGTTAAAATACCTTAAAAGTAGATGTAAACCGTAACTGATTGTCATTTACTTTGCAAAAGCACTGTGGGGGTTATTTACCAAAACTACATGCACTCCAACAATGGCAGGGGTTTCCTCATGGTGATAACAGTGGACCATGCCTGCATAATGTGGTCTGAAGTAGCCTCTTGTAGTCTTGGTTGTAAGCCATGTAAAGCTGGCCATACATGGATCGAAATTCACCCAGTTTAGCATGGACTGGCCAGATTTCGATCCATGTATAGGGCAGGCTGATTGTACCCAAGTCGATCCATTAATCAACTTGGGTACAAGCAGCCTGTCATATTTTTTGCATGTGATCACTGGCAGCACCCCCTAATGAGGGGTATTTGGATTGCAGGAAAAGGAACATGTCAGTATTACTATATCATGTTATTATTTAAAGACAAAAAGAGTTTCCTTTTTCCCGTTAATAAAAAACAACACTTCTCCCCAGAAGCCTCACGTGACCTAATGCCTAGGAAGTCTGGATACCATGGTCTCTGCCTACCAAGGGCAATGTAGATGTTTCATATTATTAGAGACGGCGAGGAGTCTTTTATTTTCAAGCATACAGACACTATCTAAAGTAGTAGAATTGCTGGGGATTACAGGGTCAGCATGAAAAGACTGGGAAGTAGAGCAACAGAGTGCAGAGGGGACATTTGGTTACCTTATGTTTCCTTAAAGAGAACCTGTTACTTGCACTATGCTATTACATAGGGGGCTTGTAAGTACCCACATGATAACAATACAGTAAAGTAAAAAAAAACAGTTTAATAAAGTAAATGAAAAAAAAAAAAACTTAATCTGCCTACCCCCAGATACACACATAGGCATCCTGTAGGCACATTTACGAAAACTATGGTTGTGCGCCACAAGGTTTTAAAAGAGATTTTATTTTTCATTTTGAATCGCAACCCCCCCATTCCTATTGAAGAAGTGAGTTTGCCCTCGAAATGCGTTGAGACAAAAATACTCATAATTGGAGGCCTTCCCCGCTAAAAAGGAAATTTATCAAAGTCTCTATTTATGACTTGAGGCAACAGGGACAGGTCATGAGGCAACAGGGACAGGTCCTTCTTTTTCCAGGCAAAAATAGTGGCATGTGGTGGGTCTGTAGTAAAAAAATAAAAAAAGTTAAACAGACAAAAAAACGTTATACTTTTACGGAGGAGGGGGTGAGTGCAGGGAGGTTACATAAGTGAAGGTCTTTTTGAAGACCTTCGGAGAGTCTAACGAGCTTTCCAAGCAGCCCTTACATTCAGTTCCTCAGCTCTGTTGTTGGATGATATCTGGATGTGAGACACGAGTAACAGGTAAATTACTTCTCATACATTCTCTCGTAGCCCAGAACCATGACCTCAGTCTCTGACTGCCTTCTGCAGCTTTCCAGTCTGTAATAACACCTATAGCATGTCTGCAGTCTCAGACCATCTCCTCTAATAAATCTTCAGTCTTGGACCATCTCTTCTTGTATAGCTGCAGTTTCTAAACATCTCCCCTAATGTGTCTGCAATCTTTGACAATCTCCTCTAATGTGTCTGCAGTCTCTGACCATCTCCTCTAATGTGTCTGCAGTCTCTGACCATCTTCTCTAATATGTTTACAGTTTCTGACCATTTCCTCCAGCATGTCTGCAGTCTCTGACTATCTCCTTTAATATGTCTGCAATCTCTGACCATCGCCTTTAGTATGTTCACAGTCTCTGACCATTTCCTCTAACATGTCTTCAATCTCTGACCCTCTCCTTGAGTATGTCTGCAGTCTTGACCATCTCCTCAAATATGTCTGCCATCTCTGACCATTTCCTTTAGTAACTCTGCAGTTTTTGACCGTCTCCTGTAATATGTCTGCAATCTCTGACCATCTCCGGAGTATGTCGGAAGTCTCCGATCATCCCCTCTAGTATGTCTGCAGTCTCTGTCCATCTCCTCTAACGTTTGCAATCTCTGACCATCTTCTTGAGTATGTCTGCAGTCTAAGTATACAACATTACATAATGTATGCTTAATATCACATTTTACCGCATATGTTGACAACCACTGCCCCGTGCATTCTTTTTCCCTGACTGCATTTCCATGTTGGTAGTGATAAAAAACTTGGTAACAATCACCCCTAAATGGGCTGTAAATTCCAGCATCCTTTTATTGGCTGTCACCTCGATTACAATTAAGTCTTTCTATTCATCGGCTTCAAGGGAACAACATTTCTGAACAATGGGGTGAAATCACTGTTGCTTGGGGGCACTGTGAAAGCTTCCTACAACTATGCAATGAATGTTGCGCAGTGTCCCTGATCACTTTAGTCACCATGAATGTTATTGTTCTCAAATTCATTGACAAGCACGGAGTCAAAGCCAACAATCACTGATGCTAACAGATAAATCACTGATGTTCTCAATAGAGTCTGTAGTAGACTATTCAAGGAATAGTAGTATGAGTCTGAGTCAGTACCTGGATCCATTTGTATCAAAATGTTAGGAGATAAAAGATTAATGGCGTGCGTAAAATGTGTATTATTGAGAAGACTTTCTATGTGACACACTTCCTTACAGATTGTACGTCACCCAGAGGACGAGGGTTGACCAAAACCATAAGCATGAACTTCTTGAATTGGCTCCCTTTTATTCTGTTAAATATTCCAAATACCATATTGAACGTGTTTTATTATATCTGTTCCAGAAGATTCTAGCTTCCTGTTGTAGTGCACCCCACAGGAGCCCCTTAGTATGATGGGTCTTCTGTTCGCTGCTACAACTCTTTAACCCACTCGGTCCCCACCGACATGCCTAGTTACGCAAATCTCCATTAATAAACCCAGGGGGTGGGGCGAAACATGTTTGGGACATGGCCTGAATGAATGTAGCTAGTGGCTGCTTTTACCTGCTAACTACTCGGGCCAGTTGCGGTGTGTGGCAGCTGGGCAATCTCTTCCTATTTCTGCACTGTGTAGCCTAAGTGTTAATATTCTATCAATCTAAAACGGTACACAGAAAATAAACCACAAGCAACTTTAGGATCAATAAGGAAAATGTATTATTAGATAAGCAAATGCAATGCGTAGAACGCATAAACAGGACAACAGAATACGTTCGGTTAACTGACTGGCAGGTTAGCCTCAGCTACGCCCATTAACGTACGCCGCAATAAGGCTTAGTCCCAGTTCACTAGTCCACATAGTATCAGGAAAAATAACATCAACCGGGATAGCTTGAATGGCTTAAAAGAAACACCATTATATTTCTAATCAATAGATACTCAAACAATGTGTCTCTGAGTGCACTCTACATACAGCCCCAATAGCGGATCGGTGTATGCATTACTGGCAAAGGGGAACTCTTGGAGGTGGCTGTGAAGTACCTGGCACGTAATCATCAATGTTGGTCTGCTTTCGTTGGGGCCTTTTTGTCGGTGGTGCACATGTAACTATCCCTTTAAGACTGTACACAAGGGATGGCTGATAGGCTGTTAAATAGGGGCAGTCTCAGTAAGCAGTAACTGTGGGCAGAAAAGGGTTAAACTCAATAGTTCCTTCCACCACTCCCTGTATTCAACAAATCAGATCCAGTATGTTTGATGATCATTTATACCAGAAGTCTCAGTCCTCACAATCAGGTCCTCAGAAGGCTCAGAATCTCACTGATGTAACAGGTCTCTCCAGCTCTGGTCCCAGCTCAGTAAGAGACCTTTCTGTAGCTCAGTCTCACAGCCCTGATGTAGACACGCACAACTCTACAACCTGCATGGCTCCTGCCCAACACTTTTTTTTTATTCCTAATTGTTTATAAACAGAACTGCAGAAATCTCAGGCCCATTGCTATGAACTGAGCTGTTATCAGACAGCTCAGTTCACAGATACAGTGTACAGAGCTGATCCGAGCAGCTCTGTACTATGTGACCAGTCACAGCAATCCCAATTGTAAACCATGTAGTGTTTACATTGTAAAGCCCTCCCCTTCTTCTCTTGTAAGGGGAACTAATGAAAGAATTAATAATTTATTAGTTCCAGGTCACAGCGCAGATAATTGACATATTAGGGAACATTCTTAACACCCCATACATCTGATCTCCAGCCTGTCTCTCTATGTGATCGGAATATTAACCCTTCACCTCTCTTATCCTGAATGTCTGAACAATAGCCCCTCATCTCCATCCTCTCACTGTATGTGACCTGTATAATAGCCCCTTTACCTCCTCCTCTATATATGATCTGTATGTACTAGATCTAGTGCACTATTTTTCCAAAAGGGGTCATTTTGATGGCTTTTGTTCTGTCCTTGCATTTTTTTTATATATTTTATAGCTTAAACCAGTGTAGGTATACATATTACATATTTGGCCGATCTCTTGCCTCTGCTACTACAGGGATCCTCCCTGTCTTCTGAGTTTGCTGCTCTACTGCAAAGTACCCACAGGGGGCTTTCCACTTGGCATGGGCACCATTTACAGAATGTCGTGTATTTTTCTCAATGAGTAGAATACATTGTTTTGTCAAGGTGAAGATTGTGATGTCCCTACCCGCCTCTCTACTTTGTCCATTTACATGCAGCAGAACAGCCGCTCAACACAGGACCTGGAAGACAGCGAGGATCACTGTAGTAATTGTCCACTACCAAAGAGATTGGCCAGGTATGGAATATGTATACTAAGTTTTTTTTTTTTTAAATACAAATACCTGGAATTGAGCTTTAAACTGTATTTCTACTTTTGCAGCCAAACTAGGATAGCACCTATTTTATATTTATTACATGTTCCACTATTCCTTCCTGATTCCCCGAGAGGCAAAGGGATATTCTCTGGATCAACTTTACTTATAAATGTCAGTACCCAGTTATATTATGTACACCAAGGAAAGAATCCAGGCCTTTTTTAAAGTGATCTACTGAGCTGGCCAGAACCACCTCTGGAGGGAGTCTATTCCACATTTTCACAGCTCTTACTATGAAGAAACCTTTTTGTATGTGGAGATTAAATCTCTTTTCCTCTAGACGTAAAGAGTGCCCCCTTGTCCTCTGTGATGACCTTAAAGTGAATAACTCAACACCAAGTTCACTGTATAGACCCCTTATGTATTTGTACATGTTGATCATATCTCCCCTTAATCTCCTCTTCTCAAGAGAGAATAAATTCAGTTCCTCTAATCTTTCCTCATAGCTGAGCTCCTCCATGCCTCTTATCAGTTTGGTTGCCCTTCTCTGCACTTTCTCCAGTTCCCTGATATCTTTTTTGAGAACTGGTGCCCAAAACTGAACTGCATATTCCAGATGAGTTCTTATTAATAATTTGTACAGGGGCATAATTATATCTCTCTCTAGAGTCCATACCTCTCTTAATACAAGAAAGGATTTTGCTCACTTTGGAAACCGCAGCTTGGCATTGTATGCTATTATTAAGGTTACGATCTACCAAAACCCCAGATCCTTCTCCACTATGGATTCCGCCAGTTGTACTCCCCCTAGTATGTATGATGCATGCATATTCTTAGCCCCCAAGTGCATAACTTTACATTTATCAACATTAAACCTCATTTGCCACATAGTTGCCCAATTAAACAGTGCATTGAGGTCGGCTTGTAAATTGGAGACATCCTGTAAGGACGTTATTCCACTGCATAGCTTGGTGTCATCTGCAAAGACTGAGATCGTACTTTTAATCCCACACCCTATATCATTTATAGAGTTACTATAAAGTAATGGTCCCAAAACTGAACTTTGGGGTACACCACTGTTCATGAGGAAAGATCTGGGACAGGCTCACTCTAACATTGTTCAGAAAAACCATGCAGTCAGCCATGACACCTTCTGAGAATCATCTAAAAGCTAAGAAATATATACAAAAAAAATGTAGGCATGCTGTGTGAATGGGAACACATAACAAACATACTGTATAGTGGGGTTTTCTCTAATATATATGACTGCAAAAGTGAAAATATGCTTTAAGCATTTGTATTTATTCACCTTGGAGTTCTTTGTACATGTATTGGACCTTCAACTTCATATATTTTTATGTTCACTGAATTCCATGGTGAGCCCTAATATTCTTATTATCCCACATTACTGAAGATCAGCAATATACTACTTTAGCACAGTTTTTGCTTAAAGTGTATCTAAAGCTAAAACTTTTTTTTTTACATTTTTGATAGAGTAGGTTATGTCCTATCAGTTTTACGTTCAGTCGCAGTGATAATGGTCACCGGTACAAACCGAGAGAAGTTGTCTCCCAGTTCCAATTCTTACTATTCTATCTAAAACTAATGTTGGTTTTTAGGTACATTTTAAGGCCAGGTTGAAATCTCAAACCTTTTAATTACTTTATAGACCTGTCTTCAGGACGTGATATGATTTGTGTTAAAAATGCCTTTGAATGCTTTTTATGACGGTGAAAATGCTCCTTCTTGCTCTCCCACTCCGGTGCTCTATGCTGTCAGAGCAGAGTTACAGCCACACCCCTCATCACACGTGACCTCACACAGACTTGTATTGCAGAGAAAGGGAGGGGGCGTGTCTCACCAGGTCTGTTACTGAATGTTAAGTGCACTGGATCTAAGTTACCTGTGGCTTTCTGAATACCCAAACAGTGACTGCATCTGATTGGCTGCAGTCACTGTTCAATCGAAATTTTTCCACCTGGCTCCTTCAATTTTTCTGTTAAAGTTTGGCGAGCCAAGTGGTGCTGACAGGGCCACCCACAGCTTGAATTTTGGCCGATTCAGCCACAATTTGGCTTAATGCATTGAGTACAATAAAATGAACATTCTCCAGTAAACCATTTGTTAAAATTCTTATCTAAACACTTGCAGTCAACAAGTTTCAATGCTTCTGACTCTCACTGCTGCTTGCCTAAACTTCCGGTCTTCACAGAAAAGAGTTAACAGCGGACAGCACAGTCTCTAGTCTGTTAGCTTGGAGAAGAGAGGAGCAGGATAGTGCCTTGTCATCCTAGGCTATTGGGCTGTGTGTTTCTATTGATGCACACAGTGTAGGGAGACACAACTCTTGTCCCTGCATGCAAGAATTGCTCCATAGGATTCTAAAAGAGAAAGGAGCCACCCTGAAACAGGAAACCTGGGACAGTGAGCATGCCACCAGCTTACATTGGAACATAGGCAAGAATTAAAGATAAAGAAGCTGCATACTCAGTAAGTGATTACATCTGCTGCTGAAAGTGCTAAATGAGGGTTTAATATCATTTTAACCCCTTCACGCCGACCGCACACATACATGTGGCGTTACAGAAGTGGTCTTTTACTGTGGGGCCGAATATATACGTACAGCTTGCTTCCAGCACAGAGATCAGGCCTCTTGGTACTAACAATCGGGACCTGGGACTGTCGGTTCCGGGTCACCTGATTGCTGTGATAGTGTCAGACTTTACTTACCAGACCGGTGAGTCCGCTTGGGCAGAGGGTGGTCTCCCGTACGTATCCTACTCGCGGCCCCTGGTAGAATGGACAGGAGGCACGGGAGTATGGAATGGTAAGAGAGCCTGGTGAGGGATCCAGGTGCTGGGTGGAAGAGGATCTTCAAGCGACAGATGGTTAGCTGGAACACAGGCAAACAGGTGCAGAGCAGGAGCAAGCAGGCAGGTCAGGGCACAGGCAGAGTTCGGCAACAGACAGGCAGCACGGTACAAAAGGATCAGGCAGAAGAAGGGTCAAACAAGCCAAGGAACAGGTAGTGGGAACTAAGGAACCGGAAACTGTTGATCAGACAGTATCCGAGCAGAATGCATGGCAAACCTAAATAGGCCGGTTGGTGCCAAACGGTGCACACACGTGCACGCCGACGCTCACAGGCACGCAGACGCATGCGCCTGCACGCCAGTACACAGACCAGCGCCTACCTCCAGTGCCCGCTCCTCAAGGGCAGCCCCCCGGATGCCCAGTTGGGGCAACTTGGAGGCATGAACGTTCTTGAAAGTCCGTAAAAGTTCCGGGGCATGCAAATTGCTCTCTGGCTCCCAGGAGTTGTCTTCCGGCCCATACCCCTTCCACTTGATGAGATATTGAATTCTGTTGTTCCTCTTTCTGCAATCCAAGATTGCTTCAACTTCGAATTCCTCTTCATTATCAATTATGATAGGTTTAGGTGGGCCGGTCATACGGCCAGTAAAGGGATTCGGAATAGCAGGCTTCAATAGAGACACATGAAATACCGGATGTATTTTTAGAGAATCAGGCAGATCAAGTTCATATGCAACATCATTTATCTTCCTCTTTACTGAGAAGGGACCCATAAATTTGGGGCCCAATTTCCTTGAGGGACAGGCCTCAGGTTAATAGTGGACAACCACACTTGGTTGCCGGGTTCCAGGATCAGTTCTCCACGCCTTTTACTATCTTACATCCTTTTGCTGTACTCCTGAGACTTGCCCATAATTTCCTGCAAAAGTTTGTTGTTAGTGGAGAAAAAATTCATGGTTTCAGCGACTGCGGGAACGGTAAATATGGGTAATAAACTAGGCAAAAAGAAGGATGAAAACCATAGTTAGCATAGAATGGCATTTGGTTGATGGCGGAATGCAAGGAGTTATTGTAGGCAATAACTGCAACGGGTAATAAAGAGACCCAGTCGTCTTAAGAGAAAGCAGAGAAGCAGCGGAGGTATTGCTCTAGGGTTTGATTGGTTCTCTCTGTTTGCCCGTTTGTCTGGGGATGGTAGGCTGATGAGAATGCCAACTCTATTTCCAGGGATCTACAGAGATCCTTCCAGAACCTCGAAGTAAATTGGACACCGCGATCAGACACAATACTTGCCGGGACCCCATGCAGCCTTACCACTTCTTTAACAAAAATCTTCGCAGTATCCATGGCCGAAGGTGTGCCCTTCATGGGAAGAAAATGTGCCATCTTGGATAGCCTATCTATCACAACTAAAATGGTGGAAAATCCCTCCGAGGGAGGGAGTTCCACAATGAAATCCATCTATATCATTTTCCATGGTCTCTCTGGAACGGGTAAAGGTTTTAGTAGGCCCCAAGCCTTTGTCCGGCTATTTTTACTTCGGGCACAAGTGTTGCATGAATCCACATAACTTTTACAATCGTTAGACAGTTGGGGCCACCAGTCTTCAACACACCAAAATGTCCGGCTAATTTATGGTCGTGACAAAGTTCCATTACCGCCACCCGTAAGGGTTCAGGGACTATGACCTTATCTTCATGCCAAAACAGACTCTCACTCAGATTGGTTTCAGGGTACGGAGACATTCCCACAGAGGCCTGATTTACCCGGGTTATAAGGTCCACTTGAAGGAGCAAAAAGTTCCCAGAGGGAAGGATCGTGTCAGGAGGCAGGGTCTCTTCGGCAGGGCCGGACTGGCCTACCGGGATACCGGGAAATCCCCCGGTGGGCCGGCTGTCTGGCTGCCCCTGGTGCCGCTGTGAGGGCAGCGGCGCCTGAAAGAAACATGGCCGCGGGGCCGCCAGGCTGACATGCAACTGCGCATGCGCTAGCGCTATTCTCGGAAGTGTGTACGGGCTTTCCCGAGCTAGCCGTGCTCGGGAAAGTCCGTACACACTCGGCAATTCTCGGAAATGCGGGCGCATGCGCAGTGACGATGGCGCCGAGCGGCGCCATTTTTAAAAGTACCGCAGTGAGTACTTGTCTGGTGGCCTCTTCCTCCTACTCCCCCTGCAGCCTCTGACCTCCTGCCCCCACTGCAGCCTCTGACCTCCTGCCCCCACTGCAGCCTCTGACCTCCTGCCCCCACTGCAGCCTCTGACCTCCTGTCACCCCCTGCAGCCTCTGACCTCCTGCCCCCCCTGCAGCCTCTGACCTCCTGCCCCCCTGCAGCCTCTGACCTTCTGCCCCCCCCTGCAGCCTCTGACCTCCTGCCCCCCCTGCAGCCTCTAACCTCCTGCCCCCCCCCCGCAGCCTCTGACCTCCTGCCCCCCCTGCAGCCTCTGACCTCCTGCCCCCACTGCAGCCTCTGACCTCCTGCCCCCACTGCAGCCTCTGACCTCCTGCCCCCCCTGCAGCCTCTGACCTCCTGCCCCCCCCTGCAGCCTCTGACCTCCTGCTCCCCCCTGCAGCCTCTGACCTCCTGCCCCCCCCTGCAGCCTCTGACCTCCTGCAGCCTCTGACCTCCTGCCCCCCCTGCAGCCTCTGACCTCCTGCCCCCCCTGCAGCCTCTGACCTCCTGCCCCCCCCTGCAGCCTCTGACCTGTCCCCCCTTGCAGCCTCTGACCTCCTGTCCCCCCCTTGCAGCCTCTGACCTCCTGTCCCCCCCCTGCAGCCTCTGACCTCCTGCCCCCCCTGCAGCCTCTGACCTCCTGCCCCCCCCTGCAGCCTCTGACCTCCTGTCCCCCCCTGCAGCCTCTGACCTCCTGTCCCCCCCCTGCAGCCTCTGACCTCCTGTCACCCCCCCCCCGCAGCCTCTGACCTCCTGTCACCCCCCCCCGCAGCCTCTGACCTCCTGTCACCCCCCCGCAGCCTCTGACCTCCTGTCATCCCCCCTCCACAGCCTCTGACCTCCCCTGTACCATCCGCAGCCTCTGACCTCCCCTGTACCATCCGCAGCCTCTGACCTCCCCTGTACCATCCGCAGCCTCTGACCTCTCCTGTACCATCCGCAGCCTCTGACCTCTCCTGTACCATCCGCAGCCTCTGACCTCTCCTGTACCATCCGCAGCCTCTGACCTCTCCTGTACCATCCGCAGCCTCTGACCTCCCCTGTACCATCGGCAGCCTCTGACCTCCCCTGTACCATCGGCAGCCTCTGACCTCCCCTGTACCATCGGCAGCCTCTGACCTCCCCTGTACCATCGGCAGCCTCTGACCTCCCCTGTACCATCGGCAGCCTCTGACCTCCCCTGTACCATCGGCAGCCTCTGACCTCCCCTGTACCATCGGCAGCCTCTGACCTCCCCTGTACCATCGGCAGCCTCTGACCTCCCCTGTACCATCGGCAGCCTCTGACCTCCCCTGTACCATCGGCAGCCTCTGACCTCCCCTGTACCATCGGCAGCCTCTGACCTCCCCTGTACCATCGGCAGCCTCTGACCTCCCCTGTACCATCGGCAGCCTCTGACCTCTCCTGTACCATCGGCAGCCTCTGACCTCTCCTGTACCATCGGCAGCCTCTGACCTCTCCTGTACCATCGGCAGCCTCTGACCTCTCCTGTACCATCGGCAGCCTCTGACCTCTCCTGTACCATCGGCAGCCTCTGACCTCCCCTGTACCATCCGCATCCTCTGACCTCCCCTGTACCATCCGCAGCCTCTGACCTCCCCTGTACCATCCGCATCCTCTGACCTCCCCTGTACCATCCGCATCCTCTGACCTCCCCTGTACCATCCGCAGCCTCTGACCTCCCCTGGTATGAATTTATTTCCAGGGCTGGTTTTTATTCCCAGTCCGGCCCTGCTCTTCGGAATCATGAAACATGGGCGAAAGCGCATCCGGCTTAATGTTCTTAGAACCTGGTCTATAGGTGATGTGAAATTGGAAACGGGAAAAGAAAAGTGCCCATCTAGCCTGTCGTGGTCTTAATCTTTTGGCTGTCCTCAAATATTCCAGATTCTTGTGATCTGTATACACCAAGATGGGATGTGCAGCACCCACCAGAAGGTAGCGCCACTCCTCCAGAGCCGACTTGATGGCAAGAAGTTCCCGATCTCCCACTTCATTATTTTTTTTTCCGATATTGAGAGCTTGCGTGAGAAAAATGCCACTGAGTAAAGAAGAGCTTTGGCACCCTGCCGCTGAGAGAGAACCGCTCCAACTGCTATTTCTGAGGCATCAACCTCCAGGACATATGGTAAAGCAGGATTAGGGTGTTTCAGGATGGTAGCCGATGTGAAGAGCTCTTTAAGTTTCTCAAAAGCTGCCTGGGCCTTAGGAGTCCATGAGAATCAGATTCCCTGCCTGGTTAGTTTAGTTATTGGGGCGATTATTGCTGAAAACCCCTTAATGAATTTCCAATAAAAATTAGAAAAGCTGATGAAGCGTTACACACCTTTTTTATCCATAGGCACGGGCCAGGCCAGGATGGCGGACACCTTTTGAGGGTCCATCTTGATGCCATCCACCGAGATGATTAGGCCTAGGAATTGGATGCACTGGAACTCGAACTCACACTTTTCGAGTTTTGCATAGAGACCGTGTTGTCTGAGCCGGGTTAGAACATTCCGGACATGTCTGCGGTGATCGGCTAGCGAGGAGGAGAAGATCAGAATATTGTCAAGATACACTATCACGTACAAATCCAGGTAGTAACGAAAAATGTCATTGACAAAGTGCTGGAATGTTGCAGGGGCGTTGCATAGACCAAAGGGCATGACAAGGTACTCGAAGTGCCCAAATCGAGTGCGGAATGCAGTTTTCCACTCGTCCCCTTCCCGGATTCTAAGTAAATTATAAGCTCCGTGAAAATTAAGCTTCGTGAACACGACTGCGGTTCCCAACCTTTGGAAAAGTTCTGGCACTAGAGGCAGGGGATAACGGTTTTTGATAGTTATCCTATTCAGTTCCCGATAATCAATGCAAGGACATAGGGAATGGTCTTTCTTTTCGTCGAAAAAGATGCCCGCACCGCCTGGAGAGGTGGACGGGCGGATGAATCCTTTTTCCAGATTTTCGTCAATGTAAGTTTTTAATGTGCTTAACTCCTGCTCAGTTAGTGGGAAGATTCTTCCGAAGGGAACCTCAGTTCCTGGTAGGAGTTCTATTGGGCAGTCATAAGGCCTGTGCACAGGCAATGTTTCTGCTCCTTTTTGCTGAATACGTCCACAAAGTCTCGGTAGGGTTCAGGGATGGACTGTCATAGTTCCAGATCTGAGTCCATACAAAGGAGTTGGGAGGTTTCAGTAGAGGACCTGTGCAGGCAGTGCTGTTGGCAGTACTCAGGAGGAAAAGTAACTTCCCCTGTGGTCCAGTTAATGCTGGTGTTATGGGCTTGTAGCCAAGGTATTCCCAGGATGATGGGAAAGAGAGGAGAAGGGATGGCGTCAAGACAAAGAAATTCCTGCTGATGGGTGCAAATGATGGCCAGCAAAGGGACGGTCTCCTGGGTGACCAGGCCGGAACGAAGGGTGGAGCCATCTGCCAGGTGTATTGTAAGCCCCTGGGCCTTGGGTTGAAGCGGGATGCGGTGATTAGCAGCGAAAGTCAGGTCGACAAAGTAGCTGCAGGCACCGGAGTCAATGATGACCGTCACTGGAGTATTCCCTCCTGGAAGCTGCAAAGTGATGGAGAGAGCAAGGTGAGAACCGGACGTAAGTACAATAGATGCACACATTGAAGAAGCAAGAAGACACTTACGCATCTTGTTGGGGCAAGTCCTCACGTAGTGCCCGGGTTCACCGCAATACAGGCAGAGGTTGCGGGCTCGTCTACGCAGCTTTTCCTCAGGAGTCAGTGTGGGGCGAAGCAAGCCAAGCTGCATAGGCTCTGGGGCATCTTGAGCGGGTGCGGTAGAGACGGGAGGAAGTTGACTGACCGAACTGGGGACCTTAGGAAGCATCCAAGTAGGGCGGTAAGAAGACCTCTCTGACCGGCGTTCCCTCAAATGACAGTCAATCTGGATGGACAGGTTGATGAGTTCATCCAAGGACGGGGGTATTTCAACACGTGCCAGCTCATCTTTCAGAGGGTCCGAAAGTTCCATTCTAAACTGGTGACGCAAAGAGGCGTCATTCCAGTTGGTGTCAGAGCTCCAGTGTCTGAACTCTACCGCATAATCTTCTGCTGCCCTGCGACCCTGCTGTAGAGAGTGCAGAGTGGCTTCCGCAGTCGCAGTCAACTGAGGATCCTCATATAGTTGGGACATGGCCAAGAAGAAGGCTTCTAAACTATCCAGGGACACTGATTTTTGCTCCAGCAGGCGGTGGGCCCAGGTTTGGGGTTCACTGGACAGCAGAGAAATGACAAAGCCCACCTTAGTTGCTTCTAAAGAGAAGGTGCGTGGTTGCAAGGCGAAATAGAGCTCGCAGGCGTTGCAAAACGCACGGTACTTGCTGCGTTCTCCAGCAAACCTTTCAGGAGTGGGTACTCTGGGCACAGGAGGAAGCATTACCATGGAGGGTGCAGATGAGAGTCCAGCAGAAGATGCTCCCTGGGGATTGGAGGGAGAGGATAGAGCCAAAACTCCTCCAATCTTGTATAGCCTTCCTGAAGGCTCTCTACGGCTTGAGTAAGACCCGCCAGGTATCTACAAAGTTCATCCATAGGGGAGGCCCCCTGCCCGGACTCGGTCATGGCTGCCTGATACTGGCAGACTTTACTTACCAGACCGGTGAGTCCGCTTGGGCAGAGGGTGGTCTCCCGTACATTTCCTACTCACGGCCCCTGGTAGAATGGACAGGAGGCACGGGAGTATGGAATGGTAAGAGAGCCTGGTGAGGGATCCAGGTGCTGGGTGAAAGAGGATATTCAAGCAGCAGATGGTGAGCTGGAACACAGGCAAACAGGTGCACAGGCAGAGTTCGGCAACAGACAGGCAGCATGGTACAAAAGGAGCAGTCAGAAGAAGGGTCAAACAAGCCAAGGTCAGGTACAGGCAGCAATCAGTGGAGTATCAGAGGCAAGCCGGGTAGTCAGGAGATCTGGAAACACAGGAACGCAGGAACAGGTAGTGGGAACTAAAGAAGCTGTTGATCAGGCAGCACCGAGCAAAGTGCATGGCAAACCTAAATAGGCCGGTTGGCGCCAAACGGCGCGCACACGTGCACGGTGATGCTCACAGGTGCGCGCGCGCACACCCGCGCGTGCACACGCACGCGCCCACACACCAGTACAGACCAGCGCCTACAGGGACACGCACAGCAGCGCGCAATGGAACGCGTACCGGCGCGCACCAGGGCGGCCAGCACTGCGATCAGCAAGGTGAGCTCTCTTACAGATAGCCTATGATTGGCTATCACAGTGATCAGTCACTGTGAGCCTGCACGTGGGTTTCCTTCCTCTTCTGAATGAAGAAAAAGATACATTGCATCTTCCTCTTTTTGCAGGAGAGGAATTGCAGTGTTAAAATAAACAATAAAAAATACATTTAAAAATAAAGAAAAAAAATAACAAGATAAAGGTTGCCAGAGTTAGTGTTAGGGTTAAGGTCGGGGTCAAAGGTCACGGTCAGCATATTTTGGGTAGAATAAATTTTTTTTTTTAAACTGTAAATTAGTATGAGTGGCAGTTAGTGTCAGTGTGTTTAAGGCTGGGTTCACACCATTACGAATTGGATGTGGATTTCCCACATCCAATTCGCAATAGCAGGAGATTTCTGCCAGCTCTCTATGGAGCCGGTTCACATATCTCCGGTGCGAATTTGCACAGAAGCCCTGTGCCTCTTTTGGTCCGTTTCAGGTCCTTACAGGTGTCTCCAATTTACAAGCGGACCTCTATGCACTGTCTAATTGGGCAACTAAATGGCAAATGAGGTTTAATGTTGATAAATGTAAAGTTATGCACTTGGGGGCTAAGAATATGCATTCATCATACATAATAGGGAGAGTACAACTTGGGGAATCCATAATGGAGAAGGATCTGTGGGGTTTTGGTAGATCATAAGCTCAATAATAACATGCAATGCCAAGCTGCGGTTTCCAAAGCGAGCAAAGTCCTTTCTTGTATTAAGAGAAGTATGGACTCCAGAGAGAGATATTATTATGCCCCTGTACAAATCATTAGTAAGACCTCATCTGGAATATGCAATTTAGTTTTAGGCACCAGTTCTCAAGAAGGATATCGGGGAACTGGAGAAAGTGCAGAGAAGGGCAACCTAACTGATAAGAGGCATGGAGGAGCTCAGCTACGAGGAAAGATTAGAGGAACTGAATTTATTCTCTCTTGAGAAGAGGAGATTAAGGGGGTATATGATCAACAAGTACAAATACTTAAGTGGTCCATATAGTGAACTTGGTGTTGAGTTATTCACTTTAAGGTCATCACAAAGGACAAGGGGGCACTCTTTACGTCTAGAGTAAAAAAAGATTTCATCTCCAACTACGGAAAGGTTTCTTCACAGTAAGAGCTGTGAAAATGTGGACTAGAGTCCCTCCAGAGGTGGTTCTGGCAAACTCAGTAGATGCTTTAAAAAAGGCCTGAATTCTTTCCTAAATGTACACAATATAACTGGGTACTAAAATTTATAGGTAAAGTTGATCCAGGGAAAATTTGATTGCCTTTCGTGGGATCAGGAAGGAATTTTTTCCCCTGCTGTAGCAAATTTGAGCATGCTTTGCTGGGGTTTTTCGCATTCCTCTAGATCAACTGTGGGTGAAGGATTGTGTATACAAGATTGTATGTTTTTTTTGGTTGAACTAAATGGACTCGTGTCTTTTTTCAACCTGACTAACTATATGGAGTCCAATAGTAGTGTACACCAATTAACCAAAAGAATGTCAAAGGTTCGGGTTTGCCAGAAAGATGCAACAAAGTAAAAAAATGTAAAAAAATCAATAAAAAATCATGAAACAGGAAAGTGCGATAATATCTAACCATGAAAAGCAAGGAATGAATGGAAAATACGTCACAGGTAGAACATGATAGAAAAGTAGGCTCTAACACATACGAAGCATTCAGGAACTTTCTGAAATAATGAATAGAATTCCGCTGGCACACTGTCTGTATTCCGCCACCTGTTCATGTTCCCATACAGCACGGTTCCTCATTAAAATGAACACAGCTCTGCTCGTCAGGGGTCTTATAAATTTCTGTTCCAGCCTGATTGATTAGGGCCAGGGTATAACAAACTCATAAATGGCACAGGCAGAGTTGTAAACAACTAACTCGGCAGACTCTCTTGTGCCGGCGGTGACATGTCTTATTGCTTTTCCAGCAATCGTCTGCCATTTGGCTGTAGAAAAAAAAAATAGAAATCCTTTCAAACAGACAGCATCACTCATAATAAAAGCGCTTTTCACTCTGCGCCATTTCAGGCGATGGTGGATTAACTCTCTGATGGCTGGCACTGCACAGTAAAAAGGTATTCATTGACTTAAGGCGCCATTTATTTTGAAAGCACCAAGGCAATTGGACTGCATTGTAGTACGCAGCAGCGCATATTAGTGCACTGTCGTGTTTTGTGTAAATTGTCTCCGGTATAAAGTTGGCCTTAATATGATACTGAGCGTGCCCAAGATGGCTGCCCACTATCTACTTCAACAGCAGATTAAAGCACTTTGAGTCCCCAGGTAAGAAAGCACTATAGAATTAGAAATGAATTAAAAAATGATTGAATAAAAAAAATGTCATGTGCAATTTTAGCAATGTTAGAGTACACTGGTAGCCCATTCATTGCAAATCGGCGTCATTGTAACGGGAAAAAAGGGACCCTAAGGCCTCATTCACACGAGGGGTAAAAAAAGCTGCATACAGCAGGTGCATTGGGGGCAGGGCCAGATTTAAAGCTCAGGAGACTATAGGTAGAGAATTCGGAAGCGCCCCCTCAGTAAAAAAAACACTCTAAAGTGAATTTTAGGGCAAACAAGCACTAGAAACTACCCAAATGCTGGTAAAATATAAAAGACGAGGTTGCACAGAGTAAATAGACACCCAACATGTCAAACCTTAAGTTTGTGCCCTACTGTGAAATGGCGACATACTTCAGTACCCTATATTTTCTATAGGTCATCAGTTTAGTGTTACGGAGGAGGTCTTGTGCTTGAATTATTGCTCTGAAAATATATATGTGAATATCGCGCTGTCAAAGTAAAACGTGAGCAGCTAGCACAAACAAGTGATCTAAACCTGTGAAAAATAAAATGTAAAGGGGAAGTGCAGCGCTAGAGAGTAGGTGGTGACTAACATTGATTCATGGTATACAATATAGATAAATATCCCAAAAGCGTACATAGGTTAGATTAATAAATATATGGAATAGACATAATTAGCAGATATTCAAAATAACACATTTGTTGGGAATTAAGTCCAAAGAGCATCCATTAGAATGTGTATATGTCTAACACAAACTGATATGTGAAAGTGAGTCCATAAAACATCCGTTGAGGTGTATATATATTTAACACCAAAAAGTGTGGAAAAATAGTAAAGTGTTGATAGCAGATCCACCACCGTATGTAAAAGTGGGGGGCTTACCAGAACAATTGGACACAGATGGGTGTACACCCACTGTGGCAATTAGACTTGTATAGATGAGGATCTCTGGAGATGTGATGAAGATAACCAGGATACTTGTAGTAAGTATATATGACAAGGGCAAATCCAGACAGATATCCACAGCATATATGGAAAAAATGTGAGAACACATAGCGTGATACTGTATAAAAAAGCTTTAAAGCCTATTTATTGAAGGTAAAACACTCACATTTGTGAAGATAAAATACAGCGCTGAAAGTGGATAAAATATGGCAGTGTTGGTGGTATCAGCAATCGGTCCTGGCGCGTTTCGTCCTACTGGACATCATCTGGGGTGCCATACCACTCTGCACACTGCCCCTTATATATGGTAAATGACCCCCTTGTTGAATTGTGGCTCCAATCCGTGATACTGTGATTGAGAGGCTACTTCCGGGTAGATGGAAGATGGCGCCGGTCGAGTGCGTTGCACGCCTCTCTCTAGTGGGTATAATGGAGCACAAATATGCCCGTCGCTATGGCAATGGGTCGCACTCGCTTCTAGCCTGTACATCCACCGCCGTCAGCGTGGAGCTGGAACACGGCGCCGATCTAGGACGTAATGACGTCATGGCGCCGCGTGTCGGACCTCGTTCTGGCTAGATGATGGAACGCATCAAAAGAGGAAGCAAGGGCGTTCCGACAGCACGCTGCAAACCTGAATGCAGGGCAAAAAGCGACATGGAGGAAAGAAAAAGAGGAATCTTATAATAGAAACACATTAAATATATTTAGATAAAATTTCACCCGTGTATGTAAATACACATCATGGGTGTATACATAAGTATGACTATTGGTGGTGTAGCCACCCAATATATGTATATATATAAATTTGAAAAAACGAAGAAAAAAAGGGAATAAGGAGCCACAGTCTCACATGGAGGTCTGAAATCGCACAACTAAATCTATAACATGTATAATCAGTATTTATCTCAATCTAAGCAGAAATAAGATGGCTGGAGTGATGACTAGTAGGTAACTCAATCTAATATATACCATCTCTCAACGGGAGAAGAAGAATTTTTGATGGCAAAGAAGGGAATAGGACAGTACAGGGAAAGCGTAGTTATCTAAGATTGGTTAATAAAGGCATTAATGTCCCACTCGACATTGAGCCCCAATGGCGAATGGGACTGGATTTCGTATATCCAATATATTTCTAATTGGGATACACCCCGGGTGGAAGCCCCTCCTCGCCAAGGGGGGATATATCGGTCAATAATGAGAAATTGTGATCCAGAAGGGTCTCGGTTGTGATGCTGTCTGTAGTGTCTAGGGACAGTGTGTTTGATGTCTCCCCCTAGAATTTTTGCTACATGTTCACCGACCCGGGTGGAAAACGCCCTAGTGGTGCGGCCCACATAGTGCTTTCCGCATGGGCAGGTGATAAGGTAGACCACATTTTTAGTTGCACAAGTACAGAACGTCTTGATCGGATATGTTTTATCAGTTACATTAGACCTAAATTCTAATGTTTTATGTCTACCGCTAATGTTGTAGTGACACACCGTGCATTTCTTACATGGGAAGCATCCCACTTGTTCGTGAAAAAAAGTATGGCTTTTAGGGGGATAGATAATGTTTGGAGCAATCCTACCCTGTAGTGAGGGGGCCCCTCTGTAGATGACCTTCAGTCTTTCAGGTAAAATGGCACCCAATATGCAATCATTTCTCAATATCCCCCAGTGACGTTCCATGATGGTTTTGATATCTTTGTGTTGAGACGAAAAAGAGGTCAACATGGAATATTTGTGAATATCACTGGGGGAATGGGAATTTTTAGGGGTCAGTAGTGATCTCCTATCTATTTTTTCTATCTAATTTTTGTTTCAAGGATAGAGCCTGTATTTGAAATGCCTTGATGGTAGTGCAATTCCTCCTCAGCCTTAAAAACTGCCTGCGGGGGATTGATTTAAGCCAGGACTTATGATGGCAACTATCAGCAGGTATGAAACTATTGCAATCTGTTGATTTGAAATGGGTCTTAAAATTAAACTGGCGAGAGTTAATCTCTATGTCCAAGTCCAAAAAGTGAACCCTAACTGGACTATATTCAAGAGTCAAAGAAATTCCCCTGTGATTGCTGTTAAGCATAGAGAAGAACTCTTCAAGTGATTTGGGAGGCCCATCCCATAGGAGGAGGATGTCGTCTATATATCTGGCCCAGAACACCAAACGGGGTGTGTGCTCAGAATAGATGACATCCTCCTCCCACTTGCTACGCCTTTGTGCTGTAAATAAAATTTGTTATCAAACCAAAAATAGTTCTGTGTTGTTGCAAACTTCAATAATTCAATAATATACTGTCGTTGGGTGTCGGTAAGCGATAAATATCCCTGTAAAAAATATGTAACTGCTTCCAAGCCTACACTGTGAGGGATACACGTATAAAGGGATGCTACGTCAGCAGTAACATGTAGATAATCTCCTTTTAAAGAAATGCCTTCTAGCTTTCTGATGGTATCTGTAGTGTCTTTTAGGTATGATGGAGTTTTTTTGACTAGTGGCTGTAAGTAAAAATCCATGTAACGACCAATACGTGATGTTAATGAGTTTATACCACTTATTATGGGTCTCCCTGGTGGGTGCAGGGGGTCCTTATGGATTTTTGGTAAATGGTAGATAATTGGAATTCTGGGTGCCGTGGGTATTAGATAAGCCTTCTCTTTTTTATTAAGTATTTGTCTGTCAAATCCCTTCTTTACCAGTGTAGTTAAATCTCATTGGTATCCATTTGTGGGGTTTGAAGGTAGCTCTACATAGGTATCATGATCACTTAGGATCCTATGCATCTCTGAGATGTAATCAGTCTTGTTCATTACGATAATTCCTCCACCTTTGTCTGCTGGACGGACAATCAAGTCTTTTCAATCGCATAGAGATTTAAGGACTTTTTTGTTCATAGAAAAGTTTTGACACTTCTTAATAGGTAGGTCAGCTAGGTCTTTGAGTACTAAATCTCTAAATATATTGACTGCGGGTGCCACTGGCACCGGGGGATTGAATAGGGAAGGGTTCGCTAGACCCGAGTGTACTGTCCCTGAAGTCACGGCTCTATCTGTAGGGGGGCCGTGTTTGAGGAAAGGTAACGTTGAATGTTGATTTTCCTTATAAATTTATGGATATCGATAAATGTGCTAAACTTATCCAGTTTTTTTGGGGGGGCGAACTTGAGGCCTTTGTCAAGTATAGCAAGCCCTTCTTTAGTTAGTTGTTTCGTGCTTAGATTGAATACCCCTTGACCTAATGAACTTTTTCTTTTTCCACTGGATTCTCCTCCCCCCTCTGGAGCCTCTCTTGGATCTATGGGCGTTTGGGGTCCTGGTCTGGCCTGTTGAAAATCCTTTTAGTAGGAATCATGACTGTAGTCATTTTGATCAAAATAGGTTCCAGTGTATTCGTCTCGATAGTCATCTTGTCTATCGTAGAGTGGGGCAAACCTGTTATGAGTATTTATGGGCGGACGATTTGATTGATAAGAGTCTCGACCATATGGAGTATCTGGGTAATTAGACCTACGGGGGGAATCTAAGTATGCTCTATTCTCCTGTTCATAGAGAGGTCTGGAGACATATTGGTTACCTCTGGGTTTTCCTTTTTGTCTTTTTGTGTTGGTATAGTTATTCCTACCACCTTTAGGTGTATGGGGTGAGGTATAATGTCTGGGGTGTCCACCTTTTTGAGAAGATGGACCCTCTCTGTTGTTCTGAGGGTCTATTCTTGGTCTAGATGCCCCTTATATATGGTCATTTACCATATATAAGGGGCAGTGTGCAGAGTGGTATGGCACCCCAGATGATGTCCAGTAGGACGAAACGCATCGGGACCGATTGCTGATACCACCAACACTGCCATATTTTATCCACTTTCAGCGCTGTATTTTATCTTCACAAATGTGAGTGTTTTACCTTCAATAAATAGGCTTTAAAGCTTTTTTATACAGTATCACGCTATGTGTTCTCACATTTTTTCCATATATGCTGTGGATATCTGACTGGATTTGCCCTTGTCATATATACTTCCTACAAGTATCCTGGTTATCTTCATCACATCTCCAGAGATCCTCATCTATACAAGTCTAATTGGCACAGTGGGTGTACACCCATCTGTGTCCAATTGTTCTGGTAAGCCCCCCACTTTTACATACGATGGTGGATCTGCTATCAACACTTTACTATTTTTCCACACTTTTCGGTGTTAAATATATATACACCTCAACGGATGTTTTATGGACTCACTTTCACATATCAGTTTGTGTTAGACATATACACATTCTAATGGATGCTCTTTGGACTTAATTCTCAACAAATGTGTTATTTTGAATATCTGCTAATTATGTCTATTCCATATATTTATTAATCTAACCTATGTACGCTTTTGGGATATTTATCTATATTGTATATCATGAATCAATGTTAGTCATCACCTACTCTCTAGCGCTGCACTTCCCCTTTACATTGAATTATTGCTCTCACTTCGGCATGCGTGGCGTTTTCACATGTAGGCGCCCCGCAACATTTTTTGGGGGGGGGGATTTTATGTGCTTGGGCTTAACTTTGTTTTTCATCACATGTGATGATTTTTTAGGTGACAGGTTCTCTTTAATGAGACATGCAGGGTCTACAAGACCCCCGATATCTCCTCTGGGCTCCACTGAATGTATTGCAATGCACATTGCATTGCAATACATCCCTTTCCAGCTATGCTATCCAGTGAAAGTGACAGGGTGACCCAGAAGTGATGTCATTTACGTTGCTTTCCAGGTCACCATCAAGAAGGGGAGGAGAACAGGTGTGTGTCCGCTGTTTTCCCTCCCCTCTACCTGTCAGCACCCACCATGTCAATCCTGGGATCATAGATGGGAAAGTGAAAACCCCGAATACATGGTGGGGGCGCATGAGTGGGGGGTGCTGGTACTGGGGGTGTATGGAAGCAATAAGGCGGCAAAACAGGCACCCAAATGCTTCCACCTGACAGGCAGGAGTCTGTCTGTCAGTTTTACACACAATTGGTTGCGGCCACCGGATTGTGTGTGAAACTCCCCGCTGTCAGCTCCGTACGACGTACCAACCTGGTAGCAAAAGGGTTAAAAAAAGGGAAAAAAACCTCATACTGGCGATTGCCCCTCTAGGAGCACATGCCTACAGTGCCTAGTTAAAAATCTGGCCCTGGTTGGGGGCTGTAATGTAGTGCAGCATTTAGCAGCTTAAAAAAAAGCAGAGGTGCATCGGTGGCCGTACAGATCCTGCATTTTTACTGCATGTACATGTGCAAACGCACATCTAAATGTGACGTCCAAACGCATTAAACACAACAGATATAAACATCGAAACATATGCATTTTTTTTACATAAGTGTAGCACTGACCCCCGAAGGAGCTGCTGATATTTTGTTTTGGGCTTACCGTTACCATCTTCACAATGTTCGTCATAGGGGTCCCATAGTAGATACTCAATATGAAAACACTGGCTCCAATACTTAGTCCTTTTTCCAAGTTTTATTAAAGAAACAAAATATGCAATAGCAAGGTAGAGGGTGAAAGAGATTCAGGTACCTTGAATCTTGTGGTTAGAGATAATTTCTATATCCAACGAGCAGCACTTCCACAGCTGGATTTAGCAACCACCGGATAGGTCTCTCTTACCAACCTGGCAGCCGATGTGATACTCAGACTTGGTCTCTGCCACAGACCTGACAATCTTGAATAAACTGATTGCTGTGCTTGATCCCAGATGCGTCTCCGACTGAATTCCCAGGCCCTTCTCAAGATACCAGCCTTAAGCTCGGTCCTCTCCCAAAGAGTCCTCCCCTGGTCACTACAATCCCTTGCTTCTTCCCGCAGGCCAGACAGCAAAGAGACAATCCTATGGACCAATAGGAAGTGCCAACCCAATAATCTGGTGTCTGCCCTTAAATACCTCTACCCAGAATGCACGGTGGATGAACCACTCCCACCGAACTGTCTCTGAGCAAAGAATATTCAATATGTCCAACCAGACTGTATTTACAACATCCACCAATGGTAACAGCACCACCCATGGTCGGATGGAAATTTGCACAGTCCAGCCAAACTTGTACAGACACCAGTAAATTTAGGTAATAACAAAGCTGAGCCAAACTGTAGCTTCAACAAATTTAAATTTGAAAATAAATAGTGTCTGCTCTTCAGGAGCAGGGCTCTATATACTCCCCCCACCATAATAGACGATGTCCCCATCGTTGGGAAGAAGAAAATCACACACAAAAAAAACTTTTTTTTTATATATATATATATATATATATATATATATATATATATATATATTCTCAATCCTGAAAGTCAAGTACCTGAATCCCAAATTTTAGTAGAAAGGGGAAAAAGGGTAAAGTTACAACACATTAAATGGTTAACAGCATCACACATGAATAAGAAAGTACAGCAACACTTTCCCATAACCTATCTAGCTATCCGTGACACCCACTCTCCGTTGCTTATCAGAAGATCCAGTTGAATCTGAAACAAAACACACAGAAAACAAACAGTAATACACAAGTCCGTACCTTTCTTGCAAGAAGCAAAACCCCATTTCCTGGAAAATGGAATTTTCTTTCTCGCCATGCTTTATTATTATTTTAGAGAAATAACTAAGTCTAAAAAGTTCAACCTTGTTGGGCAAACTGCTACCACCTAGTGGCAGAAGTCATTGTAATGCAAGTCCTTTTAAGCAAGTGTTGAAAAAATTTGAAAACTTTGACACGCAGTTTCTTTATCAATTGTCACTAACTAACTATTCCCGTAGTCCTTGCATTTGAAGAAAAGAAAGAGAAAATAGAAGTTTTTGTCTTAAAATGACACCAACAGAAACAGTTACCATAATCGATCACCAATAAAAACGGGGATAAGGCAAAGTTACAGCTTTCCCTTGTGCATCCACTGTGGTGATGAAGTACACGATGTTGTCTTTTCACGGCCGACAGATAACAACTTTGTCCGCATATATATGCCTCCCATAGCTCCAATGCAACAGGCATCCGGAAAACCGATCATCCATCACCGAAGAACATCCTGGCTTCCTAAAAGGCTTTGGTACTTTCAAATAGTCCCAAACGTCCTCACTATACCAGCTCTCTCTGTTTCCCTCAATCTCTTGCATAATATCTCTGGGAACCTACGGAAATTCAAGTCCATTTGCTGTGGCCACTCGCTTGTTTAACAACCGTTGAGATCGAGCAATCCTTGGCAAGGAATGGAAACTTCCCAGACCAGGAGGCACACATGAAACTGGGGATTTGTGCACCATGGCAAAGAGAGATGATTTGTTTGATCCAGACAGACCGGCATTTTTAGACAAAGTCCCGCTAGTACTTGTAGGGGTTTCCACCCAAGGTGATGTGCTCCCCGAGTTCACAGCTGCCCAGTCAGACAAGTTAAATGTTGGGGCAACATCGTCACTATTCGCCCACAGCATCTCCTGAGACATAGCTTCAAAGAGATTATCATCTCCTGAAAGATCTGAGAGAGAGTCTATTTCCGAGTCCTGCAACTCCTCCTCAGGCGTATAACGGCAAACAGGCCCCCCATGCACAATGTCCCCCGAGATCTTACCCGTTCCTGGCGTGGACTCCTTCTGTGGATCCGGTTCAGGCAATCTCTGAGGTAAACCTCGACCGCGGCTGCGGGAGGCTTTCACGAACCCAACCTTCTTTTAAGTAGGAACAACATGGTCGGTAATAGTAGAAGTGATGGTAGCAGCAATGTCCACTGTCGGTTCCTCAATGATAGTTACAGCACCATCTCTCTCAGGAACACTCGGCATAGCAGGCTTTGAGAGCGTAGGCCTGACTGTAAGATTAAATGTAACAGTCTCTCCAGTAGCGAGGCCCATGGCCCAATCCATCCGGTAGGCCCAGGGCGACACGGTGGGTTGTTCCACAGTGTACAGATACTCCCCGCAGTGCAGGCATCAAACAAACGGTCGAGGACTTGCGACCAGTCCTTCGCATCCATTACACAGCATGCCCCAGAGCCTCTGAATCTCCCGTATACAAGATGAAACACGCATGCGGTTGTAAGCGAATCCCCATGTCTGTCAGCAATGTTCCAGACATTCTGATACTCGTAGAGGTACCTCCAGAGAACAGTCTGGGCCCCATAGCAGACTGCATTCCTCACATTCGGAACATAGCGACGACTAGGCAGGACCTTCCTTCTCTGCATTTAGCCAGACCACATGGTGTCTCATTCAACAAGGAGTTTGGACAACTACTCCAACTGGCTCTTCTGGTCACGCAACTCCCGGGTTTTCTTGACTCCACCCATGGCTGATGCGCCAGGACCTTAACCCGTAACCAATCCCTTGTTGAAAGGAGAAAAAAAATGTCAAAGTCCAAAACCCTCTATTGCATTAATTCCTTGGCAAAAAGTTCCTTTAGTTGCGATAGGTAACAGTAAATCCCAGACTCGAGCCCCCACATGTAGCACTGACCCCCGAAGGAGTTGCTGTTATTTTGTTTTGGGCTTACCGTTACCATCTTCACAATGTTCGTCATAGGGGTCCCATAGTAGATACTCAATATGAAAACACTGGCTCCAATACTTAGTCCTTTTTCCAAGTTTTATTAAAGAAACAAAATATGTAATAGCAAGGTAGAGGGTGAAAGGGATTCAGGTACCTTGAATCTTGCGGTTAGAGATAATTTCTATATCCAACGATCAGCACTTCCACAGCTGGATTTAGCAACCACCGGATAGGTCTCTCTCACCAACCTAGCAGCCGATGTGATGCTCAGACTCGGTCTCTGCCACAGACCTGACAATCTTGAATAAACTGATTGCTGTGCTTAATACGGTCTCTGCCACAGACCTGACAATCTTGAATAAACTGATTGCTGTGATTGATCCCAGATGCCTCTCCGACTGAGTTCCCAGGCTCTTCTCAAGATACCAGCCTTATGCTCGGTCCTCTCCCGAAGAGTCCTCCCCTGGTCACTACAATCCCTTGCTTCTTCCCGCAGGCCAGACAGCAAAGAGACCATCCTATGGACCAATAGGCCATTAGAACTTTGGGCCTTCTTCTAGTAGTTGGGTCTTGGGTCCACCGACCCCAAGGCAGAATTTTAAGCAACAGCAATTCCCCAGGCCAGGAGGGCCATGAGGTCAGGAAGCGCCAACCCAATAATCTGGTGTCTGCTCCTTAAAGACCTCTACCCAGAATGCACAGTGGATGAACCACTCACACCGAACTGTCTCCTAAGCAAAGAATATTCAATATGTCCAACCAGACTGTATTTACAACATCCACCAATAGTAACAGCACCACCCATGGTCAGGTGGAAATTTGCACAGTCCAGCCAAACTGGTACAGAAACCAGTAAATTTAGGTAATAATAAGCTGAGCCAAACTGTAGCTTCAACTAACTTAAATGTGAAAAAAAATAGCGTCTGCTCTTCAGGAGCAGGGCGCTACAGAAGATTCAGCAGGAACCTGTGTGCCCCTCTGAAAAACAAACTAGGCTTAGCAATTAAGATCTCTTCTTTGGTTCATTTTGTTTTGTTAACTATTCCATAGAAGGCGTTTTGTTATATCTGTTCAGCAAGTGCAATCAAAATACCTGTTGGCCCTCCCAGGAAAGCTGGATGACTTCCTGTGACCTTTCCCTTAACTGTGCTGCATTATTATCAGTACCTTGTTCCTAGCTATCTCTGATAACTACAGAACCCCTCTATGTTATGGAGAAGAGAAGAGGGGAGGTATTTGTAGCTCTGTCCAAGAGTGACAACACTGCTTCCTTATAGATACAGTAGGATGAGTGAGCGTAGTCACTCTAGGACAGAAAATGTGTTACTGGCAGGATCACCAGGTGAAAAAAAGGAAAAACAGCCTGAAAAAAAAGAAGCTAATGCAAGTATCACATCTAAGGACTGGTAAGCTGCAATAGATTACATTTTTGTTCCTGGGATTAGATATATTTCAAAGGGTGGCTCGTGTGTGCTAAAAGTGATCTATCACACAGATCAAGGTGTTACAAGCAATTGTGTTATTTAATTTAAATTATGTATGGGGTCCACTATGTTTTTTTTTTTTTATTTCAATTCTAATTCTCTGCTTTACTCCATAGCAACAAGCTAAAGTTTGTCAAGATTTCCAGAGGACCTTGTCCCCATGCTTCTATAAATAGCTTGCTTCCCCCTCCGGACAGGTTCTGTAGGACAATGCATTTGTTAGACTGCACCATGACTGATAGCGTGGATCAGGTCACTTCCATTTAAATTAACCAGTTTTGAATTACCACTGAGTACAAAACCCCTGCTGTTGATTCTACAGACTAAACTGTAATCTGTGGCACCCAACCCCCCCCCTAAAAAATTATACCTGCCACCATTACCATTAACAGCTCCCACCATTTTCTCACTTGATCCAGCACCATACAGGTGCCACAAAATGCTTCCGCAGCACAACCTCGGCTGCAAATATCTAATGTTTGCTGCAAGGTAAATCCTTTTTCTTTTTTTTTTCACAATAAAGTTTTGTTGAAAAGAAAACCAGTAGTTGCATATTGACAGTAATCACATCATGACAATACAATGTCCAGTAAAGTACAAACAAAGAAGTATAACAAGTTGCAAGTCTAACTTCTATCTTTCAGAGTTGGTCTTATATATGACATATGTGAACAGGCATGAATGCTGTAACAAGACACTGTTATGCCAGACATAAACACCTATTAGGTAACCTTATAGGTTTAGCACAGAAAATATTAAAATATAAGTAGAATTTGTAGAAGAATAGTAAAGAAAAATAGTTCAAGAATGATTTGAGAATACCATTAGATTATTACATTTTTGCTCCTTGTTCATGTGTTTGTAAGGGTCTTATATTCCTCGGAATATTTATAAGTAACCCACACTCTCCAGAGAGTGTTGAAGTTCTCAATAGTATTGTGTGCTATGGCTCTTATTTCCTCCATACCATATGTATCATGAATGTTGAGAAGCCACTCTTTGATAGTAGGTGTATTTGTTGTTCTCCAATATCTGGGGATCAGGGCAAGGTAAATCCTTTGATGCACCTTGAAAACTGAGTTATTATGACTGATGTCTCTCAGATAATACATTTTAATATTTATTTCAAGATAAAATCTGCCTTGTCTCTCCATCTTATATTGCAACCTAACCAATCTGCATACATGCCGTCCAGCCACTGTACAATATTTGTGGGTATTGTCGATCAGATGATACACTTTAATTTTAATTACAAGATAAAATCTGTCTGATCACTCCCTCTTCTAGCGTGGCCTGGCCAAGCTGGCTAAAGACTGTCCGGCCACTGAACAATATTTGTGGCTCTTTTTTCTAAGGTAACACTTTTTTTAATTGCAGGCAAAAACCTGTCATGTTTTTCCCTTTTATAGTGTGGCCTTACCAAGCTGTTTACATATTGTCCATCCACGGAACAATTCTTGTGACTATAAAATCTATCTCCCTCTTATATTGCTGCCTAGCCAAGCTGCATAAATACTGTCCAGCCACTGAACAATGTTTGTGGCTGTTTTCTCTCAGATAATACACTCTAAGTTTTTAATTGTAAGTTAAAAACTATCTTGTCTTTCCCTCTTATAGTGTGGCCAAACCAAGCTGCTTACATACTGTCCATCCACTGAGCAGTATTTACAGCTAATGTCTCTAAAAAACATACTCTAGTTTTTATTGCAAGATAAAACCTGTCTGATCCCTCCCTTTTATATTTATATTAGCCTAACTAAACTGACTGAGTACTGTCCAGCCACTGGAAAATATTTGTGGCTGTTTTCTCTCAGATAATACACTGTCGTTTTTATTATTGCAAGATAAAGCCTGTCTTGTCTCTCCCTCTTATATTGTGACCTAACTAAGCTGCATATATACTGTTCATCCAGTGAACATTACTTGTGGCTATTGTCTCTCAGATAAAACAAACTAATTATTATTACAAGATAAAACAAACTTTGTCAACTTCAGTTTCCTGCCTTTTGGAACGAGTAAGGATAAGTTTAAGATATTTTTTCCCCATTAGGAAGATTTTCCTTTGCTTCCTTTTCCTGTATCAGTGGTATCCTATAACAGCCTCTCAGGCAGGATGCCACTATGATAGGAGTTGATGGGAAATATTTGCAATGGAGACACAGAAAAGAATAAACGTCTGACTCTCAGTCTACAAAGAAAACGTTGTTTTTATTCCCTTGGTCTCTACTGGATACATTTCCCTTAACTTTCTGTCCTTGTGACTGGGAACAGAAAGTGAGGGTAAATAAAAATCTGGTAGGGGTTCTAACCCTCCCCCATTCTATTTAAAACGAAAAAAACAAATGTTGTGACTGGAATTTGCCCTTAAAATCGAGTTGAGTAAACATGAAGAGTTGTTGGTGCCAAAAAGACTGATTGATATTCCGAACATGCCCACCTATCTATAAACAATTAATGCAATGAGGAAATCTCCACTTTAAGAAGTACTTTGCAATTATCATAATTCCTCAAGCAGATAATGTATCGCAGGTCTGACAATGACAAGGAAATAAACCATTCTAATTTAAATAATGAAATTGCTGGAACTACAGGACCATGGAGACATTAATGCAGACACATAAAATCAGATTTCTTCAAAGGTTCATTTAGCACAGCCCTTTGCACCATTACAGCTTGCGCAGCATATGAAATATGTAAAGGAAGTGTTAAATATTTAATCGTGTGAAATATTTAATAGGACAAAATACACTTTAATTAAAGATTTGTTTTCATTCTTTTGCAAGACTGTCAAATGCAAATATAGATATTTTATGAATGCTGCTAACAGGCAGCAATTTATCATGGGGAAACTGCAATAAATAGATCAAGAGTTTACGTCTTTTTAACAATTAGCACCGATGACGTAAAGGATCAGTCCTCCCAAAAGTGTTTCTGACAGAGTTGGTTAGACTGTAACACTTTGGCTTCTTATCTATCTTGAAAAATCCGGTGGGAGAGTCTATCATTTTTGGGTGCATTTTGGACTACCTTGGAGTTTTGGGTGTTTAAATTCTCCCATTGCATTATTAATAATATATGATAAATTAAAGGGAATCTATAATATTTTTGTGTTTTAAATCCATTTTATTTAATTTTTCTATTTTCATTTTGAAATGTATGAATTGGAGTGTATGCATTTTCCTTTTCAATACATTTTTATTATTTAAAGAGGAAGTGTACAAAACATTGTGGGGTTGGCACAAGAATACAATCTTCATTAAAAATATATAAAGAGAGGATTAAAGGAGGTGTAAGACAGTTTTCCCATCTTTGGTTATGTGCGGTAACATATACAGTAAGTCAGCCTAGGTGACATCAAATATTAGAACAGTAGCATTCAAAATCAGTATGCAAACAAAGAAACTGTGAATATATGGGACCTTTCTTTCCTCTATCAATATGCTTAAACAATTTATTATATGTGTCTATGTAAAATAAACCGAACGTGCCTGTATTGGGCAAACTGGAAAGATATCCTCGAAGCCCCCTTCATCATAAACGGTGCAGAGAGAGAGGAGATAGAAAGTCACTATTCTGACTCATTCAGTTGCTTGTGTGAGTTTGAGCTAAGACAAAGAAGAAGTTTACAAATTAATGAATAGGACGTTAAAGGTGCCAGAACAAAACAGAACAATGGTTTATATAAAATACAATTAATTGACAAATATTATTTAGGTAAAAGCATTACGCAATAGGATGACCAAGTGGTGGAGCTCCCACATACATCTTATTCAAACAGTATCATTGCCTAAGGTATTACTCTGTATACAGCATCACAGAGAAGGGTTACAATATGACCTTCGATGGTAATAGAAGTTGTGTAATATACAGTCAGGTCCATAAATATTGGGACATCGACACAATTCTAATCTTTTTGGCTCTATACACCAAAACAATGGATTTGAAATGAAAAAAACAAGATGTGCTTTAACTGCAGACTTTCAGCTTTAATCTGAGGGTATTTACATCCAAATAAGGTGAACGGTGTAGGAATTACAACAGTTTGTATATGTGCCTCCCACTTTTTAAGGGACCAAAAGTAATGGGACAGATTAACAATCATCCTTCAAGCTTTCACTTTTTAATACTTGGTTGCAAATCCTTTGCAGTCAATTACAGCCTGAAGTCTGGAATGCATAGACATCACCAGACGCTGGGTTTCATCCCTGGTGATGCTCTGCCAGGCCTCTACTGCAACTGTCTTCAGTTCCTGCTTGTTCTTGGGACATTTTCCCTTCAGTTTTGTCTTCAGCAAGTGAAATCCATGCTCAATCGGATTCAGGTCAGGTGATTGACTTGGCCATTGCATAACATTCCACTTCTTTCCCTTAAAAAACTTTTTGGTTGCTTTCGCTGTATGCTTCGGGTCATTGTCCATCTGCACTGTGAAGCGCCGTCCAATGAGTTCTGAAGCATTTTGCTGAATATGAGCAGATAATATTGCTTGAAACACTTCAGAATTCATCCTGCTGCTTTTGTCAGCAGTCACATCATCAATAAATACAAGAGAACCAGTTCCATTGGCAGCCATACATGCCCATGCCATGACACTACCACCACCATGCTTCACTGATGAGGTGGTATGCTTTGGATCATGAGCAGTTCCTTTCCTTCTCCATACTCTTCTCTTCCCATCACTCTGGTACAAGTTGATCTTGGTCTCATCTGTCCATAGGATGTTGTTCCAGAACTGTGAAGGCTTTTTTAGATGTTGTTTGGCAAATTCTAATCTGGCCTTCCTGTTTTTGAGGCTCACCAATGGTTTACATCTTGTGGTGAACCCTCTGTATTCACTCTGGTGAAGTCATCTCTTGATTGTTGACTTTGACACACATACACCTACCTCTTGGAGAGTGTTCTTGATCTGGCCAACTGTTGTGAAGGGTGTTTTCTTCACCAGGGAAAGAATTCTTCGGTCATCCACCACAGTTGTTTTCCATGGTCTTCCGGGTCTTTTGGTGTTGCTGAGCTCACCGGTGCGTTATTTCTTTTTAAGGATGTTCCAAACAGTTCAATTGGCCACCCCTAATGTTTTTGCTATCTCTCTGATGGGTTTGTTTTGTTTTTTCAGCCTAATGATGGCTTGCTTCACTGATGGTGACAGCTCTTTTGATCTCATATTGAGAGTTGACAGCAACAGATTCCAAATCCAAATAGCACACTTGAAATTAACTTCTGGATCTTTTATTTGCTCCTTGTAAATGGGATAATGAGGGAATAACACACCTGGCCATGGAATAGCTGAGCAGCCAATTGTCCCATTACTTTTGGTCACCTAAAAAGGGAGGCACATATATAAACTGTTGTAATTCCTACACCGTTCACCTGATTTGGATGTAAATACCCTCAAATTAAAGCTGAAAGTCTTTTTGTTTTATTTCAAATCCATTGTGGTGGTGTATAGAGTCAAAAAGATTAGAATTGTGTCGATGTCCCAATATTTATGGACCTGACTGTACTTCAATGCGTTTTGTGATAGGATTTGTTGGGAAGATATACTACTTAAAAAAGATAAAGGTCACACTATTCAATTCCTGTATATTAGAGCTGCACGATCATGGCCAAAATGAGAATCGCAATTTTTTTGCTTAGAATAAAAAGATCACGATTCTCGCAACGTAAAATCTTTCACATTATACAAAAAAAATTGGGCTAACTTTACTGGTTACTTTTTTGTTTTTTTTTAATTCATTAAAGTAATTTTTCCAAACAAATTGCATTTGAAAGACTGCTGCGCAAATACAGTGTGACATAAAATATTGCAACAACCACCATTTTATTCTCTAGGGTCTCTACTAAAAAATATATATACAGCGGGGACAGAAAATATTCAGACCTCCTTAAATTTTTCACTCTGTTATATTGCAGCCATTTGCTAAAATCATTTAAGTTCATTTTTTTCCTCATTAATGTACACACAGCACCCCATATTGACAGAAAAACACAGAATTGTTGACATTTTTGCAGATTTAATAAAAAAGAAACTGAAATATCACATGGTCCTAAGTATTCAGACCCTTTGCTCAGTATTTAGTAGAAGCCCCCTTTTTGATCTAATACAGCCATGAGTCTTTTTGGGAAAGATGCAACAAGTTTTTCACACCTGGATTTGGGGATCCTCTGCCATTCCTCCTTGCAGATCCTCTCCAGTTCTGTCAGGTTGGATGGTAAACGTTGGTGGACAGCCATTTTTAGGTCTCTCCAGAGATGCTCAATTGGGTTTAAGTCAGGGCTCTGGCTGGGCCATTCAAGAACAGTCACGGAGTTGTTGTGAAGCCACTCCTTCGTTATTTTAGCCATGTGCTTAGGGTCATTGTCTTGTTGGAAGGTAAACCTTCGGCCCAGTTTGAGGTCCTGAGCACTCTGGAGAAGGTTTTCATCCAGGATATCCCTGTACTTGGCTGCATTCATCTTTCCCTCGATTGCAACCAGTCGTCCTGTCCCTGCAGCTGAAAAACACCCCCACAGCATGATTCTGCCACCACCATGCTTCACTGTTGGGACTGTATTGGACAGGTGATGAGCAGTGCCTGGTTCTTTCCACACATACCGCTTAGAATTAAGGCCAAAAAAGTTCTATCTTGGTCTCATCAGACCAGAGAATCTTATTTCTCACCATCTTGGAGTCCTTCAGGTGTTTTTAGCAAACTCCACGTGGGTTTTCATGTGTCTTGCACTGAGGAGAGGCTTCCGTCAGGCCACTCTGGCATAAAGCCACGACTGGTGGAGGGCTGCAGTGATGGTTGACTTTCTACAACTTTCTCCCATCTCCCGACTGCATCTCTGGAGCTCAGCCACAGTGATCTTTGGTTTCTTCTTTACCTCTCTCACCAAGGCTCTTCTCCACCGATAGTTCAGTTTGGCCAGACGGCCAATTCTAGGAAGGGTTCTGGTCATCCCAAACATTTTGCATTTAAGGATTATGGAGGCCACTGTGCTCTTAGGAACCTTAAGCGCAACAGAATTTTTTTGTAACCTTGGCCAGATCTGTGCCTTGCCACAATTCTGTCTCTGAGCTCTTCAAGCAGTTCCTTTGACCTCATGATTCTCATTTGCTCTGACATGCACTGTGAGCTGTAAGGTCTTATATAGACAGGTGTGTGGCTTTCCTAATCAAGTACAATCAGTATAAGCAAACACAGCTAGACCTAGTCGCCTGACAAGTCGCCTCCCGTTCTGTGCTATGGAACCGTTCTAAGGGGAGCGACGCAAGTCGCTCCGACTTAGAAAAAGGTTCCTGTACGACTTTGGGGGCGACTTGCATAGACTTCTATACAGAAGTCGTTTTGCAAGTCGCCCGGGCAGTCGTGTGCAGGTCGCCTCGGTGAGGCCTGCAAGTCGTGGCCGCCTCTGGTGTGAACCGAGGCTTACACACAAGTCTATTGCATTGACAAATTATTACAATGTTTATATTTAAGTTCCACTGCTAAAGAATGTTGTGATTCTTGGCAGACTGCAGGTTTTTTTTTTTCTTCCTTTCTTTTGACGACTGTGGCTTCAGAAGAGCAGAGAGAATACTTTGCATAGACAGAATCGTGAAACACTTTTGTCAAGATCGCAACGGGGAAAAAATCGCGATAACGATTCTTGATGATAAATCGTGCAGATCTAGTGTACAGTGGAACCTCGGATTACGAGCATAATCTGTTCCAGGAGGATGCTCGTAATCCAAAGTACTCGCATATCAAAGCGAGTTTCCCCAATTATTTTCCACGAAAATTATTTGTTCCGCATTGACTTTAATGACATGCAATACCGCATGCGGCCAGAGGTGGGGGGATGCCGGGGAGCCTTGGAAACGGCCAGAAAGACCCAAGGACACCTCGGCTGACCTTGGCAAATCTCGGAAAGACTCTGTTCCCGAGGTTTGCCGAGGTCAGCCGAGCTGTCCTCGGGCCTTTCTGTGCATTTTCAAACGGCGCCGATTGGCTGTGATTGGTGCAGCTCGGCTCCGGCGCCCCCCCACCTCAGGCCAAACACGATACTGCACATGCTTTGGCCTGAATCATGCTCGTTTTACAAGACAACACTTACAAACCGAGTTGTTGTTGTCAATCTCCACCATCCACCACCGTAGTGATCTTAAATATCAGTGCCTCCACCAACAGCTGAAAGGCTCGCTTACCAGTTCCTATTGATCCCTCATTACAAGGGATTGTTAGTGCTTGTGGCTTTAGCCCAGCCAAGGCCTTTATCATGGTCCAGATGGTCTCCCAAGAGCCGTTGTGTTTCCTCCGGACGGAGGAGATGCATCACCTGGAACCTGAGTGAGAAATCTTCACATCTTATACAGTGCCAAGGGGTGGTCTTGTTGGGAGACCATCTGGACCTGGAGAAAGGCTTTGGCTGGGCTAAAGCCACGAGCGTTAACGATCCATTGTAAAGAGGGATCAATAAGATCAATAGCCTTTCAGCTGTTGGTGGAGGCACTGATATTTAAGATCACTACGGTGGTGGATGGTGGAGATTGACAACAGGATTTATTTTCACATAACTTGTGGACTGTTCTAATCATCTAATGTTTACATTTTTATATACACGATTGAATAGTACGACCTTTATCTATTTTATGTTTACTCACTGTGTATATGTCTCACAGAAGGTTCGTTGCTTACACTTTTCATTCAGAATATTTATTTGCACGTTTTTTTAGATATACTACTTGGCAAAGTTGTGCTGAGCCCACCACATTTGGACCTCACGAGATGCTACCAACTGCAAACAAAAAATGTCTGCCAATAAAAACCCAAACGGGTCCCAAGTAGACCGCAGGAAGAGAAAATAAAATAATGAACCAGCGTCCAGGTGGATGAAGGTGGTGCTCAAAAGGTAGACACAAATTGCACAGAAGTGCTTTTCCTCAAAGGGGGTCTACTGTTTAACAATGGTAGACATGTGCAGTTTGTTTCGTTCCGAATTGAAATTCGGAGGAATTTTCGTTTTTCGGAAATTCAGATGTATTTGAATTTCCAGATTACAATGGTGCCAAATTTAAATGATACCGAAATAATGAATTTAAATGATACCGAAAACAATTTTGGAAGAAATTCAAATCGATTCAAATAGTTTTCAAATCAATTTTTATAAGTTTTCAAATTCGAGTTCTAAAAGTTTTAAAATTCTAAGTTTTCAAATTCGAATAGTTTTCCAATTTTCAAAGAGAATAAAATAGAATAGAAAATTAAAGGAATATAATAGAAAAAAAATAGAAGAGAAGAGAATATAACAGAAAATAAAAGAATAGAATATAATAGAGTAAAACAGAACAACATAGAAAATAAAAGAACAGAAAAGGATAGAATAGAAACAAATAAAATAGAATAAAATTAAAAAAAAGAATATAATAAATTAGAAAGAGCATAACCATCTTTTGAAGCTCGAATTTTAAATAGAATAAATCTGAATTTGAATACATAAGAAAATAAAACAATAGAAAAGAACAGAATAGAAAAAAAGAATAGACTAGAATAGACTATAACAGAATAGAAAATAATAGAATTAAAAAAACAATAGAATAGAAAGAATATAACCATTTCCCAAAATAGAATCAATTCTAATTTGAATAGAATAGAAAAGAATAGATTAGAATAGAAAATAACAGAATAGTATAGAAAAAACAGTATAGAAAAAACAACAGGCTAGAATAGAATAGAAAGAATATAAACATATTTTGAAATTAAAATTTTGAATAGAATAAATTCTAATCTGAATAGAAAGGAATATAATATAATAGAAAATACAGGAATAGAATAGAAAAAATAGAATAGAAAAGAATATAACAGAAAATAAAAGAATAGAATATAATAGAGTAAAACAGAACAAAATAGAATAGTAAATAAAAGAACAGAATACACATAGAAAAATAATAGAATTAAAAAAAGCAATAGAATAGAAAGAATATAACGATGTCCCAATATTCAAATAGAAACAATTTGAATTTGAATAGAATAGAAAAGAATAGATTAGTTAATATATTCTTTCTATTCCATTCTATTCTACTCTATTCTGTTGTTTTTTTTCTATACTATTCTGTTATTTTCTATTCTATTCAAATCTATTCTTTTCTATTCTTTTCGAATTCAAATTGATTCTATTTGAATTTTGGGAAATTATTATATTATTTCTATTCTTTTCTATTTTTGTGAATTATATTCTTTTCTATTCTATTCTTTTCTATTCGAATTTCAGAAGATGGTTATATTGTTTCTATTTTATTCTATTTTTTTTATTCTACTTTATTAATTTCTATTCTATTCTATTTCATTCTATTCTGTTCTTTTATTTTCTATTCCATTTTGTTCTGTTTTACGCTATAGTATTCTATTCTTTTATTTTCTGTTATATTCTTTTCTATTCTATTCCTTTATTTTCTATTCTATTTCATTTGGAAATTGGAAAACTATGAGAATTTAAATTTGAAAACTTTTTGAATTTGAAAACGATTCGAAATTGATTTGAAAACGACCTTGATTTGATTCAAATTGGAATTCCGAAAATTCAAATCGATTGGAACATGAATAATTGAAACGAATTCCGAAAACGAATTGAACAGATTAAACTAATTTTAACTCAACAAATTTATGTAAATAACGAATCGAAACAAATTTTTTCGTTGTCCCTGATTTGGAACAAAATCTCCCTGTCCCTCGTTCCTCCTCATTTGTCCCTCATTTTGGTCTGATCTATATAGTTGTATATAAAATGCACTTTTTATCTTTCAAAAAGTGTTTCCCAGTGCTAAACCTTTCATCTAATTTCTAAATTGCTGCATTTGTAAATTTCAAAAGCACACATTGAAAAAAAAATGTCTGTATAATCCTCCTTTAACAACTTGCCGACCAGCCGCCACAGTTGTACTGCTACGCAAACCTCCGTCATTGTGCGTCGGCCGCTTTAAGAGCTATTAGAAGCGATCCCGCGTGCCCCCGGCACAGCGCTGGAGCCGATGCACGTGGCGAGCCAGAACCAGAACGGGGATCTGTCAATGTAAACAGACAGATCCCCGTTCTGACAGGGGAGGAGAGAGCGATCTGCTGTTCCTAGTGATTAGGAACAGCGATCTCTTTCCTCCTCCAGTCAGTCCCCTCCCCCACAGTTAGAAACAACTCCCTATGGAACACTTAACTCTTTGATCACCACTAGTGTTAACCCCTTCCCTGCCAGTGTCATTTATACAGTAATCAGTGCATTTTTATAGCACCAATCGATGTATAAATGTCACTGGTCCCAAAAAAGTGTCAAAAGTGTCCGATGTGTCCGCTGCAATGTCGCAATCCTGCTAAAAATTGCTGATCACCACCATTACTAGTAAAAAAATAATAATAATAAAAATGCCATAAAAATATCCCCCATTTTGCAGACGCTATAACTTTTGCGCAAACCAATCAATATACGCTTATTGCGATTTTTTTTTTTTTTTTAACCAAAAATATGTAGCAGAATACATATCGGCCTAAATCTATAAAGAAATTAGATTTTTTACATTTTTTTTATTGGATGTGTTTTATAGCAGAAAGTAAAAAATTTTTTTTTTTTTTGTCAAAATTGTCCAATTTTTTTTTCGTTTATAGCACAAAAATAAAAAACTACCAAAAGAAAGCTCTATTTGAGAGAAAAAAAAAGGACAAAAATGTTATTTGGCTTCAGCGTTGCACGACCATGCAACTGTCAGTTAATGTAATGGGAAAAATGGCCCGGTCACGAAGGGGGGAGTAAATCTTCCGGAGGGCAAGTGGTTAATACTTTTTTAATATAACGTTATATAATTGTTCCTACATTTATTTGCATATGAACAAAGCTGTCCAGCAATATGGACAGTGACACCTGCTATTATTTCAAGGCCTCTCAACTTATTTTTGGCCTACAGTGAAGTATCTGAAGCTCCCTTTGCTACAAAGCGACACCTCTTCTGATGATTGCTGTGGTGACTGTATTATCCTTTTTCCAGCAGCTTTAGGAGTATAAAACAAGAGCGTGCTCGTGACTTTGTTCAGCTAGGAGGATCAGAGGCAGGCACAGACTGAAGTTCCCAGGATCCGAAGGTCAGCCTAAAACTGTCAGATCTAATCACTGACAATACACTGAAGACAATTTTATGGACTTTACTGCTGTCCGCTTCACTGCAAGTTTTCAGCAATACCTTCGCTGTACCTGTTGCTGTATCATTGTGCGCATACTCATGAATATGCAGCATTACCCCCGCAAGGGCTGCTGCTAACTACCTCCCCTATTCCTGCACAGCCAGGCAACATGCATTTTCCACTTGCACCCAGACACAAGAAGTCAGTCCCTTGGCTTTGTTTTTTGTTGTTTTATTAGGGGTGACAACCTGGATGGGGTAGAGGAATTTATGGGATGCCCAACTTGACAAAAGAACAACAGATGGGGGACAACTTCCTCCCTCTATCCAAGAAAATCCTGGACTGTTCTCCTTCCTGTACACACACAGTCCTTTGAGGATCAGTAGCAACAATCCTTCAAAGTAGGGCTGTGGAACTTAACAAATAATTCCTGGATTAATCGTTAATTTTTTTTTGATCGATCAAAATTTTTTTGATCGGTAGTCTGCCTGCCCTGGGGCTGCTTTGGGCCAAGCTGTGGCTGCAGCGCAGCGCTCCGCTCCCTCCTCCTTCTCATCCACTATATGTCGTACACAGTCTGCGGGCATCTCCCGCTGTGTGTCTCCTAGCTGAGTGTGAAAACTTTGGCCGCGCTGTGAGAAAAGTCCTGCCCTCCTCCTAGATCAGCTCCTGTGATAGACGCAGTGTTCTGTCTTCACACGAGCTGATCTAGGAGGAGGGCGGGACTTTTCTCACAGCGCGGCCAAAGTTTTCACACTCAGCCCTGGGATACACAGCGGGAGATGCCCGCAGACTGTGTAATCCAGGCACAGGCACTGACTACATTGAGGCTGCGATTATGGGCACGGTGAGACTGCATTATGGGCATGGCAAGGCTGCCATTATAGGCACAGTGAGGCTGAGATTATGGTCACGGTGAGACAGCATTATGGTCACGGTGAGCCTGCGATTATAGGCACGGTGAGGCTGCGATTATGGGCACGGTGAGGCTGCTTTTATGGGCACGGTGAGGCTGCGATTATGGGCACCGTGAGACTGCATTATGGGAATGGTGAGGCTGCGATTATGGGCACGGTAAGTCTGAGATTATGGGCACGGTGAGACTGCATTATTGGCATGGATAGGCTGCGATTATGGGCACGGTGAGGCTGCGATTTGGGGCACGGTCAGGCTGAGATTATGGGCACGGTGAGGCTGAGTTTATGACGTGTGACGTCCTAGCCATGCCCCGCTATGTCCGGCTTCGGCCGTTGCTATAACAACGGTGCTAAATCAGCTAAAAGTAGTTGGATCTGTATGTGCGTTATAATTAATCGAAATTAGTCGATTAATCGATTTTTAAAAAAATCAATTCATCGAATACGAAAATTTTAATCAGTAACAACCCTACTTCAAAGGCTAGGAGTTCTTAGTCCTCTTGGGAAAATAGCACAAATGTTGAAGACTGCATGCAAGAGTATCTCTTCTCCTCTGTAGAACTGCTCCCAGCTCCACTGCTTGCAAGTACTACCAGCTCTCCTGGCTGCTGCACTGAAGATCTTCCAGGGCAAGGTAATAATGGATTAAGCACAACGCTGTCCTTTAGAAAGCTTGCTACATGTGACAGTCTCTCCCCTGTAAATCCCTGGGTGTTGGTGATGTACTCACACGGTCCTCCTATGCTCCCACTGCTTCTCAGGCAAGAATCCTGTTCAAACCGTGATGCTGAATGGACCTTTGTGAGCCAGCCTGAGCTCCAGCTTGGAAACATAGTCCCCCCTAGACCTAGGGGACCCCCTCCTAGACCACCGACAGCCTGCTCAGCACTTTATCTTCCACTCGACTCCCCTGCTGGCATTGCTTTTGCATATTTAAGGGCTGATCAGCCTTGCCTGGGAATTGGCCTAGGCCCTCCTGGCCTCCGCCCACTAACTTCTAGTAATTTCTCCAGACTTCCAGATCCAGGGGGAGGTACCAGAGACCTGCATCTGTGGGTCATCCAGCTAGACCTGCAGTAAACCCTAACCCAATTTTAGACTCACAAACTAACCATAAGTCAACATAAATTTGCCTGTATTAATCTAGTAGCGCACTAGAGGGTGCTACAAATATATAAAGATGCTCAATCAATTGATCATTTAACAAGAATGACAAAAGGTTTTACAGGAAAAATAATGTAATAACAAATAGAAAGGGAGTCCATAGTTCAGAAACAACTTTGATCTACATGCAAACTTCAAAATATAATTGCGTTCCTGGCATACATTATACCAAGCAGGTTAGCAGCTCTCTGACTCTGGACAGACTGTTGACAGTTAAAAAGTCACTGATTTTAAGTATTTTCAGCCCTGTCTACGTTGTAGTCTAGTAGCTCTCTGTCCATGGGCACATTGTACATTCAGCCCTGTCAATGGAAATGTGCAGCTTCCTGACTCCTAGTAGAATGTCTTTTTCATGCATGGTGATGTAGCATCTCTTTGACTCTGAAAAAGTATCTATTCTGCCCTGTCTACATTACATTTTATTTGAACTCTATGGGCAGAGCATCCATTTGACCTTGCCTAAGAGGATTTTTTTTGACCTACCTGACTTTAGACAGCGTCACTTCAGTCCTATCTACACTGTAATTTGGTGGCTATTTGACTCTGGGCAGATTATTAATATTATGCAGGATTTGTAGAGCGCCAACAGTTTGAGCAGCACATTACAATATAAAGGTCGACAGTACAGTTACAATACAATAAAATACATGAGGGTTAAGAGGGCTCTGATCATAAGAGCTTACAATCTAATAGGGTAGGGCAAGTGGTAAAAAAGGAAAAAACTATGAGGGATGAGCTGATGGAAGAATGAAAAGTTCAGTGGTAAGGTGGAGGCAGGATAGGCTTACCTGAAGAGATGGGTTTTCATGTATTGCCTAAAGGTGGCCGGAGTAGGAGATATCCGGACAGATTGAGGTAGGGGGTTCGAGAGGATGGGAGAGGCTCTGGAAAAGCCCTAGAGATGAGCATGGGAAGAGGAGACAAGAGAGCTAGAGAGCAGGAGGTCTTGGAAGGAGAGGAGAGGATGGTTTGGGTGATATTTTTAGACAAGATTGGTGATGCAGTTCGGGGCAGAGTTGCAAATGGCTTTGTATGTTGTTGTCGTAGTAATGTTGAGTATTTTTTATGTGCTGGGCAATTGGAAGCCAGTGGAGGTATTGACAGAGAGTGGTGGCAGAACCTGAGCGGTTGGAAAAGTAGATGAGTCTGGTTGCATTCATGATAGATTTGTGGGTAGGTGCAGCGTGGTGCGGTGGCAGAAAACACTGCAGGAGCAGAACTCTGTTATACCTGAAGTTCTGCAATTCACAACAAACCTGGCGGGAATGCCAGGCTCAGGGTTAACAGTATAAGATGAAGCAGAATGTTTCATGTGCGCAGACGGCATTTGAAAGCCATTTGAAATGCTCGTTAGTGGGACAGCTGCTGCCCCAGCTGGGAGGGAAACAGTTGAACTGTGTCCTGCACTTTCTACTAAGCTCTGCCTCTCTTCCCGTGCTGATAAAAAAGGGGAGAGGGCTCTGTCTAGTCAGACATTCTACGTGGGAGAGTAGACACAGACAAGACACAGCATGTAGTGTCTCCAGCGAAATCACAGAGCTGCTGCAGCTGCATGTACCAGAGAATCTCTGGTACATGCAGCTGCATCTCCACCTCTAGGAGATTTGATTTGCTTTTTTCCCTTTTTATTTCATAGCCAATAGCCATTTCTGTATGTCTTTGTTTTCTGTATGTCCTTTTTCATTCTTGTAGTTTTTGTAATTTTACCTTAACTACTTCAGCCCTGGAAGATTTGGCTGCCGAATGACCAGGCCATTTTTTGCGATTCGGCACTGCGTCGCTTTAACTGACAAGCGCGCGGTCGTGCGACGCTGCGCCCAAACAAAATTGACATCCTTTTTGATCACCTCTGCGGTTTTTATTTTTTGCGCCTTAAACAAAAAAAGAGCGTCAATTTTTTAAAAAACGCAATATTTTGTACTTTTTGCTATAATAAATATCCCCATTTTTTTTTTAAAAAAAGCTAATTTTTTCTCAGTTTAGGCCCATGTATTCTTCTACATATTTTTGGTAAAAAAAAACTGCAATAAGCGTATATTGATTGGTTTGCGCAATCTACTTTGAACGTCTACAAAATAGGGAATAGATTTATAGCATTTTTATTTATTTATTTTTTTACTAGTAATGGCGGTGATCTGTGATTTTTATCGGGACTGCGACATTATGGTGGACACATCAGACACTTTTGACACATTTTTGGGACCATTGGTATTTATACAGCGATCAGTGCTATAAAATACACTGATTACTGTAAAAATGTCACTGGCAGGGAAGGAGTAAACACTAGGGGGTGATCAAGGGGTTAACTGTGTTCCCTGCTACGTGTTTCTAACTGAAAGGGGAGGGGACTGACTAGAGGAAGTGACGGATCGTGTTTCCTAGCTATTAGGAACACACGAACTGTCGTTCCTCACATAACAGAACAGGGATTTGTATGTTTACACACACTTCCGTGTTCTGCTTCTCTTACCCATGATCGCTTGTGGCCGGCGGTCATCGCAACCATCGACCACGAGCATCGGCACCCCCGCAGTCAAGCGTGCGCGCGCCTCCGCTATACCGATCCCACGAGCCGACGTATAGCTATGACGGCTCGCGGGATCGTGCCGACCTGCCGCAGTAGAATGACGGTGGCTGGTCGGCAATCGGTTAATATTCCTGTGCACTGCCTGCCTAAGAATATTTAAGAATTTATACTTCTAAGCATTGTGCATCGTGTTACCAGTGTCTGTATGCTCGGTTAGACGCATTTAGTTTATCGGTGTAGGATTGCATTTTGTGGCTGAGCCTTCAAGTTCACTGTAATCACAGAAGTTACCATACAGATAACAGGAGGACAGATAAGTGCTGTGTGTATAAGCTACCGTGGACAGGAATTGGTGTGTCAGACAAATCAGCTGACAAACTGAAGGTGGTGGCAAGCTACCTAAGACATAAGTGTGTCCAGGCAGCTATGTTTTGGGTGAGGCTCTCTAGTGGTGGCCAGCTGGTTATACCTTTCTAAAGTAAGCTTTGCTTATTCTTTCTCCACAAGACAAGGTTCTTACTCCAGCTAGTAAGTTGCCATGGTTGTAACTTTCTTGACAGTAGCAGTATGCATGCTGTTTACGGTATATATCTGGATTGAGGTACTTGGGGTTCTCACGATAATTTACAAGCATGTTAGTCAGTTTCTAAGGATGCACAACAGGCAGTGCATTGATCTGCCTCTCTGATCCCTGTATCGTTGGTACCCCTGTCTGTGACAGTGTCAGACTTCCTGTGTACCTGTGTACCTCTGACAGACAGGAACTTAAGACACCTTGTAGAATCACCGCTGTGCTGTTAAAAATAATGTGTTGAGCCAGGACTCGTGACCACCAGGGTGAACCATCACCACCATTAAAGATGGACTCTTACCGTACTAAATGGACCCTATTACAGAGTCAAATTAGACCGTAAATAGTAATCTCATCATACAGGCTTTAACAGACACCACTTGGCTGTAATCTTATAATATCTTCAGATCTCCAGTATATGTTCAGTAAATAGCATTCATATACTCCACAGAATCCACCATAGTGTAAAACCGTATAAAACATTTATTGTAATCCAAAAAATATAGAACTACTCACACTTTAAAATAAGTAAGCACGTAATAGTAAATACATTCCCGAGAAATATTACAAATGATCCAAGCATTTACTATTACAAATAAGTGTGGCAATGTCACTTACGTTGGCTCTGCCCTACGTGTGTCATCATAACTGACGTCATCGGGGCACAAATGCTACGTGAGCCACCACGCCATTAAATGCTCCATCTGATAGGGGAAGTCCCTCCTTGCAATGCAGGCATTTCAGACCTCATTTTCGTTCTAAGATGGCCAACCAGACTTTCCAGCCTTGTTCTCGTATTAAGATGGCTGACCAGCCAAGCCGTGGTTCGAAAAAAGCCAAAGCCTCGATTAAGTGTTAAAGTGGCTGACTGGCCTCCCCTTTAATCTGTGGATAGTCGGGATCCAGCCTCTATATTATCCTCCTCTTGACTATCCACAGATTAGAGAGAGGCTGGTCGGCCATTTAAATTAAAATAAAATCAAAGCTTGGCTTTCGGCTTTTGCAAGCCACAGCTCAGCCGGTCGGCCATCTTAATATGAGAATGAGGCTGGAAAGTCCGGTCTGCCATCTAATAATGTAAATGAGGCCTGGATGGCCTGTAAACGGGGGGACCTCCCCTATTGGGTGGAGTATTTAATGGCATGGCGGATCGTGTAGCGTTCGGGCCCCCAATGACGTCAGTTATGATGAAACGCATAGGGTGGAGCCAATGCATGTGACATCTCCACGCTTGTTTGTAATAGTAAATGCTTGGATCGTTTGCCCAGGAATGTATTTACTATTCAGCGCTTACTTATTTTAAAAGTGTGAGCAGTTCTATATTTTTTTGGATTGCAAAAAAAGTTTTATAAGGTTTTACACCATGTGGGTCTCCCTATTGTAATTTTAGGGTGGACCTTGTAGAATATATGGATGGTATTGACTGAACATATACTGGAGATCTGGAGATATTATAAGATTCCAACCAAGTGGTGTCTGTTAAAGCCTTTATGATGAGATAACTATCTATGGGCTAACGTGACTCTGTAATAGGGTCCATTTGTTCCGGTAAGAGTCTGTTTTTGTATTGTGGTGACGGTTTACCCTGGTGGTCACGAGTCTTGGCTCAACGTATTATTTTTAACAGCACAGTAGTGATTCTACAAATAATTGGGACTGTAACAATATTTGTACACATTTGCAATTTTCATATATTTGCCACTGGATTATACTCTGTTGCTCCTTTTGACTTCACTGCTATCAGTTTGTTTATTTTGTTTATTTGGATTAAGTGTTCACACTATCACGAATAGTGCGTCAAATTATTTACATTTCTTTGGTTACACATTTTGTCTGGCTGTTTTTTGCCAGCAGCTTTATTTTGCACCTGGCAGCACGATGTGTGATCTTTAGTGTGATCTTTACCTAAGGCACCTTGGCACAGGGTAGGAAAGTTAAATAGGTGTAAACACAGAGCTGTTTTAAGTTCATTAAACCCCAGTTTATGTTTTCTTTAGTGCATTCTGTTAGAGATGATTTATAAAAATATAACTGCTTTAATGTGTTAATTGAAAATGCTGGTTTAGTACAGTCTTACCCTAGCTGATCTTGAAGGGTTCACAAAGGACAGGCAGCCTGACTCAAGTTTCCATTGCTGTTCAAGAACAAGACTTTTCAAAGTTGCCGTCCTTAAGTAAAATATTCATAAGGTGACCTGGTACCTTTCAGATTGGGAACAATCTCTTTTGACTCTGTCATACATTGGCAACCCTAAGTACAGACATTGAAGGGTGAGGAACAAGACATTTAAATGCTGATTACTTCATGTCATGTTTTCGTCCTTTCGGTTTGTTTTGTTGTTAGACTTTGGCAAACGTGGAATGGCAGTAATGGCTTTTAAAATATAGCTGTTGCCAGGAGACCGCAAATTGAGCCGAGAAAACGTGATCACATAAAAAGCTGTCAGTTCAGGCAATCCAAGAGTTGAGGTCAACGGGTGAAGCCAAGACCTCAGCAGGTTTGATGCCTGAAATGGCAGGTGATATTTCCATTCTAAATTCCAGTCTAATGAGATATAAGATGAGGCTTGAGGTGAAATATTAAAGACTGAACTTTGCTTGTGAAACTTCTTCACCTGCAGGAAAATGTACACCAAAAAAAAATAAATAAATAAGGTTACAGGAACAAACATAGCAGATGCAACACAGCTATTGAACTATTTAAAAGGCAGTGAATTAGTATGTGGTCCAACACCTAAAAGAACATCAATCTGAGCAGAAACTTTGCCATAGATTTCAATGCACAAAGTGAAAAAAATAATAAAATAATAAAAATCTGTATAAGACATTGAAGGACCTTTAACGTGGGAAATCTTTTTTTGAGACCACTGATTCAAGAAAAAACTTTAACCCGTTATACATTATTTTGGTTGAATCCAAAATCTTTATTTTTTTAGTTTTTAATGGTGTGCACCTAGTGTCATGAGGACCATAGTCATTTTGATTGTTGAGTAGTAGGAAAATACAAGCTAAATTTTATTATTAAGATACTGGCCCTGTGTAGTTCCACCTCCCTGCCCTCATTGGACAAGGTGTCTTTCTGGATTACTCTGGTGTTGAACTAAGTGAAAGAAATCAGCTTGAATGATGACTCCCTTTAGCCCATTAGCTCCCATTTATCTGTGAAGACAAGAGTTACCACTTTTTTTCCCCACAAATAGAGCTTTCTTTTGGTGGTATTTGATCATCTCTGCGGTTTTTATTTTTTGCGCCATAAACAAAATAAGAGCAACAATTTTGAAAAAACACAATATTTTCTACTTTTTGCTATAACAAATATCCCCTACTTTAAAGTAAAAAAAAAAAAAAAGCAAATTTTTTTCCTCAGTTTAGGCTAATATGTATTCTTCTACATATTTTTGGTAATAAAAATCAAAGAAATCAAATAAAAGATTTATGTCATTTTTATTATTATTTTTTTTTTTTTTTAACTAGTAATGGCGGCGATCTGCGATTTTTATCAGGACTGCAACATTATGGCGGACACATTGGACACTTTTAACACATTTTTGAAACCATTGACAATTATACAGCGATCAGTGCTATAAAAATGCACTGATTACTGTGTAAATGTCACTGGCAGGGAAGGGGTTAAACACTAGGGGGCGATCAAGGGTTTAACTGTGTTCCCTGACTGCTTGTTCTAAGTGTGGGGGGAGGGGACTGACTATAGGAGATGACAGATCGTGGTTCCTAGCTATTAGGAAGTCACGATCTGACTCTCCCCTCCTCACAGAACAGGGATTTGTATGTTTACACACACATGTCCCTGTTCTGCCTATCGTGGTTGCGATCGCACGCGACTGCCGGCCACGAGCATCGGCACCCCCGCAGTTCAGCTTCAGCGGGCCTGCTATCCCGCTTAAAGGAGCTGATGTACAGCTACGACGGTAGGCGGGATCGTGCCGACCTGCCGCAGTATAATGACGGCGGCTGGTCGGCAAGTGGTTAATGAAAGATTTCTTAAACTTTATGTAAAGTCTTAAATGATTGCAAGTTCTCTGCTGAAGACAAGCAAATCCTGGAATTCAGTTCAAGTTACACTGTATTTCCCAATGCAGTTCTCAAGCAAGAGAAATATGCATTTCTGCCATTAGGGGCACTGCAGGGGAAAGGCTCCAGTTTAGTTTGCTTGTGGGCTCCATCTTGTAACTCCTACAGTTGGGTGATTGTTGGGTCACAGTAGATGATTGTTTCTGCCCTCTCAGGCTTCAATTCACAGGTAAGATTAAGTTTAAATGGACACAACTATAGGTTTAATTTAACTTGATGTCCATATCATGCCTACAGATTGAACCCACTAGGGAAAGGCTTGTCCGGGACATCAGGAACTGAATAATCCTATACCAACCTTCCATTACATTATAGTTATCACTATCATTGCTGACTATTGTATATGGCAAATTGTATCATTACCTATTATACATAAAGGAAAATGTATTGTTTATAAAAAAAAAAATTGAGAGGTAAGAGGGTAACTTTGTCTGAAAAATTATTTTTTCTTTATAACCTTTAAGTTTTTCCTATTAATGTTCTCCACCATCACAGCATAATAGCAGAGATGGCAAACCTTGGCACCCCAGATGTTTTGGAACTACATTTCCCATGATGCTCAACTACAGTGCATGAGCATCATGGGAAATGTAGTTCAAAAACATCTGGGGTGCCAAGGTTCACCATCACTGCCCTATAGTCTGCTCAGTAAATTGGGCTTTCTTTTCCTCCGCTCAGACCAACATCTAAAGTTTGGAAACTTTTCCACAGTGCAATTTTCTACTGAGAGCAAAGCTGCAATTTGCAAATATTGTGAGAAGAAATATTCTTTTCCAAATGCTACAAGGATGACAAAACACATCCTGGCATGCCAGTGGTGCCCTAAAGACATAAACATTACTTTATGGAAATAAATGAGGACCAGAATGAAAGTGTGAGAAACTTTTCTCATTCCAGAAACACTCTTTCTGCTGCTTCTGGATCATCACAAAGTGTTTCTTCACCAGCAGCATCTTCAAGTAAGGAAGTATTCTAAATAACCGCCTCACAAAAAAGCACAATACAGTCCTCGCTGTATTATTTGTAATAAAAAAATTAATTTTTAAAACACGAGTTTAGCTTACTGAATTAGATGTACTTTTATTTCAAGCAGAATACCATATTTTATGGCATATAAGATGACCTTTTATACTTGAAATTATCCCCCAAAAATCAGGGTCGTCTTTTAAGCCAGTATAAATGTTCGCCCACTGGATGTCAGCCCGCCGGATCTGCAGTAATACTGTATGTAGCTTCGGCTACATACAGTATACCACGCAGAGCCAATCATGGTGAGCAATGTAGTCTATTAATGTATACAAAGCCTGCTCGGATTGGAGTAACAACCTCTGCCAATCAGAGCAGGCTACATACAGTATAGCGCCTGCTCGGATTGGCTTTGAGAGTCAGAGAGGCACGGTCTGATGATGTTACAGCCACTGACAATCTGAGCAGGCTTTGTATTCATTAATAGAATACATCGCTCGCCGTAATTGGCTCAGCGCGGTATACTGTATACCAGGACCGGCCCAAGACATTGTGCTGCCTGGGCCCAAGAATAAAAGGCTGCCCCCCCAAAAAAAAAATCACGCCCACCAAAAGGCCCCCATTTTCATTATTTTATATCATGATAACTAAAATTATATTTATCAGAAAATCTGATTAAAAATGCCATAAATCTATTCCCTATTTTGTAGACACTATAACTTTTAAGCAAACCAATCAGTATTCACTTATTGTGATTTTTTTTTTTAACCAAAAATATGTAGCAGAATACATTTTGGCCTAAACTGATGAAGACATTTTTTTATAGGCAATATATATAGGGGGGTTTCCACCATCCCTGCTAAGTTTCATTTTATACATTATGTCTTATTTTCAGTTTGATGTTTATTATACCTGAAGTTGCGTATCAGAGACCAGTATTGCTGTAATATTGAAACCTATTAAGCTTTCCATACATTAGAGGATTCCACCATTATTATTAAGTTATTGATCAGTAAGTTAGCGCTGCACTTTTTGTGGTGTGGGAACACATAACAGTGCTTAGCAGCAGGCCTTTTAGTGACACTTTTTTATTTTACCTCCAGTAGTTTATTGTAAATAGTAGTGTGGTGAATAACTATTATACCGCGTACACACGAGCAGACTTTTCAGCAGACTTGGCCCGACGGTATTTCCGCCGGACTTTCCAGCGGACTACCGCAGGACTTTTTAACGGACGGAATTGCCTACATACGACCGGACTTTCCGGCAGGCTAGGTCCGTCCGTCTTTCTGACGGACTTTCGCCGGAGTTACGGCGGACTTTCAGAATGAACGGACTTGCCCACACACGGACAAGTCCGTTCATTTTGAACGTGACTCGGGTACGACGGGACTAGAAAAGGAAGTCAATCTCGCCGCTTTTATCGGCGAGATTGACACCTTGTGTGCCCCGTCGTGGGGCATCCCAGGCCCTTAGGTCTGGCATGGATTTTAAGGGGAACCCCCTACGCCAAAAAATCGGCGTGGGGTCCCCCCAAAATTCATACCTGACCCCGATCCGAGCACGCAGCCCGGCCGGTCAGGAAAGGGGGTGGGGACGAGCGAGCGCCCCCCCTCCTGAACCGTACCAGGCCGCATGCCCTCAACATGGGGGGGGTGAGTGCTTTGGGGGAGGGGGGCCCTGCGGGGCCCCCCCTCCCCCAAAGCACCTTGTCCCCATGTTGATGAGGACAAGGGCCTCTTCCCGACAACCCTGGCCGTTGGTTGCCGGGGTCTGTGGGCGGGGGCCTTATCAGAATCCGGGAGCCCCCTATAATAAGAGGGCCCCCAGATCCCGGCCCCCCACCCTATGTGAGTGGGTATGGGGTACATGGTACCCCTACCCATTCACCTAGGGAAAAAGTGTCAATAATAAAACACACTACACAGGTTTTTGAAGTAATTTTTTAGACAGCTCTGGGTCTTCTTCCGACTTCGGGGGTCCCTCCGGTTCCTCTTCTCCCGGTGTCCGGTTGGTTCTTATCCGCTCTCTCTGTTCTCTTCTCCCGGTGTTCCAGTTCTTCGGCCGGCTCCTCCGCTGTCTTCATGCCGCTCTCTTGTCAGCGGAGGTCCAGACTTCTGGCCTCTGGGCTTCTGGGCTTCTTTTCTCTCTTCTCTCCTTCCCATGTTGACACGACGGTCTCTCTGGCTGGAATGGTCTCTGAGAGCTCCGATGTGACTTATATAGGCGTAGACCCCGCCCCCTTATGCCGTCACAGTCCCTGGGCATGCTGGGACTGTGACGGCATAAGGGGGCATGGTCAACATCACCCGGTGACTCTGCAGAGATATATTTTTTAAAACCAAATTAAATTTTAAATATTAAGAATATAACACAGCATGTGGAATATTGGCAGCACTGATAGGCACTAATTGGCAGCACTGATAGGCAGCACTGATGGGCACTGATAAGCAGCACTCATGGGCATTGATTGGCAGCACTGACCCGGGGTGGGCGGGAGCTAGCAGCTATGAAACACCAGCCAATGATTGGGCTGCCAAGAACGGGGGTGGGGACACATACACGTAGCTGCCCGTCCAGACCCCATCCCATTGGCTGGTGTTTCATAGCTGCTGGGTCCCATCCACCGGGTCCCACCCACCCTGACATTAACGCTCAATTTTGACAGCTGGTCTCTCTCTGCATTCAGTTAAATTACAGTTTCACACACATAGCGGCTCTGGCAAGCATCAACATCGGCTCAGCATGAAACTGTCTCACAGACAGCACAGACTGCACACTCAATGGATGCAGCCTTTCACAGCAGTCCCACAGGAAGATCTCGGGAGACAGCCGGTACAACTTGTCACTGCCGGCTGACGCCCCTCTTAAAATGCTGCCTGGGACCATGGGCCCACTGGGTCTCATGGAAGGGCCAACCCTACTGTATACTGTAATGTACCTGACGCTACTGTACATGCTGTATTACCGCACATCCAGCTCCAGATCGCCCCTTCTTTTGATTATGATTCCTGGTGCTCTCATTGGCGGTATCGCATTGAAGGAGAGGATTCACTGGCCATTGTTGCTACCTACCAATTGTGGGATCTCTGGGACTTGTAGTTCACCAGTTTCCTTTTTGATTTTTTTTTTTTCATTTAAATATTATTGTTTTTTGCGCTGCACTGTCCTGATTATAACAGTGGTAATACCTGACAGATTACAGATGGGTGTAAAAATGGCTGGTAGACAAGACCCCATCATGGCTCCAGCAAGAAGAAGGAAACATGAAGCCAGTTTCAAGCTGAAAGTTGTAAACTTTGCCAAGGAACATAATAACTGTGCTGCTTCAAGACCATATGGAGTAACAGAAAAGATGGTCTGAGCAGTGGCGGCTGGTGCTCAAAATTTTTAGGGGGGCGCTAACAAACTGAAAAATTCTGAAAAAATTGAAGCCTCACTGTACCATCAATCGCAGCCACTGTGTCACTGTGCCCATCAATTGCCGCCACTGTACCATCAAATGCAACCACTGTACCATCAAACGCAGCCACTGTGCCATGAAACGTAGCCACTGTGCCCATCATTAGCCGCCACTGTACCATCAAATGCAGCCACTGTGCCATATCAAACGCTCCCACTGTGCAATCAAATGCTGCCACTGTGCCATCAAATGCTGCCAATGTGCCATCAAATGCTGCCACTGTGCCCCATCAAATACAGCCACTGCGCCCATCTTATGCAGCCACTATGCCCATCTTATGCAGCCACTGTGCCCAGCAAATGCAGCCACTGTGCCCATCAAATGCAGCCTGACTGTGCCCCATCAAATGCAGCCTGACTGTGCCCCATCAAATGCTCCCACTGTGCCCCATCAAACACAGCCACTGTGCCATATCAAATGCTGCCAGTTCTCCCGTCATCTCTTCCCATCCTCTGCTATGATTGGACGCATGTTCCATTTCAAATGCTGCCAGTGTGCCTCCCCGCCCGCCGTCTGTACTTACCCTGTCTCTGTGGCGGTGGGACAGCTCCTCGATGTCTTCTCCCATCCTCTCTTCCCAGCACCTGTCGTTTCAGCCAATCAGGTGACGGGTAACAGATCCAAGCACCTGATTGGCGGAGAGGCGGTTTAGTGTTAGGAAAGCGAATATTCATTCGCTTTTCTAACACAGCTGAGTGACCTGCGGGTGCCCAGCATGGCGCCCGCAGGTCACCTTTTTTGACGCCTATTAGAGCCTATGGCTCTAATCAGGTGTTTAAAAAAAAACCCTGCCACTGTAATTCAGGCGCCCGGCGAAAAGGGGCCGGGTGCCTGAATAGGGGGTGACAGCGGCGGCCATAGATAGATTCATGCAGCGTATGAATCTATCTATTGGTGATAGAGGGGGTGACTGGAGAGAGGGGGCGGCGCCCGTGCGCCCTTATGGATGCACCGCCACTGGGTCCGAGACTGGAAAGCAAATGAAGATGCATTAAAGAGTATGCCAAGGGGTAAGTGTGCATTGAGAAGAGGCACCCCACATTGGCCAGAATTCAAAAAGCATGTAACAGACCTGGTGCATGAGCATCGTCAAAAGGGTTATGTAGGGACGTGAAACAACATACGGATTTTTGCACTTCAGTGGGCCAAATCTAACCCAGATCACAGCAAAGGATTTAAGGCCACTATATCCTGGTGTACTCGGTTCTTGGAAAGGAATCATCTGGTACTGAGGCAAAAGACCAAAATTGCACAAAAATTACATGTAGATCTTGACGGTAAAGTAAGTCATTTCCATCAATATGTATTACAACAGTGCAAGAAACACGGCTATGCATTAAGTCATATTGGAAATATGGATGAAACTCCTATGAATTTCGATATGGTTGGAAATAAAACTGTCAATTCAAAAGGTGCAAAAACAGTGTTAATTAAAACAACGGGACATGAGAAGTCCAGTTTTACAGTGGTATTAGCATGTACAGCTAATGGCGCCAAACTTTTACATAGTTACATAGTTACATAGTAGGTGAGGTTGAAAAAAGACACAAGTCCATCAAGTCCAACCTATGTGTGTGAACTAAGACCAATGATTATTTTTAAAAGCAAAACAATGCCGAAAATCAAGTTCACTGTTGGAGTTTTTGTACATGTGAATGAAAATGGCTGGATGGATGAAGAAGGGGTAAAGCTATGGCTTGAAAATGTATAGAGTAGGCAACCAGGTGGACTTCGTCGAGAACGTAGCCTACTGGTGTGGGATATGTTCAGGGCTCATTTAACTACCAGCACAAAGGAAAGGCTGGCAAGAATAAACAGAGTTATTCCTGCAGGATTGACATTGTTGGTATAGCCACTGGATATGTGCCTAAACAAGCCATTTAAAGATCACAATCGAGAACAATGGAATGAGTGGATGGTTAGCGGCGAAAAGTAATTCACAAAAGGAGGAAACATGCATGCTCCACAGTAGGATGTTTTGTGTAACTTTGTCATAAAAGCCTGGAATGATATTGATGCAAAAAAAGTAATCAAGTCTTTCAAGAAGTGAGGCATATCAAATTCATTGGATGGTATGGTGGATGACTACTTGTGGAAAGATGAAGGGGTAGCCGAAGCTGAAGCCACACCATCTGATTCGGAATTAGATCCATATGATGACTGTGATGATGATGATGAACTTATGATGTCAGAGGATGAACATGATGAGGATTTTAGGTACCGGTAAGTCATAATCGTTTTAATTTAAAATTATTTAAATCAAATCTGATGTTTTTTTTTTTTTAAATGGTGTTGCCTTGGAAGGGGGGTAGTCTTATATGGCAAGTATAGCCCAAAACCTATGTTTTCACTGGAAAAATAGGGGGTCGTCTTATACGCCCAGTCACCTTATACACCGGCAAATACGGTACTTTTATATACACTGCATTTCACTTTTCCAGTGTAACAAAATGACTTTCAATTTGTAAAACTACTCCACGCTGAATTTTTTTTTTTCCCAGCAAAAAACTGGGGGAAAAAAAGTATTTTTTTCTCATGGCTTCAAAATTTCAGGAAATTTTACATCTCTAGTCGTGAGACAATTTCACACAGACCACAAAAAAAACTTTTCAGGAATTTTCGGTGATTCCTTACTCTATCTAAAAGGAAAAAAAAAAGGCTTTAGCTTTATTTTAAAGAAAGACTTTGTAAAGTGTTTACATATCTATCTATCAAATCCTCAACATAATTTTTGAAAATAAAGAAGCTATCTGTGAAAAAAAAACAAAAAAAAACAATGCATTTAGTTATCGTTTTAAATAGTCTAAAATGCTTCTTTACAGAGTTGTCGTGGGAGCGAATGATGTAACTTTTTTCTCGCTTTAGAGTTGCAAAAAAAAAAAAAAATCTGAATAGTTAATTTGTAACGAATGATGCACTACACCAGATGCTCATAGCAATATAAGTACGGAAGTTTGACAAACTGTCTTTGAAATGCCAGAACATATTAGACTATTATCAGATGAGCAACCTGGAACACAAAAATGTGTGTTATATCACATGCAAATATATAAATATAGTTTAATAATTAAATGCAATTGAAAGTTAAATGTGCCCTAGTTAAACAGTCAAATGCAGTTTATGTTGGCTGTTTAACCTGCCAAAAGATGTGCAGATCAGATAGTTTTTTTTTTTAAGTGAAACCTGTAACCTCAACATTGTCCTCTGCTGCTTAGATACTGACCTTCCCTCAGCCTTGATAGAGAGAAGAAGACTGGTCACTGAGTTGCCCCCAGCCATTACAAAAAAAGAAGTATCTGGGTCATTGATTTGTCCTCAGCCTTGAGTCCTTGACAATGAAGAAGCAGCTTAGTCACTGACATGACCTTAGCCTTGACAAACGAAAAAGCAGTTTGGTCACTAACATTCCCTCAGTCTTGACAATGAGAAAGTGGCTTGTCACTGGCCTGCCCTCGGCCTTAACAAGTAAGAAGCAGCTTGGTCACTGACCTGCCCTCAGCATTGACAATGAAGAAGCAGCTTGGGAACTGACCTGTCCTTAGCCTTGACAATGAAAATGTAGCTTGGTCACTGACATGCCCCCAGCCTTGTCAAGAAGCATGGGCAGTCAAGAAGAAGCTTGGTCACTAATCTGCCCTTAGTCTTGACAATGAGAAAGCAGCTTTGTCACTGATCTATCCTCAGCCTTGACAATGAAAAAGCAGCTTGGTCACTGATATGTCCTCAGCATTGTCAAGAAGCAACTTGGTCACTGACCTGCCCTCAGCCTTGGTAATGAAAAAGCAGTTTGGTCACTAATCCTCCCTCAATCTTGACAATGCAAAAGCAGCTTGGTCATTGACCTGCCCTCAGCCTTGACAATGAAAAAGCAGCTTGGTCACTGATATGTCCTCAGCATTGACAAGAAGCAACTTGGTCATTGACCTGCCCTCAGCCTTGGTAATGAAAAAGCAGTTTGGTCACTAATCCTCCCTCAATCTTGACAATGCAAAAGCAGCTTGGTCATTGACCTGCCCTCAGCCTTGGCAATGAAGAAGCAGCTTGGTCATTGACCAGCCCTCAGCCTTTTCAATGGGCTGTCAAAGAAGCTTTGTCACTAATCTGCCCCCAATCTTGACAATGAGAAAGCAGCTTGGTCACTGACCTATCCTCAACCTAGACAATGAAAAAGCAGCTTGGTCATTGACATGCCTTCAGCCTTGTCAAGAAGCAACTTGGTCACTGACCTGTCTTCAGCCTTGACAATGAAGAAGCAATTTAGTCACCAAACTGCCTTTAACATTGACAATTAAGGAACAGTTGGGTCACTAATCTGTCCTCAGCCTGGACAATAAAGAAGCAACTTGGCTACCTTTTTTGTGTGCGATTTCCCCTTGACATCTATACCAGACCCCGGATAAGGATCTGGTATGTATTTTTAGGGGAACCCCACACATTTCTTTGTGAGTCCCCCCTTCCATAATAGACTCTCATCTAGGATAATGGTCCGGTAAAGATGAAGGCCACCCCAAGCCGCTTTGTTTACACACAGAATAAAACAGCTGGGAGCTGTCATTTACTGGCATTTTAAGCTGCATTTTTATTCAAGTTAAGAGCATCCCCCAGGCATGTTATTTAAAGCTTATGTTTACTTACATTTTTTTTTTAAATCAGCGCAAGGGACTGTACTTACATTTAATCAGAAGAATTGTGCTGGCTTTCCTAGTTGAACTCTTTCATACTTAGTCTGACTGACCACCTGGCTTGACAAACTGATTTTGAAAATGTGTTGGCTGAGCAGTGACTACATTCAGTCAGATAAATTGGGTATTCAGACAATCGTCGGTGCTGTGGCTGCTTGAATACAACAGTTGGCAGGAAAGATTCCTTCATCCAAAGGGTTTGGCATGGATGGAAAAATCAAATAGATTTCTCACATTCTGCCTGCAGGCTGAAGGAAATCTACGGGGGAATGTGGTGCAACTGTGCATAGTAACCATTCAGCTTCCAGGTTTTATTATCAAAGATAAATTAAACAAGCTGAAGTTAAAAACTGATTGGCTACTATGTGCAGCTGCACCAGATTCAATTTTAGCAACCCCCCCCCCCCCTGTGTGTCATGAATGTGTCTATAGATACTGTAGCTTTAGTGATCTACACAGCCAACATAGATGAAAAACATGTCTGAACTAGGGGCCGATCCAGTGGGGGGGGGCAATGGGGCAGCCCAATCAGCGGGTGAGTGAGTGGGTGGCTCGGCCGACGAGTGAGCGGGCAGGCCAGTCAGCGGGTGAGCTGGCAAACAGGCCAGTCGGCAGGTGAGTGGGCGGGCTGGCCAATCAGCAGGCCGGCGGGCAGGGGGAGCAGAGAGAGATGACATCATCTCTCACCACCCACTCTGCATCACTGCAGTTCCGCCCTCACTGTGCAGCCGCGGGCAGCAGAGATATTACATCATCTCTCTGCTGCCTGACTTCACTCTGGGACACAGTAAGTGACAATCCGCACCTTAGCAGGCAAGTGGCACAGCAAGTGACAATTGTAGCAGGCAAGTGACAATCCGCAACTTGTGGCAGGTGATGTGGCAAGTGACAATCTGTAACTTGTGGCAGGTGACGTGGCAAGTGACAATCCGCAATGTGTGGAAGGTGACGTGGCAAGTGACAATCTGCAATGTGTGGCAGGTGACGCGGCAAGTGACAATCCGCAACGTGTGGCAAGTGACAATCCGCAATGTGTGGAAGGTGACATTGCAAGTGGCAATCCGCAATGTGTGGCAGGTGACGTGGCAAGTGACAATCTGCAACTTGTGGCAGGTGACGTGGCAAGTGACAATCCCGCAACGTGTGGCAAGTGACAATCCGCAACTTGTGGCAAGTGACAATCCGCAACGTGTGGCAGGTGACAATCTGCAACTGAAGGCAGGCTACGGTGGCAAGTGACACACTCAGGGCTCCCACTGATTCTGCATTATGGTGAGTTGAACTATTTCATTTTATATAACAATGTAATAATATAAATAATGCACTTCAATCATCCTGACACCATAACAACCATGGTGCCGTGATGACTGAAGCACCAACACCCGCCATTGCCCTGATAAATTGTCCACAAAAAAAACTATTTTCTGGCAGTGCCCCTCCCGAGACTAGGCTCTGGTTCCGCCCCTGGTTTGAACTGTCCAAAAATATTCCTGCAATAAAAAATGTGTATTACACTGCAGGAAAATATGCAAATGGGAAAGGGTTCTAAGTTAAAGTAGTATTAAACCCTCAGTGTTTTTTAGCTTAACAAGCTGTGTACAATAAAATAAACATGCCTGCATAGCGCCTGTAAAGAGCCTCTCCTGTCTCTCCAGTGTGAACGCCTGAGGGCTTTCACTCTGGAGCGGTGCGCTTGCAGGATGGTAAAAAAAGTCCTGCAAGCCGCATCTTTGCAGCTCTGTAGGAGTGTTGTATATACCGCTCCTAAACCGCTGGCAAACCACTGCTGCAGCGACACTTTGCAAGCGGTTTTAACCCTTTTTCGGCCGCTAGCGGGGGTTAAAACCGCCCCGCTAGCGGCCGAATAGAGATGCAAAAATGACGGTTTACCGCTGACGACCGCCCCAGTCTTAAAGTAGACTTAACGCTGCTTCCCTGAACTTCCTGTCCTCACAGGAAAGGATGTATGCCCCGTACACACGGTCGGATTTTCCAACGGAAAATGTGTGATAGGACCTTGTTGTCGGAAATTCCGACCGTGTGTAGGCTCCATCACACATTTTCCATCGGATTTTCCGACACACAAAGTTTGAGAGCAGGATATAAAATTTTCCGACAACAAAATCCGTTGTCGGAAATTCCGATCGTGTGTACACAAATCCGACGGACAAAGTGCCACGCATGCTCAGAATAAATAAAGAGATGAAAGCTATTGGCCACTGCCCCGTTTATAGTCCCGACGTACGTGTTTTACGTCACCGCGTTTAGAACGATCGGATTTTCCGACAACTTTGTGTGACCATGTGTATGCAAGACAAGTTTGAGCCAACATCCGTCGGAAAAAATCCTAGGATTTTGTTGTCGGAATGTCCGAACAAAGTCCGACCGTGTGTACGGGGCATAAGAGTGGACAGTGCAGTCTTCAGTCAGTCTGTTAGCTTGGAGAAAGAAGTGGGGAGGAAGAGGGAGGAGCAGTGAAGTGCCCTGCCATCCAAAATATGGGGCTATGTGTTTCTATTGATAAGACACAACTCTAATCCCTGCATACAAGAGTGGCTCCACAGGACGCTGCAAGAGAAAGGAGCCACCCTGAAACAGGATACATGGGGCAACAGTCATGACACCAGCTTAAATGGGAACATAAGCAAGGATTGAAAAATAAAGATGCTGCATATACACAGTAAGTGATTAAATCAGCTTTAAAAAATGTAAAGGTAAAATGCTTTTGCAACAATCCAGAGATTGTGATTCCATATCACAAACAAATTAAAGTGTATTTAAAGGCTTCAGTAAGACAGTCTAAACGGATCTTAAATTCACATGCTATGTGTTGCATCAGCCTCATAAAGTGAACAAAAGACTTCCTTTACCCTCCCTGACTGATCCAAATCCTCCTGCATTTGTGTCTCACAGGCTCCCCCTCCCAGACACTGCAGCTCACAGAATCGGAAGCAGTGCTGTCAATCCATAAAGAAAGTGGGCAGAACTGGGTGGGGCCAGCTGCTGCCTGACAAACTACAGGCTTGTGAATCAGTAGTGACAATGCTCATTATCAGTTGTCAACTAGATTTCATCATCATCTGTTTTAACAAAGGAATAAAGATTTAGAAGCTTGGCTTCTACTTTGTGTATTATTAAGAGGAAGCTCAGCCAGACCTGTGCCATTCTATTGGGACAGATTCACCCTGAACTTGTTCAGAATTGCTTCCCACGAGCCATCACACCTTCTCCTAGGAAACATCTGTAGCACTTCCCAAGTTTGGCCTTGTTGCACTTTTCTCTTCTGCCACTAGGTGGCCAGGTACTTGGTGGTACTAGATATGAGAAGGGCAACTCAAGGTCAGGTTATGGGTATATGGGGTATCTCAGCCAATGGGCAGGGGTATTCTTGAATCCCTTGGCCTGCTGGGGGAACCTATATATTCAGGTGAGGTCAGGTGATCTATGTTCTGTGCCACCTGGACGACATTCGTAGGCCAGAGATTGGGCCTATCCTGGGGGCATCTGGCTGCTAGGCTGTGTGAGGGCCTATCCAGGAGTAAGAGAGCAGCACAGGGTGGGATTTCGGCTTGCAGTCCAACCAGAAGTGACGGTTCTGACGGTCGGAGAACCTGTCAGTGGTCAGAGGTAGAGGGGACGCTGACGCCACAAAGGGACCAACCACCTTTACCAGGGACCACAGTGAGTAACTGAAGCAAGTACCGGAACCACATTCTCACCGAACGAACGCGGTGAAGAATCTGGAAACTTCAGGCAGTGATAAAGTCGGGGACCCAACCTGCAGTGGAGATGCTTGCAGAGCAGTCTTGTGAATCAAGCCAGGGACCTCGCCGGTTAGCAGGGGTGAAGCTTGAGAAGAATCTGGAGTGCCAAGCTAGGGACCCAGCAGGCAAGCATGGGTGATGCTTGAGGGGATGCCACTGCAAACCTTGGAGGAGCTCAAGGGATTCAGAGTCAGTGAATCAGAGGGTCTATGGCTGTCTTCCTTTTGAAGTCCCGGAGGCTGCCAATTGAATCTATAATTACTTAAAGGTGTCCTGGCCCTAACCCTTTTTACCCCAAAAATATAAAAAGGACAGTCAAAAGAAATAAAACCTCTTTTATATCCAAGAAGTGTCTGGCGCCCAATGACTTTCACCATCTTTGCACCCACTATGCCTCACAACCCACTACATATTGAAGGATGTCAGCTATCTTTGGCCATGGAGGTCCTCATAAGACTGGCCAAGGCCGGAGACCTTGCTACACATCTAACAAGGTAAGAATTTTTTTATTTTATTTTTTTTATGTATGCTATGTGAATGGAAACGCATAACAAACATATTGTGGGGTTTTCTCAATTTTGACGGCAAAAGTGGAAACAGAAAGAGCTCTGCCATTTTCTAGGCAAGTCATAGATTATACAATTTTCTTTCCTTCCACCATGGTTCAAAGGAAAGAAATCAACTTGATTCCCCCATCAACATAGTCAATAATAATGAAGGAATCCCTCCCGCTACACTATTGTATTCTGACAGCCGAAGGCTTCCCCACCGTCAGAATACAATGATCACTGCTGATGACTATAGCTGCCAGCAGTGATGGCACAAAAAACAACACAGGCTGGTTGTACCGAAGTTAATTGTAGATATGTGCACTGCCGAAAAATGTGTTTGTTTTCGTTTGCGTTTCATTGGGTTTTTTTTTTTTTTCAGGTCATTCGTTATGATCGCAATTCTTAAATTAGGAAATTCGTACATTCGTAAAATTTGTAAATTTGAAAATCCGAAAACAAGAAAGAAAATTCGAAAGAATAACCGACTAACAATAACTAACTATTAAATTATAGGTATTGAAATTTCCTTTCAAATTTGGCTGTTAGTGAACGTAACGAATACGAATTTATCCGAAGTTATGAATTATCCAAAATAACAAATGCCAAACGAATAATAATAATAAATAATAATAATAATACGTTTTTATTATTATTATTTATTATTATTAATAATTCGTTATGCTCCATTTGTTTAGATGCGGCATTCGTTATTTCGGATAATTTGTAACTTTGGATACATTCGTATTCGTTATGGTCACTAACAGCCAAATTTGAAAGGAAATTCCAATACCTATAATTTAATAGTTAGTAATAGTTAAATTATTTAAGTTATTATTATTATTATTATTTCAGATTTTTGGGTTTTCGGATTTCAAATTTGTGAATTTACGAATATTCGAAAAAATTAGTTAAACGGGTTTTTGTTAATTTGGATATTTGAAAAAAAAAAACGAATTCGGAACTAAACAGTTCCTGCTGAACTGACCAAATTTCAATCCATCTATAGCCACCTTTAGGAGAAATTCAAGACAAAAATATTTTGGGATACTACTTGGCTACAATGAACATTTCTAAATATTCCCTATAAGAGCTAATAATCTTCAATTTTTGATATATATTTTTTTCTTCTATCCTGAAGGTAGTTAGGGAGCATTTGGTTGTTATATTATTGTTTGAGAATGTAAATATTTGTATTTTTATATAATATGCAGGGGCTGCAGTTGGTGATTGGCACGGTAAGCCCCCCATTCCCCAGTTAGGGATGGGGGGAGTCTTGTCTCTGCACTTTTGGGGATATGCCTGAGATATGGGACAGGTCCTGTATCTTTAATGCTACCCCATATTCCACTCTACTCCCATTGGGCGGTGGTGGAATGTGCAGCTTTCTGCGTCAGTGGCAAATCCCAGAGCCGGCACTTATTGATGCGATGGAAGTGACGTCACCAGTAACCAGATGTGACGCAACCACGCGTGACGTCATTATGTCATGCATGCACAGTTCTCTGGGATGCCAGGGATCGCATAGGTGGGCGCCATCTTCTCCTTCTGCTAGGCATGGAGGAGGGAGATGGTTTAAGCTCCACTATCTCCCCTCCCTAGTGGGGTGGGAAGGGGAAGGGATTCCACTGACCTAAGTGCCATATAAAGTGTTCCAATTGTCTTTTTGGCAGCCATCATCTGGGGAGGCTGTTCAGCCTTGGCAATGATATTGAACATTGAAGGATAGGGGCCATTTTCTTGTTAGGAGATTGAATTGACAATGTATATGTAAGAATTTTGAACTTTTTTATCCTTTTATTTATTTTTTGGCCTTTTCGAATGAATTTAGCTTTTATGTATTAGAAACATAAAAGTGAGGCAATTTTGTCCCCCTTGTCTGGAGCAAGGTGTTGCCTTTACAGTTGTCTGGGGGGAAAGCAATCACACCAAGGAGATTCATATCACTTACCGACCATGCTAAAGCCCAATGATGGCTACAGCCGGCTTGCTCTGGGACGGCGTCATATAACGGCATCCCGTGATCGCGTCTGCCGCACGTCCACTGCAGGGCACAGGCGGCACGCTCTGTAATGGCAGTGCCCCGGGGACACTGCCGATCACAGATTGAGGTAAAGAGCCAATCTGCGGCTCTTTACCACATGATCAGCTGTGTCCAATCAGGAGAGGAGAAGAGAGCAGATAACCGGTTTCTCTAATAGGGACATGTACACTGATAATCAGGGCACTGATTATAAATGTCCTAAATATCAGTGCAGTCCCAACAGTGTCCACCAGTGCTGCCAATCTGTGCCCACCAGCGCTGCCAATCAGTGCCCACCAGTCCTGCCAATTAGTGTTCATCAATGTCTTCTCATCAGTGTCAACAGTCAGTACTACCTACCAGTGCCCATCAGTCCTGCCTATCAGTGCCCATCAGTGCCACCTATCAGTGCCCATCAGTGTCTCCTATCAGCGCCACCTATCAGTGCCACCTATAAGTGCCCATTGGTTCCGCCCAGCAGTGCCACCTATCAGTGCCTCCTCATTAGTGCCCATCAGTGCAGACTATCAGTGCCCATCAGTGCAGCCTCATCAGCGCACATCAGTGAAAGAGAAAAATTAAATGTATGCAAAATTTAATGACAAACTATGAAAAAGTTTTGTTTTTTCTTCAAAATTTTCGGTCTTTATTCATTTATTTAGCAAAAAAAACAAAAAAACTGTGGTGATTAGATACCACCATAAGAAAGCTTTATTAGTGTGAAAAAAATATATAAAAATTTCATTTGGGTACAGTGTTGCATGACAGCGCACTTGTCAAAGTGTGAAAGCGCTGAAAGCTGAAAATTGGCCAGGGCAAGAAGGGGGTGAAAGTGCCCAGTAGGCAAGTGATTAATTATAAAATTGGTCCCCATTATGTTCTGCCCGCACACTCCTGTCACCTCGGCACCGGGCTCCCTCATAGTGGGATAAGCAGAAGAATGGGTGGAACGGGCTGGCCGATGGTCCCACCGGGTCCCTTGGTAGGGCCGGCCCTGGAGCCAACAATCAAGTTCTCCGGGTTGTGTGGTCTATAGCTAGTTGTTGGGAATACAACTTTTATTTGAATCTATGGTCAGGCATTTCTTTCCATGTATTGCTCATTTGTGTGGTTTTCTATGTAAACATAATTTTTAGATTGCAAAAGACTATCATGTTTTTAAAGAAACTGATTTTATGTACAAAGCAATAAAGTATCTTATAACGTCTATGAGCCAGTGGCGTTGCTATGGGGGTGCGGGGGATGCGGCCCACACTGGGTGACACCCGCCAGAGTGGTGACACCGGGACCACCGCTAAACACTACTATAGCTTGCAGTGGAGCGGTGCGAGCAGGGCATCCAGCAGTGCGGGGGAAGCTGCCTATAACACTCCCCCTTCAGGTTAAGCTGTCACTCGGGGATCTCCAATATCTCCCGAGGCAGCCGAAGTTGGTGGGCGGAACTGGGGGTGTGGCCGCGCCGCCTGCTCCACTTCTCCCACAGACCCATTCATACTGGCTGATCCCGCAGCTGAAGGAGTTGGAGGCCAGGACACAGCAGACCCGCCCAAGTCTTCATCTGCAGGCATGAGGCATGCTGTAAGTTACTGCACAGCACACTCTCACTGCATAGAATCCTAACCTGCCCTGTGCCACCCCAACCTGCTCTATACTACCCCAACCTGCCCTGTACCACCCCAACTTGTCCTGTGCCACTCCAACCTGCCCTCTGGCACCCCAACCTGCCCTATACAACTCCAACCTGCCCTGTACCACCCCAACCTGCTCTGTGCCACTCCAACCTGCCCTGAACCACCCCAACCTGCTCTATACCATCCACACCTACCCTGTGCCACCCACACCTGCCCTATAACACCCCAACCTGCTCTATACCATCCACACCTGCCCTGTGCCACCCACACCTGCCCTATAACACCCCAACCTGCCCTATACCACCCCAACCTGCCCTGTACCACCCCAACATGCCTTGTGCCATCCCGACATGCCCTGTGCTACTCCAACTTGCCCTGTGCCACCCCAACCTGCCCTATGCCACTCCAACCTGCCCTGTGTCGGCCCAACCTGTCCTGTGCCATCCAAACCTGCCCTATACCACCCCATCCAGCCATGTGCCACTCCAACCTGCCCTGTACCACCCCAACCTGCCCTGTACCACCCCAACTTGCCTTTTACCACTCCAACCTGCCCTATACCACTCCAACCTGCCCTGTACCACCCCAACCTGCCCTGTACCACCCCAATCTGCCAATATACCACCCTAACCTTCCAATATACCACCACAACTTGCCAATATACCACCCCAACCTGCCCTATACCACCCCAACCTGCGACTATACCACTCTATACTACCCTAACCTGCCCTGTGCCACCCTAACCTGCCCTATACCACCCCAACCTCCAACTAAAGCACCCTATACTACCCTAACCTGCCACTATATCACCCTACACTATAATTTACAGGGGCCGGTTTTGGGTGCGCCCCATAACCGTGCGCTACATTATTATATTACTATATTATACAGTATTTATATAGCGCCAACAGTTTACGTAGCGCTTTACAACTTGAATACATGCAGGGTGCTGGGCAGCCTAGACAGGAGGGGGGTGACACCATGTTTTACCGCACCAGGTGACACCAACCCTAGTGACGCCACTGCTATGAGCAATAAAGTTTTATCCTATAACATCACTCTTTGAGGATAGGTTCACTTTAAAAGTTTTATCATGTACTAAGTGTTGTTTATTCATGTCCTAGAGCAATATTTGTTTAGTGTAGGATATACTTTAATATACCCAGCAAGCCTCCTAATATCTTCATGAAACTTATTCACAGCAGCATTGCATTAGATAAGGATAAGCAGAATACAGAAACATTTTATACATCTCTCTGCGGCATCAATGCGCCAATACATTTAGAGACTGATACAGTCAGGATAGATAAGATAAAGATTATCTCTACAGGAACAAACACACTGAGTATATCTGATCTCATCCGCTGTAGTATAAATAAGCAAATTACTCACTCTTTCACACAATTCTGTGAGCTGGAATTACAGTGCTGTGAAAAAATATTTTTCCCCTTCCTGATTTTTTATTTTTTTTGAAAATTTGTCACACTTTAATGATTCAGATCATCAAACAAATTTTAACATTACACAAAAATAACTTGAGTAAATCCAAAATGCAGTTTTAAATGATGATTTCATTTATTAAGGGAAAAAAGATGTCCAAAACTGCCTGGCCCTATGTGAAAAAGTAATTGCCCCCTCCCTTGCTAAATCATGAATGAGCTGTGAATTGTTGGCTAAGTACTGAAATAAAGCGATTGGAAGCTTGTTGAATGCAGAGAATAACTTTACTTGCATGGTGGATTGCAGAACATGTCTTCACATCATGGTAACAGGAACTGAACACACTGAGAAAAAGAAACACTTCATCTCATAGCATCATATACATGAGAGATTTACATGCACATTACACTATAATACTACAGTGCCACCTGCAGCATAGATAGGTATAATGCATACAGTATATATAGTCATAGTATATAAGCAACTTGCTGTTCTTCCAACATGAATAACCAAATTTTTTGGTAAGGTGAAATAAATTTCACTTGCCACACCCAGGTCAGATTAATGCCAGATTTGTTCAATTAAGAAATCAATTAAATAGAAGCTGCCTGACAAAGTGAACCATGCTAAAAGATCTCAAAAAGCAACACATTATTCCGCGATCTAAAGAAATTCAAGAACAGATGATAAACAAAGTCATTGACATGTATCAGCCTGGAAAGGGTTACAAAGCCATTTCTAAGGCTTTGGGACTGCAGCGAACGAAGGTGAGAGACATTACCCACAAATAGAGAAAGCGTGATATTATGTCTTCGTATCCCAGCTTATAGTATCTTACTTGTTTTTCATTTGTCCCTTTTTGTGATCCCTTAAACTTGGGTGACTGGCCGAGACCTCTACCAACTTTATTACCATCACTATAATTCCATCTAGACATTTAGTGTGACACAGACTAGCGGCGTTCTATTACTTTGAACACAGCTGCTTCATTCTTGAAATTCTACACACAACCTGCTCTCGGCCAGGCTCATCATTTAGAATCATTACGTTACAAGTCAGTCTACTGGGACCCTGCATATATCACTGCCATTTGACCAGATCAGGGCAACCTTATCAGCGTGATTTTATGTCTTTGAATCCCACAGTTTATTTTTATTATTATAGGGCCCTATATGTACCTTGTTATCAACCGCGGGCATATCACGCATTATTTCAGGTCACATTGCTCTATATTTCACCTGTATTATTCCGGCTTATTATAGAGAGCTTCATCCACTTCACCGGCATATTATAGAGAGTCTCATCATATTTATATATTTTGTTCACATATAGTTTCATTACATTCACTCTTCACATTTACTTTGCACGTTGTCTGAATATTTTTATCAATATATTTTCTCTTTTTTTAATGAGAAATATTTTTTACACATTTTTTCCTTTCACTTAATAGTAACCCCTTTTTTTGATACTTATCACCTTTCATATATACACGTTATAGAAGTACATTCATTATTATATACACGTTTATTGATAGGATTCACTATATATATATATACACATATATATTTTTTGCCTACACATGTACATATACACATCTTTTTTCACATTCTTTGTCATCTATTTACATGTCACGGTTTTGAAAATATTTCTCAATCAGTTAACACACCAAATAGCCAGCAGATGCCGAGACCTCATTAAATTGGCTTCCAGCTGAGACTCAATGACCATCTAATTGGGCAATCATGTGATACTCCATTGAGCTATATAAGAGTTTGTCTTTTTAATATTTGTTAGCTATGAGTAAGCACTCAGTCCTGAGTGCGAAACGCGTCAGCTTACCTGTACTTTCTGCATGACAGTCTTGTTGTTTTGATGATCCCATTTTTTCAATAAAGTGAAGTTTTTTGACTATATCCAGTGTGCGGCATCCAAATCTTCTCCTCCATTCAAGCCTGCACAAATAGAGAAAACTTGGAACAATAATAATAATAATAATAATACATTTTATTTATAGTGCCCTTTTCATCAAAAGATCTCAAAGTGCTACAGGTTAAAAACAACAAAAAAAAAAGAAAATTGAGCAGTTTATATGATGAAACAAACATCTAGAAGGAACAAAAAGCTTTGCTAAAAAAGAAATGTCTTAAGCCCCCTTTTAAAACAGTCAGTAGATTGAGGAGCCCTCAAGGTGTCGGGTAGGGCATTCCACAGGCGCGGGGCAACTGCACAAAAGGCCCTGTCTCCCATTGTCCTGAGTCAAATTCTGGGTATATGAAGAAGGTTTGAGTAAAAGGAGCGGAGGGGACGTGTTTTGTTTAAGGGTTTAATAAGTTCTTTAAGGTGGGAACAGTGAGGAACCTTCCCAGGAGTGGCCGGCCGACCAAATTACTCCAAGAGCACGACGACAACTCATCCAGGAGGTCATAAAAGAACCCAGAATAACATCTAAAGAACTACAGCCCTCACTTGCCTTAGTTAAGGTCAGTGTTCATGATTCAACAATAAGAAAGAGACTGGGCAAAAATGGCATCCATGGGAGAGTTCCAAGACCAAAGCCACCACTGACCAAAAAGAACACAAAGGCTCTTCTTGCGTTTTCCAAAAAACATCTTGATTATCCCCAAGACTTTTGGGGTAATATTCTGTGGACTGATGAGACAAAAGTTGAATTTTTTGGAAGGTGTGTGTCCCATAAAACTAACACAGCATTTCATAAAAAGAACATCATATCAAGTAGTGTGATGGTCTGGGGCTGCTTTGCAGCTTCAGGACCTGGACGACTTGCCATAATTGATGGAACCAATTGATGGAAAAAATCTGCACTCTACCAGAAAATCCTGAAGGATTTCAAGCTCAAGTACAATTATGTAGCAGGACAATGATCCGAAGCACATAAAGAAGTCTGAATGGCTCAAACCCCACCAAAATGAAGGTTTTGGAGTGGCCTAGTAAAAGTCCGGACTTAGATTTAAATGCTGTTGCATGACCTTACAGAGGCCGTTCATGCATGAAAACCCTCCAATGTGGCTGAATTAAACAATTCTGCAAAGAATAGTGGGCCAAAATTCCTCCACAGCGATGTTGAAGACTCATTGTCAGTTATCGCAAACACTTGATTGCAGTTGTTGCCGCCAAGGGTGGCACAACCAGTTATTAGGCTTAGGGGGCAATTACTTTTTCACATAGGGCCAGGCAGGTTTGGACAGCTTTTTCCCTAATAGGTAAAAATCATCATTGAAAATCTGCATTTTTTTTTAATTGTGTTATCTTTGTGTAATATTATAATTTGTTTGATAATCTGAATCATCTGAGTGTGACAAATATGCAAAAAAAAAAAAAAAAAATCAGGAAGGGGTAAATACTTTTTCATAGCACTGTACCATGCCATCTTTCTCTATTGCTATCAATACAACCTGTTTTTTTATTTTATCACTGTGTGTGTGTGTGTATTTTTCTTGTGTGACAGCCAAGAGAAACTCTGGGCAAATTAATTTGGTGTTGTCAGCAGGAGGGGGGCTCGGTTTAAGGCCAAGTGCAGGGGTAGCGTTACATAAAGAAGTGTAATTTAACCAAAAAAAAGCTGGGAATGCACTGTTGTTTTTAATTCTTAAACGGATAAAGAGCAATATGGCCACATATGGCCTATAAAACACCAGTTTGACATGCCTGGTTTAGGTGTAATAAATTATAAATACTCCATTTGATTCACACCCGGGTGTACCAACATCCCATTTAAAAAGTTAAAAATGTATGGCAACCAGTTGTTGGGACCTTTTAGATTTTGTACATAACAACTGCCTTTATACTACATGCACACCATCACAAATGTGTTGCAAATGCCTTATTGGGTCGCCCCAATTCTGTTGGCAGAATGGAAATAAATGCCTCTGAATATGGGGTTTTTTTTTTATAGTCCTCTCTACTTTTTTTTTCCCCAGCAAATGTGGAGTGATGGGAAGAAGAGGAGCAGGAGTGGCAGGCCGGAGATTCTGCTGTATGCGGGAGATGTTTTGATATTTTAATCCTCCCCGCAGCTATCTGGCTGTGTTGGAGAGGACGAAAAAAAAAAAGAAAATCTGCTATGGCACAAATTTAAAACAGTAGCTATAGAAACTGAGGAGAAGGTTGAATGTCTTCTATATTAATATTGTCAGGAAGATTGTTTATATTGGTACGCACGCCACCAAACAGGCGGTGGATTATTTACTCTGCTCAGCAGATTTAGAGACAAATAAATTAGCAGTGGGGAAGAGAATAACTTTACGGAGGGGTTGATTAAGTCAGGTTCCTTGTTTCCATGAGCGGGGAATTGTGTAAAGCTATAGAAATAAGTATTATTTATCAACAGCTGTAATCCTATAGAATGTAAGATAAGTATCGGAATGGTCATCCATGGTAGAGAGATAAGTGCTGCCCAATCTGGGTGTTTTCAGCAACCTGATGTGTATTATGATGGCAGGTTATCAAGATATTATGTATGAAAATCCTGACAATGAACTTCTCTAATTTGCTTGTATTTGCTCTGTTAACACATTCACGTCACCCCTTGGTGGCCCTTTAGTTGGGTTTTATTGCCCAGGAGGCGGCGTGGCTTCTCTATCATGTGACGGCTGTGTTTGGCTCCTGATTAGAAGTTGCGACCATGAGCTGTCGGTAAGAGCTTGGTCATTGCGCTGGAAGTGCTCTTTCAACACATAACCTCAGGATACCAAGAATTATTATTATAATTATACAGGATTTATATAACGCCAACAGTTTGTGCAGCACTGCATGAGGGCAGACAGTACAGTTATAATACAATTCAATACAGGAGGAATCGGAGGGCCCTGCTTGTTACAATCTAAACGGGAGGGTCGAGTGATACAGAAGGTAATAACTAGGGGGGATGAGCTGACGGAGAAGATAAAAGTCCAGTTGTTAGGTGGAGGCAGGGTAGTCTTCTCTGAAGAGAAGGGTTTTCAGGGATCGCCTAAAAGTGGACAGAGTGGGAAATAGTCAGACTGATTGGAGTAGGGAGTTTTAGAGGATGGAAGAGGCTCTGGAGAAGTCCTGGAGGCAGGCATGGGATGAGGTGACAATGAAGCTAGAGAGCAGGAGGTCTTGGGAGGAACGAAGAGAATGATTTGGTTGGTATTTTGAGACGAGGCTAGTGATAGAGCTGGGAGCTGAGTCGGGGATGGCTTTGTAAGTTATTGTTAGTAATTTGAACCTATTTTTGGTTTACATGTACCAGCACGGACCAGGAGATGTAATTTGTGGTGACAGCAGTGATGGGATCGGATGTGTCCATCAGTCAGCAGAGTTTTTCTTTTGGCGAGTCCTTCATCTTGGGATCTACATCGCTGGATGAAATGATTTACAATGGATTTACATCATTAAGCATTTTTATTTTATTTTTTTTAAATAAAGGACTTGTCAAAAAGAGTGTCTTTATTTACATTTTTTTGTTTTGTGAATACGTTGTGTACCCCTTATTCATTCATATAGGAGGGTGAGGTGGTATCTGGGGATCCCCTTTTTTTAAAGTGGCTTCCAGATTCTGATAAGCCCCCTGCCTGCAGATCCCCACAACCACAGGACCAGGGTGTGGGAACAAGGCCCTTGTTATCACCAACACGGGAACTGTTGTGTATTTGTTAAGTTCTGTGCATTGCCATTTCAAGAAAATGTTATGGCATTTCTGCTTTAGGAGCTTTAGAGATAGTAGAAGGAGTTTGTATGATTAATAAAGTTGGTGGCCTGTCAACAGTCTGTCTGCACTGTTGAGACACAACAGGGCAAAAGGTACTTTTGGCAAGGTACCTTCCTGATATTAGGGCATGTGGCCTGGTATGGTTCAAGATGGGGGCTGTACGCTCCCCCACCACCCTCTTTCCTAGTCAGCTCGAGTAATGGGCCTGGTATGGAATTTGGGGGGGCCTCACAATTGTTTTCTTGTTTTCTACATGGGATTCCCCCTTACAATTGATAAAAGGCCCTCATAAAGAACAAGGGTCTGTTATGTATTATTAAGGGGGACCCCTAATAACTATTAGGGGGATCCTTCTGAATGGCCCCAAATTTAACCTTGTGAATCTGTAGGTCAGAGTGTTTCTTGCCTCTGGCACTGTCCTTTCTGTAAGCTGATAGCAAATCTGCCCACGCAGACTGGAGGACAAGAGAAAGGTGCACAGTATGGATCATGTTCCCATTCAGGTCTGAAAGTCCCCCCAAACTTTTTGGAAAAGATTAAATTTTCATTTATATAGAACCACAAATAAACATAATATTTATTCACATCAATCCCTGTCCCCAATGAGCTTACAATCTCAGGTCCATATCTCACAGGCATACAACATACTAAGGCCAATGTAGACAGTTGCCAATTAACCTACTAGCATATCCTTGGAGTGTTGGAGGATACTAGAGTATCTCCTTACAAGCACCGAGAGAACATGCAAGCTCCATGCAGCTAGTGACCTGGCTGGGTTTTGAGCAGAAGACCCCAGGACTACAAGGAAGAAGTGCTAACCACTAAGCTGCTGTGCTTAGCTTCTTACCCTAGTGAAACCTCCTTGCCATCTCAAATTTCAGCTTTCAGCAAAAAGCTTCATTTTTCCTGAGCTACATTGGTCTAGCTTGGACCAGCATAAGTATGCATGTTCCATACCTGGGGAGTCACTTGCTCAGCACCTGCACCATTCAGAGAACTCTTTGCCTTTTCCCAATGAACTCCCTGTGATGCAGAGCGTTGATGTCACAATCCTCACTTTATTTAGTCACAGAACACTTTGCATGGGGTAATTTACTAAAGGCAATTAGATTGTGCACTTTGCACTTAAGTTTTGCACTTATTTTCCCCAGAGTTTAGTAAATGTGGTAAAGTTCTGCTGATTTCCATCATCCAATCATGTGCAAGCAAAAATGCTTTTTTTTTTGTTTCTTCTTTGTTTTTAAATTTTCCATGCAGCTACATTTACGAAGGAAAATTAGTGCAACTGTACTTGCAAGGTGCACCATCTGTTTGCCCTCCCCCTCCCCCCCTTGCAGGAACAAATCAGTCAGCACTCGCAGCCATTGGCCGTGAGAACCAGGGGTGTACCTACAGCATTTGGCACTCTGGGCGGATCCTATATCTGGCACCCCCACGTTAAACCCCTTTACATTACACAGCACCCTGCACCTCTGGACTCCTTTACATTACACAGCACCCTGCATCTCGGGACCCCTTTACATTACACAGCACCCTGCACCTCAGGACCCCTTTACATTTCATAGCACCCTGCATCTCGGGACCCCTTTACATTACACAGCACCCTGTACCTCTGGACCCCTTTACATTACACAGCACCCTGCACATCTGGACAAGTTTACATTACACAGCACCTTGCACCTCTAGGCCCCCTTTACATTACACAGCACCCTGAACCTCTGGACCCCTTTACACAGCACCCTGCACCTCTTTATACAGCATCCTGCACCTCTGGACCCCTTTTCATTACACAGCACCATGCACCTCTGGACCCCTTTACATTACACAGCACCCTGCACCTCTGCATGTTACACAGACACCCCTCCCCTCCACACACACAGTTCTGGACTCCCTGCATGTTACACAGACCCCTCCCCCAGCCCCTTCCTACCTTAATCATGCAGCCAGAGGGAGACACACAGCAGCACTGAACAGGGGGCGGGAACTGCTGGAGGTAATTTTTCATATTATCAAGCTAATGATTGGTTGCTAGGACCACCTAGCAACCAATAACCTGCTGGTTAACTTAGAAAGTTAACTCCAGCAGTTCCTCTGTTCAGCGCTGCTCAGTGTCTCTCTCTCCTCCTGCGGTATAGGAGGAGAGAGAGTGTCTTCTTTATCCTGCACCGCTTGGCCGGCTCTGGGTGTCACCCGGGTAGTGGTACGCTCCATACCCCGCTTGAACACCCCCACACCCAGTCATAGCTCAGCTCTCCTGGCTCTCCCTGGCTGCCCTGTCACTGCACCGCTGCACTGCCTAAGCCCACCCCGCTGTCATTGCTTGACTCGAGGGGGGTTTCTGGCCTGACACCCCCCGCAGTGTGTGGCACCCGGAGCTGACCACCCCCCGCCCCCCCAGTTGGTATGCCACTGGTGAGAACTGATCGGATGCCAATCAGCTGCTGGTGTTCCAGCATGATCGTTGGACAGAAGCTGGTTGTGAGACTAGCTTCTGCTGGACAGGAAGCTGTACTCAGGGGCCGATAGTCGGCTGGTAGCTGCCAAACTGACCATTTTCGTCCAACTTTAAGCCCATTTTGTGTGAATTCGAGCTCTAAGAAGGATATGGAGGTTTCACTAATTTCCTAGGATAATGTAATATTCCTATTATTAATATTTAATCTCTGTATAAACTCATCTAGTCAGTTTCAATCTCCACAAGATAAAATTTCATCAGAATATCTTTTAAATACGGTAAGTTCTCTCAGTGTATCCATGATCACTGACTCTTCCTCCCATTGCGCCATGAACTATCCAGCTACGCTGGGTGCAAATTTAGCTCCCATTGCTGCTCCAGTGTTCTGATGGTAATATTTCTGATCATACCAAAAATAACTATTCCGTAGGCAGAAGTCCAAGCATTTAATAAGGCATTTCCTTTGAACACAAGGAATAAGGAATTTCCTTTGAACACAAGGTAACTTAGTGTATGTTCTAAGTCCCCACATGGTGGCTTCACATGCCTGGTGATGCTGGATGATGGTATAGAGTGAGGAGACGTCAGCCATAGCCAAAATCCAAGGTCCGGCTTCAACGTCAAATTCCTCAAGCAGTTGAAGCATTTGTATCTCTCAAATAAGCCTTATGCCCTGTACGCATGATCGGACATTGAATGGACATTCTGACAACAAAATCCATCGATTTTTTCCGACGGATGTTGGCTCAAATTTGTCTTGCATACACACGGTCACACAAAATTGTCAGAAAATCCGATCGTTCTGAACGCGGTGACGTAAAACACGTACATCGAGACTATAAACGGGGCTATAGCCAATAGCTTTCGTCTCTTCATTTATTCTGAGCATGTGTGGCACTTTGTGCGTCGGATTTGTCTACACACGATCGGAATTAAAAGGATCGGATTTTGTTGTCAGAAAATTTTATATCCGGCTTTCAAACTTTGTGTGACTGAAATTCCGACGGAAAAAGTCTGATGGAGCCCACACACATGTGTGTTGGATGGGTGAAAGGATTCTCAGGGGTACTACGTGGTTCACAGAGGTGGTGTTCCAGTACTCGGTATCCACAGAAAATGATATATGGAGCAAATACGCTTACCGGAACATGTGGACACGTTTGCCGTACGGCTAGGTGTCATACAGGCTTTAGGATAAATCGATCCAAATAGGTGCTCGATGAAGAGGCGTATGCGGCAGGTTCCACTAGTTCCTTTACAGCAATGGTGAACGGCCGGGGGCGGCAGATGTTCCAACTCCAATTGCAGACACTTCTCCGACAGGTGTATATAAAGGAGATGCACCCTTCACATTGCCACTAGAGGGACATGGAAAAGGAAGAAAAGGCCCCACATAGTGCTTAAATCCGAGTAAAACAGGTTTATTTCAAACCAAGCAGGGTAAAAATCCATATAACAGCAGCCAGGATAAAAGTGATCACAGTGAAAATAGCGTGGTACCAGGAACAAAAAGTCAATCGTCTGGTATCACGCTTGTATTTATAGACATATAAATAGTTTAAAATTTGCATCAGCTGTTAAACTATAATCAGCTGTGAGAGACCGCTATGAAGCGGACCCCGCAGCCAATAAACATACAAATGAGTAAGAGTGATATGCAATTGCTCAGCCACCCAATCACGAGCAGCCAAGTACATCCTATCAGCTGTGAAAGACCGCTATAGAGCGGACCTCACAGCCAATAGTAGTCTAGATGAATGGAAGTGGCTTGTGGTAGTGCAGCAGGCCAATTACGAGCCGTCAAGCACACCACATGACATCTCATTGCAGGAAGTTGTCACCACGCTCTGGCTCTTGTGCTCCAAGCCTCAATTCCGTTCTAGGAAGAGGCAAATGTGGATACATAGTGTGGAGCGGCGTAGCTCCGCCCACCTATCGTGCTCCAACATCATTGCATAATAGAGCCGAGCGCAGGTGACTGGACGGCTGAGTGTGACAACAAATGTTAAAAGGAGGCACGGATGTGCCAGCAAGGCAAAACTGTTGTCAAGAACAAAAATAGAAAGCATAAAAAACATATTCAAAACACAAGGACATAAATGGCTAAGCTCATATGCTCTTAGTCAAAACTTCTAGGCATATAGGAGAGGGACTTTTATCCCACATTGAGTGCACATCTCAACAATATTTTATAGACAACTTCAGCTTGAGATATGTAAGACATCGATAATCGACCTATCTCCACATCTGAAACCGATCTTGGGTAAAGTATAAATGTATAAAAAGTATATATCTGATAACCATGAGGGACCCCAAAGGGAGGGAAGAAGCTAAAATTACTGGACATGTGGTCAATAGGGTGTGTGTGAATCGAGGCGTACTTATTCTAATTATGCTGAATAAGAATAGATGGGTATTATAATAAAAGTGAATGTTAGTGAGTGTTAAAATGAAACAACGGAGGTGAGTATGACCAAACCTGGATACACTATAAAGAGGGGGGCCATCTCTACAATAAATCATGATTTGTTGATGAAAGCATTCAGGTCCCATTCAACGTTCAACCCCTGAGGGAAATAACTCTTTAGCTGGAATATCCAAAAAGTTTCAAGTTGAGAAACCCCTCTAATGCGTGGGCCCCCCCTCCAGTGTGGAATGTATTTATCAATAATTTGGAATTATGTGCCTCTCGGGTTCCTGTCGTGATATTCAAGAAAATGTCGAGGCACACTGTGATTTTAGGCCACGCTCCCGTAGACGTCCTCTGACAAAACGCGCGTAGGGCGTGGCCTAATTCTGAAGCCTTGCACCATCTCCCAGCGAACACAGACTTTTGTACCTGACGTTTCTCTGATGACATTTCATTGCTTGTTTAAAACCACTACAATGTGAGTACCAGTTTGTCATCTAATATAAATAAAAGTGTTTATGGTTTTACACTATGGGAATCTCCTCTTTCCTTCATGCTTAAATGGTGTCCTGATCCTGAACCTGCCAAGGACTGCCGCACAGTGGCACACACTGTGACTGCACGTTACCCCTGTAGGGGCTAAGGAAGCTGGTGAGTGTCTGCACGATCACAGCGCAAGACACAAGCACCCGGTCACCATTATAATAGCAGATACAAGTTGAATATGTCTGCCTTGTCTTAAAGGGAAACACCAAGAAATTCACATAGACTGTTGATCTTCACCTTTGGTGCACTGAGCACGAATCACGGCTGGTCTAACCAGTATATTATTATGGAGTGATTACAATAACACCATTTATAAGGATTGTTTAATTATCACTCAGGACATTATCTATGTGTGATCACAGTAACACTATTTTAAGATTTATGTAACTATCATCACAGCTGCATGTCACGTGTTATTTTATACGGTATATTTTTGATTATATATATTTTTTATTTATTTTTGTTTTTTCTATTTCTCACCTTTTATGATACATAGCACAAGTCACTTTAATATTTTCTCCTTGTTCACAGTCAATCACTAAGGAGGTTTTTACTTTGATAATAATATTTTAGGACGGCGCCATACTCACTCTTTATTTTACATTTACACTGTGATTTGTACGGCCTAATTTAATGGTGGTGATGTGCTCATTCACCCGGGTGCTAAACGCCCTTATAGTGCGGCCCACGTACTGTCTGTTGCACGGGCAAGTAATGAGGTACACTATAAAGCGTGTAGCACACATGGTGAAATGTTTCATGTGGTATATAATAGAAGTGACTGAAGACTGGAATGTTTCAGACTTCTTATGTCCACATAAGTTGTACATACAGACATTACATCGTCTGCAAGGGTAGTAACCCTTAGTTTCTGGGAATAGGGATGTTTTTTTGGGTGGTTCTATGACATTGTGTGAAATATGGTCACGGAGAGATGGGGCTCCTCTAAAGGTGACACCTGCATGATTGGGGAGCACCGGACCTAGAACTGGGTCGCTTTTTAGAACTCTCCAATGTTGGTTCAAGATGTGTTTGATTTGCCTGTGTTGAATGGAAAACTGAGTGAACATTGACCATTTGAATTTGTCATCAGAGATGATCTTAGGACGTTCGGTAATAAGAGTATCTCGCCAACCTTTTTATGGCGCTATGGGAGGAGGATGTCGTCTACCCGTCATAGCGGCCCAAGCTGTGTTTATGGGCAAGATATATAGACGACATCCTCCTCCTGTGGAAAGGGGATGAGGAAACTCTTCATGAGTTCATGGCCACTCTCAACAACAACGAGAGAGGCATAGTCCTCACCTATGAGACAAGCTCCACCTCCATACAGTTTTTGGATCTAGAGATATCCATAGCTGACCGTCGGATTGTGACTACCACCTACTTCAAGCCGACGGACAGAAATGGGTATATCTCTACAGATAGTTGCCATTACAGCCCTTGGTTGGAATCTGTCCCACGTAGCCAACTGCTTTGGATTAGCAGAAATTGTTCTACCTCTGGAGACTTTGTAAAACAAGCCCACTTTCTGTTTTGTCGCAAAAGGGTACCAACCATCGCTTATAGATCAAGAGATCTCTAGAATCTCCTGCATCGACCGGGATACTCTTATTACCGAACGTCCTAAGATCATCTCTGATGACAAATTCAAATAGTCAATGTTCACTCAGTTTTCCATTCAACACAGGCAAATCAAACACATCTTGAACCAACATTGGAGAGTTCTAAAAAGCGACCCAGTTCTAGGTCCGGTGCTCCCCAATCATGCAGGTGTCACCTTTAGAGGAGCCCCATCTCTCCGTGACCATATTTCACACAATGTCATAGAACCACCCAAAAAACATCCCTATTCCCAGAAACTAAGGGTTACTACCCTTGCAGACGATGTAATGTCTGTATGTACAACTTATGTGGACGTAAGAAGTCCGAAACATTCCAATCTTCAGTCACTTCTATTATATACCACATGAAACATTTCACCACGTGTGCTACACGCTTTATAGTGTACCTCATTACTTGCCCGTGCAACAGACAGTACGTGGGCCGCACTATAAGGGCATTTAGCACCCGGGTGAATGAGCACATCACCGCCATTAAATTAGGCCGTACAAATCACAGTGTGCCTCGACATTTTCTTGAATATCACGACAGGAACCTGAGAGGCACAAAATTCCAAATTATTGATAAATACATTCCACACTGGAGGGGGGGGGGCACGCATTAGAGGGGTTTCTCAACTTGAAACTTTTTGGATATTCCAGCTAAAGAGTTATTTCCCTCACGGGTTGAACGTTGAATGGGACCTGAATGCTTTCATCAACAAATCATGATTTATTGTAGAGATGGCCCCCCTCTTTACAGTGTATCCAGGTTTGGTCATACTCACCTCCGTTGTTTCATTTTAACACTCACCAACATTCACTTTTATTATAATACCCATCTATTCTTATTCAGCATAATTAGAATAAGTACTCCTCGATTCACACACACCCTATTGACCACATGTCCAGTAATTTTAGCTTCTTCCCTCCCTTTGGGGTCCCTTATGGTTATCAGATATATACTTTTTATACATTTATACTTTACCCAAGATCGGTTTCAGATGTGGAGATAGGTCGATTATCGATGTCTTACATATCTCAAGCTGAAGTTGTCTATAAAATATTGTTGAGATGTGCACTCAATGTGGGATAAAAGTCCCTCTCCTATATGCCTAGAAGTTTTGACTAAGAGCGTATGAGCTTAGCCATTTATGTCCTTGTATTTTGAATATGTTTTTTATGCTTTCTATTTTTGTTCTTGACAACAGTTTTGCCTTGCAGGCACATCCGTGCCTCCTTTTAACATTTCCAGTGTCACACTCAGCCGTCCAGTCACCTGCGCTTGGCTCTATTATGCAATGACGTTGGAGCACGATAGGTGGGCGGAGCTACGCCGCTCCACACTATGTATCCACATTTGCCTCTTCCTAGAACGGAATTGAGGCTTGGAGCACAAGAGCCAGAGCGTGGTGACAACTTCCTGCAATGAGATGTCATGTGGTGTGCTTGGCGGCTCGTGATTGGCCTGCTGCACTACCACAAGCCACTTCCATTCATCTAGACTACTATTTGCTGTGAGGTCCGCTCTATAGCGGTCTTTCACAGCTGATAGGATGTACTTGGCTGCTCGTGATTGGGTGGCTGAGCAATTGCATATCACTCTTACTCATTTGGATGTTTATTGGCTGCGGGGTCCGCTTCATAGCGGTCTCTCACCGCTGATTATAGTTTAACAGCTGATGCGAATTTTAAACCATTCATATGTCTATAAATACAAGCGTGATACCAGACGAAAGACAATATGCCCCAGTAGAAGGACCTCTAGTCCGAAACATGTCGGGTTGCGATTGACTTTTTGTTCCTGGTACCACGCTATTTTCACTGTGATCACTCTTATCCTGGCTGCTGTTATTTGGATTTTTACCCTGCTTGGTTTGAAATAAACCTGTTTTACTCGGATTTAAGCACTATGTGGGGCCTTTTCTTCCTTTTCCATGTCCCTATGGTGGCTATGTGAAGGGTGCATCTCCTTTATATACACCTGTTGGAGAAGTGTCTGCAATTGGAGTTGGAACATCTGCCGCCCCCAGGCCGTTCACCATTGCCGCAAAGGAACCAGTGGAACCTGCCGCATATGCCTCTTCATCGAGCACCTATTTGGATCGATTGATCCTAAAGCCTGTATGATACCTAGCCGTACGGCAAACGTGTCCACCTTTTCCGGTAAGCGTATTTGCTCCATATATCATTTTCTGTGGATACCGAGTACTGGAACACCACCTCTGTGAACCACGTATTACCCCTGAGAATCCTTTCACCCAATACACATACCGTTCACTTTTGTTGGACATTTATATGACCATAATGTTCACGTAATTGGACATTTATATGGTCATGGACTTAGCACAACATTGTTTTTATTTTTCCATATGTGGCCAATACACTATCACGTTGCACGGTTGATAGTCACACATGTGTGGATTACCCAATCCTGACCTTTTGTTTAGCGCTGCATTGTTTTTTTCCAATTTTAAAATAAGGACACTTACCTGTCCAGGGCGTCCGCAATGTTGGCGCCGGAGGCCGAACCGTCCCTCGGTCCTCGGGTGCTGCCGCCGCCATCTTTGGTAAGGGAATCAGGAAGTGAAGCCTTGCGGCTTCACTTCCTGGTTCCCTACTGCGCATGTGCGAGTCGCGCTGCGCAATCCGAATGGTCCCTGCTGTCTCTGGGACCCGTGTGTCTCCCAGCAGACAGCCGGGGGGGGGGGGGGGAGTGGCATAGCTCCCATGGGAGTCTATGCCCGGAAGTGGGTGCAAATACCTGTATTATACAGGTATCTGAACCCCCCTCCCCCCTGAAAGGTGCCAAATGTGACACCGGAGGGGGAGAGGGTTCTGAAAAGCGGAAGTTCCATTTTTCAGTTGCTGCACATCCTGTATTACCAACTTCTTGAACATCTCAATATGATTATTATTCTTACTGGTCGGGTTGAAAATAGATTTATTTCATAGGTGGCTGTGAACTATTCCATTATCTTCTATCTCTTGTCTGGATTTAATAGGATTGCCACGTATATTTTTCTTAATATTTAGTTTTCTTAATATTTAGTTTTCTTATGTATTTCTGGATCCCTATGTAAGTCTGAAACTTTTCTAAGTTCTTGGTCGGTGCGTATTTCAACCCCTTGTCCAACACCCCTATTTCTTCTTGGGATAGGGGTTGGCCACTGAGATTGAAGATACCCTCTCCCTTTACTCTCTTTTTTCGTTTGTTGTCTCTGCCCTGCTCTGCATCCTCTTTTCTTTCAACATTTCTTCTTGAGACCCTTTTCTCTTCGACTCTTCTGGGAGGAAGGTTCTCTGCTCTTCTCCCTAAAAAGATCTATTATTACTGGATCCTTGATAATTCTCATGTTGGTATCTGCCTGATCTCTCGTCCTCATGTCGGTCCCTTAGGGGGACATAATAATTGTAAGTGGATATCGGGCTTCTCTCGTACGGACGATAATATTCCTCCGGTAGACCTCTCCTTTCTCTGTGTCCATTGTCATGTGTGCGTTTCGGGCTTCTTTCGTGATATCTGTGGGGTTCTTGTGGCAGTCGCCTCGTATCTCTCTGATCTTGTTGAGGTCTATTAAAGTTATTATTCAGTTTCCTGTTATTCTTCAAGTGCTGGGGCTTTATCCATGTATTTTGAGGAGTACGATCCCAATGTGGGGGTCTTCTCCCTGTGTTATGGGTTTTTTTTTTTTTTTATATCGTTTTTTAATATATATCTATTTTTATGTAGTTCAGTATTTATTCCCATTTTGGGGAACACTTGTATTTGTTCATTTAGTAGACAAAATCTGATACTACTTTTACATGGTTCATTATTACCATGGCTAGCACTGGGAAAATGGCCCCTGCTTCAGCTCCAGCAAAATGGATGACTTATTGAGAAAACAGGAGGACTATTAGTCTTCCTAACCTTTGTTTGCCATGTGGTCCACAACAACATGGCCACGGCAATAATCTGTCACTATTAGCCTATTTAAGGACACCTCATTTGTTAGCCTTTATCCCCTGATGAAGTCACGTGACCCATGATTATACGCATCGGGATTGGTTGACAGGCGCAACCGGAAGTGACACTGGTGACAAGCTTGGCGCAAAATGTGAGTGTTATGCCGTGTACACACGACCGGACTTTTCGTCGGACTGAACCCCGAAGGACTTCGACGGAGTTCAGATGGAGTTGAAAGAAAACGGACTTGCCTACACACGACCACACCAAAATCTGATTGTTTCGAACGTGATGACGTGCGACCGAACTAGAATAAGGAAGTTCATAGCCAGTAGCCAATAGCTGCCCTTGCGTCCTTTTTTGTCTGTTGGACTAGCATACAGACGAACGGATTTTTCGATCGGACTCGAGTCCATCAGAAAGATTTGAAACATGTTCTATTTCTAAAGTCCGACAGATTTTTTGACAGAAAAGGTCCGATGAAGCCCACACACAATCGAATTGTCTGACGGATTCGTTCCGTCGGACCAGTTCGGTCGAAAAGTCCGGTCGTGTGTACACGGCATTACCTTTACTGTGTTTTTATGAAATAAAACTTTTTACAAGATATACTACACTATTTGGGCTTTCCTCTCCTCCCACCCCCCCCCTTCTCTTTTACCCCATCCGGGGTGTATGTGGAAGCGGAGTATATCAGCCACTACCATTTGCTAGATAACACTAGTTTAGGTGCAAACAGGAACTCAACAGCCAGGCACCCAGACAGCTTTGATTAATCAGAGAGTGCCCACTCTAGACTGTCCGGCAACAGTTCTCCATCATTCTAGAAGACTCAGGGCTGTCCAAGTCTCATTAACGAGCTTTCTTTTCACTTCCATCTTCTCATTGAGTTTCAAGTTGGCAGAGACCATCATGGCTTCCTTGACTGTTAAATATGGTAATAACATCATGTCATCTTGCATTATATAACAGGACATCCTCCTGAATGCTCATAGCTCCCTCAAATGCCAGGGCCTATAGTCAGTAGGCTACCCTGCAGTCCCTCCAAAAACCCCTGTCCTGGTTGGGTCTGTCACAGAAATGAAGAAAAAAAAAAACGAGAAAAATCATGCAGCCACCATATCTAGGGATTGGTAAGCTATTATATTTTTGCTAATGAGTTCAGTACTACTTTAAGGTGCTTGCTCCTGCCTTAACAGTGCTGTCCACCTCCTGAGCGCACAATGGTGGCCCCTCCTCTTGCAGAAAACCCTGAGCTCTCTAAAAGGTAGCCTCCTGCCCCCTAAATGACAGTTCTCAAGCCTCCCAATAGGCTGCTTAGACTATGTTCACACACTTGGGGGTATATTTACAAAACAATTTGCTTAACTGTTCTTCCAAAAACAAACTGTGCGGCCTTGACCAAATTGGATTAATGCCCTTGCCAGGCCATTTATGTACTTCATGAATGAATGAATGAATGAATAATTTGTAAAGCGCTACAAATTGCGAACTGAATCGCCTCAAGACTTCAGGAAGCCTGACTGAAAAACTCCCAGAGATGGCATCACCCCATCCTGCCTTGTTGCTAATGTATCACCCCAAGGGCTGCTGAATTTTGGCCCAAGTTATTTTCCCTGTAGTGTAGCGGCCACCAGGCAAGCAGCAACATCCACTCCTCTGGCTTAGTAAACAGTCTAGGGGTTGCCTTATTAAAATGTATTGCAGATTAATTTAGATGGGGTTTAAGAAGCTGTGGGATATTCCAGAACACTGTGGAGAATGTGGGGACACTCTTCCCTTTGTAACTGATTCTCAGAACAGTCCCTTGAGCAGAAGGACATAAGGTGGACAGCACTGGGACAACATAAGCAGTGTTCCAGGCCAGGCAAGCCTAAAACTTTGTGCAGGGGAGTTAACAACAGCAAAAGTCACTGGGATCCTTCTCCCTTAGGTGGGTACTTACATTGTCCCCAGGTCTTGGATGTCTCCCACAGACTCAGGCAGACAGACAGTAGAGCCCATCTCTCTCTTAGCTCCAAAATTAATTTGCCATAGGATAGGCCCCCAGCTATGCATAGCTGGGCCCTTGTTGAGAATAGCAGGATATTTAGCTGGACTGCCATGAAGGGCAGCAACCCTTCTGGCTGGAAACCTCTCCTCTTGGGAAAGAACGCTGCTCTACCAGACTCCAGACCATTTATACACTCCCAGCCAACATCTGGGCACCCTCCCCCAGGGATTGGCTGAGGCTGCATAAATATTTAGGCTGCTCGTCTGATTCCCTCACTATGTAAACACAGGCATTTCATTGTGATTTCAGCCTGCGTGCATACAGGAGCAGTGTAGGAAACCGCATGCAGTGCAGACAGGAATCACACCACATTCCTCTTCAAATTGCATATGATTCTTTGCAGTATGATTTGCGCCCATTCCTTTTGTATGGACGCAAATTACACTTCAAAGTAGCAGTTTCGGTATCGGGAGCATTTTCACGAGTACGAGTATCAGTATCAGTATCGGTATCAGTGCATCCCTAGCCCCAACCATTCATTGCGTCCTTGTCACTCCGATCGGCATTGAGAGGCAATCATAAGCCATGGTACTTTGCGGGATGGAGGAGCAGATGACTCTCCGCAGCCTAAAAAAAAGAAAACTAAGGACTGAAAGAGCCAATTTATTAAATATTTGATTTTATAGTTTTGATACACTTTAAGGATTGGGAAGACTATCTGAGTTTAGCACAGTTGCATTGTTTTCTCAAAAACATTGACAGTTCCTGGACTGAAAGTGGTTACCTTTTTGCTTTCATCTGCCTACAAAGAACAGATACCCTGTAGTCTGTGAGAGTCTGAAGTCCATTGAAGCTAATCAGACAATGGCACAGATCGCCACCAAGCATGCTGTGTCACTTAACTGCGAGGGATAAACTGCCATATCCTTCACACTATCACTCAGAAATAGATCGCCCTTTCAGTAAGCGCCGAGCATCAGGAGACAGCCATGCGGGGTGCAGGTGACTAAATTGGTCTGCCTCCGTAATATCCTTCCTCTTTCATCAAAAACCTCACAAGTACAGTGGTTTTCTTTTTCAATCTGGATGTCAGGAGCGTAGCAAGGTGCCAACGTTTGCGCGGAATTCCGGTCAGAAAAGCAACGAGCGCCAAGTGTGACATTTCGAGATTTCAATTGTGTTTGCAGTTGACCATTGGGATGAAAACAGTCAATAGAGTATTGTGTTGGCAGTCTTGCTAAGACATTGTGTGAAGTTATAGAGAGAAGAATAGGGCTCTTAGAGAGTTATTTTTAAGTATCGATTTTAATCATCCTTCTAGTTTCCGCTTTTAAAAGGGGACAACCAGAGCTTAAATTGACACAATGCTGAGTGGAAAATAGATTTAATGACCCAGTAGAGAGGGACACAGCTCTGAGCCAGGTACAGTACAATAAAGAAAGTGCATCTAACCTAAAGATAGCAATGTGTTCACATTATCTATTTGTATCACTTTGTACTGTTCTCTATCTGCAGTATATTGTCCATGGCTGAAAATCAGCCAATCAGTCATCTGAGTACCTGGAATATATACAATATATATATATATATATATATATATATATATATATATATATATATATATATATATATATCTACTGTATATACTGTATATATACACACACTATATTGTCACAAGTATTGGGACCTTTATTTCCCTTTCTGGTTATTTATATCTGCTTCCACTCCTCAGGGTACTCCTTTGGTAGAATCCACCATCAGATACCTTTTTTAAGCCTGACACTTGGATATCAGTTGTTCTACATCTACTCAATGATGTTAAGCCTCTTCCTTTATCTTGTCTACGACTTCTCGTACCATTTTACACTGTGAAGTTTATGTTTTTTGTCTTGATGCCCTCACTACCATGTTATTCTTGTATATGGCCTTTTGTACATTTGTATGGAAAAATCTTAATAAACATACAGTCAGGTCCATAAATATTGGGACATCGACACAATTCTAATCTTTTTAGCTCTATACACCACCACAATGGATTTGAAATTAAACGAACAAGATGTGCTTTAACTGCAGACTTTCAGCTTTAATTTGAGGGTATTTACATCCAAATCAGGTGAACAGTGTAGGAATTACAACAGTTTGTATATGTGCCTCCCACTTTTTAAGGGACCAAAAGTAATATGACAATTGGCTGCTCAGCTGTTCCATGGCCAGGTGTGTGTTATTCTCTCATTATCCCATTTACAAGGAGCAGATAAAAGGTCCAGAGTTCATTTCAAGTGTGCTATTTGCATTTGGAATCTGTTGCTGTCAACTCTCAATATGAGATCCAAAGAGCTGTCACTATCAGTGAAGCAAGCCATCATTAGGCTGAACAAACAAAACAAACCCATCAGAGAGATAGCAAAAACATTAGGTGTGGCCAAATCAACTGTTTGGAACATCCTTAAAAAAAAAGAATGCACCGGTGAGCTCAGCAACACCAAAAGACCCGGAAGACCACGGAAAACAACTGTGGTGGATGACTGAAGAATTCTTTCCCTGGTGAAGAAAACACCCTTCACAACAGTTGGCCAGATCAAGAACACTCTCCAGGAGGTAGGTGTATGTGTGTGAAAGTCAACAATCAAGAGAAGACTTCACCAGAGTGAATACAGAGGGTTCACCACAAGATGTAAACCATTGGTGAGCATCAAAAACAGGAAGGCCAGATTAGAGTTTGCCAAACAACATCTAAAAAAGCCTTCACAGTTCTGGAACAACATCCTATGGACAGATGAGACCAAGATCAACTTGTACCAGAGTGATGGGAAGAGAAGAGTATGGAGAAGGAAAGGAACTGCTCATGATCCAAAGCATACCACCTCATCAGTGAAGCATGGTGGTGGTAGTGTCATGGCGTGGGCATGTATGGCTGCCAATGGAACTGGTTCTCTTCTATTTATTGATGATGTGACTGCTGACAAAAGCAGCAGGATGAATTCTGAAGTGTTTCAGGCAATATTATCTGCTCATATTCAGCAAAATTCATCAGAACTCATTGGAGGGTGCTTCACAGTGCAGATGGACAATGAACAGAAGCATACTGCGAAAGCAACCAAAGAGTTTTTTAAGGGAAAGAAGTGGAATGTTATGCAATGGCCAAGTCAATCACCTGACCTGAATCCCATTGAGCATGCATTTCACTTGCTGAAAAAAAAACTGAAGGGAAAATGCCCCAAGAACAAGCAGGAACTGAAGACAGTTGCAGTAGAGGCCTGGCAGAGCATCACCAGGGATGAAACCCAGCGTCTGGTGATGTCTATGCGTTCCAGACTTCAGGCTGTAATTGACTGCAAAGGATTTGCAACCAAGTATTAAAAAGTGAAAGTTTGATGGATGATTGTTAATCTGTCCCATTACTTTTGGTCCCTTAAAAAGTGGGAGGCATATATACAAACGGTTGTAATTCCTACACCATTCACCTGATTTGGATGTAAATACCCTCAAATTAAAGCTGAAAGTCTGCAGTTAAAGTACATCTTGTTTGTTACATTTTAAATCCATTGTGGTGGTGTATAGAGCCAAAAAGATTAGAATTGTGTCGATGTCCCAATATTTATGGACCTGACTGTACTCTGTGCACTGGTCCAAATCATTTGGTGGAGAGGGGATTATGGTGTGGGGTTGTTTTTCAGGGGTTGGGCTTAGTTCCAGTGAAGGGAACTCTAAAGGCGTCAGCATACCAAGACATTTTGGACAATTTCATGCTCCCAACTTTGTGGGGACAGTTTGGGGACGGCCCCTTTCTGCTCCAACATGAATCAAAGCAAGGTCCATAAAGACATGGATGAGCGAGTACGGGGTGGTGGAACTTGACTGGCCTGCACAGAGACCTGACCTCAACCCAATAGAACACCTTTGGGATGAATTAGTGTGGAGACTGTGAGCCAGGCCTTCCCGTCCAACATCAGTGCCTGACCTCACAAATGCACTTCTGGAAGAATGGTCAAACATTCCCCTAGACACACTCCTAAGCCTTGTGGACAGCCTTACTAGAAGAGTTGAAGCTGTTATAGCTGCAAAGGGTGGGCCAACTCAATATTGAACTCTACGGACTAAGACCAGGATGCCATTAAATTTCATGTGCGTGTAAAAGTAGGTGTCCCAATACTTTAACAATAAAGTGTATATATAAATTATATATATGTAAAGAGAGAGAGAGAGATAGATAAAAGTTTGTTAACACCTGAGCATCCCACCTACACTATATGTCCATAAATGTCCAGTTCCGATTCCAAATTTTTGAGTTCAGGTGTTTCCCGTGAAGGGTACTGTTAATGCTACAGCAAAGACATAGACATTTTAGGCTTTTGTGCACTTCCAAACTGTTGGTACAAGTTTGAAGAAGATCCTTTTCTGTCTGTGCATGACTGTGCCCCTGCCCAATGTGCCCATATAGGAGCGGAGCCACGCCAGTCTAGCCCTGTAGTGGTTACCTTGTGATCGGCAGAACCTGATTACCATCCATGTACCAGGCCATGTACTTAGCACAATGTATGATCATTTTTGTGAGTGTATGCTTCTATATTTTTTAATAAAATGTCCTGTAGGTACAGAGAGCATTATTGGTCTTTATTCTTTTGCATGGGTGATTGCCCACAGAGTGGTGGAGTTAAAGGTCATACTCAGAAAGCCATCAGATCTGAGACCCGTGTGGGGGACACAAGTGCACGAGAGCCTTGACTGATAATTGGGGTCTTATTTGGAGGAGAGCATTTATTGAGCACAGATTGTGCCAGCATGTATCACGGATCAAGTTTAAGTTGAAGCAATTTCAAGCACGTAAAGTACACCAGTGAATAAACCTTTTACTGCAAACTTATTTTGTTTATGGTGTGAGATCTATATTATTTAATAAGTTGGGTTGGGGCACATAGGTTGTGCTACACCTAATATATATGCATTTCTGTTTTACGAGTGAAGTAAAATCACATTATGGTGTGAGCTGCAATCAGTGATCCTTTGACATTTTGATATTTATTTACTTTTTGTTTGTTTATTTTTTCCATATTTTCTGTCTTTATATTTGACTGCGCTGATGGCTTTGTTATTATTCCACCTCCATAAAGACATGGTTTGATGAGTTTCGTGTGGAGGAACTCGAATGACCTGAAGAGAGCCCTGACCTCAATTCTAATAAACACCTTTAGGCATGGTCTTCTCACCCAACATCAATACCTGAACCCCAAATGCTCTTTTGGCTAAATGGGCACATTTAAAAAACAAAAAAGCATTCGCAGAAGACTGGAGGCTACTTTTGCCACATAGGAGAGCCAACTCCACCATTGGTATTGGAATGGGATGTGTAACAAGTTCATATAGGTGTGATGATCAGGTGTCCCCAAATCTATAGCATAAACCTGTTACTTTAACTTCCAAATCCATTCTCACTCTGTGCTCACCACCCTCAGGTGTATATAATTACCTTTAACTCCACTCCCATGTCAATCCCATTCCTATTGCTGCCCCACAAAGGTCATCGATAATTGTCAACATTCTCTTTTTCTAAAAATATTTAAAACTTGCTGCTACCTTTTTACTTGCTGTTTACATACGTAAAAATCCTACCCAGCCTTCCCCTTCTATGTAATGTTAAGGAGGGGGCTGGGGAGTTATGTTCATCATAATTAACCCTATCTGTACTGTTCTGGCAGATCTTATTATCAGTTTTAAACTGGTGTGCACACTGTCTGTCCTAAGGTTGAAAAGGTTTAAAGCCATGAAATCCTCCCTGTCCTTGGAGTGCTGGAGATGTACCCAGGTCCTGGGTGATTTTATACAGATTTTCTGGTCATGTCCTGCAACTAGTGTCTACTGGTCGCAAATAGTGTCTGTAGTACAAGACATAGTGGATATAGATATAGCATCAACCCCGCAAATATGTTTACTGGGATTGGTCGAAGAATTAGCCCCCAGGGTGGAGGAGGGAACCCCGATTGGTCTTCTACTCTTCTATGCCAGGAAAATGATTACTCTTTGTTGGATGAAACTGGCCCCACCTTCCCTCCTTTTCTGGAAAACACATGTCAATAAAGTACTATCTCTCTTTAAAGACACCTATCAAAATAGAAGCTGCCCAAAAAAAATATGATAGCGTATGGGCCAAATGGCTGACTGAACCCTTCGCCGCAACATCTGATTGAATAGTCTCTCAGTAAAAATTGTCCACCTCCTGATGGGGGAGCCCCTGGTTTAATCTTGATGCCATGTTTTGTTTGAAAGTCAAGATATTTCTGTTCTTATCCTTGAGCAAGAGCCAACTTAGCAATAAGGTTATACCATGCCACAGTTTCTCGGCATTTATGGGTGCTGCATTACATTGTGCCATCTGGAGCTGACCCCTGCATGGGTCTTGTTCTACTGCTGTGGCAGGTTAATGTTCTGTTTTGTCTTTCTGTATATGTTTTAAACGCAATAAAAAGATTTTAAAAAAAAAAAAAGTTTAAAGCCAGCCATAGATGCTTTAAATCTCAGACAGTTCAGCTGGGACCGGCTGAGATTCAAACCATCTATGTGCAGGCTGATTGTACCCAATTGATCCCACAATCCATCAGATTTCTATCAAGCGATTATTGCCAGTGGCTACAGCTGCTAGCAATAATTATTGTGTTCTCCCGCCAGGAATGGCTCCCCATGCCCCCCCACCCCCCTCCAGGAGAACACAATAGTTCAGTGGAAGGGATTCCCCCATCAACACTGTGTTGATCAGTGGCGGTGCGTCCATAAGGGCGCACGGCGCTGCCCCCTCTCTCCTGCGACCCCTCTAGCACCAATAGATAGATTCATGCATCATGCATGATGCATGAATCTATCTATGGTCGCCGCTGCTACCCCCTATTCAGGCGCCCGGCCCCTTTTCGGGCGCAGAGCGCCTAAATTACAGTGGATGGTTTTGAAGCGCCTGATTAGGCTCTAATAGGCGTCAAAAAAAAAAAATTTGGAGCACTAGCCGCCACTGGTGTTGATAGGGAAATCAAGCAATTTTTTTTCCTGTAACCCATGGCTTCAGAAAAGAAAATCACATAATCAATGACCTGCCTAAAGATCTCAAGGCTTTGGTGGTACATTGTACGTTAATACGCTTTGAAAATTACTGTCCCCAGTCTGTCCCCTAATTACACATTTCATGCTATGCTAAACAACACACACTGCCTACAGAGTCCTATTTATAATATTTATTTATTTATTTATTTTAGGTACATGGAATGAAAAAGCATATGTACATTCGAGTCAGGGGAAGACTGGACTGGGAGGCAGGGGGCATTTTCCCCCCTGGTCTGTATTTGTAAGATAAGTTGAGTTGATGGACTTGAGCCAAGATTTTTCCCCATTTCAGTCATTGATCAGAGTGAGATCTGCAATCAGTGATACATGATTGGAATTATATAGCTACCTGCTAAGGATGAGCTAAGGTTCGGGCCAAACTCAGTGCGGCCCAAACCCACAGGAAACTGTCACATACTGGTAGAATTCCCTAATCCACAGTCGCACATAACAAAGAGGCGGGATGTTGGTGACATCATTGACCTAAAATGGCCACATGGCTATACTTGGTGGTCTATGACATTGTCCAAATATGGCCATCTGATCATATTAGGTCAATGATGTCACCAGCATCTCTGCACCTTTGTTACATGCAGCTGTGGCGCGAACTCTGCTGACTGGGCCGCTGGTCTGCTATCCTGTCACAGTTTGACAAGAATTAGGCCAGAACCTTAACTCATCCCTAAAGCCTGATTCCACTCTACACCTGCAATCCTGCCTCCAGCATCAACTTCATTTTGTGTCTCTGAGATCTCATGAGACTGATTACCAAGAGCTGCTGTTAGAATCTTTTTTTTACATTTTTCTACTTTACTAATATCACTTTTGATGTTTATGGGGTAATGTTTTTTATAGGAGTTATATATGAATGAGAAGAACTGTAATCATTGATTTTTATAGTTTTTATTTTTTAAGGTTTGGAAAGTACAGTACACACGTAGACTTTATGAAATCTATATGAAAATATACATTATTTTGATTTAATCTAAGATGTTGTAACCATGATGTAGTTTTCTTACATTTAAATCTTTACAGATGGTATTCGTCAACCAAGTTAAAAGCAGGCAAGCTAGACTATTAGGCTATTGAGAAAAAGTCCATAAAGCTTTATAAAGTTATGAATGCTATCATTCTACTGTAGTATTTCTTGATTAGGGCATGAATATAAGAAAGAACATTACATTGTATACAACTATAATAGTATGTAATGCCATTTGATTGAAGTGATTGATATAAGAATGCATCAAACTTATAGAGCTACCTTAGGTAGAATTATGGTTGCCACCTCATTCCTTTAAACCTGAACACATATTAATTACACAGGTTCTGTGGCTAATTAAGGTGGTAATTAGACTCACTTGGTGCCTTATCTGCATTCAATTAGCCTCAGCACCGGTGTAATTCAAAGGTGTTCGGGTTTAAAGGGATGAGGTGGCAACTCTAGGTAGAATGGTGGGGAATTCCCCCCATTACCCTCTTCTGATAGTTAGCATGACTTAACAAAGAAATTTAAAGCATTTGTACAGTCAACTTTTTTTCTTTTAAAATAACAAACATGCTATACTTACCTGCTCCTTGGGTCCCCTGTCTCCTGGCTCCTTCGCTTCTCGGTTTACTATTGCGGAACATCTGTGAGCTTGAATCTGAGCCACACTGCCTGTGTCTATAGACGCAGACAGCAGGGCTCAACCCCGTTCCCCTCCCACCTCACAGGATTTGATTGACAGCAGCAGGAACCAGTTACCCACTGATTTCTTGGTCATTTTGAAGAGAATATGAATGATAACACAAAAAATTTTCTTTCACTCATGGTTAGTGTTTGGCTGAAGCCATTTATTATCAATCAACTGTGTTTACTCTTTTTAAAGCATAATCACAACAGAAATCACCCAAATAATCCTGATCAAAAGTTTACATACCCCAGTTCTTAATATCGTGTATTGCCCCCTGTAACATCAATGACAGCTTGAAGTCTTTTGTGGTATTTGTGGATGAGGCTCTCTATCTTCTCAGATGGTAAAGCTGCCCATTCATCTTGGCAAAAAGCCTCCAGTTCCTGTAAATTCTTGGGCTGTCTTGCATTAACTGCACGTTTGAGATCTCCCCAGAGTGGCTCAATGATATTGAGGTCAGGAGACTGAGATAGCCACTCCAGAATCTTCACTTTATTCTGCTGTAGCCAATGACAAGTTGACTTGGCCTTGTGTTTTGGATCATTGTCATCTTGGAATGTCCAAGTACATCCCATGAGCAGCTTCCTGGCTGATGAATGCAAATGTTCCTCCAGTATTTTTGGATAACATACTGCATTCATCTTCCCGTCAATTTTGGCCATATTTCCTGTGCCTTTGTAGCTCACACATCCCCAAAACATCAGCGATCCACCTTCGTACCTTTCATCATAGGCCTTGTTGACTCCTCTCAAAATGTAGCACTTATGGATGTGGCCAAAAAGCCCAATTTTGGTCTCATCACTCCAAATAACTTTGTAGCAGAAGGTTTGAGGCTTGTCTCTGTGCTGTTTGGTGTATTGTAAGTGGGATACTGTGTGGCATTTGCGTATTAATGGCTTTCTTCTGGCGACTAAACCATGCAGCCCATCTTTCTCCAAGTGCCTCCTTATTGTGCATCTTAAAACAGCCACATCACATGTTTTCAGAGAGTCTTGTATTACACCTGAAGTTTTTTGTGGGTTTTCCTTTGCATCCCAAACAATTTTCCTGGCAGTTGTGGCTGAAATTTTAGTTGGTCTACCTGACCTTGGTTTGGTTTCAACAGAACCCCTCATTTTCCACTTCTTGATTAGAGTTTGAACACGGCATTCTCAATTCCTTGGATATCTTTTTATGACCCTTTCCTGTTTTATACAGTTCAACTACCTTTTCCCCGCAGATCCTTTGACAATTCTTTTGCTTTCCCCATGACTCAGAATCCAGAAACGTCAGTGCAGCACTGGATGAAAGATGCAAGGGTCTTTCAGGAGTTCAGAAACTAATTGACCTTTTATACACACACACTAATTACAAGCAAACAGATCACAGGTGAGGATGGTTACCTTTAATAACCATTCAAACCCCTTTGTGTCAACTTGTGGGCATGTTATCAGGCCAAAATCACCAGGGTATGTAAACTTTTGATCAGGATCATTTGGGTAGTTTCTGTTGTCATTATGATTTAAAAAGAGTAAACACAGTTGATTGATAATAAATGGCTTCAGCCAAAACACTAACCACGAGTGAAAGAAATGTGTTTGTGTTATCATTCATATTCTCTGAAAAATGGCCAGGAAATCATAAATTCTGCCAGGGTATGTAAACTTATGAGCACAACTGTATGTGCTGCACTATGTGTATAGTGGGTTAGGCTGCCAGAGAGAGACTGCCTTTACCACCCTGATCAGACAAAATCACTATTGCTGTAGCTGGATTCTGCTGCTAAATGTAGGAGCCTGCATGCCATGGGGGAGAGCCCATCCTGCTGTAATCCTATTGAGTGAGACATGACTGCAGCCCCTACATTCCAGGTCTGCTTTTGACATGTCAGGGACTGTGGGAACTACCTGCACCAGATGCCCAGGAGAGAAAAGAAACTTCACAGTGGACACAAGAGTGGTGAGAGGCCTTTGGTGACATTCCTGCTTTACTGGACAGCACTACCCCTTTCTGGGACCTCCAGGAAGTTCTCTTTTGCAGAGTTTCTCTTTCTTGCTTAGATTACAAAACTCCAGTTAGAGTGCGCCAATGTTGACTTTGGGCCCTAATGCCAAGCACTGACAGATATTCATCACTAGCCAGTGGTAGGGTAATAAGGAGGGACTGTGTCTTTGTAGGCCCTGTGTGTTTCTCATATAATTAGGGCACCCCCTTAAGTTAGACTATTTAAGGACAGCACTACCCTATTCTGGGACCCCCGGGCATTTGTCTTTTGCAGAATTTACCTTTCTTGCTGAGATTATAAAACTCCAATTAGAGCACTCCAACATTGCCTTTTTGACCCCAACAGCATCCACTGACATATTTATCACTGGCCAGTGGCAGTGGCGTTGCTAGACGGGGGCGGGGGGTGCGGTCCGCACCGGGTGCCACCCACTAGAGGGGTGACACCATCCCGAGCAGGGACGATCCTGGACGGGGTGCAGTGCACCCAGGCGCCACAGAGGTGGGGGCGCTGAAGCGCCAGAGTGCTCCCCTCCCTTCTCCTCTTCCTTGTCCGTAGGCGGCTCTCTGCTGATCGCCGCCTCGACCTGCCGAGTGTCGAAGCCCATCCCCCGTCCCTCCTCCCTCCTCCTGTCAGAGGAGGAGAGCGAAATTAGATCGGAGCGGCTGTCTCTGTGTGAGAGACCAGCCGCGCAAAGACGTGACTGACGTCACTGGGGGGGGCGTGCCCAACGTGTTCCACTTCAGACAGTTCTCCTCCTCCGACCTCCCTGACGCATGCTTCCCAAGCCTGACACACTTCACCCCGGCGGCGCGGCTGCATACTGTCCTCTCCTCTCCAGCTGCCGCCCGGGTGTTTTAAATCAACCTAATGTAGGGGGGGTGGTTTGTCCTGGGGGGTCTATAGTAATGTAGGGGGGGTGGTTTGTCCTGGGGGGTCTATAGTAATGTAGGGGGGGTGGTTTGTCCTGGGGGGTCTATACTAATGTAGGGGGGTGGTTTGTCCTGGGGGGGTCTATACTAATGTAGGGGGGGTGGTTTGTCCTGGGGGGTCTATAGTAATGCAGGGGGGTGGTTTGTCGGGGGATCTGTACTAATAGAGGGGGGTGGTTTGTTCTGGGGGGGTCTGTACTAATAGAGGGGGGTGGTTTGTTCTGGGGGGGGTCTGTACTAATAGAGGGGGGTGGTTTGTTTGGGGGGGGGTCTGTACTAATAGAGGGGGGGTGATTTGTTATGGGGGGTCTGTACTAATGGAGGGGGGGTGGTTTGTTCTGGGGGGTCTGTACTAATAGAGGGGGGTGGTTTGTCCTGAGGGGGTCTATACTGATGGGAGGTCTGTACTGAGAGAGGGGTTTATACTTAGTGGGGGGTCTGCACTTAGTGGAGGGGGGGTCTGTACTGAGGGGCGACTATAGTTGGTGGAGGGGGTGACACCATGTTTTACCGCACTGGGTGACACCAACCCTAGTGACGCCACTGGCCAGTGGGAGAGTGATAATGAGGGACTGTGTCTTTATAGCCTCTATATGTATTTTTCATAGTTAGGGCACCCCCTTAACATAGGGTAAACATTGGGGGGGATTTACTAAAACTGGAGCACACAGAATTTGGTGCAGCTGTGCATGGCAGCCAATCAGTTTCTAACTTCAGCTTGTTCAATTAAGCTTTGACAACAAAACCTGGAAACTGATTGGTTTCTATGCAGAGCTGCACCAGATTTTGCACTCTCCAGTTTTAGTAAATAACCCCCATTGCCTAAACTTTGCCCTATTGAACTAGGTTGTTGATTCTGTTATACTGTTTGCAAACTGTTATTGGTTGCTATTGATTCACCACTGTTAATGGCACTAAGTGGCACTATCCAGCTGGTCCCAGCATAAGGAACAGGGGAACCCAAACATCAGCAGCTCCTTATGGGGTACACCATCAATATGAACAGCGATGGAAAATGTGAAAAGATGTGTCACAATAAGCCTCGTCCTTTAGGAAGACCCACCATTCACCAAGTCCATCAATCAATGCAGCACCATAGCACACTTTGCATGATACACTTTCTTAGCCTACAGAAATCTCTCCCTACCATGAAAGGGTTACTTGGCTAAATTTGCCCTCCAAGCCAAAGGTTTTCATTCATCTTCTGAGTATAGCAGGCAGGGCTTTTTTTTCAGAGGATAGGTGCAGGAACTCACCCCCTCAATGCCCCCCCGATGTGGTGCACTGTGTGCGTCGCTTAATAGGGTAGGTGTGGCCAAATTGCTCAATAGGCGGGTCTTAAAGTGGTATTGTAAACCTCTGCCCCTCTTCCTAAGCTCACTTTTGTACCCCACTATCTACAACTCACCTCTGCATCCACAACTCACTGTCTGTGTCCTGGTCCACAACTAACCTCTACACCATTGTCTGCAACTCATCTCTGCACCCCTAACCACAACTCGCTTTGGCACCCCCATCCAAAACTGCTCGCAGCTGATGTCTGCACCCCTGTCCGCAACTCATCTCTGCACCCCCTGCCACAACACACCTTTGCACCCACCATTTACAACTTATCACTACACCTCCATCCACAACTCACCACTGTACCCCATAGGAAACTGTTTGCAACTTACCTCTGCATGCCTGTCTACAACTCACCTCTTCACCCCCCACCCTTTTGCAACTCACATCTGCACCCCTGTCTACAAATCACATATGCACCCCCTGTCCAAAACTCACATCTGCACCCCCTGTCCGCAACTCACATCTGCACCCCCCCTCCCATCCACCACCCACCTCTGCACCCCCTGTCCCCAACTCACCTCTGCACTCCCACCATCCACAACTCACCTCTGTACCCCCTGTCCGCAATTCACATCTGCACCCCCTGTCTGCAAATCACCTCTGAAATCCCTGTCCCCAACTCACATCTGCACCCCCTGTCCACAATTCACCTCTGCACTACCACCTGCTCCCCCATTTATCCACAACCCACCTTTGCACCCACCTTTGCACCCCCTGTCCGTAACTCACCTATGCACCCCCCACCCCTCTGCAACTCACATCTGCACCTCCTGTTTGAAATTCACCTCTGCACCCCCACCCATCCTCAACCCACCTCTGCACCTTCCCCCCCTTCCATGACCGCAGCTCATCTCATCAGACTTCCCCCCTTTTACAACTCACTTCGGCACCCCAGGCTATAGCTAACATCTGTCCACAACTCACCACTGCTCCTTTTTCTACAGCTTATCTCTGCAAGACCCCAATAGCAAAGCTTTGCAGCCCTCTTACACAATTCCTTACTTTTGAAACCTACTTTTGACCTCTGTATCTTCTCAGCTTTGCACAAGCATACCCCTCCCCTTCCTTGCCTTGCTTGCCGCTTTACAAAAAAATCTGTCTGGCTTTACCCACATAGTGTACTGTCACTTGTGGCTCCACCTCTTTACCACTTGCCAGTGGCAGCAGCTGGATCACCAGGCATGGGAGTTGCCATCCAGACACCTGCAGCTCAGCATGTAATGTCCCACCTTCAGCCCATGAACACACAGCACCAGGCAACTGTCCCCCCCCCCCTTGTTCCTGCTCTGAGTGCAGTGGTTGTGAGTTTCTGTGGAAGTTGGCGGGAGAGATGCACTATGCACTGTCGCTTGAAAAAACACAAAACTGAGGCTTCTGTAGTTAGAAGTAACAGTAGACAGCGGTGAACACATGGCAGTGCCAGAGTTCCTGTTCTTGGCTCAAATAAATTATAAATAAATTATAAATGTGCTAGCGCATACTTCTACACAAACATTATTGCAACTGTGCGCAGAGTCAGCATTGGTGCCAGATGGCCTATTTAAGGGAGGCTCCAACTAAGTGTCAGTGTTGGCTGGTCTTCATTGTGTTCCTTCCTCCCTGGCTCGTGTTCTGCATGTGATTCCTGTTATTGACTTGGCTTCCACCTGACCTGATTTCGATTCTGCTCTGTACTTTTGTTCTACCTGTTCCCGACCTTGGCTTCATCCCTGATCTTGATCCGCCTCTTGATCAGGTACTTCACTGCCCTCTTGTTGCTGACCTCAGCTTGATCTTGACTAAAATTCTCCCTTTGATTCTGCTCTATGCCATTGTTGAGCGCCTACTTACCTTATGTGCTGATGCAGCTGTCTGCTCCAATGCATAGCCCAGCTACACGTTTGCTTACCTTGATCTTCCAGAAACTCTGCCATCCTGAACTTTTGAACAGGCCATAGTTCCCTTCTAACTTCTGTTGATTATCCTGCGAACCCTCACTTGACGCTCCCGCTCGCACATCCTGCTGGATCTTCCTGCTCGGCATTTCCAGTTTGAGGTTCTGCAAGATCTATCATCCAGCACTCATGTTCCTCCTATCCCTTTGCACCCACTGTCCCACCTTCATGGGTGCTTGGGCAGTATGTGCAAGAGGCCACCCTCATCATCTCAGTCTTCTATCAGGTACATTATAGGTAATTATTTTACAAACTGTAAAATGGAACACAAATAACGATCAAATACAAAAGATGGAAATAATAGAACATGAAAGCTAAACTGCCCTAAATGCACCAAAATAATACTTTCTCTAAATAAAAAGAGCAGATATTTAATTTTTTTTCAAGCAATTGTTGCCCAAGCAGTCACCCACTTTCACTTATCCCCTCATGTGCTGTCATAATCCGATAACTTGTTCTTTCAGTTCAGGATTTCTCAAAGCATTATTGCTGATACATATTGCCAGCACATCATTGTTTTCACATCATCAGTACATGTAAGGATGATAATAATAAGTTCTATTATGTCAAATATTTTTAGCCTTCCAGAAATACCCTGGATATAATTCCACCACAAGGATCTGATCCTTCTACAGTGTGCTGCCAAAATGTGCATCAATGTGTTAAACGAAGTGCAGCGATGTTAAATAAAATTGGTTTGGCCTTATTATAAACTGTGTAAGGTCTGTTAACAATGTCTGGAAGGTGGAATTTTTCAGCTTGTATTGAGAAAGTGTCATAGTGCCACCTAATGGCTTTAACAGGTAGCTGGAAAGTCAAGTGCTTGGTTATTTAAAGGGGATCTTTCGGTAGTTTTAGGAGTTTGCATAGATAAATTACTGACTGATCAAAATATACAGAACAGTATAATTTTTCCAAAAATCTCCACCCTTTATTATTGAGCTCTATTCCAGGGACTTTGCCTAGTTTGACATGATGCCATCAGTCTGCTGCAGGCAGGAGGAAACATTTCCTCAGTCTCCTGCCCCCCCCCCCAGGGATTAGACTGCAACACTGTAACTTTACGGCAAGTCACAAAAAGAGAGGCTAATGCAGGGGACAAACTGTGTCAGATATTTGTGCACGTGGCCAAGAACTGCCCAGGCACCAGTATTTACATGATTGGATCATCTTTGAGCCAGTATCTCAATGTAGATTGCTAATAATGCCTCAAGAATTATGGCTCTATCCTTCTGGAGAGATTCTTTTATTTTGTTTGTTTCAAGTTTACATGTTTTTGAACTGGTCTATATGATTTTTTTCATTTTCAAATAACAATTTTCATGTAGAATAACATTTATATCCTAGTCACTGGAAGGAAGAGAGGAAAGATCCCTGGTGCAGCACATCCACTGAGTCATATGGTGGTAATAAGAGAGACAACCTCAGCCTGGCCACACCCCCAACGTGTTTCGCTCCGCCCCCTGGAGCTTAATCCTGACTAAGCTCTGGGGGGGGGGGAGCGAAACACGTTGGTGACTTGGCCTGGCGGGAGCCCAGGCTGAGGATGTCTCTCTTATTACCACCATAGGACTCCGTGGATGTGCGGCACCAGGGATCTTTCCTCTCTTCATTCCAGTGACTACAGGAGCTGGGACAAGCTCCATCCCTTGCTGGCACTCCTGCAGTGGATGCGGCATCACCCACATTACTCCCCACAGTGATCGAGCCTGAGCAGCACACTAATAAACTGTGGATCACAGTGATTTATTTCCTGGTGTTGTTCTCTATAAATCAGTATTTCTCAACCACTGGGCCGTGGCCCACTGCCGAGCCACAGCCTACCTCCTTCTGGGCCTCCAGCTAGTTGCAGATCCCCTAACCACCCACAATGCCCCCCCCCCCAGCTCCCATAGTGCCGCCCAACCTTCCATAGAGGTCAGCAGTGGCACTCAACTGCTCATAGTGCCCCTAAGCCCCCTAAGAGCACTTAGTCCTCATTAGGGTTGCCACATCATCCCTTTAATTCAGGACACACATGAATCAGGGCTCTTTCACACAGGGCAGATCAGTCATGATCCGCCCCGCGAACACCCGCTTGCTCCGCCGATCCCCGCTGAGCAGGAAGATGACAGGTCCATCGCTGCACGCTGTGCAGCTACGGACCTGTCAGAGTGCCGCTCTCCCCTATGGGGGATCGGATTATGATGGACCGTAGTGTCCGTCGTCACCCGATCCGAAAACGGATGGAAAGGTAGGTTTTTCCTCCGTTACACTTTTCGGATCGGAGCGGGTCGGATGTCAGCGGACATGTCACCGCTGACATCCGACGCTCCATAGGGATGAATGTATGTCCGTTTTTCATCCGAAAACGGAAGGATGAAAAACGGACATACGGATCGTCCATGTGAAAGAGGCCTTACACAGGTTCTGTGGCTGATTAAGGTGGTAATTAAACTCACTTGGTGCCTTATCTGCAAATAATCAGCCTCAGAACCTGTGTAATTCATATGTGTCGTGGATTAAAAGGATGATGTGGCAACCCTAGTCCTCATAGTGCCCACCAATCTCCCACAGTGCCCTCCAGCCCCCTGTCATTCCCCCTAGCTTACTGCAAAGCCTGCATCCCCCCTATACTGCCCCACTGGTGTCCCTCAGCCCCACAGTGCCCTCCTATCCTCCACATTGCTCTAGCAAATCTCCCAGCCACCTGGAGAGATCATCAGTACCCACAGTTGCCCCAGCTACCTCTGGAATCCTCATCCTCTAGAGCCCCGGTGCTAAACCTGTAGCTAGGGTTGCCACCTCATTCCTTTAAACCCGAACACACATTAATTACACAGGTTCTGTGGCTGATTAAGGTGGTAGTTAAACTTACTTGGTGCATTAAATCAGCCTCAGAACCTGTGTAATTAACATGTGTTCAGGTTTAAAGGGATGAGGTGGCAACCCTACCTGTAGCCTGAGGGCTGTGTGTGTGCCTTTGGTATATGATGTGCAGTCCTCAGACCTCAGCAGTGAGTAGTGGGAGCATTAATTAGGGTAATAGCATTGATGTCTGCCAGACTCATGTAAAATGTTCCCTGTTTCATATTGTCATATATATATATATCAGCCCTCAGCTAGTTCCGCTCACAGTCACATGCCTAGTCCCGCCCTATGATGGACATAACACAGAGACTGGGCGTGACTGTGAGCGGAGATAGCCGAATACACTCAGCTATGTATGTATATCGGCGGCATTCGTCACCACTCACAGTCATGCCGAGTCCCGTCATTGGACCTGTGTTATGTCCATCATAAGGCGGGACTGGGCAGGACTACGAGAGGAGCCGAGAAAAGCTGTCAGGAGCCGAGATACACAGGACTGGCTCTGTGTATCTCGGCGGCGCATTATTTAAACTGCAGTGACACTGACAAGTCACTGCAGTTTAACTGCAGCCTGGGCAAGGCTGCAAATGACACGGACAAGGCTGCAAATGACACTGACAAGGCTGCAATGTCACTGGGCAAAGCTGCAAATGACACTGACAAGGCTGCAAATGACACTGACAAGGCTGAAGATGACACTGGACAAGCATGCAGATGGACGCTGTGCAAGACTGCATTGATGAGCATTTAAATGTAAGTTTTTTTCCTTAAATAGTTTTTTTTTCCTTAAAATTCCTTAAACTCTTATCTTGAGGTTTGCTGATTGGTTATTGGCAGTTACGTAGTGCCTAGTTTACCGCCGTTGAGAAAACCTGTCTGCACATTAGACAGTGATGTAATGGCGGACAAACCGTATCAGAGTGGCGCGCTTAAAAGAAAACTAAAGGTTTAAGGTAATGTATAGAAGGTAGGGCCCGAAAGTGACTCAAGCCCAGGGGCCCCCACCACCCTAAGTCCTACCCTAGGTAGGCTGCATGGTGGACACGGGTAGACAGCATGGTGGACACGGGTGGGCAGCATGGTGGACACGGGTAGGCTGCATTGGTGGACACAGACATATATTGTATATATATATATATATATATATGCAATATTTGTTTAACCCTTTAGTTGTCAGATCCCATTTTGAACCTCAGGGTGGTTGATTCATTTTTGGTATTTTTTACATACATATTATAGACTTGAAAGTTTTAAGCATGGCACCTATAGAAGAAAAAGATGTTGTTTTTGTAAGCTCAGTGATAATTGCACCAATGTTTATCACTAAAATCGTTACACACCAATACAACACATCCTCAAAAATCCCTACTTAACATAAATGATAAAGCTGCAAGATGTTAAATAATAAAAATATGTACAAAGTTATTATTTAAATATAAATGGAATATAAATTAAACAAAATATGCATTTATTATTTAAATGTAGTATGTAAAACAGTAAAAAAAAATAAAAAAAATACAGAGGTACGCAGAGTGTGAATACACAAGTTACAATTTTCTGCTTCATCGATTTTAATCAATAAATAAAAATATGTCCCTACAATAATTTATATTCCTCAACAGAGATTGTAATAATATAGGATTGTAATAGATAGATATATATATATATATATATATATATATATATATATATATATATATATATATATATATATGTGCATCCTAGCTATGCCTAGTGTGTGGGTGTTGTGTGAGCATGTATGGGTTCTTACATTTTTTTTATTATTATTTTTTTATAACCCTTTTTACGTCATTTTCCTTCCTGAGCTACAACCTAAAAATGTACATTTATAAAAATGCAATTGTAGTGCCACCTACTGATCAAAAATTATGTTGCAGTGGTTGTATACTCTGTTACACCACCTGTACCTACAGGTAAGCCTATAATAAGGCTTACCTGTAGGTACTGTAAACATCTCCTAAACTCGCACAGTTTAGGCACGGCCGTAGATAATTTTTCGCTCGGGGGGGGGGGTTCAGAAGCAGGTACTCAGTAAAAGTATTTTTAAACAAAACAAATTACACCAAAATCATGAAGATTGGAAAAAAGGAAAAGCTATGTGTTGCTCATAGTAAGCAATCACATCCGTAATTCTATTTTCTCAGATCCTCTTGAAAATCAAACCTGATTTCAGTTTTGCCCTTTTCCAGTTTTTATGAACATTGCCTGGTGAGGTTGTCTAAGTTTATAGGGTAACTATAAACTTTAGAGTTTGAAAATGAGGGGCATGACAGGGAAGAAGTGTTCTGTGGCGCATGCGGTGCGCCACTGCAAAACAGTGGGTGTGGCCAAACATGATAGTGGGAGGGTCTTAAGGGACACGGTTAAACAAAACCTGGGCTTCCTTGTACCTATAAAATATGCTGTGGCTGAGTCTTCCATAATCGCTGTCGTGTTAGCCTGTTAGGCCCTGACTGTTCACATGTAGCGATTTGGGATCATGGGCAGAACCGCTGTGATTCTGTCCGCAATTCCAAATCACACTGCAATGCTGGCAAAACGCAGCACATGTGTTTGTGTTCCATTCATTTTTAGTGGTACCACGGTGTGGTTTGGGATGCTTGTTGTGTGATAAATCGCTCAAACCATCACAGCAAAAAGACACCACATTGTTGTGCCAGTAAAAATGAATGGACCACAAACACATGGGCTGCGTTTTGCCAGCATTGCAGTGTGATTTGTAATCGGGGCGCGGTGGCGGGCAGAATCACAGCAATATTCTGCTCACGATCCCAAATCGCTACATGTGCCTAACAGGCTAACACAACAGCAATTATGGAAGACTTAGTCCAGAGCCTCAATCATCAACTTTGCCAGCAGTTGCCACAATCTCAGATACCAGTAGAATGACAGGAAGAAATTTTGCAGCACTGCAGTTCTAAGCTAGCCTGATTGAGGAAGACACAAGGGAAAGAGGGACACACCTAGTTACCCGGGGTGGACTGGGTGGGTCAACAGACAGCAGCAATTCAGAACATCATCCACATCTACGTCCACGAGGCAGGCTGGTGGCTAACAACACCCTTGAAGGCCCAGCTCCTCACCCAAGTAGCAGTCAAAGGTGGGAAGTGGCACTGCAAGGAGGTGGAGCCAATGGAAATAGAAGGGATTGGTGGGTGGGTAGGTGCTGGCTGCTCCCACTCTCCTCAGTGCTTCCTCCTGTCCTGGTGGCTGCGGCTGGACAAGTCAAGAAGACATGATCTCATATAAAGGAGCCTGGAGGCACTGAAGTGCGAGAGCCAGGACCCTCTTTAAAATTAAATGGACCCTGGGCAAACATTTTCAAAATCAGTTTACTGTGGCAGATCAGGCAGCAATTGTGATTGGTTGCCAGAAGTTACAGTGTATCATTACTGCTCACTGACTGGCTGCTAGAGGTTACAGCACACATTATGGCTCACTGATTAGTTGCTAGAGGTTACTGCACATGATTTCTGCTTGCCGATTGGTTGCTAGAGGTTACTGCACATCATTACTGCTCACTGAGTGGTAGTGATAGGTTACTGCTTATCATTACCGCTCACTGATTGGTTGCTAGAGATTACAGCAGTGTGACAAAATACAAGCCCTCCTGGGATACAGTTGAAAAACAAATTCTGTTGAGAATGCCGCAGAGAGTAGTGGGCATGACCATATCGGGTATAAGAATGGCCTAAGCCCCCGTCCACATTGGAGCAACTTGTGCGATTTGACCTGGCAAATCGCATGAAAAGTCACACCCTATTGCTGGCAATGGCCATGTTCAAATGCCGCACTGATTTGAAAAAGTAGTTCCTGCACTACTTATGGTGATTTCAGGTGCGACTTGCAAAGGCATCTGTACACGAAGCTGCACAGATGTCTTCCAAGTCACACCTGAAATCGCGCTCACATGCGTTTTTGAAATCATGCAATTTCAGATGAAGTTGCACGATTTCAAAGCCGCAGTCAATGTGAATGAGGACTCATAGGGGATGATTAAACAGAACCACCCCTTGACCACCTACCTCTATATGAACATAGCAGCTGCATCGTTGACTACACATTGCCATGACATCAATACCACCATCAATAACACCGTGAAGCTATTAAACTTGCCCATTGATGTCACAGTAGCCGCAGCCACAAGCCAAATACACAGATAATCAGAGACTGCAGATGGGTTACAGGAGATAACTAGAGACTGCGGATGCGACTACAGGAAATGACCAGAGACTGCGAATGTGACTACAGGAAATGACCAGAGATTGCGGATGCGACTACAGGAAATGACCAGAGACTGCGGATGTGACTACAGGGAATGACCAGAGATTGCGGATGTGACTACAGGAAATTACCAGAGACTGCAGCTGTGACTACAGGAAATGACCAGAGACTGCGGATGTGACTACAGGAAATTACCAGAGACTGCAGCTGTGACTACAGGAAATGACCAGAGACTGCGGATGTGACTACAGGGAATGACCAGAGATTGCGGATGTGACTACAGGAAATTACCAGAGACTGCAGCTGTGACTACAGGAAATGACTAGAGACTGCGGCTGCGACTACAGGGAATGACCAGAGACTGCGGATCTGACTACAGGAAATGACCAGCGACTGCAGCTGCGACTACAGGGAATGACCAGGGACTGTGGATGCGACTACCAGGAATGACCAGAGACTGCGGCTGCGACTACAGGAAATGACATAGCATAACGGCAAGTCTGCTGTCTACAGGCAGTGTGTAACTATTGTCAGAAAGACCTACCTGGCCAGCAGGCTCACCTCTCACTCTCAGAGGTCCGAGGGCTTTCCGCGGTAGGGGCGGGGCTTTCCGCGATAGGGTCCATAGCAGGGCTCTCAGATGTACAGGGGATGCACTTTCAGCGCTCCCCCTCTGCTCAGAGCCTATACAGGCTACATGGGGCGGGTAGGGTCAGAGCATCAATGGAGCTCCCGGCCCCGCTCCTCCCTGCTGGTAGAGCCTCCCTCAGCCCAACAACCCAGGCCGGTGCACCCTGGTGGTCGGATGGTGTAACAGCAGGCTCCGGCAGCACACAACAACAGCGTGTGTGAGTCAGTGCCTGCCGAGTGCGGTGATGCAGTTGAAGCACACATAACATTACTACTTCTGCACTGATGCTCTGGGGGGGTTTCACCCCCCCCTTTAGCTACGTCCCTAAGTTTAGGAGATATTCAGAGTGCATGCAGACTATGACATCACTGGCGCATGCGTTTTAAAGGTCTGGCTTACAGTGCCAGACCTTTAGAACCTGTGCTGGAAACGACGTCATTGTGGCTCCAGCCACCGCTGGAGCCCTCAAACCTGGAAGAAACACCGGGCGAAGGTGTCAGCCATCACAGCGGTGAATGGGCGCTGCTGGAAGGGCTTCGTTCTAAGGTAAGTATGCATACTAGCACATTATGCCGTTGTCTTACAGGGTTTTTTTTTTTTTTATTTATTCAGCAGTTTACAACCGCTTTAAAGTGGTTGTTAAAGCAGAAGGTTTTTATTCTTAATGCATTCTATACATTAAAATAAAAACCTTCTGCGTGCAGCAGCCCCCCCTCAGCCCCCCCCCCCCAATACTTACCTGAGCCCCATCTCTATCCAGCGACGTTTCAGGAGACTCAAATGCAAAACATATAAAAAAAAAGAAACATTATAAATACTTTTTTACCCTTTAGTAATCACATTCCCTCTGTTCTCAGCTGCATTATGCCCTGTACACACGACCGGTTTTCCCGTCTGAATAAACTCTAAAGGTTTTTCCGACGGAATTCCGCTCAAGCTGCCTTGCCTACACACGGTCACACCAAATTCTGACCCTTCAGAACGCGGTGACGTACAACACGTACAACGGGGCTAGAAAACAGAAGTTCAATAGCCAGTAGCCAATAGCTTCCGTCTCGTACTTGCTTCAGAGCATGCGTCGTTTTTGGTACATCGGAAAAGCATACAGACCAGCGGTTTTCCCGATAGGAATTGGTTCGGTCGAAAAAATTTAGAACATGTTCTCTTTCTAGGTCCGTCACAAATTTTCAACGTAAAGAGTCTGATGGGGCATACACACGATCGGAATATACGATGAAAAGCTCCCGTCGGACTTTTTCTGTCGGACGTTCCGCTCGTGTGTACACGGCATAAGAGTACAGTACAGTACACTGAGCTTCCCAGTGAATGGCTGTGCAGCAGGAGAGTGTTAGGATAATATAGCGATATCATGAAATATTGATTTTATTTCCCTTTTATTGAGTATTCACTTCTATTACCTTTCATTTTGTATACTTGAAAAGTTGGACAATTTGTCTTTTTGCTTTGTTTTCTATTTAGTTAATTTTCCAGCCAGTATTGATGTATATTCTTTGGCGTCACTCCCGGTTCCATCACAGGCATTTCCGGCCGCTGGCCGCGATGTTGATTTCCGGGGTCTGGGATGCAAATATGCTAGATCCGGTTTAATTTCTGGAACGCATTTGTCTCCTTTCCATTTCCAGCTATTATATTATAAATAAGTGACTAGTGCAGACGTAGCTACGCCCCCGATGATGTCTATGGTGATGAAACGCGTAGGAATGAGCTGAGCTACGCGACGTCACCACGCCCGACAGCTGAAAATCTTGCTGGTTGGAAACAGTCTCTTTTTATCCTCTTCTGTTGTCAATTGGACACACATGTGATTTTACCAATGACGTTTGTGAGTACCTTGGCCCTTTTTCATTAAAAACACCTTATTAATAATACAGCGCAATGAAGTGTTTTATGTTTGCCTTTACAATATGTGAGACCCAATACAACATTTTGGAAGGAGGTATATCCTGACGGTTATAGCTACTGAGGAATCTGAGGAGTTTGATGTTTTACTGTATAGATTTCAATAAAGCAACTGACAGCCGCTTCTCCTCCTCTCCCACCCGTGGCTTTTAGCTGCTTTATTGAAATCTATAAAGAGAGATAGGTGATTGAAACTCCTCCTCAGCGCCACACCAATCACCCCTGACTGTCCCCCATATCCTCCTCCGTCCCCCCGTCCCCCCGTGCTCCTCTGGTCCCCCCCATGCCCCCCCCCCTGGATCTGTCAGGATGGAGAGAGGAGGAAGGAGCCAGTAGATCTATCATTTACCGACTCCTTCCTTTACAAAAGGCACAGAGTCAGTGATCATTGACTCTGTTCATTCATAACTGTCACTGAGCATCGTAAATTGTGTTTATGATGCTTCAGTTTATGAATGCATCTGTCTCTGTCTCCGTTCTATTCATCTTCAGTGCAGCTGAGGCTGCAGAGAAAGGGACTGGGGAATCTGTGTCCTCAGTCACTTTCACTGTCTCAAAAGGGAGATGTCAGGGGTCTGTTTAGATCTGTATCTCACCAACCCCCCCCCCCCCCCCCCCCAAGAGCTAATAAAAAAAATTGTAATAAATACATATTGAAAAGGTTAAATTGTAAAAATAATAAAAAATAAAAAACACACTGACACCGTCCACTACCCATCGAGTACCCATTCCTGCAGTATTTGTACTTGGTCTTAAAAAAATGTTATCGGGACAACCCTAGTGGTCATAATATTATGTCCGATTGGTGTACATGAATGGATATGTCTGGGTATTATAAAAAAAAGAACATATGGAGTACACTTATGCAATACATTCACATTTCCCAGTGCTTTATCCCTTCAAAAATGCTGCCAAAAATGCACTCAGTTCCTAACTTCTAGTTTGAGCGGACAACACAGTGCGTCTGATGCAAGCTGTGTTGTCAGTCCTATCCACTTTTGCTGAACTACGAGAACTGAACACTTTTCCCTCTGTTTCTTCACCAAAATAAAGATGTTAACGAATATGTAAACCCAACATTTAATATTCCTGATATGTGCCTGTTGTACCATGTTGTAACATGTGCCTGTTCTTTTTGTATTGCTGCCTGTGTGTGAAATCCCTGTCATTCCCGCCAGTTCCTCTGCTTTTCTATTAGAAACTGACCACACTAGGCAGGAGAGCACAGCGTGGTCAGTTTGCTGGCAGCCAATAGCTGCAGCGCTGATTTGTGTATTCTAATGGGAAGGGATGGGGAGTCCCCCCTGTCAGAATACACAGACACAGCAGGAGAGATCCCTGCATTAACATCGCTTGTGTTAATGCAGGGATCTGTGAGTTTTTTTTATCGTTTAACCTGCTGGCTGAAAAAAAAAACCACAGCTTTATAGTGAATCTTCCTACAACGCCAGAGGTGCCAGTGTTACCTAGTGGCAGATGAGATAACTGATGGCTACACTACACCTAGGGGTAACTGAGCTAAACAAAACTGCAAATTAGCACTGGCTGGGTACAGGCAGGAAGATTAAATTTAGGAGACACTCCTTCATATGGCAGGGAGGCTTCAATTATATTTATAAAAGCTTGTCCACAGTCTCTGACCATTTCTGCTAGGGCCGGAGTTGAGGTTCCCTATACCTCATAAATTGATGGCCACTGATCTACCTCATCTAAAGCAGCATTTCTTCACCTTTTTTCAGTCGCGCTACCCTTTAAAAGGAGAAGAAAATCCAGAACCACCCTGGTCTAAAATGATAAAATCAGAAATGTTATTTATCAATGGGAATTCTGTTTCTGGGCCAATGCACATAAACGCCTAGACGAAATTATCTTCACATCAGATCCCCCCTTCACATTAGAGCCCCCCCCCCATCAGAGGTCCACCCATCACATCAGAGGTCCCTCCATCCAATTAGAGGTCCTCCTATCGCATCAGAGATCCTCCCATCACACCAGAGATCCTGCAAAAGATCAGAGGTCCCTCCCATCACATCAGAGGTCCTCCTATCCCATCATAGGTCCTGCAACACATCAGAGGTCCCTCCCATCACATCAGAGGTTCTTCTATCACATCAGAGGTCCTTCCATCACATCACAGGTCCTGCAACAAATTAGAGGTCCCCCTTCTCATCAGAGGTCCTCCTATCACATTAGAGGTTGTGCAACACATCAGAGGCCCCTCCATCACATCAGAGGTCCTCCGATCACATTAGAGGTCCCGCCATCACATCAGAGGTCTTCCCATCACATTAGAGGTCCCTCCATCACATCAGAGGTCCTCCCATCACATCAGAGGTCCTCCCATCACATTAGAGGCTGTGCAACACATTAGAGGTCCCTCCATCACATCAGAGGTCCTTCCATCACATTAGAGGTCCCTGCATCACATAAGAGGTCCTACCTTCACATCAGAGGTCTCTTCTTCACATCAGAGGTTCTCCGATGACATAATAGGTCCTGCAACACATCAGAGGTCCCTCCCTCACATCAGAGGTCCCTCCATCACTTCAGAGGTTCCTCCATCACATCAGATGTCCCCCATCACATCAGAGGTCATCCCATTACATTAGAGGTCCCTCCATCACATCAGAGGTCCTCCCATCACAGAAGAGGTCCTCCCATCACATTAGAGGTTGTGCAACACATCAATGGTCCCTCCATCACATCAGAGATCATCCCATCACATTAGAGGTCCTTCATCACATCAGAGGTCCTCCCATCACAGAAGAGTTCCTGCAACACATCAGAGGTCCCTCCATCACACCAGAGGTCCTCCCATCACATTAAAGGTCTCTCCATCACATTAGAGGTCCTCCAATCACATCAGGGATCCTCACATCACATCAAAGGTCCTGCAAGTCATCACATGTCTCTCCATCATATGAGAGTTCCCACTTCAATTCAGAGGTCCTCCCATCATGTCAGAGTCCCACCCTATATATTAGGGTCCCCCATCATGCAGAAATATCTCTTTCACTGAGTCTTCTAATCACATCAGAGTCCCCCCATCACAGAGCCCACAATCACACAGTCCTGTCTTCACATCAGTGCCCCAATTTTTGGCTCCAGCAGCTCAGCAGAGGACGGGAGGTGGAGGAGGTCTGGAGGAGGGGACATCCATCCTCTCCTGGGAGCAACCCTGCATGCTGTCTGCCTTTGACCAAGTGGCTGCCAACAACAAAACAACAAATGAAGCTGTGCATATTGCCTTAGAGCAGGGGTCTCCAAACTTTCTAAACAAAGGGCCAGTTTACTTACCATCATGCTTTAGGAGAACCGGACTTTGGCCAGTACGAGTAGAAATTATCCTGGCATCAGTGAGAATAAACAGTGCGCCATTGTTGGTGTCATTGGAAGGAATAGTGTCCCATTATTGGTGTCAGTGGCAGAAACAATACCCCATTGTTGGTATTGGTGTCAGTGGCAGAAATTATACCTCATTGTTGGTGTCAGTGGGAGGAATAGTGTCTTGTATCAGTGGGAGGAATATTGTTCCATGGGCCAAATAAAGACCTACAAAGGACCACATCTGGCCCCTGGACCACAGTTTGGAGACCACTGCCCTCGAGTGTCATTGGTTTATATGGTGTTGGAGGCCAGCATTTTTAGAATAGGTAATGCAGTTTTTTTAATAGGCATATCTTCCACAATAAAGGAATGGTACAGCAAGTAAAAAATTCTACACTTGCACATTACTTGTTTTATGAGCTGTTTTTTAATGTATGTGTAAATATACAAAAAGTCGCCCTGAGACTTTAAATGAGGTGAGCACAGTTTGCCACTAAGTAACAGAAGTAGGTACAGTAAAGGTATTTATTCAAGAGTTGGTATACATACATGGATGATAAAAACAGTAGCTAAGCCAATTAAATTGCACATGATAAAAATGCATGTGATACCATAGCTCACTTCTTCAGGGGTAGATGCAGGTTTGATGTATCTAAATCAACAGAGAGATGTGACACAGGGATGAATGTAAAGGCAATGTTAGGAGGGGCCAGAGGTAAAAGACCCCATACTTACCAATAGACAAAGCCAAAGTGCCCATTGCTGGATTCCCAGAGAGCGGCAGCGGCAAGTATGTGGCATGGGAGCTGAGAAGCCGAACATAGACACCACCAGGGAACAATCAGACGGCAGACATGGCATGGGTGAAAGTATGTGGCCCTTAAATGTCTCAAAAATTGTATAATTATGTGTGTGAAAGCATGTATAAACTGACCTGATCCAATGAGTTTTCCCCCTTTTCTAGGGATTATCTCCCTAGATATATTTTTGGTTATTCATAGTTACACTTGGTCTCCATTCCATCATTGGATCAGGTCAGTTTATACATGCTTTCACACACATAATTATACAATTTTTGTCTACTCTATTTATTCAGCAATGATTAACACATATATTCATGTTACAGCAGATATGCTTTTACATATACAACTATACTATATACCATACAAATTTATATCCATTCTGCTATTGTTTGGCATCTATTGATATGTACATTTGTGTTACAGCTGATATTCACCAATTTACATATTGAGACATTTAGGGGCCACATAGTTCCACCAATGCCACGTCTGTTATCCAATTGTTCCCTGGTGGTGTCTGTGTTCGGCTTCTCCCCCTCAACTCCCATGCCACATACTGCCGCTCTTTGTGAATCCAGCAATGGGCACTTTGGTTTTGTCTATTGGTAAGTATGGGGTCTTTTACCTCTGGCCCCTCCTAACATTGCCTTTACATTTCTCACTGTGTCACACCTCTCTGTTCATTTAGATACATCAAACCTGCATCTACCCCTGAAGAAGCAAGCTATGGTCTCGCTAAAGGCGTCAGGTTTTCTGATGCCTGTACATATTGTATGACATTTGTATCAATGCATTTTTATCATGTGCAATTTTATTGGCTTAGCTACTGGTTTTATCATCCATGTATGTATACCAACTCTTGAATAAATACCTTTATTGTACCTACTTCTGTTACTTAGAGGCAAGCTGTGCTCACCTTATTTAAAGTTCCAGGACAACTTTTTGTATATTTGTTATATTTAGGGATGGAGGTGTGTCACTGGTGACACCAGACCTTTCCTCTTGTTTTTGGTGTATGTGTAGCACTCTCTAGGTAGGTAGGTGCTGGAGTTAGGATTTTTGGAGGACAGGTAAATTTAGGCAGGCCTGGCTGCCAGCCAGGCCTGTTTGTTTTGATCTGATATGGGCTGGGAGTGGCTCAGGGTAGCATCTGGTGACTCACAGGCAGCATCACTGAGACCTCCCTCTTCTTTCCAGAGTTTGCTAGAAAGATCTGGAAAAAGAGGAGGAGAGGTGGAGCTGCCTGGGGTGTTTTAGGGAGCCCTGACCAATCGCCAACCTGGATTGGCAGGGGGCAGGCATCCTTAAATACCCAGGGTCAGCCGAGCTGGGGAGGAGTTGTCAGGTGGAAGAGCTGGAGTGAGAGAGTATGGAGGCTGTCGGGGCCTTTGAGGGAGCTCCCCAGTCTGGGGGGGTGACCTTGGGCCCGGGCTTGGGTGCAGTCGGAACCACCTTCAAGGACACATGAAGAGGCCCTGGACCGGAGGCACAAGAGTGATCAAGGAGAGGACAGCGGGAGAGAGCACTGCTGGGAGAATCCAGGGAGGACAACTGGTCGCAGCCAGGAGGGCTGGTGAGTGGGGCACAGTCGGGAGGACTGGGGAGGCACGCCTGAGAGGACTGGGAGCTTGCAGTCTGAGATGGGTGCAGAACCAGAAGTGTGGACTGTGGTGGAATGAGCAGTGGAAAGAGGCAGTTGCAGCCAGGAGGGCTGGCAGAGCCTGAAGAGGGCTATCTGGAATCAGTAACTATAGATAGGGCTCTAGCACAAGGACTTTTCTGCTACACCTGTGGGGCCCGCGGTCCCTGCCTGCAAATAGCATTTGCTGAGGCCTGGCTGAGTCAGTGTCAGGCCTCATCAACAAATAGTGCTAGCTGTCCCTGGTGAACCATGTGCTGGAGGTGGTCAGAAGTAACAGTCTGCAGCAAGTGATGTCCCGGTGGAGTGAGGAGTGGAAGCTTCAAGCAAGTTGTGCAGGAGGAAGCTGAAGGAGTATGTACAAGGAGTGTACATAGTTGTCCCAAAACCAATTGCTATGTCTATCTATTTATGTTGGGGTTCCCATAGCTCCTATCCTCGTCCAAGTTATACCCCTCAATAAAACAAAACAAAAAAACAATGTTTAATGACTGCTTTATGTCTTGGAATGCCTGTGAGTGAATGCAGGGCTGGGCAGGGTGACAGACAAACAACAGTTCTTAGCAGCTCCTACAGGGGTACCGCTACATATGGAACTGAGCTTAATTATTCAGGATGTAACACCCCCCTTCCCAAACAATACATTCACAAACCACATGTCAAAACACACGAACAACTCATAAAAAGCAGATAAATATACATCACAGTCATAAAAACATTCATTTTAACCACTTACTGCAAACCGCTGTCATTGTACGTCGGTACTTTGACATACAATACCGGGTTATGGCAGCAGATAGCTTCCATAACTCTGGTATTTTCTGAAACGGCGGTCGGTCTTCTTTACGATAAAAGTGGTCTCTGCGGCGGATTCGCCGCAAGATCACTTTTATCGGTGGCGTGAGAACTGCCCACCCCCCTTCCGCCGCTTTCCGGTCGTCTCCCCTGCGACCCGGACCCGCCGGTATTGGCAGAGACGATCCAGTCCTTTCCCCTCTGAGGCACTGTATCGAGTGAGGGAATGATGGCCCCCACTCGACTCAATGACGTAGGATGACGGAAGCGACGTCAAACGTCACTTCTCCCCAAGGCCTTAGAGGTGGAAAAAAAAGTATTTAAAAAAAATATTTTTTTTTTTTAATTGCATTTTAGTGTAAATATGAGATCTGATGTCTTTTTTGACCCCAGATCTCACATTAAAGAGGTCCTGTCATGCTTTTTTTCTATTACAAGGGAGGTTTACATTCCTTGTAATAGGAATAAAAGTGATCCAAAACATTTTTTTTAAGTGTAAAAATAAAAAATAAAAAGTAAAATAAATAAGAAAAAAAATAAAAATAATTTAAAGTGCCCCATCCCCCCGTGCTCACGTGCAGAAGCGAACGCATACGGATTTTACTGTTACGGTTACGGTAACCTGTAGGAGTTTTTAAACGTCCCCTATGGAGATTTTTAAGGGTCAAAGTTGGTCGCCATTCCACGAGCGGGTGCAATTTTGAAGCATGACTTGTTGAGTATCAAGTTACTCGGCATAACATTATCTTTCACAATATAAAAAAATTTTGCTAACTTTACCATTTTCTTATTTTTTTATTCAAAATTTTTTTTTTCCCAAAAATGTTGCATTTGTAAGATCGCTGCGCAAATACAGTGTGACAAAGTATTTCAACGACCTGCAATGTTTGAAAGGTTCTAAGTAATTTTCTAGCAAAAAAATGATTTTAACTGGTAAATAACAAATTTGAAAAATAGGACTGGTCATTAAGTGGTTAAGGAAAACCATCAAGCAAGAACAATTATATAATGGTATAGAGATAACACATGTAATAATACAATTCTGATTTTCCTCTTGTTATTTCACATACCTTACTTTTTTTTAAATCAAATCCTTTTTTATTTTTATATGCAAACAACATTAAAACAATACAAACAAAGTATACAAACAAAAGCACATTAAACCAGGCATATCCCAACAAAACAAAACAAAAAAAATACCTTTATTTATAATCTTTTCTACATTTACGTGCAGAACAAGCAGGTGCAGCAACAGTTTTTTTTTTTACTTTTCTTTTTAAAGAAGATTTATCAAGTGTAAACAAAACATGACTTTTTTAAGCCTTTGTAACATAATCTAGCCTGGTAAATTTTATTATACATAACAAATGAGTGTTTGCAGATACTTCTTATCACCACCAGGGGGCACTCAACTACCATGTGTGTTGATAGATATGAGTAGATCTGCCTGAGTTGGGTAATTAACACATTTTTCAAATTTTGCTGGAAGTTCACAAATTGGGGCAAAACGGTTTATTCAATTCTGGCAATATAAAATACCTTATAAACAGTAGTCTATAATTGACAGCTTCCGTCCTTGTGTGTTGGTGTTTTGCAGTATGACGGCATTGTATTAAACACACTATATCAGGCTATTTTCTTTTTCTTTACCGCAGATAAAATTGGCGCCCCAGAAATACTCCCTGTTAATATCAGAGTGTCAGTAAGTATTATTTGAGGCCATGTTTCAATTAGAAAGTGTACATAAACAAATTATGTAGGTATCTCAAAAGGACAGATCTGGACCCCCAAGGCGAGGACACCACTGGGGCAACCGCAGCTCACCCCTCAAGGGGGAAGCTGCATCCCCAGGTGCACCCAACACCCAAGGAACCAGCACCCGTACACAAGATGAGACACACACAACAAAAAATTCCATAGAAAAAGCCACACTTACAAATTGTAGTCTGGCAATTCCCGAGTCCAAGAGGGGACACCTAAATTGCAGTAGCCCCTACAAATATCATTCCAGCCAACAAACAGGAAGACCTATGATGAAAATTGTTGAGTTCAATTAAAAAGTGCAAAAAGTGGAGACACCTACATAATTTGTTTATGTGCACTTTCTGATTGAAATCAAAACTCTGATTCCAGGTTCTCCCTTTATAACAATTGGAACAATTATTGGATCTCTTCTTTTTGATGCCCTTGTTGGGTTTTATACCCCACGGCCCTTTTGTATGATGAAAGGCGTATATAAACCTTCAGGACGAGTTCTGGGTGTTGAGGGAATTCTTTCTCCAGACCAATTTATTTGATATGTAAGTCCATTGTATATATTTTTTGTATTGATAGGAGTTTATTATACACTGTAATCAATGTTTCAATGGTAAAATGTAATTTTGTACTTCAATGTATTCATATTATATTCTATATTTCAGAGGTGGTAACAGTCCCTGATGAAGATTATAATTTATGCACTTTTTCGAAACGCGTTGGACCTTTCCACTACTTACCTTCTAGGCTACCTGCTTGGATGGTTCATGCCTATGTAGTAGGATTCTACCACCTCTGTCTACAATTGTGTAATATTCTCTATGCATGTACATGTGTTTTTCTTGTGGTTTGTTCCCATAAGAATTTTGTTTGTATGATTCGTATTTTGTATCAATAAATTCTATATTTTTTATATATATAATTTTCTTCATTATATACTTTTTTCTTTTTCATAATTCCCTTTCAAATCCCATCCTTGAGGTTTTTTACTTTCCAATGCCCAGAAAGATGATGGCAATTTACACGCCAACCTATGGGAGTCTATTAATTTCCTAAATGTAAGCCCTGGATTAGACAAGTTTTCTGGGTCCAATGATTTTCAAGATATTGATAGCTCACTGGTCCGCTTGTGTCCCTTGTGACAGCACAGAACCTCCCCTCCATAATACTGTGGATTCACTCGGTGGTGTTTCCTGACCTCCTTTGGGTGATTTTTCTAAAGGGATTGGACAGAATAAACAATTAATCCTTATATTATGTATATTGATTATATAGCTTCATAGTAACTTGTGAATAATCCGTGTTTATGCATATGATCTTATTTTTATTGGAGTTTTGTGGAATAGTGGTTATCTGTTATGGAAAAGAAAAGGGTAACAGCTCTCTCTGCAGGGATAACCCAATCCATACACCAGGTCCACTCACAGGTGCCTAGGCTTGATGTATCCCATCACACTCCAATGTAACTAATAGTAAGAAGAGCCGACAAGACTGTAATCCTTGAAGTGTCATTTATTGGTACATCAGCGTGACAGTAAACCAATCTACTGGCGCGTTTCGGCAATAGCCTTAGTCGTAGCTACGACTAAGGCTGTTGTTGAAACACGTCGACCCTATTGTATTACTGTCACTCTGATGTACCAGTAAATGACAATTCAAGGATTACAGTCTTGCCAGCTCTTCTTACTATTTGTTACAGTGGTGATCTGTATATGCCCTGAGGAAGCCAATTGTGGCGAAACATGTCCATCTCCATCTATGGACATCAGTGATCACTGTGATATGTATAAATACTCAGTTTTTTTCTGAACCCTACTTTTAAATCCTATGTGAATAAAACTTTATTGATTTTATAAAGTGTGTTTTTCTCTGATTATGGGCATCGTTATGATCCCGCTATACCCTGTTGCTTTAGTTTATACTCAATAGAGATGAGGTTCCGGATACTATACTGCAGTGTCACCCAATCATTGTTCAAACTACCATGAGTGTTTGCAGATACTTCTTATTACCACCAGGGGGCACTGAACTACCATGTATGATAGATAGATATGAGTGAATCTGCCTGAGTTGGTTAATTTAAAACATTTCTAATTTTGCTTAAAGTTCACAAATTGGGGCAAATCGCTTTATTCAATTTTGCCAATAGGTACGACTAACAAATATCTAAAACCATACATGTAAAGAGCTATCCTCAGTGTTCACAGACATCAAACATAGGCAATCAACTTAAATCTAGAATACACCACATGCAATTGATGGTTGAAATAAAGTCCCCAAAAAAGTCCTTTTTATATTCAAAAGAATAACGTGATTAAAAAAAGTCCACAAAAGTGCTTGTGGAAACAAAAGATCCCAATTCTCTTGTGCCAGGATGCGAGCAAACCAATCCAGCCATCACCATTCCACGCTCCTTTGCACGCACTGGGCGGGGCATAGTGTCTGACATTATTATGTTTTCATGCATGCACTCTGGTTACTGATGACGATAGCGCCATTTTGTACATTGCAATTATTATTTAGCTTTGCTGATTTTGCACACAAATGTTTTTTGAAAGTGTATACACCAAAGTTAAAATGTTACTAAACCCAGGAGCCTGCATTCACTATATCTGGTCTCCCACAGTACACAGAACATGGGAATGCAATTATTTTAGTAAATATAAGTTTAGTAACACTTTAAATAGCAGACACTGGCAGCGCTGTGGAAAGGAAATGCCAATAACCGTCACAGCTGATCACATGGTAAAGAGCCTACGTCATTGATCGCCATGCTGCGTGCCCCCTGCAAGAATGAGAGGACATCATATGACATCCTCCCAGAACGAGAGCGATCCTGCCCGACTGTCATTCTACAATACTGCAGGCGGGAAGCAGGTAAAAGTGACATTTTGTGTTCACAACAGAGGCTGGGATCTGTCATTTATCAGAGGTAGAGTATACCTACTGCATCTAAATGACAGATCCATGCTGCTGACTTCTGTTTGTGACAGAGGGGCCGGATCCTGGGTGACATCACTGACCAAATATGGTCATGACCATATTTGGTCACAATGAGATTGTCTAGAATCCCTGCTGCTGTGCTTAAATTCTCAAAGTTTAATTTACTTTGGGGAAATTGTTTTTTTTTTTTTTTTAAATAAAGGAGTTTTTTGGACGGTGTGGGTGTTTTTATTTACTATCTAATTATTTTCCTTTCTAATTCTTGTGAATTAGTAACAAGTGGTAATTAGGGATGAGCCGAACACCCCCCCGGTTCGGTTCACACCAGAACATACCGAACAGGCAAAAATTTTGGCAGAACACATGAAGCCCGTTAAAGTCTATGGGACATGAACATGAATAATCAAAAGTGCTAATTTTAAAGGCTTATATGCAAGTTATTGTCATAAAAAGTGTTTGAGGACCCGGGTCCTGCCCCAGAGGACATGTATCAATGCAAAAAATTTTTTTAAAACGGCAGTTTTTTCGGGAGCAGTGATTTTTTTAATGCTTAAAGTGAAACAATAAAAATGAAATATTCCTTTAAATATCCTGCCTGGGGGGTGTCTATAGTATGCCTGTAAACTGGCGCATTTTTCCCGTGTTTAGAACAGTACCACAGCAAAATGACATTTCTAAAGGAAAAATTGTCATTCAAAACTGATCGCGGCTGTAATGAATTGTCGGGTCTCGGCAATATAGATGAAACTCATTGAAAAAAAGAGCATGGGATACCCCCCCAGTCCATTACCAGGCCCTTCGGGTCTGATATGGAAATTAAGGGGAACCCTGTGCCAAAATTTTTTTTAAAATGGCGTTGGGTCCCCCCAAAATCCATACCAGACCCTTTTCCGAGCATGCAACCTGGCAGGCCGCAGGAAAAGGGGGGGCGAGAGAGCCCCCCCTCCTGGACCGTACCAGGCCACATGCCCTCAACATGGGGAGGGTGCTTTGGGGTGGCCCCCCAAAGCACCTTGTCCCCATGTTGATGGGGACAAGGGCCTCATCCCCACAACCCTTGCCCAGTGGTTGTGGGGGTCTGCGGGGGGGGGGCTTATCGGAATCTGGAAGATCCCAGATCCTGGCCACCCCCCTGTGTGAAATGGTATTGGGGTATGTACCCCTACCATTTCACAAAAGAAAGTGTCAAAATGTTAAAAACGACAAAACACAGCTTGGGGACAAGTCCCTTATTAAAAAATAAAAAAAATAAAAATGTCCCACGATGTCCATTCATCTTCTTATATCGCTCTGCCAACGGACCGAAAAAGAAAAAAAAATCCAATCCTCCTCTGTGGGAGGCTCCCGCCATGTGACGCTTCTTCGCTGATGACAGTTCTTATATAACTGAGGGTGGGGCCACCCGGTGACGTCCCGGGTGACCCCGCCCCCTCTGACGTCACGGGGACTTTCCCATGGCTTCCCATGGCATGTGGCCTGGCACGGTTCAGGAGGGGGGGGCGCTCTCTCATCCCCCTCTTTTCCTGCGGCCTGCCAGGTTGCGTGCTCGGATAAGGGTCTGGTATGGATTTTAGGGGGGACCCCTACGCCATTTTTTTATTTTGACGCAGGGTTTCCCTTAAAATCCATACCAGACTTTAGGTCTGGTATGGAATTTGGGGGACTCCCACACTATTTTTTTTTTTTTTTTTTGGTTGGGGGTCCCCTTAAAATTCATACCAGACCCAAAGGGCCTGGTAATGGACTGGGGGGATCCCGTGCTCTTTTTTTCAATGAGTTTTATCTATATTGCCGAGAACCGACAATTTGTTACAGCCGCGATCCGTTTTTAATGACAATTTTTTTTTTAGAAATGTCATTTTTCTGTGGCACTGTTCTAAACACGAGAAAAATGCGCCACTTTACAGGCATACTATAGACACCCCCCAGGCACGATATTTAAAGAAATATTTCATATTTATTGTTTCACTTTAAGCATTAAAAAAATCACTGCTCTCGAAAAAACGGCCGTTTTTAAAAAAAAATTGCATTGATACATGTCCTCTGGGGCAGGACCCAGGTCTCCAAACACTTTTTATGACAATAATTTGCTTATAAGCCTTTAAAATTAGCACTTTTGATTTTTCATGTTAGTGTCCCATAGAATTTAACGGTGTCCCGGCGGCTTTTGAATTTTCCCTGAACACCGCATATTGTTCGGTGTTCGCACAACCATTCGCCCATCCCTAGTAGTAATATATAACCCATACTCATTAATGGGGGGGGGGGGCAGAGATGTAGCGATCAGGTCCTTGTCCTCATCAACATTAATATGATAGATAGCATGATTTAATGTCTTCCTGTACCCCACATATAATACATACATTACCACATTGATCCATATTTCTACATGTTTTAATCTATATACCTTTACCATCTTTTTATCTAGATCAGAAGAGAAGACTACAGGCTAATGTAATAGGGTTAACTATGCAATAAGGTGAAAAACCTTTTGTAGTGCAGCAGCCCCCAAGAGCCCCCCTTTTACTTACCTGAAGCCAATCGTTCCAGCGACGGGGATGAGCAGAGCAGCTTCAGCCGCTGTCTCGGGTCCTCATTGGCTAGATTGATAGCAGCAGGAGCATTGGCTCTTTGGCAAACGTCAGGTGTGAAGCAATTTTATTTTTGGAGAGCAGCAGCTTCCTCCAAGGTGTTATGCAAAGGATACACTGCTTATTCAAAGATGTACCCTGTTTCCCCGAAAATAAGACCTAGCGTGATTGTCGGTGATGGCTGCAATATAAGCCCTACCCCCCAAATAAGCCCTAGTTAAAGTCCTTGTAGGTCTTATTTTCAGGGTAGGGCTTATTTTCGGGGAAACAGGGTAGGGCTTATTTGGGAGGTAAGGCTTATATTGCAGCCATCACTGACAATCATGCTAGGTCTTATTTTCGGGGAAACAGGGTATGTATAGTAGACTCATGAACAAGGATGTTTGCCAGTTCTAGTGATGTCTTCAAGCCTTTAGCTGTTAATCATGGGTTCTTCTTTACCTCATTCTGCATTGTGCCATTGTACCCACTTTTAGGAAGAGAAGCCAAAGTACTAAACTGTCTCCATTTATAGACAATTTGTCAACTGATGGATGCCTTTGTGTCCCTTTCCAGCCTTATGCAGATCAACTACTCTTGATTGTCTTTAGAAAGATCATTTTTGCAAGGCATGGTTCACATCAGCACTCCAGCAGGAGTGGGCTCCTGCTGTCTCTAGAAGGAGCCCACATGTCACATACCTTGGTTGGATGACGAGTTGACAAGAGGGCTTCTCTTGCAATTCATGTCCAAGGACACCTAAATGTGATGACAGAAGTACAAGGCTCAAAGAAGCATCAATGGTGGTAGCTAGGTAGCAGGTGATTGCCACTGACAGAGACGTAGTCAAGGAGGCCCAGGGTCATACACGGTGAGGCAGCAGCGTGGACAGGGAGCAGGCCGAGCAAGGTCCAGGAGCAGGCCAAGGTCAGTACCAGGGAATCAGGCAGAGCAAAGTCCAGGAGCAGGCTGAGGTCAGTACCAAGGAATCAGGCAGAGTAAAGTCCAGGAGCAGGCTGAGGTCAGTACCAGGGAACCAGGCAGAGCAAGGTCCAGGAGAAGGCAGAGGTCAGTACCAGGAAATCAGGCAGATCAAATTCCTGGAGCAGGCAGGGTTCAGTACCAGAGAATCAGGTAGAGTAAAGTCCAGGAGCAGGCCGAGGTCAGTACCAGGGAGTCAGGCAGAGCAAAGTCCAGGAGCAGGCTGAGGTCAGTATTCAAAATCTACAGAGCAAGATCAGAAACAAGCCAGGTCAGCAACAGAAGATCAGTCAGCAAGCAGGAACATGAGTCACAGGAAAGCTGAAGAACATCGAGCATTTAGCACACACCAGCATCTCCTTTAAATAGGCACCTTGGCACCAATGTGTGTGGACATGCGCTGGCACACAAAAATGTGTCTACATGTCAGTGCACGCTAAATATCAGCTCAGGCTTGTCTGTGTGCTGGTACAAGTGCACGAGCATTAGCTGCAGGGGAATAAGCAGTAGCTGCATGAGAATGAGCAATAGCTTGATAAGCTTCTTGACACCACACCTGCCTCCTAACGGGAGCCTGAGCTATGCCCAGGTCCTTCATTATGAGGGCTGTGCGCACTTTTACACACATCTTGCTGGTCTTCAGCAAGACCTGGACAAATCCTTCTTGATGGAACAAGATCATACATCCTGGCCGCTAAATGAATTCATTTTACAACTCCTGTCCTTTATCCTCACTAGGAATTATTTTGTCTTTGAAAAACAGCATTTTCTTCAAACCCAAGGTGTTGCCATGGGCACATCAGGTGCGCCATCATATGCCAACCTTTACCTGGGAGAGATTTATATTTTTAAATGATCAATATTTGGTATTTTTACAGTCTATCCTCTGTTGGTACAGATTCATAGACGATCTGTTCCTGGTGTGGACAGGGTCTTTAGCTGTATTAAAGCAACTCATCAAACTGCTGAATATCAACTATATGAATTTGCATTTTACATTCAGTACTGATGATACACAGATCCCATTTTCTGGATCTGTTAATCATCAAAAACCCTGATGGGACCCTTGGTACAAATGTGTACCAAAACAAAAATAACCTTGCGCTAACTCTAAATCATACTAATCCAAAAAACATATAAGCCGCTGACACTGCAAATAGAAATTTTGCTGAAAACTGTAGAGTGTATAAAGTGGGTGTAGCGCTATAGATTCAAAGTGATGTAAAGTAAATATTAATAATAATAAATAATATTACATGAACAATTTTAATAAATATATAGATAATAAGTGTCCATCGTGGATAAGTCAAAATAGTCCACAAATAATCACCACGTGAGTTTTATAATGAACACCAAAAGAGCTAAATAGTCCACCAAATAATGGAAATAGAAGATGAATGTTGGGTTTCTAGATGGTGGATGCTGTATAGGCTTTACAGTCTGGTAGCAACCATGCCAAACTTGGTGACCTTCTCCGGAAATGTAATAAAACGGATAAGGATGTGCAGATACCACCACCCATATAAATGGAGGCTTACCGGAAAGCTAGGACCCAAACCAGCATACGCTGTATGAGTCGGAAAAGCTTGAAAAGTTGCCCCCTGGCAGATGGTAGGGAGATCCCACCGGTACGTTGGAGTCCTAGGGATGCCTCACCGGGGAGTCTGAAAAGCTGCATAGTAAAGCACCCTATATCAATAGGGTGCTTTACTGTGCAGCTTTTCAGACTCCCCGGTGAGGCATCCCTAGAACTCCAACGTACCGGTGGGATCTCCCTACCATCTGCCAGGGGGCAACTTTTCAAGCTTTTCCGTTTATATGGGTGGTGGTATCTGCACATCCTTATCCGTTTTATTACATTTCCGGAGAAGGTCACCAAGTTTGGCATGGTTGCTACCAGACTGTAAAGCCTATACAGCATCCACCATCTAGAAACCCAACATTCATCTTCTATTTCCATTATTTGGTGGACTATTTAGCTCTTTTGGTGTTCATTATAAAACTCACGTGGTGATTATTTGTGGACTATTTTGACTTATCCACGATGGACACTTATTATCTATATATTTATTAAAATTGTTCATGTAATATTATTTATTATTATTAATATTTACTTTACATCACTTTGAATCTATAGCGCTACACCCACTTTATACACTCTACAAATTTGTACCATAAACCTACGGCCGGAAATACTTTGCTGCACGCCTCCAGCGCACATTCTAAAACGCTCGTGCGCAGCATCCCCTACGCATAGTACCTGCAACTACGCAGAAACTGCACTTGGGATGAAGATTTTCACATTCAAGCTGCCCTACTGCACGATCGCCTATTATTGAGAGGCTACTCTCGAACCAATTTGAGAAAGGCCTTCAATCGGGTGTTTACCCGCACTAGGGCCTCTTTACTATATGATCCTCCATCTTCCAAATGTACAGATACAGTCAAGATCATTACAAAATTTTCAGCTCATCAGGATCAACTACACAGTGTTTTATCCAAACACTGGCACTTGCTTACAGATCACCATATCCTTACGAAACACGTTTGAAGCACTCCAGAACTAGTTTTCCAGAGAGCGACGTCTTTAAAAGACCGTTTAACTAGCAGTCATTACTGATCGTTGGATAACTGTCCCTCAGGCCCCCGGGGCACCTCACAATGTGGACAATGCCCATGCTGTATCTGAATCCTGGTGGGCACTACCTATAGACTACCTATTGTGGAGCTTTTCTCTCCCGTATTTCAGCCAATTGCAGCACAACTGGGGTTATTTATCTTATGTTGTGTGACTGATAGTCTTTCTATGTAGGGAAGACCATCAAGGAGCTCAGACAGCGAATAGGGGATCACCTCTATTATTCCACCAATGGCAAGGTTACCACTATTGCACGGCACATTGGTTTTTACCACAGGTTCAATCCAGCGGGAGACCCTCTGGATCCAGAGGTTAAATGCCACTATACCTCCTGGCTTGAATGAGGTCAACTCATTCAAGCCATTTCTTTAGTGTGCAAGTGTACTGGAACCATGCTATACAATTGGGTGTCCATTCAGGTGCAATTGTTGTCCTAATGCACCACCTTTGATGTCCCACCCATGTCCATTCAGTGTCTCTGATTATCTAGTCCCTCTGTCATGTACTTTAGGTGTGAGCCTGATGTGCAGAGGGAGACCGCTCAGAGACCACTGGAGTTGAGACAGTGGTGGTAAGAGCACGGTGGGGTAAGAGTGCCTGCAGGGTTCTTTTTAGGTGCCAGATGGGAAGCCGGGACAGCTAAATTGTATGATGTGGTCCCTCGCGCTAAATTGAGTTAATAGGTTGTGTAGATATCTCTGTGATTGACTAAAATAACAAGTGATGGAGATATATATGTTAGAAAATAGTGATAATGTTAAATATAAGTGGGTGGTGATGATGTCTCTGTGGACTGCAGCAAAATCTAAAGTGTTCACTTACACTCAACAATATTGTAATAATGGAATGATTTCGCGCTTGAAAATCTATCACCCCAAGATATAATGCATACAATTAAAAATAAATGAAATTTCTATAAGTTCGACATCTTAAAAGTGCTCAATAGTGCAATAAATATATAATCATCAAAAGTGCTGTTGTGCATCAAAAAATAAAAATAACGATGAAAATAAATAGAAAGTTCGTATTGTGCATCAATATTAAAAAGTTTATGTTGTGCTATTCCACTGGGATCATTTGGTGAAGATGGAAAATGATAATAATCTTGAAATTAGTGATCCGGTGACACCGGGCTCTCTAGACTCTCACCTTAGATGAAATAAATATGGGCATCAAAAACAAGTTCTTTGTTCTTTATGGTATGATGGCATTGTGGTGGGACTTCTCTGGTGCTGTAGCGATTCTTCTGCTTAAAAGCACCTATCAGATGTAGGAACAAAGAGGGGTTGCCCACCTGGGCTCCACCAGTCCGGTGGTGTAAACAGGAAGGGGAGAGAAAAGATGCCTCCAATAGTGTAGTATGTTTATAAAAGATAGCTATTTATTAAAAATTTGAGTGGTCTCTTACATTTTATAAAGTTAAAAACAGCATATACAGTTAAAAGATTGAGGAGTGGCGTCTGAGGCGCCTCCTTACTGGTTTCCGGTTTCGTCTGTGCTCGGCCACGCCCTACGCGTTACGTCACCGCTCGTGACTTCAACTGGGGAACCGGATTGGTCCGAGAGGGATGTCTTTTATGTGACGATACCGGAAGTCGTGTGTCGGCCATTTTTGTTGTGGTACAGTGCCCTTGTGTCGTTAGTGGTCTTCTTAGCGGCCATTTTTTACTAGTTAGAGGAAGTTAGATTTGCCTCTGTAGTAAAAAATGGCCGCTAAGAAGACCACTAACGACACAAGGGCACTGTACCACAACAAAAATGGCCGACACACGACTTCCGGTATCGTCACATAAAAGACATCCCTCTCGGACCAATCCGGTTTCCCAGTTGAAGTCACGAGCGGTGACGTAACGCGTAGGGCGTGGCCGAGCACAGACGAAACCGGAAACCAGTAAGGAGGCGTCTCAGACGCCGCTCCTCAATCTTTTAACTGTATATGCTGTATTTAACTTTATAAAATGTAAGAGACCACTCAAATTTTTAATAAATAGCTATCTTTTATAAACATACTACACTATTGGAGGCATCTTTTCTCTCCCCTTCCTGTTTACACCACCGGACTGGTGGAGCCCAGGTGGGCAACCCCTCTTTGTTCCTACATCTGATAGGTGCTTTTAAGCAGAAGAATCGCTACAGCACCAGAGAAGTCCCACCACAATGCCATCATACCATAAAGAACAAAGAACTTGTTTTTGATGCCCATATTTATTTCATCTAAGGTGAGAGTCTAGAGAGCCCGGTGTCACCGGATCACTAATTTCAAGATTATTATCATTTTCCATCTTCACCAAATGATCCCAGTGGAATAGCACAACATAAACTTTTTAATATTGATGCACAATACGAACTTTCTATTTATTTTCATCGTTATTTTTATTTTTTGATGCACAACAGCACTTTTGATGATTATATATTTATTGCACTATTGAGCACTTTTAAGATGTCGCACTTATAGAAATTTCATTTATTTTTAATTGTATGCATTATATCTTGGGGTGATAGATTTTCAAGCGCGAAATCATTCCATTATTACAAGCCGGGACAGCTGGTGCGGGAGTGCTGTGGATGCAGGGCAGCATATGCAGGTCAGCAGATGCAGGTATGCTGCAGATGCAGAGCAGCAAGTGCAGGTCAGCAGGTGCAGGTATGCTGCGGATACAAAGAAGCGGATGCAGGACAGTAGGCTGGAGCAGGGTCAGACAAGCAAGGTCATATGCAGAAGAGCAATCAGCATAAACAACAGGCAGAGTACCTTATGAGGAAGTACCTTCCTCATTCAAGGCCTCACCCTGTGCCTCTGAATGGACCGAGGTGGCCCATTTCTGACCATCTTCTGGCCGCCCTTTGTCATCTTCCACAGGTTACCTCAGCAGGGGATTCGCTTCCTCAGCAGCTGGTTCTGACCACCATCTCTGATAATCTTCCCCAGTTTGGCAGCCAGTCGTTTGAGGGACTGGATTCTCAGGGCTGAGACCATTGCTTTCTTTGCCCTGGACCCTAATCATGTTTTACCAATTATAAGGTTAGTTTACCCATACATTTCCCTTTCTTTTTCCCCACTCCTTTCTTTTGTTCCTTTACTCCTTTCCCTTTCTTCTTTTTTCCTCTCTTTTTCCCTTCTTTTCTTCATTTCCCCTCCCCCTTCCTCTCCCTTCCCCTTTCCTCTTCCCCCCCCCTTCCCTGCTCCCCCCCCCCCCTTCTTCCCCCTCTCTCCTCTCCCCTTTCTCTCCTCTTCCTTTTTCCATTCATCTTTGCCCCAACTTATCTCTCTTCTCTTTTTTCTTCTTATACCTTTTTCTTTAATTTTCTTTTTCAATGTATTTTGTTGAGCAACCTTTTTATATCAAATTACCTATTGTACCTAGATAAACGTTCAGACTTTGCATGTCCCCCCTAGCCGCCGCGGGGGAACCTTTATTGGCTCAGCTACTTTGGCTGGGCATGGTCACGGGTAAGCAGCACGGCTCCCCCCTTTTTTTCTCCCCTTATGTTCTCTTACTTTTGATTGATTTGTTTGTTTTGTTTGCATTGAATGATAATTATGTGCTAAACCCATTGCAGATTTTCTCCTGAAGAAGCGGCCTTGAGACCGCAAAACTAGTTGAGATATGTCATCTGTGAACAGTCATCTCAATGTGATCTTCCCCCTGTGAGGACCATTATGCTGGTGATATTTACTGATTGTTCATCATGCATTTTTTATGTATTCAATCAGGTATGTTTTGCCTGATTTTATATTGATTTTATATTAATAAAATGTCATATTTTTTTACTCACGTGAATCTATATCAATTATACCTGTACAGCAATAGTCCACACTCCTCTTTACATTTAGGGGTTATATATTCTTTACTGTGTTGGAGATGTCTTCCCTCCCAAAGCACTTTAGAATCTCCAAAAACTGTAAAAACTGTTTTCTCCACTCAAAATTGATATCCCAGAGTCCAGCACCTTGCATTTGTGCAAACCCTGTGCCCTTTTCAAAGTGAAGAAATGTCCTTAGCACACCAAGGATTCCTCAAAAGGGTCCAAAGTTTTATTTTCATGGTTACATAGTACACATATGGCAACATTTCGGAACCACGCAGGGCCCCTTTATCAGGCAAGTGATTGTGCCCTTTCCACACTCATTATCATCATGGTGGTGCCTCGCACTGTCACTATATATAAATATTTTTTTAAGTTACAATAATAAAAATGTGTTTTTTATACCTGGTCGTTGGAGTTATTTGGGTATCTAAAAAAGTCTGCTATTTCTTCTTTTTGGGTATAATTTAGCATTTTTTTTTTAAATTGATCAATTCTTGTGAAATAAATCATAGGCATGTGACTGAAAGCATACCAGCTAAAACTTGTATTGTGTTCTTAGTGCACTTTCAGTGCTTTACCATTGGCTATCATGTAACCCATGTTTTCTGAAAAACGTGCAAAAAGATACAATAAGTGAGAAGTTTAAAAAATACAAGCACTGTACTATAATGCAGCACACTAATGTGAAGGTGCCCCAGGACGACATCAGTGTGTGACGAAACATGTCGGGTGGAGCGTCGTGCTGACGTCACCGCGCTTCGTATATCCCAGAAGCACGGGCTGCTATATGCTATAGCCAGTTTATACCTTTTTTGGGATCTTCCGTAACCAAGTCTTCTTGAGGGTGATCTCTATTTTTTAACCTAAAGCTCCCCTGGATGCATAGAGCCCCTGGTTCGGTTTGGAACCACAAGCGATATTGACCTTCCTTAACAGGTCCTTGCAAGTTGGTAAGCAAGCACTCTTTAAGGTAAAGGTGTTAACTAAAGATCACACACTTCTCTGGTGATGGATGGTGTGCTTATAGTTTGAAGGACTTTGTTTCAGGCAGACGCTCTGCTAGACCTGGTAGTCTCAAACCATTCAGAGCTTATTACCAATATTTATATAAAAGAGCATCTGGGTAGCAGTAACCATAACATGATTTAATTTAATGTTAGCTGTAAGCAACAAACACATACGGGTAAGATAAAAACACTTAACTTTAAGAGAGCAAATTTTCAAAGGATGAGGGCTGCTCTCTAGGACTTAGACTGGGAGAGAATATTGGCATCAATGGACACAGAACAGAAATTGAAATTTTTCAAAGTGACTGTACGTAAACTCACAGCACAGTATATTCCCATGGGCAATAAGTTTAAAAGGCTAAAAATAAAACCTATGTTGCTCATGGCCAAAGTTAAAATGGCTATAAAAATGAAGGAATGCTATCATTGTTTATGTGTTACAAACAGGGCTTTTTTTCAGCAGGAATGCAGTTCCGGCACCTCCAGCACTGAATGTATGTAATAGCATGGGGTGTGGGGTATGCTGGAAGGTCTATTGATGTTGGCTGCTGGTCGATCTATTGTTATTGGTGGGGATCTGATTTTGTGTGAGGGTCTATTGTTGCTGATGGGGGGGGGGTCTTATGTTGCTGGCTGCTGGGAGATCTGTTGATGCTGCTGGGGGGGGGGTTTAATGTTGCTTGGGTGGATATTTTGTTACTGGGTGTGATATTTTGTTGTGGGTGGTTCACTGTTGCTGCAGGGAATCTATTGTTGCTGGGGTGGAGTCCATTGTTGGTAAAGTTGATCCAGGGAAAAATCTGGTTAGCTCTCGCAGCATCAGGAAGGAATTTTTTCCCCTGCTGTAGCAAATTGGAGCAAAAGGTTTTTTGCCTTCCTCTGGCTCAACTGTGGGTGTAGGTTTGTGTATTTGGGATTGTATTTTTTTTTTTTGGTTGAACTTGATGGACTTGTGTCTTTTTTCATCCCGACTAACTATGTAACTATGTAACTTTAGCACTGGTAGATTTTTGATCTACCACTGATAGGTAAATCTAGTGGGTCACTTGTTAGAGGAAGTTAGATTTGCCTCTGTTCTAGCTCGGCTGAATTGCATGTGGTTCCACACTGTGCCGGTGGGTGTCGTTGTCACCATGGGCCAGTGTTGGAAAAGCAACGTGTTGAAGCATATGAGTGCTCCTCTGTCCCGGGGACAACTCGGTGGAGGTGGTCCTCCGAGTTGTATTCTGGGAGAGGGTATTTATGGAAAAGACGCCATATTTTGGGGTTCGTTTTCGGCCACCTGCTGGCCCTCCTGGCCGACAGGTATGTGTTAAGAGTACCACCTTGTGGTCCTCTGTTCTGGAGGCCCACGTCGCTGCGGCGTGTGGGTGGGCCCAGAAGCCTGTCTGGGGCCTACCACAGCAGCAGAGAAATGGTCCTGAGCTGTCTATCCTGGGTGAAGAAGCTGGACAACCGAGAAGATCCCAGGGGAGGACCCGTCATGGAAGGATCATGCAGAGTGCTGGTCTGGAGAGGGGCCTGGTGACTCGGTTGGAGGACGTATCCTGAAGAAGTCTTACTGCATAGTACTGCCGGGTTGGCTTAGAGGTCCAAGTACTGTGTCTGACATTCATCGCAAACCAATACATCCTGTGGCAGAGAATCGTACGGGTTTTATTCCAAACAAGTCTGTGGCAGAGACTTTTGTTCGTGCTGCGTACTGGCTGCTAGGCAAGTGAGAGATGGCTATCCAGGCGGGCAAAGATTGAATCCTATAAAGGGGAGACTATTCAGCTACAAGTGTTCAATTGCAAAGAAAGTTCTGAAGAATACTATTGAAAGGTATTTGAGCTTCCCTGCAACTTTCCTTCTACCTCTCTCCTGCTACTTCCCTTGTTCGTTTATTAAAGCATTGGAAAACCTACTCAAGTGTTTGGTGCTTGTGTCGTCCAGAGGTAAACTCAACGGAACCCTAGACCCGGTACCGGTGAAACAGAGGTATCGAGAGTGAAGGTAACAGCCCGCTTTAAACCAGCAGCTCCACCGAGAGTTATTGCTACATAACTATGGGGGGGGGTTTACTAAAACTGGTGCACTCAGAATCTGGTGCAACTGTGCATGGTAGCCATTCAGCCTCTAACTTCGGCTTGTTTAATTAAGCTTTGTGAATAAAACCTGGAAGCCGATTGGTTTCTATGCAGAGTTGCACCAGATTTTGCACTTTCCAGATTTAGTAAATAACGCCCTATGTTTCATCACAATTTGGACTTTATATTTTTAATATCTTTTATATGGATTTTTTTCACAACCATATTTTCACATTTTTATATATTTATGTTCCTATTTTCTTATCATAATTTAGCACAACTCTCTTAAGGTTTGTAATTTGTAAAGTGTGTATCTCACAGGGAAGTTGCAGCTCTTTAGGTGTAATATTTTTAGATAATAGCGCAGTTTTTCCCTTGCTGTAATGTGAAGACCTTCCTAGAATTTAATTGAAACCATGTTCCAGAGTGCTGTGAACAGGTGTTGCAGTGCAGTGACAATTTGTTGGTGTGACTGGGCCCTTACTTTGAAATATGGAACAGCAAGTGTGATGTGTGATGTGTGAATGTCACATCAAACACGACTTTCAGGTAAGTGATGATAACTCAGAATGCGTACTTATAGAAAACACATTATAGATTTCCTCTAACGGCATCAGTGAAGAAAACAGACGTGGTACTGTATTTGGATACGACACACTGCCACTCCACCTGCGATGTGTAACGGCGAGATGTATAATCACTGATTTGCAGCCGTTGTCATTATAGATGAAATTTCTCGGTGACTGACACATCTGATGACAGGTTCTGAAATGAATAATTGGATATTGCCTTTCTTCCCACAGAAAGATCTTCCAACACCTGACAAAATGATGACACCGCGTGAACTGACAACACCGAACGTCACTTCTCCTCTTATCATAATACTAATAAAAATGTATTACAGGGCTCATTTATTATTCAGCATGGGTGACAGAGCATTCATCCAGTGCCATACGTCAGTAAGGGGGTCAGTGCCAGAACAAGGTGCCTCTGACCCCCAACATAAGGATGCCAGTTGAGCATGCAGTGCCATTCATTGTTAATGGAACCCTAAATGTGGCAAGCAGTTTGCCATGTTTGTCACTTGTAGGGAAACCTATTAAAATTAATGGGCTGCCCTATGCGTGTTGCGTGAATACACGCACAAAACACACACAAACGCTGCACAACTTTGCATGTATTCTCAATATGCCTAGGTGTGAATGTGGCCTTAATGTGGTGGCTGCATTTGTTTTTTTTTATAGAAATGCTAACATAAAACACTAAAAGAATACTACAGAGCATCCAATCAAAAAGATCAGGGGTGATACGATACAGTAAGTCCTTCCTTTCAGGTTCAGTATGCTGGCTTGGCTCCAGGACAAAGAGAAAAGAGACAGCTCATCGCTGGCCATTGCCTCTTAAAGCACTCTCAGACACAGCCCACACAAAAACACCCTCTGCCCACCCGTGGAGTCCTCTGTCCAATGGGAAGCTGTTCTTCCTAATCACCAGGAAGTATGTTATTCCCCCAAACATCTTCCAGGAAGTATGTTATTCTCTTCTACAAGAGGGCAGCATTAGTCTGTGAACACCTGCCTTGACAGAGGTCATCTCCCAGTAGCAGCGGGCCTTTGATGTTGGTGTAACTCAGGAAATCAGTTATTTTAATCCGCACCTCCCCAGGAAGTCTTAGCTGATGCTCCTCTATCCCCCATACATCACACCAGGAGGCCTATGAGAGAACATCCTTTAGGACAGGGATATGCAATTAGCGGACCTCCAGCTGTTGCAAAAGTAGAAGTCCCATCAGGAGCGTAACTAGAAATAGCAGGGCCCCATAGCAAAATGTTGTATGGGCCCCCCCTGCAAACAGCCCCCCCACACACAGCTGCCCTAGTGTCAATGCAGCGTGACCTGTGCCACATACAGCGTGACCTGTGCCACATACAGAGTGACCTGTGCCCAATGCAGCGTGACCTGTGCCCCATACAGCGTGACCTGTGCCCCATACAGCGTGACCTGTGCCCAATCTAGCCTGGTCTGCCTGTGCCCCATACAGCCCCACCTATGCAGAGGAAGAGGCAAGCCACCCGGATCAGCAGAAAGCGGGATTGCCCGCTGTAATAATTTTTATTTGAATTTCCTGTCTTCCCGGGGCTCATCGTCACATAGCCCCACCTCGGCCCGACGCCTTCGATGAGGTCACATGTCCCACATTGGATCGGCGTTCTGTCTATCAAAGGCACCAGGCCAAAAGGTGGAGCTATGTGACGTGAGCCCTGGGAACACTGGAAGTTCTAATGAAAGCTCTTACATCGGGCAATTCAGCTCTCTGCTGATACGGACAGCTCGTCTTTTCCTTTCCTCTCTCTTCCCCTGGCTGAGGGACTGTGCCGGCGGTGCTCTTATCCTCACTGGGCCCCACTCGGCTGCGGGCCCCATAGCGCCCGCATGGGTCGCTATGGTGGTAGTTACGCCCCTGAGTCCCATCATGCCTCTGCCTCTGGGTGTCATGCTTGTGGCTGTCAGAGTCTTGCTATGCCTCATGGGACTTGTAGTTCTGCAACAGCTGGAGATCCGCTAATTGCATATCCCTGCTTTAGGCGATGAATTCCCATTCATGACTCCTTGTTACAAAAGCCCTACTGGGTAAACTTACTGTAGAGTCATTTCAAGGCGACTTCCAACAGGCCAAATGGCTTAATTAAGCAGGCAATAAAAATCCATAAATGTCTGAAAAAAAAACATGTTGACTTCCAACACAATGAAGTGTTAATGGCACCCCAAAGGCATTTTGTAAATGCAGAGCATTTGTGGCCACCAAATCACGTGGTACCAAACCATGGGGTTTAGTGCGGCGCAGTCTGAAAAAGTAGTGCTTGCTCTACTTGTTTGTGCAAGTATTGCAGCTTGATCCCAACTTGTTACAGACCTTTGGCTTGTTTACCACCTGCTATATCTGCTACTGGACCCCGGCTTGTTCACCTCCTGGCGGGGAAATCCTGAGGACCACGACCTGGTACTAACAAGCAGCAAAACCCATCTCCACCATCAGGAGCTCTGGTTAGTGCTTAGACCCCACACCCGGGTGAGCCTGCATCATCCACCAGGGTTATCTGCTTGTGTGCTTATCCTGCTGGTCGGTGGGAACCTCACTACTGCTATAGATACTGGCCTCTGAGCCTGACCCCTGACCATGGAAGAAGGGAGTAAAGTAATTAATAAAAAGGGCTTACTAAAAGGTTTATTTACAGTTGTGCTCAAAAAATTGCATACCCTGGCAGAAATTTGGAAATTTTGGCATTAATGCTGAAAATATGACTGGTCATGCCAAAAACCGTTCTTTTATTTAACCCCTTCCCGACTGTCGCATGACAATATACGTCGGCAGAATGGCACAGGTGGGCAAAAGGGCGTATAGGTACGTCCCTTTTGAGAAGCGGCATTGTGGGAAAAAGGGACGTCAATTTTGTTTGGTTACAAGTTCGCACGACCGCGCAATTGTCAGTTAAAGCAACGCAGTGCCGAATCGCAAAAAGTGCTCTGGTCAGGAAGGGGGTAAATCCTTCCGGGGCTGAAGTGGTTAAGGATAGCAATCACACAAAGCCATTTATTATCACATAGTTTTTTGGATTCTTTTTAAATCATAATGATAACAGAAATCACCCAAATGTCCCTTATAAAAAGTTTACATACCCTGGAATTTTTGGCATTGGTACAGACACAGAAGGTGGCACACACAGGTTAAAATGGCAATTAAAGGTTAATTTCAGACATTTGTGGCTTTTTAAATCACAATTAGTGTCTGTGTATAAATAGTCAATGAGTTTGTTAGCTCTCACATGGATGCACTAAGCAGGCTAGACACTGAGCCATGAGGAAGTAGAAAAGAACAGTCAAAAGACCTGCGTAACAAGGTAATGAAACTTTACAAAGATGGAAAAGGATATAAAAAGATATCCACAGCCTTGAATATGCCAGTCAGTACTATTTGATCACTTATTAAAAAGTGGAAAATTAGGGCCTCTTTTGAAACCAAGCCAAAGTGCCCATAGTGGTCACATGATCGGGAGCTGGTCCTGCCAGCTACTGGTAGTTAGTCTGGACCGACAACTGTCTGTATAAGCTCTCAGCACATAAACATCAGCCACCCAGTGATGCATATGTGTGGCATGTGGCTCTTGAAGCCCATTTTGCCTTTTCCCTATTCAATGATGCATACTTGCCATCAGTCCCGAATTTTCCCGGGACAATCCCGATAATTGGACCCTCGTCCTGATCTGAGTCGCTCCCAATCAAAATCCCGGGATTTTGCTTTTGTCCCGGGAATAGGGACTGTTTTTGGCACCAAAAGCAGCTTTTGGCTATTAAAATATATGGCCACCGTGAGATCTCTTTCCAGCTAGCTGGTCTCTTTCCCTGTGTGTTCAGTGGAGAGGGGAAGGGCCTCCGATCCGTGCACCTAATCGGCTTCTCTCTTCAGTGTACAAGTAGACAATTCTCTTGTACACTGAAGCTGGTTAGCTGCACGGATCGGTGGCCCCTCCCCTCTCTACTGAACACATGGGCTGCCGCCAACCCTCCGCCCAGTGGCCTGCTGTGGATGAGAGGCAGAACCAAGGGACTCTACTGGGGTCAACTGATGTATGGAGAGACTCTGCTGGGGACAGCTGATGTAAGAAGGGACTCTACTGGGGGGCAACTGATGTAAGGAGGGACTCCGCTGGGGACACGCGATGTAAGAAGGGACTCCGCTGGGGACACGTGATGTAAGGTGGGACTCCACTGGGGACACCTGAAGTAAAGAGGGACTCCACTGGGGACACCTGATGAAAAGTGAGACTCCACTGGGGACACCTGAAGTAAAGAGGGACTCCGTTGGGGACACCTGATGTAAGGTGGGACTCCGCTGGAGACACCTGATGTAAGGTGGGACTCCGCTGGGGACACCTGATGTAAAGAGGGACTCCGCTGGGGACACCTGATGTAAGGTGGGACGCCGCTGGGGACACCTGATGTATGGTGGGACTCTGCTTTGGACACCTGATGTAAGGTGGGACTCCGCTGGGGACACCTGATATAAAGAGCGACTCCGCTGGGGACACCTGATGTAAAGAGGGACTCTGCTGGGGACATCTGATGTAAGGAGGGACTCCGCTGGGGACCCCTGATGTAAGGAGGTACTCCGTTGGCGACCCCTGATGTAAGGAGGGACTCCACTGGGGACAGCTGATGTAAGGAGGGACTCCGCTGGGGGCAACTGATGTCCCATAATAACAATTCGTCATTTGTTTGATGTTAAAGATCGGGGTTATGGCAGCAGCCTCAGTATTTTTTTTTACTATGGGCAATTCTCTTTCTGATAAAAGAGGTCCTGTGGGCAGATTTGGCGCAGGATCACTTTTAGAAGCAGTGGGAGGGGTGCCCACCTGCCATTTCCCAGTCGTTCCCAGACTTACCTGACCCATTGGTGGAACCTGGAAGCGATCCAATGCTATCAATAGCTGGGTATGGAGAAGAGTGAGCCCGGGCCATAGCAAGTATTATTTTTTTTATGTGAGGTATCGCCGCGATCGGTAGAGTGAGAGCAATAATTCCAGACCTAGACCTCCTCTGTAACTCAAAACATGCAACCTGTAGAATTTTTTAAACGTCGGCTTGGTCTTTAAGTGGTTAAAAGTCAGCAGCTACACATACTGTTTAATTTTCTTCTGGGCCGAACTCTGCTTTAAGTATTTAAGTGCTGGAGTTTGTCGCCATACCACGAGCGTGCAAAATTTTAAAGCATGACATGTTAGGTATCTATTTACTTAGCTTAACATCATCTTTCACATTATACACAAAAATTGGGGTTTGTATTGTGTTTTGGTTTTCAAATTCAAAGTGTATTTTTTCAGAAAAAATTGCGTTTGAAAGACCGCTGTGCAGATACAGTGTGACATAAAATATTTGCAATGATCACCATTTTAATCTCTAGGGTCTCTGCTAAAGAAAAAAAATATGTTTGGGGGTTCTAAGTAATATTCTAGCAAAAAGTACTGCAGTAAACTTTTAAACAAAATCTTCCAGAAAAGGCCTGGTCTTATACGATTTTTTTTTTTTTGGCTGTCTGCAGCTCGGAAATTAAAAATTAAATATGCATAACAACTATAAATGGAGAGAAGCTGAAAGCCCAGATCCCAGAGATGAGTTTTACATAAAACAATTTCTTTAACTATTTTCAAGTGTTTCTTGCTAATTGTGCCTTATTATTATTATTATTATTATTATTACTATAATTTTATTATAAAACACCACCATGTTGCACAAGGCTATACAGTAAAGCAGAACTCCAGCAAAAATAGAAGTGAACAAGAATGAATAGCTCAGTAAAAGATAACATAACAAAACCAGTGCAAAGTGCAGTATTCACCTTAAATACAAAAAAATCCCCATGAAGTACTTTTTTTTCTGCCACCAGATGTGCTCAGTCTAATGGTCAGCTTTATTCAACCCACTTCCTCTGAGCCCAAGTCATTCTGGACCTGCCCCAACACTGTGACTGGACAGTGAAAGGAGAAGCAGCACAGTGATGAGATCATCACTTTGCTCTCCCATCCTATCAGCATGCTATTGGTCATATCACATAACGTGATAGGCGCAGTGTGCTGCTTCTTACCCTCACACTCCAGCTCTGCTGTACTGCGACTGCAAGAGGCTGTTACCTACACCTATGCATTTTGCAGTGCGCTTTCAGTTTTGTAGAAACGCACTACAGACCATTTTACATGGTTTCCTATGGGTCACATTCACATCTGTGCGCTTTCAACCAGTGTGTTTTTTAGAAAGGGTCTGGGTTTTTTTTTTTTACTGCAGCAGGTTGCGTTTTTGGTTCCATAGATTTAAAGGAGAAGTACAGCCAAAGCTCGTTTGGCTGTACTTCTCCTGTAGTTAACAAGAGTGCAGTTCGTTCTGCACTCCTGTGACCCGTTTTTAGCAGACAGCGGGCTGACATCACAGAGCAAGAGCGCGACAATGAAGTTGGGATCCGCCAACATGTCTGGACCGGCACCAGGCTCAGCCTCTCAGCGAGCTACTGAGAGCCTGAGCCGCCCCTCCACTGCCCAGCGCTCCATTGAAAGCAGAGAGACAATCACATCATTATGATTTAAAAAGGATCCAAAAAACGATGTGATAATAAATAGCTTCAAGTGATTGCTATCCTTAAATAAAAGACATTTTTTTGGCATGATCAGTCATATTTTCAATATTATTATTAATATTATTATTATTTAAGGTACTTATATAGCGCCGTCAATTTACGCAGCGCTTTACATATATATTGTACATTCACATCAGTCCCTACCCTCAAGGAGCTTACAATCTAAGGTCCCTAACTCACATTCATATACTGAGGACAATTTATACAGAAGCCAATTAACCTACCAGCATGTCTTTGGAGTGTGGGAGGAAACCGGAGTACCCGGAGGAAACCCACACAGGCACAGGGAGAACATGCAAACTCCAGGCAGATGGTGTCGTGGTTGGGATTCGAACTTTTTACTGCTAGGCACTCGCCAACATTTCTCCATTTCTGCCAGGGTGTGCAAACTTTTGAGCACAACTGTATATATACATACACTATGTTGTCAAAAGTATTGAGACGCCTGCCTTTAGACGCACATGAACTTTAGTGGAATCCCAGTCTTAGTCCGTAGGGTTCAATATTGAGTTGGCCCCACCCTTTGCACCTATAACAGCTTCAACTCTTCTGGGAAGACCGTCCACAAGGTTTAGGAGTGTGTCTATGGGAATGTGTGACCATTCTTCCAGAAGCGCTTTTGTGAGGTCAGGCACTGGTGTTGGATGAGAAGGCCTGGCTCACAGTCTCCACTAAAATTCATCCCAAAGGTATTCTTTGGGGTTGAGGTCAGGACTCTGTGCAGGCCAGTCAAGTTCCTCCACCCCAAACTTGCTCATCCATGTCATGCTTTGTGCACTGGTGCGCAGTCATGTTGGAACAGGAAGGGACCATACCCAAACTGTTCCCACAAAGTTGGGAGCATGAAATTTTCCAAAATGTCTTGGTATGCTGACGCCTTAAGAGTTCCCTTCACTGGAACTAAGGGGCCAAAGCCCAACCCCTGAAAAACAACCCCACACCATAATCCCCCTTCCACCAAATGATTTGGACCAGTGCACAAAGAAAGGTCCATAATGACATGGATGAGCGAGTTTGGGGTGGAGAAACTTATCTGGCCTGCACAGAGTCCTGACCTGCACCCGATAGAACACCTTTGGGATGAATTAGAGCGGAGACTGCGAGCCAGGCCTTCTCGTCCAACATCAGTGCCTGACCTCACAAATGCGCTTCTGGAAGAATGGTCAAACATTCCCATAGACACACTCCTAAACCTTGTGGACAGCCTTCCCAGAAGAGTTGAAGCTGTTATAACTGTAAAGGGTGGGCCAACTCAATATTGAACCCTACGGACTAAGACTGGGATGCCAAAAAAGTTCATGTGCGTGTAAAGGCAGGCGTCCCAGTACTTATGACAGTATAGTGTATATAGTTCCAATGGTAGTCATGACCAGGGGCGTTGCTAGGTCTACAAAAGATCTGGGGCTAGAGCCCATAGCAGCGTAGTAAAGAAAGTCATTACGCTTGGGCTGGTATACACATGTATATACAGTAATATACGTGTGTGTGTATATATATCCCCAGAGAGCCTCCCCCTTGCATCAGGGTCCCCAGAGAGCCCCCCACTTGCATCAGGGTTCCCAGAGAGCCCCCCTTACATTAGGGTCCCCAGAGACCTCCCCCTTAAATCAGGGTCCCCAAAGACCTCCTCCTTAGAATCAGGGTCCCCAGAGAGCCTCCCCCTTGCACCAGGGTCCCCAGAGAGCCTCCCCACTTACATCAGGGTCCCCAGAGAGCCTCCCCTCCCCTTGGGGACCCCTGCAGAGACTCCGGGCTATGGGCCCCAGATTCGGGGCTATAGCCCCAAAAGCCACCCCCTAGCGACACCACTGGTCATGGCACTCCATGTTTGAAGTAAATGATAGATTTACTATGCAGATCCAGATATCCAGATATGGTCCAATGTAACTATGCATGTACTATACCTGGCCGATCCCTGTGGATCACTGTGGTTGGCACCGCTTGCTACCGGCTGGCTGCCCTGCTGCTTACTGAACACAGGAAGTCACTCAATGGCAAGAGCGCCATTCAGGGAACACTTTGCATTCTCTCAATAAATGCAAAGTGTTCTCTGATTGGACAAGTTGGAGATCGTTATGTCACCAACATTCACCTTGTCCAATCAGAGAAAGCTTAGCCATCATTAGGAAAATGCAAATAGTCCTCTGAATGATGCATGTGCTGAGCGGGCAACCTCCTGTGTTCACAATGCATCAGGCCAGCAGGCTGAGCCCAGGACCTGGAAGCTTGTGAAAATCACTGGCATCATGGAGTGGTAGTGGTACCTACTACAGTGATTTCCAGCTTCCATGAGGATCCCACAGGTATGGCACATACATATTACATCCAAGCTGGGCATGGTCCATGGTCCAAGCTGGATTCATGTAACTACTCAAAAATAGCCATACCTGGAATTCAGCTTTACCCACTGAGCCACCATGCTGCCCCCACAGAGCACACATAGAGGAACTAGAATGGGGTAAAACCATTATTGGCATTCAGCGTCAGCGTGAAAGATGTTCTGTTGCTGTGGAAATCCATCAGAAGTGTTGCTGTTGAGGGCAACAGCTGCACTTCGCCCCCCCGGACCTCAGCTTTTTGCTGTATCACAGATTGTAATCTCTTCCGACAGCCGCCTGCGAATTCTCTTCTAGTAATTGCTGCAAAAAAATCACAGGAAAGCTCACACATCTGCCACACTATCCTCATTGTATAATGTGATCAGGATTAAAGGGAAACCATCCCATACACCAGCACCCAATTCAAGGTATTAATGTAGAGTTTACATGAATTCCATTGTAATGTCATATCTACGTGTTTTGTGTTTTGTATCATTTTTTTATTATGGAGATTTGCAGTCGCTTCCTTAACAACAGTTGATATATGTTAGTACAATTATCACCCTTCCTGACCAGCCTCACTAAGGACTCTTTTACACTAGAAGTTGGGGGGCAGTAAAACCCTGTGGTTGAGCCCAGTGGCGGCTGGTGCTCCATTTTTTGGGGGAGGGGACGGCAAACAAACCCAAGACCCACCACCCCTTGCCCGCCCACTCGCTCGCAAGCCTGCCAGCCCTGCACTTACCCCATCCAGGTCGTGGGCGGCTACAGCAGCTTCTCCTCCCAGGCCAATCCAGTCACTTCTCCTCCCGGCCAATCCGGTCTTAGGACCCAATTCCTGTCCTGATCGGCCAGGAGGAGAAGCGGGAAGACAATAGCGAATGTTGACTCGCTAATGTCACAAGTGGGGGGGCTCGGGGCGCAGTGCTCTGCATCCCGAGCCCACGCTTTTTTAAACCAATTAGAGCATCCGGCTGTTATCACGTGCTTCAAAAAAAAATAAAAAATCCTGTAGTACCCCGCATGGAGATTAGGGGGCAGCCGATGGTTGAGCCACAGGTTTTCCATCCCTTCCCTACAACCACTACCCCCTTTAGCCGCAGAGGCAGGGTCAGAGGGTGTACATATGTCACGACCACAATGCTTTGCTTCACAGAAAGGAGTTATACCCCTGACCTCATTGGCAGGTGTAGTGCACACTAGATATGACCCAGGCAATGCACAAGATTGCAGCACGCTAGTCTGGCAATCAAGGGGTTAAAGCAGGCGATGATGCGGCAATACAATACCTCCACACCACCTGTCAAATGCTCTCTAAAGAGCAACTTGAACACTGTTCACTCTTCAAAGACCAAAGCTCATGTGACTAAGCCCTTATACATCACAGTGAGGCAAAAATAATGTATTCCGGCAGAGTTTGGCAGGCGTTGACATTTTGCAGCCGCCTCCATTCACTTATATTGAAATGCACCACAAGCGCACCGTAAATGCATTATAAGCATGAAAACGAATCATTTTAGCATTGTAAAAAAAAAAATCTCACAAGATGTTTGAGTGTCACCTAACACTACGTGAACGCCTGTGCAAGACGTCCAAAACAGTAAAAAAATACTAAAGGTGTTATTGTGCGTTAAAGTGGATGTAAACCTCAGACATGAAATATGAACAACGCATATACCTGTCAGAAACCATGAATCAGACCGAGACAGAAGTACAGTTAAATCACACTTGTTTAACCATTGCTTACTGGGCACTTAAACCCCCTCCTGCCCAGACCAATTTTCAGCTTTCAGCGCTATCGCACTTTGAATGACAATTGCGCAGTCATCACAACACTGTACCCAAATTACATTTTTATCATTTTTTTCCCACAAATAGAGCTTTCTTTTGTTGGTATTTAATCACAGCTGGGATTTTTATTTTTTGCTAAAAAAAAGATGGAAAATTTTGAAAAAAAAAATCATGTTTCATAGTTTGTTATAAAATTTTGCAAACAGGTAATCTTTCTCCTTCATTGATATGCGCTGATGAGGCGGCACTGGTGGGCACTGATAGGCTGCACTGGTGGGTGCTGATAGGCACAGCTAAGGCAGCACTGATAGGCACAGATAAGGTGGCACTGATGGGGACAGATAAGGCGGTACTGATGGGCACAGATAAGGGGGCACTGATGGGTGGCACTGATGGGTGTCACGGATGGGTGACACTGATGGGTGGCACTGATGGGTGACACTGATGGGTGGCACTGATGGGCACTGATAGGTGGCACTGATAAGTGGCATTAATGGGCACTGATGGGAACTGTTAGGTGACACTGATGGGCACTGATAGGTGGCACTGATGTGCAGCACTGTTGTTAAGGCACTGATTGTGGGCACTGATAGGTGGCACTGTGGGCACTGATAGGTGGCACTGTGGGCACTGATGGGTGGTGCTGGTGGGCACTGGTAGGCAGCACTGTTGCCTACTGCTAGGTGGCACTGGCAGGGGGCACAGGTGGGCTCTGAGGATCTGGCGGCAGCTCACCGTGATCGGGACTGATGTCCCTCTCACAGCACGCTGTCAGCGCGAGGAGAAAAAAAAGCTGATTACCGAGTCTGTTGACATCACATGATCAGCTGTCATTGGCTGACTGCTGATCACGTGGTAAGGGGTCAGGATCGACCCCTTACTCCAATCTGTGCTCCAGCGAGTCTGCAGGGGGCTACCAGGCCGCTCGGGCACATGAGGACGTCAATAGAAGTACTCCCGGCAAAGTAGGTCCTTGCTGTAGCCGTCATTCGACTATAGCGCGGATCTGGAGTAGTTAATAATAAAAGTACCGTATTTATCGGCGTATAACACGCACCGGCGTATAACACGCACCCCAATTTAGGAGGGAATTTTAAGGAAAAAAAAACTTTTAGGAGGGAAGTTGAAGGGAAAAAAACTTACATTTAAATGCCCATCATTGCAGCCTTCTCAGTGCAGCCTTGCCCCAGTGCAGCCATGTCAGTGCAGCCATGTCAGTGCAGCCTTGTCAGTGCAGCCATGTCAGTGCAGCCTTGTCAATGCAGCCTTGTCAGTGCAGCCTTCCCCAGTGCAGCCTTCCCCAGTGCAGCCTTGTCAGTGCAGCCTTGTCAGTGCAGCCTTCCCCAGTGCAGCCTTCCCCAGTGCAGCCTTGTCAGTGCAGCCTTCCCCAGTGCAGCCTTGTCAGTGCAGCCTTCCCCAGTGCAGCCTTGTCAGTGCAGCCTTCCCCAGTTGAGCCTTGTCAGTGCAGCCTTCCCCAGTGCAGCCTTGCCCCAGTGCAGCCTTCGATCCTCTATCCCTGCCATCCTGGGCTTCAAAATCACCGACCGCGATTTGATAACGGCTCCGCCGGCGCCAAAATACACAGAGCCAAGTAGGTTTGGATAGCTCCGCTCGGGACTACGAGTGGAGCCGAAAGTGAACGAGAGCCGCCGAGAAGAGCCGAGGACCGGCTCTGTGTATTTCGGCGCCGGCGGCGCCATTTTCAAATCGCGGTGGGTGATTTTGAAGATGTGACAGCTCGGGATTGCAGGGGATCGGCGTATAACACGCACCTGCGATTTTCCCCTGATTTTAAGGGGGAAAAAAGTGCGTGTTATACGCCGATAAATACGGTAAATAGAAGGTAATCAAAACATAGCCAAAGTTCGGTAACCAGAACGGATAGTCAGACAAGGCAGAAAGTCAGGAAGCCAGGAATCAGCATAGTGGAACAGCAAGCAGGATCTGGAGCATTCCTTTCAGAAGGAATATCAGCCAAGCAAGTCTTTAACAGGAGCGCAGTCTCTGTGATGTTGACCAAGGCGAAGGCAGAGATCATCTGGGCTGGACAGCTTAAGTAAGCAGGACTGACGAGCAGGATATCATCAACAGGTGAGTCACTGTGGAGAGATAGGAGCTGGCAATTAGCTAACAGCTGAGCGGCCAGCTCAGAGAAGGAAGGGCTGAGCCCAGCCCTGACTCATATAATCACACACATAGGTTGGACTTGATGGACTTGTATCTTTTTTCAATCTCACCTACTATGTAACTAATGTTGGGGCTGCAGACTTCTTCCATGACAGAATAATCAATTTTCTGGCATAAAACAATAAGTGGGTGAGGAGAGTGTGTATAGCCCTAGTAGTAGCCAGGAGTTCAACTAGACATAACTCAACCAAGAGGGAGATCAAAATGGAGGTGACTGATTGAATACATATCACAATTTCTTGCCAATAGGGCTTAATGTAAGGACATTCCCCAAAAATGTGTAAGAAATTTGCAAAAGGTGCAGAGCATCTCCAGCATAGGGAGAGTTGGCCTCTATATATTCTAGCCAGCCTAGTGGGGGTAAGATAAATTCTATGTAAAAATGTATAATGAATCAAGCAGTCTCTAGTGGAAACTAGGCACCTAAACGGAGCCTCCCAGACATCGTCCCAATCGACCCCGTCCAGACCAGGAGCTGCGGCCTCCCATGCCAGTGTGAAGGGCTCCATCAATTGAACCGTCCCTGGAAAGAGGTCCTTATATATAACGCATACTGGTTCGGATAACCGAGTCACTGCATCTCAGTAGTTCCAGGTCACTGGGATCAAGAACAAGTGGGTCTTTTCCAAATTGAGCATGCCTCAGTTGAATATATCTAAAGAATTGTGAGTTTGGCAATTCGTAACGCTATTTAAGATCATTAAAGGCCATTAGGGAACCATTTGATATTATGTGTTGTAGAGTCTTAATACCATATTTGGTCCAAACCACCGGATCAGGATAGTCAAAAAAAAGTGTTAAATTTGGATTTCTCCACAGTGCTACATGAGGGGACAGCCGACCAGTACTAGATAGTGTAAACCCATGCTTTATGGATCATGCCTTTATAACCAAATGCATAGAGGAGGTGAAGGAGTAGGGGTCTTTCAAACCCCTGTATACTAGGTGAGAATGAGCCTTGTATGATCCCACACAGGCAGCCTCCAAGGATACAGAGGTATCATCAAAGGGAGTAGTCAGCCAGCAGTGAAAAAATGTCAATTGGCCAGCAAGAAAATACTTATAAAAATTGGACACCACTAGGCCCCCCATGGCTGTTGTAGTAATGGCTAGTTTTCAAACGAGGGGTCCCCCCATGCTAGAAAAAGAACGAGAGCAGACTCTCAATCGATTTAAAGATTGATTTGGGGATCCACACTGGGGAGTTTCTAAGGACATACAAAAATAAGGGCAGAATTTAAATTTGAATTAAATTGATCTTACCAATGAGCGAAAGTGGGAGATTGTTCTGGGTATTTAACTTCCGCTTTAGAATAGAAATCAGTGGGGAGATAACAAGGTTAATATAGTCTGTCACTGAATTTGTAATCACTAACCCCAAATATCTAATTTGTGTAAAACACTGAAGGGGATTATTGGGGTCTACCTGCCTAGGTATGGGGTGAGAATGTAAAGGCAGGATTTTGGACTTAGTCCAATTAACCTTAAGGCATAAGGTTTAAGAGAACCTAAAAACCTGTCCAAGATTGAGAGTGCAGCCTGCAGGGAAGGTCCTGTATCACGTACAAAAAGTACCAGGCCATCCGTATAAAGAACTTTCATTTCAGTCAGAGTACCCATGCTGATCCCTTGTATTTGAGGAGAGGAGCATAAAGCTAAGGCCAAAAGGCTCCATAACCAGCGCGAATAAGTGTGAAAGAGGGCACCCCTTCCTGGTGCCTCTGGACACTGAAAAGACACCATTCATTTGGAGAGCAGCCACTGGATGCTCATATAATAGCGAGATCCACCTAAGGAACATAGGGCCAAACCCCAAACGTTGCAATAAATGAGTCATATCCGTCCAATCAATGGAGTTGAACGCCTTTTCCAGGGCAAAAAAACACCAGTTCCCCCCCCAGAGGAGATCGCTGGAGCCAACTGGGTGTGCATATAAACCCTACAGTGGTTAATGTCTGTGGCCTTTTTAGGCATGAACCCAGTCTGATCTGGGGATATTAAATGGTGCAGCACCTTAGTCAATCTATTGGCAATCATCTTCGTTAGTATTTTAATGTCCATGTTGAGTAGTGTTATAGGGCGATAAGAGGAACAGTAGAGGGGTTCTTTATGCGGTTTGGACAATAACACAACACGAGCTTTGTAGAAAGACACCTGCAAAGTCCCAATGTCGAAGCACTCCCCATACAGTTGAAGAAGCATAGGAGATATAATGTCTAAGTACTGTTTGTAAATGTAATATGTTTTTAAATTAAAATTAAAACGTAAGAATAGGGGAACATGTGGCGAATATACTAAAGGGATACAGATATCACAGTGTCTAAGAACACTATAGGCGATATCGTGCGAGGGACCCCTCCACCCTCCAATTTGGTGTGTGGAAAGGGTCTTTCCATCTTGGAGGGGGTCCAATAGAGTTAAGGACCTTTTTAACAGGAAAACTAAGTGGATCCATACGATCCAGACGATGAGTCCTGAAGGAATAAAAATCGAACTTGATATTAATTGCTTTATTAGTGATTATTAAAAATGAATATGAATAGTTGGGTTCATACTGAAGGTTGTCTTTAAATCGAGTATTTTTAATTTAAATTTTAATTTAAAAACATGTTACATTTGTGTATGTAGATATATGTATATATATTTGATTGTTTAATAATGATTGTAAAGTATGAGTATTGCTCCTCTAACCTTTTAGTTTTGTTTGCCAGCGGTGTTTCGTTTTTTTATTTCTGAAAAATAGTTTTATGTATATATATTCTAATTTTTTCTTCACCAATTTAGACTATTGTATTCTGATCCATCACATATAATTCAGATTAAAAAAAAACATTGAACTAAAGGCTGTAATGTAACAAAATAGGTAAAAAGCCAAGGGGGGTGAATACTCTTGCAAGGCACTGTATATCAGGTCTGTTACTTATCAAACCATTGCTGAAGTTCTATGCTAATTAGGAAAGGGGGTGAAATTCTCAGCAAGAGTGGGGCCTGCTTTCATGATGTAAATAATGTAGACATGTATAGGATGTCTTTATACTTTCATTCTGCCCTCAGCTGAGGATCAGTTCAAATCACTGTGCATATATGCTCTTATGCAATGTGCACCTATGTTCTTATAGGGGGGTAGGATGCATTTGCATTGTTTTGATTTTTCTCTTTCAGGTGTTGCTGTATTGGTGTGTCTTCCTTGGCTAAGGAGAGACAGGCATCTAGCCAGATAACAACACTAACCTTCTGTATATTTGTTACCATTGTATATATTGGATAGATAGTTAGGTGGCAATACTATTGCTTTACTTGCCTTCAAAAATGTACATAACTATTTTTGATACTTGAATGTCATACATGACTATTTTCATGTGGTACGCCACACATATGTTTATCTCATATTGTTATATTGCTAACTCTTTCCTTGTTTCCCCACCCATCCCAGTTTTTGCCAGGACATTCGCTCTCAGGCTTGGGAGCTCAAATTATTTTTCTGCAAACTCTGAGACATAGTTTCCTGGGCAGGGGGAGGATGTAGCGCCCTGTAGTTTAGGCAGGGAGCTCCTCGCAAAATTTACTTGCCAGGAGTAGTTATTCTGGTTAATTGATAGTGATCTACAGTATTGATTTCTCCCTAAGTTTGGCCTTGTTGCACTTTTCTCTTCTACCGCTAGGTGGCCGGGTACTTGGTGGTACTAGATATGAAAAGGGCAACCCAGGGTCAATAGAGCCTATATATTCGGGTGGAGTCAGGTGATCTATGTTCTCTTCCACCTAAACAGGTGTCTGGGTGGATGTGTGTCGTGTGCCCCGGGCTGCTAGGCCGGAGATTGGGCCTATCCCGGGGGCATCTGTCTGCTGGGCTGTGTGAGGGCCTATCCAAAATTAGGAGAGCAGGGCAGGGTTGGGATTGCGGCTTGCAGTCCAACCAGAAGGGACGGTTCTGCCGGCCAGGGAACCTGTCAGTGGTCGGAGGTAGAAGGGAAGCTGTTGCCACGAGGGGACTAGCCACCTTATTACTGAGGACCACAGTGAGTAACTGAAGCAAATACCGGAGCAGCATTCTCACCGAACAGGCACGGTGGAGAATTGGGAAACTACAGGCAGTGATCAAGTCAGGGACCCAACCAGGTCACGCTTGCAGAGCAGCCTTGTGTGTCAAGCTAGGGACCGAGCCGGTCAGCAGGGGTGAAGCTTGAGAAGTATCTGGAGTGCCAACATAGGGACCCTGCGAGGAAGTGGGGGTGATGCTTGAGGAAGATACCACTGCAAAGATTGGAGGAGCTCAAGGGTTTCAGAGTCAGTGAATCAGAGGGTCTAGTGAGAGACCGGGAGCTCAGTGTTGAAGAACTTCAAGAAACAGTTGTAGTGAAGCTGAAGGAACTGTTACGTTTGCGTTGGGAACTGTTAAAGACTGTTGTCATAGGAGACAGCCTTCCTGCATGTTCAGATGTGGCACCTTGCTGGGGCCTTTCCCTGCACGGCTGTCCTCCTGTTGAAGTCTCAGAGTCTGCCATTTGAATTTACAGCTACTTAAGGGTGTCCTGGCCCTAATCCTCTTTCCCCCCAAAATACAAAAAGGACTGTTAAGAGAAATAAAACCTCTTTTACATCCATGAAGTGTCTGGCGCCCCCAATAACTTTGTCCACCTTGTACCCACTATGCCTCACAACCAACCACATACAGAAGGATGTCAGCTAACTTTGGCCTGGAAAGTTCTCATTAGACCGGACAAGACCAGAGACCTTGCCACATAAGCTACTATTGTCTCTATACATATTTGAATTCATATAGACCTTGGAAACAGACTCTTGAAATCCAACTCCATTCACTTTTATATTTTTTTTGGATTAAGGTCCCATTCACACTGGTGTATTTGAGTGTACATCCATGGGAAGGGACACTTTTTCTATATAGGATGCACAGGTAGTCCCATTTATATCTACTGGGATGCAGCAGCTGCATGACTGGTGCACTAGGGTGCACCATACTTCCTATTCTGTAGTTTGATACAAAACGAGAAGTTGGGACTTTATATGAGAAGTGACCATCCAGTACACAATTCTCCATCCCTGGTAATTTGTAAAGAGGGGGAAAAAGAAAGGGGGATAAGGGAAATTGGGACTTTATATGAAACACAACACTTGGGTAAGTTGAATCATGCAAAATGTAAAACACATATTTATTTTGCATAATTGAGCATAGCATAATAGGTAACATGGTTGAATAAACAACATAGGTAAAACAAGTTCCAAATCAACATGACTCATGCATCATATAGTAAAATCATAGACATTGTTGCGCATGGTACATGGTAAAACAGCAGTATACTCAAATTGGTAAAAGCATATTGACTAGGTATTTAATTGATGATTCAACATGATCAAACCCATGATATTCACATGATTACTGTGGCATAGCATCAGATATACGGCTCTACGCGTTTCGTGGGTTGTCTCCACTCATCAGGAGCAGCTATACATAAGGGGTACCTGAAATAGGTTATAAATTACAATAATAATCAATGGTAATTGATTAAAAAATTAGGAAGAGAGGGAGCAACAAACTATGGTCCTAGCACTCTTACCTAAAGGTATAATTAAACCGAGATGTAGGTATTGATAAATAAGATAGGAGGCGTTGGGGGGAGCGAACATGCCTCCCCCGGGAGCTGGGGTAATGGCAACGCACCAGCCAGGGGGCCAGACCTCGTACCTCCGATAGAGGTGAATAATGGTGAGTGTCTAGAGTGAGAAGTAGGTGCTCTGAAAGAGCTGCTGTAACAATAGGAATGGACATGTGGTTAGTGACCGTGAAGGAGGAACAAACTGGAATGAGAGAACGCGCACCGGGGCTATCCCCCATCCCCCCGATCTGCATGGTTGCAGGGGCGGGGGCTCGCGCTCGCTGCGTGTCGACGTCACGCCTCCTACGCCGTCACGTGTGGCGTCATTCATGGCGCCGCACCTGGCGTCCTTACTCCATGGCGTGCAATATGGGGGAGTTGAGGCTCCTATTTAAGAGCGGCTACCGCTCGAACGTAGTCGCCTCTCTCTCCCCAGCACGCCACCGTGACGTTGGTTTTTACTCTGTTCTGCTGGGTGGACCATTCGTCTACCATTTTATCACTGCAGGTTTGTCACCCTGGATTTCTACACTCACTCTGGCACATCCTTTCCTTACACTTTGTCCACACGCTTTACTCACAGCTCTAGCTATCTTCACTTCCATGGCGTCCCCCATCGGCTGTATGGTGGTTCGCTATGCTGTTACTATTTACACTCATACCATTCCTGCCCACCCCTTTTCACTTCTTTTGGATGCCTTTTCTGGTCCCTTTCACCTTCGTTCTCTGCATTTCTGGATGTCATCCTTCTTTTCTTTCTTACATTCTCTCATTCCAGTTTGTTCCTCCTTCACGGTCACTAACCACATGTCCATTCCTATTGTTACAGCAGCTCTTTCAGAGCACCTACTTCTCACTCTAGACACTCACCATTATTCACCTCTATCGGAGGTACGAGGTCTGGCCCCCTGGCTGGTGCGGTGCCATTACCCCAGCTCCCGGGGGAGGCATGTTCGCTCCCCCCAACGCCTCCTATCTTATTTATCAATACCTACATCTCGGTTTAATTATACCTTTAGGTAAGAGTGCTAGGACCATAGTTTGTTGCTCCCTCTCTTCCTAATTTTTTAATCAATTACCATTGATTATTAATGTAATTTATAACCTATTTCAGGTACCCCTTATGTATAGCTGCTCCTGATGAGTGGAGACAACCCACGAAACGCGTAGAGCCGTATATCTGATGCTATGCCACAGTAATCATGTGAATATCATGGGTTTGATCATGTTGAATCATCAATTAAATACCTAGTCAATATGCTTTTACCAATTTGAGTATACTGCTGTTTTACCATGTACCATGCACAACAATGTCTATGATTTTACTATATGATGCATGAGTCATGTTGATTTGGAACTTGTTTTACCTATGTTGTTTATTCAACCATGTTACCTATTATGCTATGCTCAATTATGCAAAATAAATATGTGTTTTACATTTTGAATGATTCAACTTACCCAAGTGTTGTGTTTCATATAAAGTCCCAATTTCCCTTATCCCTCTTTCTTTTTCCCCCTCTTTACTATTCTGTAGTTTATCAATGGAACTATAATTTTGCTTGCTTGTCCCCCCTTCTACTGTATATGCTGTATATACTGTAATTTGATTCTGTATTTTGTACAAAATGTTGTACCAATTGAGAAAAAACTGTCTAGAGCTCACAGGGTTGATCTGCTCTGTTGTATTTTATTTCCATCATGCATTTTTATCAATGTGTCCCGTTGTTTACCAACTCCACTCATGGTTCAGCATCTGATATTTCTCTCCTTCACGCATGCTCGGGTTTAGGACGCCCTTTGCTCCACTCCCGGAACGCGGGGTCCCTTGTTCTGCTCCCCCACTATGTGGGGGGACAACCTGGGACACTTTTTTGGCTATGAATTCCCTCTTCCGGGTTTTCCTCCGCTCTGCGCTCCAATCTGGCAGCGCGATGACTACATAATAAGAGGCGTCTTGAACATAAAGCGTTGGGCAAGGCAAATCTTGGCCTGAATATTTATTGTGCTCCAAGTTATTCCACGTATGCCCAGAAGCCGTCTGAAAAGATACAGCATATAAATAGTCTGAAATTTAGAGCAGTAGTGTTCTTCTTTTCTCTGCTGGAGGTGTAGCCAGGAGCTGGATATGTACATAGTCCTGCATTCAGGAGACACTGTGTGGTGTTGCTGCAGGGGGAGCTGTTTCCCTCTAGTGCTGAGTGTGATGCTGACCTGTTAAATTCTTATTCAGGGACAAGGCAGAGCAAAGCATCTTAGGATTTGCAGTCCATATGGATGAGATTTGCCCTCTGGCTGAATCATCAGGAACTACAACTACCAGCTGGCTGATGGGGAAGAACAGACCACTGGAAGAGACTATAAGAGTGAAATATTGAGGCCTAGCGTGCTCTCATGGGACCCGGCATGGGTCTGTGTGCAGGGATTCTGTGTTAGTGTGAGCTGCAGCTGAGTTGTGGCCCGCACTAGCAGAACTATCCAGCTAATATTCGTAGGGACATCTGTGGGCAACTCCCCTTAGCTGTCCGGCGGCAGCCTATTCCATTCATCCTGCAGTAATACCGGGTTCGGGTGAGCCTTAGCACGGTGCAGTGGAGGCCGGACACCATCCCCTGAGCCACATCCCTGAGGGACAGCCATCATCATCATCATCTCTTGTTCCAGTGTGGTGAGCGGGCGATAACCCAACCTAATGGACACTGTATATAGACACCATTGTCTTCTGCATAACTTATCATCTTTACTGCCAAGGATCTAGACCAAACATCATAGACACTATATACAGACATCTTTACTTCCTTTTGCCCTGTTGCTACTTGTAGTTCCACAGAGAGCAACATCTTTAAGTCAGTGATCACTGTGAATCCAGTTACAGTTTGCTTGCCACAGGAGGATTGTTTGCTGTTTATCCACAACTTATTGATTCAGTTTGCTTTGCTTTGTCATTCAAAAACTCCTTGCATGCAATTAAACATCAAAGGCTAGCTGAAGACCAATTGGACTGCCACATGGCAATATAGCACTACTTTTCACCTCCTTCCCCACTTCAGGGATTTGTTTTACTGAGCTCTAATGCCCTGTACACACGATTGGAATTTCGTCAGAAAAACCATGGATGGTTTTTCCGACGGAATTCCGCTCAAGCTTGCCTTGCATTCACACGGTCACACAAAAGTTCTCTGAACTTTCCACCGCCAAGAACGCGGTGACGTACAACACTACGACGAGAAAATGAAGTTCAATGCTTCCGAGCATGCGTCGAATTGTTTCCGAGCATGCGTAGGAATTTTGCGCGTAAGAATTGCTACAGACAAAAAATAGAGAACCTGCTCTCAATCTTTTGCTGGCGGAAATTCCGCCAGCAAAAGTCCGATGGAGCATACACACGGTCAGAATTTCTGACCAAAAGCTCACATCGCACTTTTGCTGGCGGAATTTCTGATCGTGTGTACGGGGCATTAGAGCTACAATTTAAGTACTCTCTAAAAGAAGGTTGAATTCCAATACAGTTTCTCATTGCTGAAAGTTATAATTTGTTGTTTACTGTTCTGCATTTATGTGTGTAGGAGCAGTAGAGAGGGGTCTGACACTCATAAGGGCCATTCCTTTACTCTCCTGTAGCCTGGTCACATAGGCATTGAATGCGCTTTGTTGTGTACAGAAATTATAATATTCACTGTTAAATGTATAAATCTGATAGGTGATTATTATTTAGTTACTTATGTAAAACCAATAGTTCCGCGCTTAGGTAAAGAAAGGAACTGCTGCCCCCCAGCACAGAATCGCACCAATGTGCAATTCCAAAAAGATTAGAGTCAGAAAACAGGGGTGATTGGCGCTGTTCCACTAAAATCAAAAAGACTAGTGTGGTATATCAAGTGAACTGTGACACACCCCACGCATAAATAACAGTGTGTAAGATAAAGACAAATTAAGTGAAAAAAAACTACAGTATGTGCAACACCTGCCCTCATGAAAAAGTGCAGCGTGTATTCGCTCCTTGGTGAACCAAAAATAAATCAAGAACTGGGTGAATCAAAAAAATTGTTGGAATGGAAAGGAATTCCCAAACAAACTATCAAAAAATCTTTAAAATCATATATTAATCGTAATAAACATCAATAGTGCATAAACTAAAAAACGGTAGTGTATAAATAAAATTGAAATCTATAATCACAAATGCACATAAGAAAATTAAAAGTTCATCATAAATCTAGAGTCCACATAAATGTCCCACAGAATATAAGTAAATTGTAAAAAAGGCCTATGGTGCAAAATTCTTCATAAGGTGCAAATGGTGAGTCTTTTAAAATTCTAGCAATGATCTTAATGCCGTGAAGTCCTCCTGTCATCCAAAACGCCCCCCAATGTGCCCTCACTCACCAAAGGGGGACACCCCTGCAGGGGTATCTGGCCTGTCAGCTGTGTCTCGCAGCTATGGTCCTTGGTAGGGGCTCCTATTCGGATCTCCACTCTCGGTGTCCCGGCTGGCTCCACTCAATCTCCACAAGCACATCCATAAAAAATAAAAATGAATCCCATCGCGTAATTCCGTAAAAAATAAAAGGCTTTATTGAATATACTAAAATCAGACTAACAATGTCCCACTGCCTGGTTCGCAGTCAGGCTGTGTGGGAGAAAACAGTGCGGTGTGGCGTGCGTTCCACCGCTCGTTCCACACCCGGAAGCAAAAACAATAGGACAAGACGTATGCGTATCACTTGGCCACGCCTTACGCGTTTCGTCATCAGACGTCATCTGAGGCGCGGCCATCTTGGTACTCCATACGTCTTATATATGCGATGGAGGCGTCAGGAGGCCAATCATGGTGGAAGATCCGCCCCTCAACTGTGATGGAATAAATCCATAGTGCCATCTAGTGGGTGAAAAGAAGACTACTTGTGTTTGGTTGTATACGGCGCCTCCATCATAAGCCAGAAGTAAGAGAAGAAAGGGATATTAAAAGCAAATAAACAATTCTAATGCACTGGTACAAAAGTACATTAACAAAAACATTCAGAAGGGTAATCAATAAATCTGCAGAATGTATATATAAAAATAAAAATGAAAATAAAAATAAAAATGAAAATAAATTACATAAATTGCATATATGAGTGGATAATTCAAAACTGAACGTTGCACGCATTAAGGGGAAAAAAGGGGAAGGAAAAGGGAAGAGAAAGGACCTAAGTCCTGAGGTGGAAATTCTATTCCCCCATAGAGATCAATACGACCAATGGCCTAAAGCTATGGAATATATATTAATATAAACATATCAAAAATTAATATAAACATATAAAATATATAAAATATAAAAAATATGAAAAATAGAAGATACAAAATGTGATGTATTACATGCATATACCATACAGAGTGGGCCTACGGCCAAACTATCCAATATATCCTCATAGGTATTGCCCTCTATGTATAAAAAGGGAGCATCTAGAAGGGTGGATAAAACCTAAATAAAAATTGAAAAAATTTTTTTGAAAAAAATTATGAATAAAAATATACATAAAAAATATAAAAATTTATTATAAGTAGAATCTAATTAATGTGTATATACAGAAAGGAAGGATGCCTAGGCTGGAAAATGACAACCAACAATATGTGGCCTACACCTATAGACCTATAACAATCCTGAGGGGGACCTGCAGTTAAAAGTTAGATAGAAAACAGTTCAGGTCTATCTCTACATTGAGTCCCCTAGGGACCAGGCAATCAAGGCGATGTATCCATCTGGTTTCATTCTGAGAAATTAGTTTTTTCTTGTTGCCTCCCCTCCATTGTTCCTTAATAGTGTCAATGCCGTAGAATATCAAACCAGATGGATCCCTATGGTGATATTCATCAAAGTGCCTAGAAAGATTGTGTTTAGGGAACCCCTTTTTGATATTATTAATATGTTCCCTAATGCGTACACGTAGGGGTCTTGTGGTCCGGCCCACATATTGTAGTCGGCACGGACACTCGATGACGTATGTAACATGGGTGGTTAATGCGTGCAACGTTCAGTTTTGAATTATCCACTCATATATGCAATTTATGTAATTTATTTTCATTTTTATTTTTATTTTCATTTTTATTTTTATATATACATTCTGCAGATTTATTGATTACCCTTCTGAATGTTTTTGTTAATGTACTTTTGTACCAGTGCATTAGAATTGTTTATTTGCTTTTAATATCCCTTTCTTCTCTTACTTCTGGCTTATGATGGAGGCGCCGTATACAACCAAACACAAGTAGTCTTCTTTTCACCCACTAGATGGCACTATGGATTTATTCCATCACAGTTGAGGGGCGGATCTTCCACCATGATTGGCCTCCTGACGCCTCCATCGCATATATAAGACGTATGGAGTACCAAGATGGCCGCGCCTCAGATGACGTCTGATGACGAAACGCGTAAGGCGTGGCCAAGTGATACGCATACGTCTTGTCCTATTGTTTTTGCTTCCGGGTGTGGAACGAGCGGTGGAACGCACGCCACACCGCACTGTTTTCTCCCACACAGCCTGACTGCGAACCAGGCAGTGGGACATTGTTAGTCTGATTTTAGTATATTCAATAAAGCCTTTTATTTTTTACGGAATTACGCGATGGGATTCATTTTTATTTTTTATGGATGTGCTTGTGGAGATTGAGTGGAGCCAGCCGGGACACCGAGAGTGGAGATCCGAATAGGAGCCCCTACCAAGGACCATAGCTGCGAGACACAGCTGACAGGCCAGATACCCCTGCAGGGGTGTCCCCCTTTGGTGAGTGAGGGCACATTGGGGGGCGTTTTGGATGACAGGAGGACTTCACGGCATTAAGATCATTGCTAGAATTTTAAAAGACTCACCATTTGCACCTTATGAAGAATTTTGCACCATAGGCCTTTTTTACAATTTACTTATATTCTGTGGGACATTTATGTGGACTCTAGATTTATGATGAACTTTTAATTTTCTTATGTGCATTTGTGATTATAGATTTCAATTTTATTTATACACTACCGTTTTTTAGTTTATGCACTATTGATGTTTATTACGATTAATATATGATTTTAAAGATTTTTTGATAGTTTGTTTGGGAATTCCTTTCCATTCCAACAATTTTTTTGATTCACCCAGTTCTTGATTTATTTTTGGTTCACCAAGGAGCGAATACACGCTGCACTTTTTCATGAGGGCAGGTGTTGCACATACTGTAGTTTTTTTTCACTTAATTTGTCTTTATCTTACACACTGTTATTTATGCGTGGGGTGTGTCACAGTTCACTTGATATACCACACTAGTCTTTTTGATTTTAGTGGAACAGCGCCAATCACCCCTGTTTTCTGACTCTAATTATTTAGTTACTGATAACATTCCTACAGGAAATGGGATTTTAAAGTGTAAACTTGAGTTGACTCTCTAATTTCTTTTTCATCTCATTAAGTAAACAAGCTATTGGTTCAAGCATTTCTGGTGTATTTACTTTCTTCTTGTTGTACTTTACTGTAAAAAGGGAAAGGGTGTCAGAGGACTCACAGGGTCAGGGCAACCAGGGGGGTACTTATATAACTTGCGACCCTCAAGAGGGCAGCGCTACAGAGGGAATCCACCTGTCTGGTGGGGGTGGCTTCCTTCACCTGCAGCAACTATCCTGGTTCCAGCAGTCATTCACCAGCCAAGATCCCAACTGTGGCAGAGCTGGTGGGCCTATCTCTTAGGATCACTTTTGGAGTTAGTCCAGGGATTCCTCACCTGGGGACCTGGTCTGGGGAGGTCCCTGAAGAGTGTCCGGTGGATACTGGAAGGATCCTGAGACATTGTGAGCACTGGCCTAACACCAGGGTTTTTACTGACTGTGTGTTGTATCCTCTGGGTGAACAATCCTACAGAATTCCTGCCTGTGTTAGCTTCCAAAGGGAGGGCTTAGTAACGCGTTCTGTATTTGAACTGACTATTCACAGAGGCTGAGCAAAGTCATGTGTCCTCATACAAGCAAATAGGAAATTTGGCTTATTCCATACCCTGTCTTCCCCATCCCAAGTTCCTCAACAAAAAAAATCAAAAAGACCAACCCTAGACTCATCATTGAGCTGGAAAGAGTGAAATATTTCTGTGTGCCTTGGCTGCCTCTGCACTGGTTCTAGGGAAGATCTGGTTGCATTATAGCGGCTCCTGTGGGGGTAGTGCTACAGGTTCTAGGGAGAAAGCAAGGGATCCCAGCTTCCTATCCTGGTGACCAAGCAGGAAGTGAACACAAATCTCCTCAACAGGATCACAAACAGAAATAAAAACTGGGTACAGTCCTGGAGCGTGCAGTCAGCTCTGGAGGCTCTCGGATTTCTATCCTAAAAGATTATTTTCAAGCGAATTTGGCCAAACGCAAGGCAGAAGGTCAAAGACAGGTTTAATCCTGATCAGTTATTTCTGCAAATAGCATGTTTGTATTTGGTGGCATTTCCTGTCCCAAGAAAGAAAACACTCATGAACATCGCTGCTCACAAACTGCCTATTTTGTGCCCCTGACACTGTATGTCTTATGATTACATCTTCTCCATAATTTACAAACATATAATTTCTCTGAAGGCAAAAATACATTTCTTCTAAAGAATTGTGTTCAGCTCTAACAGAACCCTCTGCCAGCAGAAGATGTTGTGTTTGTATGCGGGAGGGAAACATACTCAATTAATGTAAGGAACGTCTTTTTTTCTTTGATTGTAGCGGTACCCCTGTAGGGTCTGCTGTACTTTTGCCCAGGATTCCCACAACTTCAGCCCGTATTCACGTATTTCGCACAGCCAGCCTCTTCCGCTTGTTACTCCAATAACCAGTCTAGGGGATTTTTGTTGTTTTTTGTTTTATTGGAGAACTTGGATAGGGAAGGTATTATAGCGGGATAATTCAGAAGAACTATTCGCACAAGGACTCTAATTTCCTTTCTTAATGTGCTTTGGTGAAGTCTCTTTCCTGATGGCAGATGAGACTTCTCAGCAGCAACAGAACTATTTACAGCAGCAAGCCACGTCCCTTCTTAAAGGGGTTGTACAGGTTTTTTTTTTTTAAATAACTAACATGTTATACTTACCTCCTCTGTGCAAGGGTTTTGCACAGAGCGGCCCCGATCCTCCTCTTCTGGGGTCCCTCAGTGGCACTCCTCGCCCCCTCGGAGAGCCACTTTCCAAGCGGGCACTTGTTCGGGCATGCTCCTGAGTCCTGCTGCTGCGTCCATTGACACAGTCACTAACGGTAGTTGTACATAACTATTGGTAACACAGATCAGTCCTTTACTTATCTCACTGTATCCCACTGTAGATCTTCACTCACTGAGCTCCCAGTCTCTCACTAGACTTCCAGATCCCAGTCGTCACTGGATTCCCTGAGCTCTTCCACAGCTATCCGGCTGTATACTCCTCAAGCGTCACTCCCACTATCCTGCTGGGTCCCTGGCTTGAGACTTGCTGATGCTTTCCCACTTCTTCACCATCTCCAGCTGGTGAGAAGACTGCTCTGGTACTTGCTTCAGCTTACTCACAGTAGTCTCCAGTAACAAGGTGGATGGTCCCTTAGTGGCGACAGCTTCCCCTCTACCTCTGACCACAACTGGTTCCCCGTTCAGCTGAACCTTCACAACTCATTTGGGCTCCAATCCTGCAGTCTCAACCCTACGCTGCTTCTCTTGCTCCTGGATAGACATAAAACACGTCCACCCAGACAGCCATCCAGGTGGCACAGAACCACAATCACCTGACTCCACCCAAAAAAATAGGCTCTCCCAGCAGGCCAAGGGGCTTAAGAGAAACCCTTGCCCATTGGCTGAGACACCCCATCCATTCATAATCTGTCCTTGCTATGCCCTTGTATATCTAATGTCACAGCTACAATGCCACCTAGTGACAGAAGAGAAAAGTGCATCAATTCCAGAATTAGGGGGAAATCAGTGGATCTCCTATCAATTAACCAGGACAATTACTACCTGGCAAACTAAATTAGTTAGCAACCCTGCTTAAACACCAGGGTGCTACATTATTATTATTTATTGTGTTTGTATTTAAAGGGTTAGTTCACCATTGATGACTTTTGCAAAAAAAAAAAAATCCCTATGTGTCCATTAACATGCTGTGCTCTGTAAAATTCAAAATGAACAAAAAGACTGTGTAGAGGGGTGTGTGTCTATTTGCTCCACTCAGGTGTCAGAATACACCCAGCTCCATTCAACGTGCTGTGGAATGTGTGATGTCAGAACCCTGCCTCCTGGAAGGTGAGAAATAGCACCTGATCTGTGCATTTTGGAAGGTTCTGGAGGAGAGAGGGCTGCAAATGAACAGGTAGTGTTTATGTAGAAGGATTTGCTTTCTCACTGTGTAAATCATCTGAGGTGAGTCACTTCAGTGGGCTTATGTAAATGTAGACCCCTTGTCCCAAATTGGGGGTACTATGTCAACTTAGTTTTTGGATGGGTTGTAGTCAGTTAAGATTGAGCTCAGACCCCTAATCTCCCCACCCCCTAAACGTTCTGCAATAAAACTTTAAAAAGAAAAAAGTGACTGTCTCCCAATATCCTTTCTCAGTTCCCCTATTTTTGCCATGGACATGAAATGATAGCTCGCCCCTGGCCTCTGGAGGTGCTGTCCTACCTTTGCAGTGTCACAGGGGTGCTACATAAGACCCCTTTCACACTGGGGTGGTGCGTGCGTTAACCCCCGTTAGTGGCCCGAGAAAAGCTTAATAGCGCCCATGTTGCGGCGCTGCCGAAACGCTTTGCAGGCGCTTCGGCAGCGCTGCCCGTTCATTTCAATGGGCAGGGCGTTTTGGGAGCGGTGTATATACTGCTCCTGTACCACCCCAAAGATGCTGCTTGCAGGACTTTTATTCCCATCCTGCAAGTGCACCGACCCAGTATGAAAGCACTCGGGCTTTCACACAGGGGTGGCTTGAGAGGCGCTTTCCAGACGCTATTTTTAGCGGTAAAACGCCTCAAAAGGGTTTAAAGGTTTAGTGTTACTTTAAGCTGCTTATTAGATTGCCCTCCCCTTTCCGTCCTGCAGATGGCTTACTGATATTAATGATATTCCTCTTCATGTCCTGTCAGTGATATTAGTGGAGGCGCTGCATGCTGCAAATTGAAGAGAGCATTTCTTCAGTCTTACCCCCCCACCCATTGATCAGACTGCAACATTGTAACTCAGTAACCTCCTAACAGGAAATCAGTTTACCCTAGTATGAAAACCTAAAGCCATATTAAACTCAACACCAAAAATAAATTTATTGCTTATCAATCATTAGATATGTTGGTTGCATTCATTTTGTTTTGTATGTAGCATGACCCCCTAAGGGACTGCGTGGAATTACCTGCTCATCTGCTCTGCCATGACCTAATGAACATTCCAACCCACCTGACACTCTGGGTTCCGACACCCTTGCACCACCTTAAAGTAGTAAGTCAGACAACTCTGTGTTTTATGTTCTGATAATATTCTATTAGTGCCCTGACTCTCAGTCACCTTCTGATCACTCCGTGTGCTCATTTTCCAATATCTCCAGAACAGTGCTTTTCTCTGTTGGAGCTCCATGACTTCTGCCCTAAGCAACCGCGGCCATTGAAGCAGCTTCCCACGCAGATTGTGGCTCTTGTCTAGGTCAGCTAGGGCCAGCTGCAGAACTATATCCCAGACGAGCCCCCAAATGTAGCACAACCCCCTAAGGGACTGCTTGGAATTACCTGCTCATCTGCACTGCCATGACCTAATGAACATTTTAACCTTAAACTACGTAGAGGGTTTTTTACTGTAAGAGCGGTAAGGATGTGGAATTCCCTTCCACAGGCGGTGGTCTCAGCGGGGAGCATTGATAGCTTCAAGAAACTATTAGATAATCACCTGAATGACCGCAACATACAGGGATATGTAAGGTAATACTGACACATAATCACACACATGGGTTGGACTTGATGGACATGTGTCTTTTTTCAACCTCACCTACTATGTAACTATATGTAACTATGTAACATTCCAACCCACCTGACACTCTGGGTTCTGACACACCATCTTAAAGTAATAAGTCAGGTGGCACAGTGGTGTAATGGGTAGCACTCTCACCTAGCACTAACCTGCCTGGAGTTTGCATGTTCTCCCTGTGCCCGCGTGGGTTTCCCCTGGGTACTCTGGTTTCCTCCCACACTCCAAAGACATGTTGGTAGGTTAATTGGCTTCTGTCCAAAATTGGCCCTAGTATATGAATGTGGGTTGGGGACCTTGGATTGTGGGCTCCTTGAGGGTACGGACCAATGTGAGTGTGCGATGTATGTGTGGAGCGCTGCGTAAATTGACGGCGCTATATGGGTACCTTAATATATAATATAATAGATGAGCATCTTAATGAGAAACAATGTACAGGGATAAGGAGAATTGTAGATGCACCCACACTCACTCAGGTTGAACTGGATGGACTGGTGTCTTTATTCAACCTTACTAACTATGTAACTATGTAACAACTCTGTGTTTTATGTTTATGATAATATTTACTAGAACTATTCAAAAAGGATATTGTCACAAAGACGAGGTAATAGATCTGCTGAGTTTTGGGCAACAGTGCCAACTCAGCAAAGGAATTCCTCTGACTAACACAAGACAAGATTTTTGCAGATAAAACAGTCTATTATACACTTACACAATGAAGTACTGCTAGAACCTATAAGGATAAACACAGCTAACTGGTTATACAGAAAACTTCTAAAAGGGGTAACCTTGGCCAGCCTATTAACTGTTACACTAATGAGAGGTCAGGCTAATGGCAATGGTATAAAGGCCCTTATAGTAGAAATGACAGCAATGTACCCATTGCAGATCTGATGGTCTTCACCGGCACTAAGGAGCTCGTTAACTGTATCCAATAAGGTGTAATAGCAAACGATAAGGTTTCTTGAAATAGTGTAAGCTAAAGGTGTCTATGCACAGTGTTCAAAGAAGGTTCAGTAAAGTATTCTTAAGGTAGAGATGTCTGTGCAAAGTGTCCCAGTGAACCCGTGAGAAAGGTTTTGTAAAGATTGCCCTCTTACCAACGACCAGGCTGATTCGATGCCTTCTGGACAGTGGCTCATATCGCGGCACTCATGCAGCGGATCCGCCGTATCGATCTCTCAATGTGAAGCTCAGTGCACAGGTTGGCAGGCGACCGTAGTCATGCTGGATGGATGTCAGAAGAACAGCAAGCAGAGTGAGGTCCCTCTCATACGAGCTGGAATGTGGTATACCGCGTGGTAGGCCACGACCCCTCTCTCCATGCACGGAGAGGTCCGTTTCACGTCAGGCCCAGGAGGAAGAGAGCTCTGCTGGGGTTTTGCTACTTTTTTAGCTACTCCCAGCAATCTCCCTGTTGATAGCAAAGATCCCTGGGATAAGTAGTCCTGGTGCATAATCATGCAAAGCAATTATTAGTCTGAGGAACTAATCCCACAATCCCTTTTGTTTGGCTCACAAATATTATGCCAGTTGATAACACTTAGCACTTGAGGGAGTTGCGATGCATTAAAATACCTGAGGATCACTGTACTTTACGGTTGTAGTCCATATTGCTACATACACAACCCCTTTAGATGCCCCAAAGGCAGCATTTCACCTCCAGAGGCCAGGTGCGGTCTAGCATTTCACCCCAGGGCTGAGTGCATGGCTAAAATAGGGGGCTGAGGGAGACAGTCACTTTTGTCTTTTTAAAGTTTTATTGCAGAACAGGAGAGGGTTAGGGGTTCCAGATATCGTAGCAGATCACTTTCCAGATCCAGATCAAAGTCCAGCTTCACAGTGCCAGAACCTTTAACCCAGATAGCAAGCAATTGAGTTGCAAGTTTGACAATGACTTGTTAAGCTATTGCTAGACTTGCCAGGCTTCACAAGTTTGTTGCACAATTGCAGCAAGTCCACATTGCATAATTCCAGATCAACTTTCTTTGCAAACATTCTGGAAGTCTGCTCCAAGTTCTGGTTCAGGTATGTTGTGCAATAGTCATCCCACCACAGGGGGCACTCTGACTTGCAGAGCTCTTGCTGTAGACTTACCACTGCAACTTTTCTCTTGCTTAAGACTTGTGTAGCGGTCTCCCAGACTTCCAAAGGCCTGATGGTAACCCCCAGAGCCAGTTACAACTGACATTTCTCCTCAGGGTGCAGGTTACTAGGCATAGTGGGTGTAGTGCAAGGTGGAAAGATTGGGCGCCAGTCACTTTTTGTAAAAATAAACAAAGAGTTTTATTTCTCTTAACAGGAACGGTAGGGAGAGAGGGTTTAGGGCACAAGACACCCTTAGGCAAATGCAATAGCATTTAAGGCAAACTCTACAGACAAAAATAGAACTAGGCAGACAGCAATACAGAAAGATCACCTTTAAGCTGAATGAAGCAATCTGTATCCTGTAGCAACTGCTGTCACCTATGGCAACAACTTCTCGCACAGTATCCTACTGTAGATCTTCCAGTTTAACTCACAGTGACCCACTGTAGATCTTCCAGTTTAACCCACAGTGACCCACTGTAGATCTTCCAGCTTAACTCACAGTACCCCACTGTAGATCCTTAAGCTCATCGCCATCTCTCTCACTAGACTTCTTGGACTCTCAGACACCCGCTGGATTCCCAAGCTTCACCCACAGCTAAGCGCTGTACTTTATCTTCAAGCTTTACTTACAGCTACCTGCTGTACTCCTTCAAGCTTTACTCACAGCTACCCGCTGCCTTCCCAGATGAGTCTCTTCTGAAGCTTTCCCACTTACTTCACCATCCCTGGCTAGTGAAGCATCTGCTTTGGTACTCCTTCAGAACTTCATCCCTTCCAAACTTGCCTCCGGTAACAGGAGTGGTCGTCCCTTTGTAGCAACTTCTTCTCCTTTACCTCTGGCAACGGTCAGGCTCCCCTCGGGCCGAGCCTCTAACACATGTGGTTCTGCCCCAGGCTTCTGGCTTAACCTTGGCTGCTGCTCCTTTGCGGAACCCTGAACTGCTGGATAGGCCTTAAGTGGACCTAGCAGCCAGCATGCCTCCTGGATAGACCTCAGGCTGCAGGCCTAGCAACCAGGAGCTTCTCAACACACACACACCCAGGCCACAGCCTTGGGCGAGAAGAACCCCGATCACCTGACTCCTCCCAAATAAATAGCCTATCCCAGCATACACAGCATTCAAAGAAACTCCTGCTGAGGCAACCTAGTAACTAATTTCCTGAATTTATGGTAATCCATCATTCCAATGCCAAAAGCAACAGTGCCACCTATTGACAGAAAAGAGAGACTACCCCAAACTCAGACTTAGGACAGAAATCAGTGGATCAAGCTACCAATTAGCCAGGCTAGTTACCATCTAGCACAACTAGATTTATTAGCAGCCCTGTTTAGGACCAGGGTGCTACACTTGCCACTCAAATTTGCTACAAATTGAAAAAGTGACAACTAGAACTTGTGCTTCAAGTGCTCTACAAGTGTATAACTTGCCAGTGAAAATGTGCAGCAAGTTAAGAAGAGTTACAATTCAACACTGCCACAAATTTGTTGCAAGTTATCCTTGCTATCTGGGTAATTGACCGGCAACACAATAAACACATTCCCAAATTTCAGTGCATCCTCCAAGTGAGTCACGGGGCCCTTCTGATAGGCCAGCCTTCTTCCTGGCTCTCTCCAGCAAGGGGTCTCTTCCTTGGCACAGCTTCCTCCAGACCAGGCAGGACAGATTCAGTACACATTAGCTCCCAAACCAGGCCATTGGGCCTAACAGCAGAGCTCCATCCAGGAGCATCTCCCTAGGCCTCAGCCCAGGGGAAGAAAGAGAGCACATTGGCCTTTACCAGATATTTATATCCTCCCCAGCATGCACCAGTAACGTAAACCTTCAACTGGATTGGCTGAAGGAAATATAAATATTCATAACTTAGTTTTGTTTGTGAAATCTCATACTGTGACCAGTGATATCAGTGACATCTACTGGCCACAGTGAGAAATCACAAGCCTATTTAAGCTTAGGGAAAAAACACTTAATCACCCCTTTCCCAAGCACACCTATTTCACTCACAACCTTGCACTTCCAGTTTTTTCTCCCAAGCACATAATTTACCCATACCATCTGCCTCATTCCATTTGTTGAGATACCAGTCCAGTGATTTATTAATCCCCCCTAGTCGCCACGGGGGACCCCTCTGGTGACGTCCTGCGTCCTGTACATGCTAGGGTCTTTTGTAAGCAGCTCTGCTCTTCTCCCCTATATTTATATTTGGTATTAATATCTTGGTATTAAATGTTATTACTTTGTCAAGTGTATTGTTGTTTATCATTTGTCAATCAAATTACAGATATTCTCCTGACGAAGCGGTATTATTCTGCGAAACTAGTTGAGATGCTATCCGTGATCAACTATCCCATTGTGATCTTCCCTGTATGGAGATCATTATCCTGGTGATATACATGGGTTGTTACCATGCTTTTAATCTGTAATTGACTACCTAATATGTGTCATTAATTTTGTATTAATAAAAATTTTATATCAATGAATTTTCTATATTTTGTATACATTTGAATCCATTTCTTTACACTGTACTGGGATAGTCCAATTGCCCCTGTTCCCCTGGGATGCTTGGTTGGGGACCAAGCATCCAATCTATTTATAAGTTTCTGGATGATGGTACAATTTTTTGCTTATCTTCTATTAATATTATTACTATAGAGGCTACCCATATATCTCTCCTTAGGGAAAAAACAGGTGAAAAACTATACAATCAGTCTCAGCCAAATACAGACCATGACGTGGGGGTCCCCCTAAATTCCATACCAGACCCTTCAGGTCTGGTACGGATTTTAAGGGGAACCCAGCGCCAAAAAAAAAAAAAAAAAAAACGGCGTGGGGTCCCCCCAAAAATCCATACCATACCCTTATCCGAGCACGCAACCTGGCAGGCCACAGGAAAAGAGGGGGGGGCGAGAGAGCGCCCCCCTGAACCGTACCAGGCCACATGCCCTCAACATTGGGAGGGTGTTTTGGGGTAGCCCCCCAAAACACCTTGTCCCCATGTTGATGAGGACAAGGGCCTCATCCCCACAACCCTGGCCGGTGGTTGTGGGGGTCTGCGGGCGGGGGGCTTATCGGAATCTGGAAGCCCCCTTTAACAAGGGGACCCCCAGATCCCGGCCCTCCCCCCTGTGTGAAATGGTAAGGGACCCCTACCATTTCACTAAAAAACTGTCAAAAATGTTAAAAATGACAAGAGACAGTTTTTGACAATTCCTTTATTTAAATGCTTCTTCTTTCTTCTATCTTCCTTCATCTTCTGGTTCTTCTGGCTCTTCTGGTGTTCTCGTCCAGCATCTCCTCCGCGGCGTCTTCTATCTTCTTCTCCTCGGGCCGCTCCGCACCCATGGCACTTCTCTTCATCTTCATCTTCTTCTCTTCTTCATTTTTTTCTCCGGGCCGCTCCACATCCATGCTGCCATGGAGGGAGGCTCACACTGTGTGACGGCGTCTCCTCGTCTGACGGTTCTTAAATAACAGGGGGCGGGGCCACCGCCCCCCTCTGATGCACGGTGACTTGACAGGACTTCCCTGTGACGTCACAGGGAATGCCACAGGGAAGTCCCGTCATGTCCCGTGCGTCAGAGGGGGGGGCGGGGCCACCGGGTGGCCCCGCCCCCCATTATTTAAGAACCGTCAGACGAGGAGACGCCGTCACACAGCAGGAGCCTCCCTCCATGCCAGCATGGATGTGGAGCGGCCCGGAGAAGAAAATGAAGAAGAGAAGAAAAGAAGAAAAGAAGATGAAGAGAAGAGCGGGAGCCTCCCCCCATGCCATGGGTGCGGAGCGGCCAAAGGAGAAGAAGATAGAAGACGCCGCGGAGGAGATGCTGGATGAGAACGCCGGAGGAAGAACCAGAAGAACCAGAAGAAGAAGAACATGAAGGAAGATAGAAGAAAGAAGAAAGAAGAGGCATTTAAATAAAGGAATTGTCAAAAACTGTCTCTTGTCATTTTTAACATTTTTGACAGTTTTTTTGTGAAATGGTAGGGGTAAGTACCCCCTTACAGGGGGGGTGGGATCTGGGGGTCCCCTTCCAGATTCCGATAAGCCCCCCGCCCGCAGACCCCCACAACCACCGGCCAGGGTTTTGGAGATGAGGCCCTTTTCCTCATCAACATGGGGACAAGGTGTTTTAGGGGGCTACCCCAAAGCACCCTCCCAAAGTTGAGGGCATGTGGCCTGGTACGGTTCAGGAGGGGGGGCCACACTCTCGTCCCTACCCTCTTTTCCTGCGACCTGCCAGGTTGCGTGCTCGGATAAGGGTCTGGTATGGATTTTTGGGGGGACCCCACGCCGTTTTTTTTTTTTTTTTTGGCGCGGGGTTCCCCTTAAAATCCATACCAGACCTGAAGGGCCTGGTATGGAATTTAGGGGGACCCCCACGTCATTTTTTTTTTAAATTTTGGTTCGGGGTTCCCTTGTGGGGAATTCCCATGCCGTTTTTATCAATGAACTTCTATGTGTATTGTCGGACCGGCAATGCAATAGCCGCGAGTAGTTTTAAATGGGTTTTTTCCTTCGAAATGTCATTTTGCTGTCAGACTGTTCTAAACACGGGAAACATGCGCCCCTTTACAGGCATACTATAGACACCCCCCAGCTACGAAATGTAAAGGGATATTACACTTTTATTGTTTGACTTTAAGCATTATTAAAATCACTGCTCCTGAAAAAATGGCCGTTTTTAAAACTTTTGCATTGATCCATGTCCCCTGGGGCAGGACCCGGGTCCCCAAACACTTTTTATGACAATAACTTGCATATAAGCCTTTAAAATTAGCACTTTTGATTTCTCCCATAGACTTTTAAAGGGTGTTCCGCGGCATTCGAATTTGCCGCGAACACCCCAAATTGTTCGCTGTTCGGCGAACTTGCGAACAGCCAATGTTCGAGTCGAACATGAGTTCGACTCGAACTCGAAGCTCATCCCTACTGGCCAGTAATACTTTACCTGGTGATCTGGCCAGTAACACTTTACCTGGTGATCTGGCCAGTAACACTTTACCTGGTGATCTGGCCAGTAACACATCTCCTGTATTAGAGTGCCCCCACTCTGGATGAAGGAGCACAGGGGACATTTTTGGACAGCAGCATTGTCGGTCTGGAGGGAGGGGAGTGTTAGATGTACAGTAAAACCTTGGTTTGAGAGTAACTTACTTTGAGAGCGTTTTGCAAGACAAGCAAAATGTTTTAATAAATTTTGCCTTGATATACAAGCAATGTCTTGATATACAAGTAGCGTCATGTCACAACTGAGTATAAAAAACAAGAGAGGAGCCTCTAAGTGTAGCATTATGGTTACATTTAATGAAGGTACAACATTTAGCAACTTATTGCTACACTTAGAGGTGCCTCTCTTCTCTTTTATACCCTGTAAAAAAATGCTTTGATATACAAGTGCTTTGGATTACAAGCATGTTTCTGGAACGAATTATGCTTGCAAACCAAGGTTTTACTGTACTAAAATATTTAGATACTCTAATGCCCTGTACACACGATCGGACAGTGATCGGACATTCCAACAACAAAATCCATGGATTTTTTCCGGCGGATGTTGGCTCAAACTTGTCTTGCATACACACAGTCACACAAAGTTGTCGGAAAATCCAATCGTTCTGAACGCGGTGACATACGTCGGGACTATAAACAGGGCAGTAGCCAATAGCTTCCGTCTCTTAATTTATTCTGAGCATGCGTGGCACTTTGTGCGTCGGATTTGTGTACACAGGATCGGAATTTCCGACAACGGATTTTGTTGTCGGAAAATTTTATAGCAAGCTCTCAAACTTTGTGTGTCGGAAATTCCTATGGAAAATGTGTGATGGAGTCCACACACGGTCGGAATTTCCGGCAACAAGGTCCTATCACACATTTTCCATCGGAAAATCCGACCGTGTGTACGGGGCATAACTGACCAGATCACCAGATGCAAATAAAGCAAAGAAAGGCTAAAAAAAGAAAAACTAAAGCAGCCATCACATCTAAGAATTTGCCAGCTGCAGTATTAAAATGTTTGCAAATGAAAGCCGATCGACGCCCCCCCCCTCCCCAGATTAGAGGTGGGTGGGAGAGGGGTTAATATTTGCTCTGAGATGAGCTTTAATCTCAGTTATCCTATAGCTTTAATAAACTGTGACACTTTTAACATTTAACATTTACAGTATAGACTTTTCTGGTGTAAATAGAAAAGAGTGGTATCAGATACTTATTTATAGGAACTGCAGTGTGATTGCGGTTTTACGGGTTTTTTAATGTGTTGGACTCCAATGCTTAGCCACCAACATGAACAAGTATGCAGAAGGCCTAAGTGCAGGCACTTTGCATGTACATTAATCTGCAGACCTGTCTAAATAACCCAACTGTTTAAAGTCAAAAATTTTGCCAAGACCACCGGTCTGTATACAGTATTCTGACATGTTCAAAGTTAGAGAGCTATTCTCAAATGAAAACAATATATAACATCATATTTTCCCAAAAATTAAAAGGGTCAATCCTTTAGGACACACCAGAAGATCAAAAAATAATCAACCTTATATAGATAAACTTTCAATCTCCTGTAATTTGGACCTGCCCCCTTTTATGGCCATTTTTAAAAATCACAGATGTGCCAAACGGCTCTGCCCGGCTCTTGGGCAGATACTTGCGGCACATCTGCACATCTGTGCATGTGCAGGGGGGGTTTCCTGCTCATGTGCAGACACCCTGAGATCCCAGACCTCATACCTGAGTCATTTTTGTGCATGCGTGGGAAAACGACTGCACGTGTGCAGATGTGCCATAGGTCTCCAGAGGGTCCTGAAGCCCTGTGGTTGTGGCACATCTTTACATATGCAAGGGGTTTCCCATTCATGTATAGACACCCTGATGTGCCAGACCTGCGTCCATAGGTGTGCGTAGCCTTTTGCATTAGGGTGTGCACACCAAAGCTAAAAACACACGTGCATGCATATGTGTGTTTGTGTGTATATATATATATATATATATATATATATATATATACACACACATACACACACTATATTACCAAAAGTATTGGGACGCCTGCCTTTACATGCATATAAAGTTTAATGACATACCAGACTTAGTCCGTAGGGTTCAATATTGAGTTGGCCCACCCTCTGCAGCTATAACAGCTATAACTCTTATGGGAAAGCTGTCCACAAGGTTTAGGAGTGTGTCTATGGCAGTGATGGCGAACCTTGGCACCCCAGATGTTTTGGAACTACATTTCCCATGATGCTCAACTACACTGCAGAGTGCAAGAGCATCATGGGAAATGTAGTTCCAAAACATCTGGGGTGCCGAGGTTCACCATCACTGGTCTATGGGAATGTTGGACCATCTCGTAAGGGTATATGTATAAAAATTGCAAGGCTGTTTGTTCTTTTAAACTATATGTACATTTATTCTGTGTGAATGGGGCAAAATAGAATGCTCTCCAGCTATATTTGCTGCAGATCAAATGTGTGAATGGGGAAAATACTGCATTATAGCCACTAGATGGAGTTGATAAGAATACTTATTTGCTGTGTTACTCAACACCATCTAGTGGCCATAATGCAGTATTTTCCCCATTCACACATTTGATCTGCAGCAAATATAGCTGGAGAGCATTTGATTTCGCCCCAGATGCACAAGCTATCTGAGAGTTGAAATCTGAGGGTCTGAATCTTATTTGTACTGGAGCACATAGGGGGAGATTATGCGACCTGTGAAGCTGCTGCCCACAGCAATTTGTTTAGAAAAGAAAACCTGATTGGTTACCAAGATACCCAGCTGCCCCAGTTTGATTTGTTCCGGTTTTGTTAAACAAGACCCCTGTGGTTCTGACTGAAGACACATTTATAAATGGAGTTCTGTAGAGGGAAGAGATGATGCTGTCAGATGAACAATCTCAGTTTGGTACAGTTAATCCTGACGTTCCCTTATTATGAAGTTCTGCACTTACACATTCCAGGAAGATGAGGCTCCGCATAGCACACATTCCCTGTCTGTTCTAATTGATTAATAAAACCAAAGAAAGTTTATTTCCAGAACTAAATGTTACCATTTTACCGGCTTCCTTTATGTCATTTCATGATTCTACTAAGCACTGGTGGGCTTATTCATCAAGACCACGCAGTGGAAGTATGCTGTATATTCTGTAGGTAATAAAGGTATATACAGTAAAACCTTGGATTGCAAGCATAATTTGTTCCAGAAGCATGCTTGTAATCCAAAGCACTTGTATATTAAAAGCAAATTTCCCCATAAGTATTAATGGAAACTCAGATGATTCGTTCCACAACCATTTATTCATAAGTCCTTCAGTTTAAAGTCCATATAAAAAGGATAATAGCAATGTGACCAGGCTTTGTAACCATAAAATGTCCATCAACAAATGGCAGCCTCCACAATGGGGATTAGAAGCAAAATCCAGCAGGAGCTACAGGGTATAAAAGAGAAGAGAGATGCCTCTAATGGGGCATACACACGGTCGGACTTTTCGTCTACAAAAGTCCGACAGCCTGTCCGACAGACTTTCGACGGACTTTTGGCGGACTTGCAGCGGACTTGCGGCAGACTTTCTTACGAACGGACTTGCCTACATACGATCACACAAAAGTCCGACGGATTCGTACATGATGACGTACACCGGACTAAAATAAGGAAGTTGATAGCCAGTAGCCAATAGCTGCCCTAGCGTGGGTTTTTGTCCGTCGGACTAGCATACAGACGAGCGGATTTCTGGGTCCGGCGTAGTTACAACGTAAAGATTTGAAGCATGTTTCAAATCTAAAGTCCGTCAGATTTGAGGCTTGAAAAGTCCGCTGAAAGTCCGGGGAAGCCCACACACGATCGGATCGTCAGCCAGCTTTAGTCCGTCGGCGTCCGTCGGACTTTTGTAGAGGAAAAGTCAGACCGTGTGTACGCGGCATAAGTGTAGCAATATGGTTAAATTTAATAAAGGTACAACACTCACATGGTTGATGATTAAAAGAGGCACATCTAAGTATGCAGGCTTCCGGGGTAAAGTTGTCCACATAGACCATCCCCCACACCGCTGGCCCTCACCGCTGTCAGTCTTCAATCGTGACCGGGAAGACTACCCTGCAGTAGAGCGATTGAACCGCTCGTGGAGCGCAGCGTGAAAGGGACGACGTCGGTTGCGGTGAGGAGGATGGGCTATGTGGACAGCTTTACTCCGGATGCTTACATACTTAGATGTGACTGTTTTAATCATCAACCATGTGAGTTGCTAAATGTTGTACCATCATTAACCACCTCAGTACAGTGCACTTACACCCCCTTCCTGCCCAGACCAAATTTTCAGCTTTCAGCGCTCTCACAGTTTGAATGACAATTACTCAGTCATGCAACACTGTACCCATATGAAACTTGCGTCCTTTTTTCACACAAATAGAGCTTTCTTTTGGTGGTATTTAATCACTAGTGGGTTTTTTATTTTTTGTGCTATAAATAAAAAAATACCGTACATTTTGTGCAAAAAATTCCCTATTTCTTTGTTTCTGTCATAAAATTTCACTAAGTAGTAATTTTTCTTCATAAATTTTGGCCAAAATTTATACTGCTACATATCTTTGGTAAAAAATAACCCAGATTTGTGTATATTATTTGGTCTTTGTGAAAGTTATAGAGTCTACAAACTATGGTGCCAATCACTGAAAATTGATCACATCTGATCAGGCCTTCAGTACACCAGGTGAATCTCATTTCTTGAGACACTAATAAGTCAGGAAAGTACAAATACCCCCCAAATGTAGCATTTTTAGAAAGTAGACATTCCAAGGTATTAAGTAAGTAGCATGGTGAGTTTTTTTAAGTTGTAATTTTTTTCCACAATTCTTTGCAAAATGAAGATTTTTTTTTTTTTACAAAATTGTCAAATTATCAGGTTATTTCAGGTTATTTCTCACACATATGCATACAACAAATTACACCCCAAAATACATTCTGATACTCTTCCCGAATATGGTGATACCACATGTGTGAGACTTTTACACAGCCTGGCCACATACAAAGGACCAACATTGAAGTAGCAACTTCAGTCATTCTACGAGCATAAATGACACATCTCATTTCTCAACCACCTATTACACTTTTTAAGGCCCTGGAGCACCAGGACAATGGAATTGCCCACAAAATGACCCCATTTTGGAAAGCAAACACCCCAACGTATAATCTATGAGGAATGATGAGTCTTTTGAATGATTCATTTTTTTCCAGAAGTTTTTGGAAAATGCGAAAAAAAATGAAAACGTATTTTTTTTTACACAAAGTTGTCAATTTATAAGATATTTCTAACACATAGCATGTATATAGCAAAAATTACACCCCAAAATACATTCTGCTACTCTTCCCGAGTATGGCGATACCACATGTGTGAGACTTTTACACAGCCTGGCCACATACAGAGGCCCAACATTGAAGTAGTACTTTCAGGAGTTCTAGGAGTATAAATTACACATCTCATTTCATTCCTACCCATCACACTTTTGAAAGAACTTGAGCACCAGGACAGTGGAATTACCCACAAAATGACCCCATTTTGGAAAGGTAACACCCCAACGTATATTCTATGAGGCACGGGCTGCAAATAGGTACTCAGGTACTCTGATGGGCTGGAGACAGGTACTCGGGTAACTTGATGAGCTGCAGACAGGTACTCGGGTACTCTGATGGGCTGGTGACAGGTACTCGGGTACTCTGATGGGCTGGTGACAGGTACTCGAGTACTCTGATGGGCTGGTGACAGGCACTCGAGTACTCTGATGGGCTGGTGACAGGTACTCGGTAACTCTGATGGCCTGGTGACAGGTACTCGGTTACTCTGATGGCCTGGTGACAGGTACTCGGGTACTCTGATGGCCTGGTGACAGGTACTCGGGTACTCTGATGGCCTGGTGACAGGTACTCGGGTACTCTGATGGCCTGGTGACAGGTACTCGGGTACTCTGATGGCCTGGTGACAGGTACTCGGGTACTCTGATGGCCTGGTGACAGGTACTCGGGTACTCTGATGGGCTACAGATAGGTACTCGGGTACTCTGATGGGCTGGTGACTGGTATCCGGGTACTCTGAAGGGTGGTGACAGGTACTCAGGTACTCGGTACTAATATGGACTGTGACAGGTACTCGGTGGCAAGCGGTGTCTCCGTGACACGACGCCACCAAAGAAACAGGGATGCGCGTGCACGATCGCGTGCATTCCCCGCTTAAATGGAGGGCCGTCATATGATGCCCTCCCAGAACGAGAGCCGTGCCGCCTGCCCGTCAAATGTAACCATATTTCTACACTTAGAGATACCTCTCTTCTCTTTTA